>NC_134483.1:112481066-113151066 GCF_040206685.1 Ascaphus truei | reverse complement strand
TAAAGAGACTACTAGTGCTGTATGTACTTGCTGGCTCAGCGAGATCTGGGCCTCCGCTAACTGGGAGCCTGAGGTAATAATAGTTTCTTGGCAGCGCTTCCACTTACCCAGGATCCCCAATAAGTGAGATTCCCCTAGGTAAGAATAATGATAACACAACTCAACGTTGTAACCTTTTACTAATACGTAATTGCATAACCTTAGCTTACACCTATTAGGAATAACACACATATAATGTTGTATATGAATAGCTGATATTCAGTACTGTACACCTGTGGCCTGGCCACTCTCCTCATGGAGTAATGTCACTTCCCACCACCACGTGCACCCCACACCGGGTCCAATATATATACTCAGTCCCTTGGTCACTCAACCCAATGTCCCCAAAGAACCCTCCCCAAGGCGGGATCAGCACCTGATAGTACCGGTGTTGGTGCACTTATTAAATACCTTCCGGCTACTCCTGCAGCCGGCAACAGACATCAAAAAGGATCCGCCGATCCAGCGCAGTCTCAGGAGTTGGTGATGCTCAGCAGCTTGAGCCCAAACCGCTGTTCACACACCGCAGCTCAGGAAACACTGTATCCCTATCTGATACTACAGTAAGGGAATATGATGTCTCTTTCTCTAGGGCTTTCCCTGCAGCACCACAAGCTAATGGTGACTCAGGGTCTGCACTGAGCCCGAGGGGAAATCTGGCCTACGCAGGTGGGTCACTGACCCCCTGCACACACACAACCTCTCCCCTTGCTCCACCGGTGCCCTCTGGCTAGCGTGGTCTCTCCCCCACGCTTCCCTTTCCTGCCTGCCAGCAACCCTGCACTCCTATTCGTTCCCTGGTGTCAGGTGGCTCTGCTGAGGCTCATGGGAATTGTAGTTTAACTGCAGAGCCTCCGGGTGATTGGCCAGCCGTTCACGCGCTTACTCTGCGCATGCGCAAACTCTCCCCGTGCCTCCGGTCGCACAGGGGTATTGCACAATGCCCTACAACATGGCGGCGCCCTGTGCTATCAGCTCGCCGCGGAACCTCCGGATACTCTCACAGCACCCCCCTGCAACGTAGGTACAGAGGGAAAACAGAACACCCCTACACTAAAATCCCTCTCTCTTTGCTGGAATCCCTTTCACCTGTCACAGAATGGGAACTGTCTCAGCTATCTTCCCCTCCTTCTACTACATGCAACCGTGACTCCAGTCCCTCTCACCCCATCCAATGTCTTACTCCCATTGTGCTCTTTATACTTACTGAAGACACATGTTCAATTCCTCACTGTTTACAGGCACCTTTCCCTTTGCTTTCAAACATACAACTTGATTATACGTCTCACTCTATCACCCTGACTCTCTACTTCCTTTTGCATCCAAGCTTCTTGTCTGCCCATACTTACTCAATTCCCTCAAAACTTTTACTTTCCTAGACCCATTGCAATCTGACATCCGAACCGCTCATTCCACTGAAACTTCCCTCCCCCTATTTACACTGAGAGAGAGGCTCTACTCCCTTCTTATTTTGCTTGATCTCTCTGCTGCTTTTGACAGTGTTGACCACCCTCTACCCCTGCAAACTCTTCACTCTTTTAGTATCAATAACAATGTCCTCTGCTGGGTTTACTCTTATATGTCTAACCACTCACAGTGCCTCTATTGCTACAGTAGCTCTCCTGTTGACCTGTCTGTTGGTGTGCGTGTGCCACAGGGCTCTGTCATGGGAAGAATTTTTCTCTCTATATACACATTCTCATTTGGCAATCTCATTAGCTTCAAATCTCACATCTATGCAAAAGAACAACCCCTATGATTACTCCTGATATCCAGTCCTAAGTCAGTGTCAGTCTGTTATTTCATGCCGGATGGCCCTTCATGACAACATATCTAAAAAGGAGCTCATCATAATCCCACCAAAAGCCCAATTGCTCAATTTTCTGTCACAGTCAATAACACAATAATTCATCCAGTCTCAAAAGCAAGCTGTCTTGGTGTAATAATTGACTCTTCCATATCCTTCTCCTGACATTCATGCTAAATCTTGATGATTTTTCCTCTGCAACATTGACAGAATCCCCCTTTCCTCTGTCACTCTGCAACTAAAACTCTCATGTATGCTCTCATGATATCAAAATTTGACTATTCAATCAATCAAGCAATATTTTTTTTAGTGCTCTAACTACCCAAAGGTTTTGCATCATGTATTGAAACCTTCCCATCTCTGCTCTCCCTGCCTCCACTACCATTTATTAAAAATTCTACTGCTAGAGTTCTCACTCTATGCTAGGCCTGTCTCTGCCTATTGAAATCCCTCCAATGGCTCCCTATCAAGCTCTACATTACCTATAATGTATCCTTCTCTCCTTTATGACTCTACATTCTTCTATCTCTAATACAATTACACTCTAATCTCCCACTATATCCCTTCTTCTCCCTTTCTGTCTTCTCTCTGCTCCATTTGTCTCTACAGAACTCTCCTGTATGAAACCTTCCTCTGTTTTTATTCCCTAACTGTTGCATACCTCCACCCTCCCCTCGTTCAACTCTTCAGCAAAGAATTTGATTAGTTTGGGACTGTGGCTACTCCTCACACTCCTGACTCCTGATGTACTTACTTCCTCCCTCAAATATATTCTATACTGCACTTGCTCCTATTATGTTCTGTAACTATCCCATTAACCCATTTATATTATAAACTCTGAAGGGCAGGGGCCCCCAATTCTCACTATCAACTTTCTGCATAAGGGACTTGTGACACTTTGTATATATACAGTATCTCCCTGTACTGTCTTGCTTATTTGGTAAAGCGTTGTGGACATTGGTGGTGCTATATCAATAAGTAATATACATACATACAAGTACTGATAGTCTGTCCTGTCAAAAGGCATGTTCATGGAAATTCTTTACCAATATGTATAAAAACTAAAAGCAAACGTGCATTCAACTGAGTCAGAGCGAGCATGGCAAATCACTCATTATCAGTCATGTGCACTGCTCAGTTTGCTTTAAATATTCATAATACTTACAATGCAATCATCTGGATTTCTTTTGTCTGGTTCACACATCATTTGACACATGAAAAAAGCAAATGTCAAGCAGTGTCTGGTGCTCTTTGTGTATAACCAGTTTGGGGATTTGAAGCAACGAGACTAATGTGGTGCAAAAAATAAATAAAAAAATAAGCCATAAGAACCAACCGAGAGAAGACACATTGCCCATTCTTTACTGAGATGGTTCTTTGAATTATGAACTGGAGGCATATAGGGAAGATTTCTGAAGCCCTAATAATTTACATGATAATTGCAAAGGTGTGCTTCTAGGAGTATAAAGGCATTCATGTTATAGAATTTACAGCTTCTGAAAAACACGGCTAGTGGGTATATTGCAAAACATGCCTTATGATGGGAGAATTACTGAACTGAGAATTGGGAATAATATGAATAATGTATTTGAGTGTTTTTGTATTTGAGATAATCAGGTCACAGCAAAATGAAGCTTCCTTGGTTGGAGTTTATATTCATCAGCCTAAAATAATCAGAAAGATTTCGAGAAAGCGTCTGTGACAAAATATGTATGCAAAGAATAACCAACCATTTACTATTGCCCATTTAAAATCCAAATATTCTGCTAAGATGTAGCCTTTTAGACTAAAACGCCATCTAGTATTTGCGATTTTACAAATATTCACAGAAAAGGAACTAAATACTAAATCATTATTTTTAGTCAGTTTGGTGGGATTCTAGCTCATATCAAGGTACTGTATTATTATTATGTTATATAATGCCAGACATATTTGCTATTAAATACTCGTGCTTTACAATTCAGGGAAAACACAGGAAATGCCTGCCACAAAGTACTTATAATCAAAAGATACGGTAAGATGAAAACAGACAGATGGAGTTATTCATTTTTTGGTGCTTGCTGTATATCACCAGAGCCGCCAACAGGGGGCAGGCAGGGGAGGCAGGACAAGTGTCTCGGGCCCGACGGTTTTGGGGGGCCGGCCAGCACTGGAAGTTGGGCCTGGCCAGAGGTCAGGCCCAATTTCTGCATCTGGTTGCCAGGTCTCTGATTTCCGCTGGACCCCAGCTCTCTCCAGCTCATGCTGGCCTCTCTCCCATGCCATGCCTCCCTCTCTTTTGCGCGATGTGTGCCAGAAGCTGGACAGGCCCACATTCCACCACGCAATGGTAGGAGAGGTGCTTCGTATGCAAGAGAGGCAGGCCATGCAGGAGGCCCAACAGGAGGCCCGACAGGGGAGAGAGGCCCAGAGTAGCTGGGGAGAGCTAGGGCATCAAAGGTCTCACACCATCGGCAAGGTAAGAGTGTGTATTTTTATGTGTGGGGAGGAGCAGTGGTTATTGTATTTTGTGTGGGGTGTGGTGGTTATTCTATTTTGTCTATATATGTGGTGGGTGGTTATTGTATGTTGTGTGTTGGGGTGGATGTTGTATTTTGTGTGGGGAGGGGTTATTGTATTTTGTGTTTGGGGGTTGTAATTTGTGTGGGGGGAGAGAGGTTATTATATTTTGTATGTACAGGGGGTTATTGTATTTTGTGTGTAGGTTATTGTATTTATGATATAGGGGGTTATTGAATTGTGCGTGTAGGGGGGGCTATTGTATTTTGTTTGTGGGGGGGGTTATTGCATTTTGTGTGTGGGAGGGGGGTATTGTGAGAGGTAATTATTGTGCGGGTATTGGGGGGGGGGGGAATTGTATGGGTATCGAGGGTGGGGATTGTGTGGGTGGGGGGAGGGAGAAGCGTGTATGTGGCCAGGGGAGGAGGGGGAAATTAGTGTTTGGAGGGGGAAATTAGTGTTTGGAGGGGGATTGAGGGAGGGGGATAGGCGAGGGGGGAGAATGTGAGAGGAGAGAAGTAGTGGAAGAGGAGGTGGGGAAGTGAGAGAGGGAGAAGGGGAGAGTTAGTGTGGAAGAGAAGGTGAAAGAGTGAGAGAAATAAATGGAGAGAGGGGGGAATACAGGAGAGGGCTCGCGAGGAGGTATGAAGGGGTTGGGGCAGGTTTTCCAAGGGGGCGGTCGAAACTCAATCCTGGGCCCCGGAAACTCTGTTGGCGGCCCTGAGCATCACAAGAAGGGTGATTAGGTGTAGTTGGTGATAGGGCGGTATAGAGTCCTGAAGAATCATTAAAGCACGGAAAAACGGAGAATTACATTTTAAAGACTGCAGTAGAACAAGTTATATGTCACAATTTGTGTTCTCTCACTTTTTTTTTTTTTTACAGATTAATAAGAAACATTACTGATTAAAAAAAATATGAGGAATATGGCTGGAATACTAAATGGGATACAATAACAGCTTTGTGGGCCTCATTTCTTCCATTTACAGTGGAAGTATTTGTGTAGTTTAGATATAAATTAATTTTCTTTGCTTATGGTTCCAGCAGTTTTTGTCTTACAAAAAAACATCACTGGTTAGTAGGTTTCATTTGTCCAAGCGAGAATGAATGAGAACATGTATTAGGGTTTTTGCTTCAGGGTGACATAACAAATAATGGATCCTAACAATGTTGAAGAGGAAATTACATTTTGATTCAGCAAGAATGTGAAAAGAGAAAGAGATGGATGCCGTGTTTCCATAGGACACATTCTTGAGAGATACTGTAGGAAACACGGTAATATTAACGAGTGTGCTGTAGAATAGGACAATAGCTTTGGAAGGACTTGTAGATCCATTTTCTATGCACAATGGAATTAATTAACTGATCATCGGTCTGAAATACTCTTAATGACCAAACGAAAATACATTTTTACATTGAAAAGCTTTTGTGAGCAAAAATTCGGAGATAATCACATTTCCAAGATGGGAAACATTATATTGAATTCCAACTTAATAGTATGTAGTTCATGAGAAGAGCACGCAAGAAAATTACTGAGAGATGGTCATGAATATGCTCAGGGTAGCCGGGAATTAAATTATTTATGTGCCACAAGCAAAAATGTGATACTTAAGAAAACAAATGAGTTAATGAGAACATTCAGAGAGGTCTTTTACAGAGATACGATGATCTCCTGAGAACAGTCCTGAAGCACACCAGAAGACAATGGACTGGGCAATGGGATGTATGGGAGGTAGTGTGATAGCCCTGAGTTGCACAGACTAAATTTGCATTGAAAGCTTATTTGATTACCAGCCTGACAAAGTGTGCTTCAACACACTGCTTCAGGTGTTTATGTTTTGCTAGCAAAAACACATGAAAACACACATATATATATATATATATATATATATATATATATATATATATATATATATATATATTGCTTCCATATACTAGCAAAAGATAAGCAACACTTTTGAAAAATGACATTATTTTTAAGCTGTACACAGGCACTTATGCACTTATACTGGCATACATATTTCAATATAATCTATATTATAGGCATTATGGGCATATTATTTAAATGTTATGCCCATTTGCAAAGTACTATACACTAATGTGGCCACCAAAGGGTTACCCATCTTATAATCAGCATGTCCCTCCGTAATGTGGTAGCTAAAGGGTTAATCTCCTACTCCTAGTGCAGAGGCCCTCCCTGTAGGAGTCTAGCAAGTTCGAACATGGTAGAGTGTACCAGGCTGAGGATATAAGAGGGAGGTCTCTTAAGCGTGGTTAGAAAAATTGGGGGTGAAACAGGAGCAGCCAGTGATCAGTGCCACCATTAGAAACTCAGGTCCTTAGATCTAAGGACTGCCCAGACACCGCAAGGACAGGATCTACAGGGAGTCTGTTAGTAGAGGGGACACAGTGCCGAGGTGGAGCCTTCTGGCTTTCAAGAGGTGCGCAATAGAGCTAGGACCATGTCCCAACTGTTCTCCCCCCCCCCCCTCCCACCAGTTGGCCTGCTGCAGGATGTGGAAAACACGTTAACGGCAGTACAGGAGATCTAAAAGACACTAGCTCTGGTCTCTGAGCCTTTCCCATGCCACAGTCACCAAGGGCATCTGTACATTGTATTATGTGTAGGATTTTTTGTTAAGTACATTTAAATGATGCTGGAACAAACATTTCATTATGGGGGGTGCCAGTTTAGGTTTGGCCACCAAGGAGTTAACCATGTCATACTAAGTTTAGAGTCCCTTTCTAGTATGGAACCTAAAGGATTAATCACCTATACCGATGTAGCCTGGGCTATTTTAAACTGTCGCATTGCGGTGGGATATGTTGTGATATTCTACGTCGTCACTGCCATTGAATTCTATGGAATCTCTGTGATATTCTGCATTATCAGTAAGTAATATTGAATGGTCTAGGAGCCCCTCCCTGTAGGAGTCTAGCAAGTTTCAGCAAGGTCGAGGTTATAAGAGGTAGGCCCCACTTGGAGTGGTTAGAAACAATTGAGTGTGAACTAAGTGCAGGACCAAGCAGCGGTCAGTGTCCCTGCCAGTGTAACACTTGCGCTACCCAAAAACAAGACAAGACCCTGGTACTGAGGTGGGAAGGTACGAAACCACGCACCCACAGCAGCGGAGGCGTGCCTGGAAGGCGGATTGTTTAGCGTTGCCTGGTCTGAGAGTGGGTTAATCCGCATACTTGCCAGGTCCTTGGGTTGGAGAGAGCAGAATCGTAGAAGTCTGTTAAGCCGTGGTCTGGGATTATAGATATCAGAATTGTCAAAGTCCGTGAAGCCGTGGCCATGGGTTGGAGAGGTCGCCGTAGTTGAGGGTAAGCCAAGGTCAAAATCCAGAGAGGGTTCACTTACATGCCGAGTCGGTACACAAAACGTTAATTTGCAAAACAAGACTGGAACAAGGCAAGGCACAATTGACGTGGAAGCAACAAGGCTACAAGTGGTTATGCTGAGCAAAGACTGAATGACAGAACCGGGTTTATAAAGGGAACAGGAACCAGTAGGAAGGGAGGTGGAGCGGAGGCACGGCCTCCGCGGAGTTTCCCATAGGCTGTAGGAGACAAGTGGCACTTAGCAGTGTTGACTCGCAGCTGGGGATTGGAGCACGTCGTCACGTGTGCGTGCCGCGCGAGGGAGGTTTGGCGCGTCCGGGGGGCGGAGTCAAGCTCTGTGACGCAGCCTGAAGAGCTGCGGGTGCAAGCGCGCTCTGTAATCAGAGCAGGGGTGCGCGCATGACCAGGAGCCGGGATGGAGGCAGCAGCAGTGGCAGTTAAGGAGAGAACACGTCGCAAGGGACGTGTTCTCCGATTCCTTACAGCCAGACAGTCAGGTTGTCAAACTCAAGGACTGCCTATACAATGGGAGAACAGGCTCTACAGGGAATTTATGAGTAGAGAGCACCTGAGGAGAGAGCCTCAACTTGATAGCAAGGGAGTGCCCTGATCCAGCCAAAGGTGTTAGACTTCACTTGTTATCTCCCAGAACCTTTATGGACTGTGTGACTTTTTTCCCAGACACAGGGCTGGACTTGCCAGGATAAATTTGACGTTGTTTGGACATTGTTCTATAAACCCCTTTTTATATAGTTTGAACTCTTTACAATACATCCTTGCTCCATCCTGCCCAACTCACACTGCAATACTGCCAATCTACCTAGAGTAGCAGGTGGCTTAATTAAGTTGCACAAGTGGCCCAATTGAGAGAGGCAAAGAGCCAAGGCTCTGCCACTTTGCAGCAAGGAAATAGTCTCAGTCCACCCAGCTAAACAACATTCAATCGAAGAAAGCTTCTAAGGAAAAAGTGGTTATGACTATTCCACAATAACTCACCAACAGGGTTTTATTACACAGAGAAATACAAACATTTTTCTTTGGTGTATGAAATGGTGGCACAAAGTTTATGTTTAATAGAGGGGTGGCATCAGCTAAATAGCAAGTCTATAAACATTTAAACCATGTGCATGAAATATACATGTGTAACACCCTTACCCCCACCTGGCTGCAGAAGATAGGGTGTACACGCAATCTGTCTCTCTCTCTCTCTTACACTGCAGGATACAAGCTTCAGCGTTGTGTAGCTCAGCCAGTTTTACCTTTGTCTCAGGGGTTCTCCAGTGTATCCAGGCCAAGGCTGCAGTGAGGAGTAGAATAAGTAGAAAGGGGAGCCAGGAACTTTTAAACCAGGATGCTTTATTGTCAGCAGTATCCGCATACCACACAGCATGGACAGGACAGGTTTTCAGCATATATCTGTTGCAGAAATTCCCCCTCTGCCTGCAGTTCCTCCCAGGACCCTCCCTAACCCTGGTTAAGGATGAAGCAGGCTCAGCCCCAGATCCCTACATAAATCTGGACTACAGCCCTGCTCCCTGCAGCATGGGAACATCTGTCTGCACTGGGAACCTAGCACAGTCTGCTTCAGCTCACTCTTTCTCTCTAGGATAGGTCCTCACCTCTTATACCCAGGGGGTGTCAACCTTTCCCCTTCTCTGTCTCTGGGTAAAACATGCTGTAGCAATCTGTCCCCCCAAACCGGTCACATGGCCTACTAGAACTTTCCTAGCTCCGAGTCATGCCTCGTGTGCCTGGGATCTGCAACATTGTATCTTATCTCTGAGCACACACAGGACCATGTGCAATGGGTTTAACCCCTACACTGCTAGAGTGCTGCCCTAGTCTGCATGCTAAAACGGGCCTGGTTTTAGAAGGGGGCTACACATGATAAAATGTGGGTTTAGATAGTTATATAGAAACATAAAGAAATGTAGAAAGAATGAGGAGAGGGAAGGCTCTTGTGGATTTTTTGGGGTTTTTGAGTGAACCATATTATTATTTTACTATTTATTCTTCGAACTAAATTAGCAAATATCATTTATTTTACTAGCTTTCCTCTCTACTCTATCCCATGGGATTTTTCGCAATACTTTATATGTAAAATATACCCTACTACAGTATGTATTGTACCTTGTAATAAAGCAGGGATACACATCTCATTTGTGTCTGTTGTCTCATGAAGACTATTGTTGGTCTCATGCTGCTTTTTCCATTTCCAATTGATTTGAAAAGGTACATAGATAACGTCAACTGGCATCTGTCTCTCAGGCACAAGAGAAAATGGAAACAAATGTCAGTTGACCCTTGAGAAAAGGATGTCCTCAAGACACTGCAGTTATGTTTTATTTTACCAGTGGATATGGTGGTAAAAACTGTACGTTGATCAAAATATCCATCATATTTCATAGCTAAAAGGCACAGTTTCACTGCTAACTACAATTAAAAGCATGTCATAGTTTATAAGATTACTAATAAAAGGTGTAGTAAGAAGATAGGTTAAATAATTGTGTGTGTGTGTGGGTGTGTGTGTTCTGTGATGCCACTGTAGAGTTTACATGGCATCTCACTAATGCCAAATAGAATGAATCATTAAGGATAATTTTATATATAGAAATGCAAAGCACTTGCTAGCATTCTATAGCTATATCCGATGGTGCTTTTGAGTTTGTAATGATAGAGTTGAAGTGTGTGATATTAATCTATTATACGTATGTGCTATTTTTATAACAGATATTAGCTGGACCACATACTGTAGCAATATCTATGGAGGCAAACATCAGTTGTCCATGACAAAGAAGTTAAAAGTTCAAACATTTATTTTAAAAAATGCTTAAAAATACACATTGCATTGAGACAATTACTAAAACAATCCATGCCCAATACAATTTTTATTTTAACTTTTTTGCTCCTCCATGCATTCCTTTAATCCGGAGTTTTTTAACAGGGATTCCTAGGAACCTTTGAGTTCCCCGGACATCCCTAAAGGGTTCCCTGTAATTTTCAGGCCGTTTGAAAATTGTACCAAATACAGAAGAATTTACAATGCATCTGATCTCAGAAATGATATTACAGATGGCTGGGGTTCCGTAGAATTTCGCAATTTAATTAGCGATCCCCGGACGGGAGGAGGGAGACCAGAGAAGGGCTAGGCAGGGGCTTTGTACTCCGGAGCCCCCTCGGCGTGCCTTCCCCCCTCCCGGTGTCCGTCACTCTCCCCCGTCCCTTCCCTGCTGCAACCAGCCCGCGCACAGGTAGAGAGGGGGCGCGTGCACAGTGCTCCCCGGACTGGAGGAGGGAGAGCAGAGAAGGGCTAGGCGGGGGCTTTGTGGTCCTGTAACAGGGGAGGGGGCTTTGTGTGTGTGACACTTTGTGTGTGGGGGGGGGGCAGTGTGTGTGTGTGTGTGGGGGGGCAGTGTGTGGGACGACGACGATAGTGTGTGTGGGGGACGACGACAGTGTGTGTGGGGGGGACGGGACCCTGTGTGTGTGTGGGGGGGGGGGAGAGACACTGTGGGGGGGACACACTGTGTGTGGGGGGAAACTGTGTGTGGCTGGGGACACAGTGTGTGTGTTTGGAGGGGGGGAAGTGTGTGGGGGGGGGCACCCTGTGTGTGTGTGGTGAGGGGAGAGACACTGTGGGGGACACACACTGTGTGTGTGGGGTGGGGGACACTGTGCGTGGGGGGGCACTGTGTGTGTGGGGGGGGGACACTGTGTGTGTGTGGAACACTGTAGGGGGGGACCAGAGCTGCGCAAGGGGGGGTCGAACCACAAAGAGAGAGCGGGGAGCGGAGAAACACACAGGGGGAGTGGACAGAGAGGAGGGAGCGGGACATTTTACTCCCGGGCAACGCCGGGTCTCTCAGGTAGTGATACATAAAGCTTGGCCCCATGCAGACGTACTTAGCCGAATTCCCTCCTGCTGTCTCTGTACGCTCTTCCTACCTACCAATTAGATTGTAAGCTCTTTGGAGCAGGGACACCTCTTCCAAAATGTTACTTTTATGTCTAAAGCACTTATTCCCATGACCTGTTATTTGTATTATTTGTTATTTATATGATTGCCACGTGAATTACTACTGTGAAGCGCTATGTACATTAATGGTGCTATATAAAGACATATATACATACATAACACAGGGTCACACATTATATTTTGGAGCGAGCATACTCTTTGTATGTTGTCTGTTAGAGACAAGACAGGTTTCAGTTTCTACATACTATAGCTGCTCTGTAGGTATCAGAGGATTTTGAATCCAAGATCCTGGTCAGTAAGTCAACTACTGTAAGACCAGGCAGGAATATTAGGGCCTCTTTCTGAAAATTATTGCACTGAATAAACATCTCAAATGTTGTTCCTTTAATAATCAAATAATGGATACCATTTGTGATACAGTAAAGAGACAACAGGGAGAAAGCCAGTTTTTGACATTTTTTTTTAGCAATATGAATAAATATTTAAAAAAAAATGTATTGTAAATGGCACTGATTACCAGTATTCTAGATTGTGTCATGTATATGTAGCGGTCATGTAAAATGGCTACAGTCATCTCTCCTGCTGACAGTAAGGCCTGGTAAGTTGTGGGCATGCCAGCAGTAATTATGGAGGTTTGCCCTCACACCCTGGTGAGGTGCCTTGTGTATGGGTGGGAGTGGTCACAGGCTCTGACTCCATGGTTAGTGATGTCAGAGGTGTGTCAGTTTCCAGAGTGTACATAAGGCACAGCACTGTGTCTAAAAGTTAGTTCTGCGTGGTTCTGAGTAGTTCTGCCAGAGTTCTGAGAGGAGTAAAAGTTATGTTATAGTAGCTGAGTAAGAAGACTGTGTCCAGGGACCTGGCACAGGGTAAAGACATCCCGGCTGGGATAGGGAATCCCTATTAAAGGAGAATTACACCTTTCAAAGGGAAGCACTGAATGATTATGAGTGGCTAGAGAAACTACTGCGAGGGGCAGCTAGCCCACCTCAAGCAATAAAGATGCTCTTAATTACAATCCCTCTCGTGTACATGTGTGGAGTGATTGTACAGAGAGGAGCACCACAGAGGAGTTCCTCGCCAGGACCATCCCCAAGTGACCGAAGGGACCCTGATGAGGTGGAGGCGCTGCACTGGAACTAGGTAGGACTCAGCACACTACCTCAGCTGCCTGTCTGGACGGGTCCTCCCCACACACCATCATGCGGGAGACTCAGGAGTCCTGTTGCCAACAGGTGCACCACCAGACACTATCACACTGTAATGGGGACCGGTTAGACCACAGGGGCCAATGTGAGATTGGGTGGGTCAGGCCGGTTCACAAAAACCGTTACATATATTTCTAAAATAATTGGTTCCACCAAGGCTCTGGACACCTACATTATTCTGATAACTTTTCCCCTTTATGTAACATTGCATTTGAAAGTAAACGTATGAGGTCTTCATTGCAAACTTTTTTGTTATAATATAGAGAAACAACTTCATCTTCAATAGCACAACTTTTTGTGGTTCACATCACTATTGCCGTTTCTGGCATACAGGTTTTAAATCCCGAGATTATTAAGTGCATTTAGAAATAATTATTATACTTGGTGGCATCCTTTTAAAATAGACTGAAATTCTCCTTATCTTGTATTTGAAGTAAGTTCATTTGAACTAAAAGTTACAGGCTCCAAGCTTTATTGAAATTGTGTAATTATTGAATATCACCTACGTTTCTGCATCCAGAGAAACACCAGATCATGTGAAAATCACCCTTTGAAGAGTAGAGTGCATTTCTAGAAGGAAGGTTTTTTTTCCCCATTAAAATGCCACAAATTAGCTCTTTGTTATGATGTATCTTGCTGCTATGCCACACTGCAATTTGTTAGATTCTATTAAACATTTAGAGGTATGCATTTGATTGAACATACCCCAAGGCTTTTATTTGGAGAAATAGGAATATTTTACAATAGAATATCTCTGGTGTCTTCTTACAAAACTAGTAGTAAAAAGGAGCTGATTTATGCAGGTCTTGGGGCATTTATTAAAATCACTGCATGACTGCAGGACAAAGCTTTTACATGTGTGCAAAGAAAAAAGCATATACTATATGGTTTTTGTTTTGTTTCTAATTTGACCTGCAAATGAAAATATCCCCATTTTGTTTTAAAGTCAGAATAACAAAATAACTAAATGACCTCCAAAATTGAGTATGTGGAAATTAACAATATAGTGGTTCTTTGTAGTAGATCATGTGCAGGTATTTGCTGGATAGAGGAGTCTAATAAGAAGGAATGAGAGCTGCCTTGTAAACAGTGTCTAAAGAAAATGTGTACCTGGCTTCATATTTAATCTCTAAGAAAATCTTCATTGGATCCAATCCGGTTGGATTTGAATACCTGAAATATGGTGATGGTGGTGTGCTTAAAAAGGAGCATACCTGAGGTACCCTGTGAGATATTTAAATATACTTTGCATAACCATTAGCATAAGTCACATCCCATATTTCCTAAAATGATTTCCATAACAACTATATTGAGTTAACAGATCTAACGTAAGTGACTGGAACAGTGTACTGGTGTTAGGCCGAACAGGATGAAAACCCCCAACCACTGCAACTCTGGCAAGCAGCTCTAGCAGTGTGAGCCAAGCCAGCTGCTGGGCAGCACCACTGTAAAGGTCTACTAGCATATCTCCAAGGGATACTGTACTGTATCTATTTTGTTGATTGTAACCTTGAAAGGACTTCACGCACAAAGTAATATGTACTGAAGACTATGAGTTACTGAGGCCAGGCGAGATGAAATAAAAACAGGTTTTCTGACACACAGGGAAAAACAAGGTGAAGCACAGCAAATAAAGCAGCTGGAGAAAGTAATAACACAAAATTACTTGAGTAAGTACTTCTAATCTTATAAAGAATAAAGATAGTGTGCCCTATTAACTAAGCAGTGTTCTTTCATAAGGCACCTTCGGTGCTGGAATACATGATAGCCTATTCAAATAAATAGACTGCTTATTAGATATGGTTCTATATCCCAGAAGAAGGTAAAGTGTGTTGTACCTGTATGAGCACTAACTGAGGAGTCGAGCTCAAATGTATGCTGTGACAATGATGCTATCCATCAAATGGTTTAGCTCACAGAACTAAAGCTATTGGATCTGACACCATACCCCATCCCTCCTTAAATGCCTTAGGCCGTGGGCATGGTCAGTGTTTAGATGCTGACCCGCGCTCACGCTTGCTAGTGAGCAGGGGCTCGCGCACGCTTCCGCAGGTTTGCGGAGGCGTAGACGGCAATTTTTTTTAGTTTAAGCACTCACGGGAGCGGAGGGCCAGTCACGTGAGCGGTTCGCCCAATGAGGACGAACCAGCTCCGTGACGGCACTGGCCCGCCCCCAGACACGCCCCCGGACGGCGCGCGTAGTAAGGCCAGGGAAAGCACCAACTTTCCCTCAGCCTCCGCATGGCTGGAGTCTCTATGGACTCAGCCTTAGACTTGTCAACCCAATATCTCGTTGTGTACTGCGGGAAGCCAGTGGAACCACTTCCTGTGGTTTGTAGAGATTTATTTTAATTTCTATTCAGGATGCGTCAGGCACTCTTGCAGATGGCACAGTAAATATTTCTGTCCCTGGCCGCAGTGTGGCTATTGAGTGACTCAAGTACTTTACAGTACAAATGTTTTTAAACCCACTTTTTGTCATGTTATTTGTCTGTTATAGGGTTAACTGTTACATCATGCAACTTTTGTTAAGGGAAATGAAAATTCTATTACACCTTTGTGCATATCCATCATGGAGCACCACTGTCACTCACAACACACTAAAGTTTTAAGCTCTACTTCTCACTGAGTGCTCATATCTGTAGTACTGTAGCTCCCACCCCCCTGGATTCCTTTAAAAGCAGACCACTTCCTGGTTGACAGTTTAATGTTCCTTGTGCAGCACACCTTCGATACCTGTGAGATATGTTAATACCTGGATTAGCTACATGTGTGAGCAGCTCAAAAGTATGATGTGACAGTGATGCTACTAGGATACTGGTTTAGCTCACACTGCTGGAACTGATGAACAGATAATCAGAATTTGTTGGTTCCAATTCTGTTGGGCCTGACACCAGTACACCATTCCACTCACTAGGTGCCTTAGGATTGTCAGTATAGTTTTTATGGACAGCCTTTCAGGAATTGTGGGATGTGACTCATTTAAATATACTTTGCATGCACATTAGCAAATCTCCCAGAGTTCCTCAGGTGTGGTTTTTTTTTTTTGCACAGGAGTCTCACCCTTAGTTATTCAAAAGCTGGTTTGAGGGGATCCTACTTGAAAATTCTCCCAGCTCTACATACTGTAGCATATGAGTCATATGCATGCATTCATTAAGGTGAAGTAGCTGTTTCAGTTCAGTGGTATTTAGGCCTAGATCCACAAAGCTCTCTTAAGTCACTTAACGTAATGTCACGTAAAGAGAAATTCTGTATCCACAAAGGAAAATAACATAACGATGTGATAAAATAGGCAGCAGGGCTTCTGTAGTTAAAGGTGAAGCCCTGTTCTGCTATCCATTCTCGTCAGCTTTCATGGTGGGCATCAGTATGGTGCCGACATGCTTTATTGTATTTTATTATGTAGGGCATGAAAGCAGTGGGACTCCTATGGATGCTGTACGTTATTCTTTAACAAATGTAAAAGCAGTTGTACTGCTCGGCACTGCAAAAGTTGTGTTTCCTCACACATGAAAGCAGTGGTACTCCTCCTCAGAAGCAGATCTGGCTGTGTACAAGTTAACCAGAAACATTTTCCCCATCAGAGCCATGATCCTGGGTTACATCTGCTTTCCATGTCTGGGATGGGGGTGCCTTTCTAAGGGTATATCGCTCCCTATTTTCTTCTGTTTTTCCTGGCTTTGCGTGCAGGGGTTGGGATGCAAAGATCACTGGGATTCATCTAGGTACAAATCAGAGCCTTTTTTCCCCAGGGACTGATCGCGTCATTCCAGCCAACTGCATGGTACTATGAGGCAGTCTGAACCAGCTCAGAGATGGTGGCGTAATCAGTTAAAAGTTCACATCCGCTCTGATACCACAAGTATGCAAGCAGCCAGTGTATCACTCGCGCTGCCCACAAACAAGACAAGAGCCCGGCACTGAGTTGGGTAGGTATAACACCACACACCCGCAGTCAGCGGAGGCGTGCCTGGAAGGCGGATAGTTTAGCGTAGCCGGGTCTGGGTTGGAGAGTGTAGGAGATGCGGTATACTTGCTGAGTTTCGGGATTGGAGAAGACACGATAGTAGGGGTCCGTAAACCGTGGTCTGGGATTGGAGAGAGCAGCGTAATCCGAGTCCGTATGCCGTGTTCAAGGGTAGGAGAGATTGCTGTAGTCGAGGGTATGCCAAAGTCCAAAATCCAGAAGGGTCCACAAACAAGCAGAGTCGGTACACAAGAGGTTAACTGCAAAGGAGACAGAGCACTGCACAAACGAAGTGAGCTTCACGAGGCTACATAGGATTATTCTGAGAAAAGCATTTGAGGAAGAAGGAAGTATTTAAAGGCAGGACAGACCAATGGGGACAGAGGGCGGAGCTAAGGCGCGGCCCCAGCGGAGCAGGGATAGGCTGCAGGTAACAAGGCAGGGAGGAGAGACTTGCCACGCAGCTGGGGATCGTCGCACATCATCACGTGTGCGAGCCGCGCGGGAGAGATGCGCGACGCATGAAGCGTGCGGGAGGCGGGACCAGGTTCCGTGCAGCAGCTAGAAGAGCTGCAGGTGCGCGCATGCTCTGTAATGAGAGTGGGGGAGCGTGCATCGGCAGGAACAGTGGCCGCGGCGGCAGCAGCAGCAGCAGGTAAGGAGGGAACACGCCACAAAATACTTGTTCCCCGATTCCTTACAGCCGGAAGCCATAGCCACATTCCCGTCTGATCAGCCGACCGAGCCAAGTCCCTCGCTTCTTATTGATCTAAAATATAAACGGACACCAGATTGGCTAAGCTGTTTCTTCCAGCAGTTGAAATTGGAGCAGTATATGCCAAGCTGCTCCAGAATACCAGAGTCCCGGTGACGTAGGCTAACTGGAAATATGGGCCGGTGGCGATTCTACAGCATAAGACCAGCTGGAACGGCCGATCTCATGCAGGACCTCCTTGGTATGCTACCCAAACTAGCGCCCAGCACCTAGATCCAGAGCCCCCTGCAACAGCTCATTTACCTGGGTAAGTCATTCAACCTAGCGCCCAGCACCCAAGGAGATAGGAGACCCATTGCACCGTTTTATTTAATGGGGAGTGTTTTAACTGTATTTTTGCATGTGTTGTTCCCTCATGGTTCAGTCAGAATAAAGTCCTTGTTTATTTAACCCTTTGTTCTGTCTGGGGCTTGCGATCCCTGTGTAAATCGTCTGGTTTTTCATAACAACAGTTAAGTTTTGTTTTTTCTCATAAAGAGCATGCCATCATTCTATAAATCCCCCCACAATTTCAACTCTTCATTTTGATGGCCTATTATATATGTGGTACAAGATTTATATTGATGCTTCATTCTGTCTACTACTACTCTATGCTCCCGGTTTCAGAAAAAATTAAATTTTATGAGATGTATCGGTAATACAGAATATGGGAAACAGTCAATTATTTTAATCTTTATTATTAATAAAATATATTTTTTGATAACATACTTTACTAAAAAACCAAATACCTCTGGAACTAAAAAGCTGTGCTGCCTAGATAGCTACTCTTATAAAATACTTTACAGCCCCCAGTGCTGGTTATGACTGAAAAAATATGGAAAGATACATTCTGACTGGTAGAGTGTGTGCAGTCTACCATAAAGTACCACGACCTAAAACCCCAAAGCGAGAAACAGAGTTAAAAGAGCTATGGTTGACTTTGCCTACATTATTGCGGTTACATAAAAACTTTTGTTGAGGACAGTGCTGATTTTAAGGTGCATTCACTGTTACAGATGACCTTCTTTCCACTATTATCGATGAATTGCTGTACTCTTGAGTAAGAGTGTCACGTCCTCTCTAGGAAAAAACAAAGCGAAGATGGCTTGCTCTTTATCACAAATATCGATAGTTACTTTTGTGGTTGTGTAAATTATCACTAACGAAGAATAGCAGAAGTAGAAAAACTGCATCCAAGTACTAGGGGCCCACTTTCAAATGTTATTTGTTGAAAAGTACAAATGATTAGAGCACAATTCAGGTGGCATTATTACAGAACTTCATCATGGTGAATTTATGTATCTATGACACCCAAGTGTCTTTAAAAACGTTTCCTTTTTTTAGAGTAAATTGATTTAAGTTTATAAGTATTTACAATTTCTTGTTCCAAAAAATCTTTCAAACATTTGCTAGTGTATTTTGATATCCTACATACACACTTTAGATCAGTTGTATAATATTTTGTTTCATAGCTATTTAATATTCTGCTTAATCCTGCCAAGGTGGTCGCAATGTCTTTTTTACACTATTACTTCTTTGAAGACTTTTGTTTCTTTGGTTACGGGCTGACCCTGAGCTTTGCTTCTGTGGTAAAGATTGGTTGTCTGATATTTCTCTCTCTTTACCAGAAGAAAATGATTGAGAATTTGGACTTCTGTAACCAAAGTGTTGAGGGGTGATCTCTGATATCTGTTGGCCTTGATCAAAAGAACTCGGAACTGTCCCTTCTATGGTTACTGCTTCAGATCTGGTAGAGTAGCCTCTCGATAAACGTCCTTTTTCTTTTCGCTCTTTTTTTAAATTATTGAGGCTTTCTAAGGATTGATCCAACTCCTTTTTTAATTTTTCTATTTCACAAGCAGATTTGTCCCGCTGTTCACCACAGTTTTTGAGAGAGTGCTCCAAAGAAAGGAAGAATTCTTTTCCCAGTTTTGAAAGGGCCTCATCACCTAAAGGGAAGGAAGCAAAAATAGCAAATTAAATAAAAGATAGCGAGACAAGTGAGATCTATTGATAACAAATAGCAAATATAAACCCAAAATAAATTAATCAGTACCTTAGACACTGTCAGACAAAGTGATCGTAGTATCTTTATTGAGCAACATATGCAAGTAAATAGCTTGATAAAAGTACATTGGCGGCCGCCTTTATCCTCGTGCGGCCGTATCGGCGCAACTCTGAAAACCGCGGGCAGATGCAGTATTTGATGCAGTATGTTCCAGGATTTTAGCCGCGGTCGCCTTTATCCTAGTGCATTGTATTAGCGCTGTCTCGGCATGAACGCGGTGAGGTGCGTGGCATTCGGAAAAAATACCCAAACAAAATCGGAGATGTTGGAGAATAAAAAGGGCCGTGATAGTATAACGCCATGTAAAACCTCAACCATTAGAACAGTTGTTTTATGATTTAATGTTTAAAAGCTTTGCAAATGTAAAACAATTTAAATCAACTCAATGTTCTTTTGTTTTTCTAAAGTAAAGATATGGCAATTCTATAAAGAGAATATAGTAATATATTGTGACTGTATAACAAATAACTGTGTTTCTTACATATCCAACAAAATTACCATTATATCCTAAGAAGGAAGGGTGGGGTAGGAAAGGGTATAAATTATCCAAAATATATTTCTTTATGCCATATTGTTTAAAAAAAAAAGAAAAGAAAAAAAAGAAAAGAAATCTCTGTACCTACAGATCACATTGGATGGTACATACTTGACCCTTACAGATGTAATTGTTGTTTTGTAACTTACATTTTTATTTTCCAAATACAATGAAATAATCATACTGTATAAATTATTTGCCAACATCCAGTGCATTGCATCAAAAACAAATATGGAACGTAGAGTTCCATTCAACGTGCACATATAAAGAAAAACTTGAGAGTATGTGAGCGGAGGAATGAGGAAGGGAAGAAGGTGGGGTGGGAGGTAGGGGATGAATCCTATAGACTCCACCTCGGGTCTGATTTCAAATTAAATTTTTGTGATGCCTGAACCCAATGGACACTTGTATACTGCCCTCAGCCTCTCCTTTTCTTTTCTCTTTAATGATCTGGTGTATAGTCAATAGATCAAGGTGGTTTTGTAGCCCCAGAGATCCTTCGATGACCCCCTCTAACACTCACCGAACGAGAAAGCGCCTAGAGCTAAAAATGCATAATTATGCCCACACTCACTTCTTGTATATCTGATTGGGCCAGCCATGGCTGCCATTCCTTTTGGAATTTGGTGCCTATGTCATTTACAAGGCTAGAAGCATCTCCATTTGGCAAAGGAACCAAATTGTATTCCTAATTTTTGCAATTACTGAAGAGTCTTTCTGTTTCCACAGTGCTGCGATCTCACACCTCGTCGCAGTTGCTATATGCAAAATGAGTTTATTTTCTTCTCTGGAAAACTGCTGGGCTGGCCTGTTTAGCAGGAACAGCCATGGATCAAATGGTATCTCGAGGTCCAAAATTCTCTGTATCCAAATGTGAATTTCCTTCCAGAGGGGCTGAATCCGAGGGCAAGGCCACAGCATGTGCAATAGATCTGCTTGTTCTTTGATTTGTTTGGGGCACAATGGGGAGTACCCTTCGATGAATTTGGATAGTTTTAATGGGGTGAGGTACCACCTCATCAATACTTTATATGCGTTCTCCTTCAGTGATGTGCAGATTGAGCTTTTCACCGTGGCCATAAATATTTCCTCCCAGTCTGCTGATTGTAGGGTTTCCTCTAGGTCTTCCTCCCATTGAGCAATGTATTGTAGAGGCCGAGAGTACTCCTGTCCCGAACAGACTATCTCTTTGTACATTTGAGAAGTAAGTCCACTGGTGTCTGATTGCAATAAACAGAGTTGCTCAAAATTTGTTAATGGGGAGAAGGGTGCTGCTTTTGTATAAAATGCTCTTATTTGGAGGTACCTAAAGAATTCAGATTGGGGAATTTCTTTTTCTACCTTAATTTGATTAAATTATTTAATATTTTTCCGTGCCTCCAAATCATTAAACCTAAGAATTCCCTTTTGTTTCCAGATCGCTAAGTCTCTATTGTTCAGTCCTGGAGCAAAGTTTGTGTTATCAAATGATGGGTTTATCAGTGTAGTCCTAGAGGTTAGCCCGCACCTAAATTTAGTAGTTTCCCATACATCCAATGAGTTGGCCATTGAGGAAAGCGGCTCCTTGAAAGATTGAAGTATAGATTTTTGGGTCCAGATTAGATTATATAATATGACTGGAGAACACACCTCCCTCTCCATTTTCAATCCCCGCTTCCGATTGGGATCCGTTTGCCATTGAGATAACTTACTTAATTGAGCCGCCTTATAGTATGACAACAAGGAAGGTATCGCTAAGCCCCCGCCGATGTCGGTCTATGTAATATCTTTTGTTTGACTCTTGATTTTTTTTAAACTCCCGATATATTTGGTGATTAAGGACTGCAGACCGAGAATATCTTTTAGTCTAATTGGTATCGGCAGGGTCTGAAAAAAATAGAGCATACGAAAGAGAAGATTCATTCTGATACAGTGTATTTTGCCTATCCAGGAGATGCTATATGACGACCAAGTTCTTATGTCCTCTTTCAGAGTCCTGATTAGTTTGGGGTAATTAAGCCTTATACTGTATAATGACTTGTACTGTAGTTGCTGGTGAGATTCACTCCAATGTATTTTATGGAGTGGAGTTGCCACTTAAAATTAAAATTAATTTCTAATAACTTCTCCTGTTCCTTAGGAGACTAATGTTTAGCGCCTCTGATTTATTATTATTTATCTTAAAGTCTGAGATTTTGTTAAATGAATCTAGGAGTTGGAAGAGGTTGGGCAAGGTGGTAAGGGGCCTCGACACCGTCAAGAAGACATCATCTGCATAGAGAGCTATCTTATGGAGGCCATTTTGGATGGTGAGGTGGATGGCTGCATAGTCTGTGAGCTCCATCCTCCTTCACTTTAAAAGCAGCAAAACAGTGAGAAAAAAGTACAACCTTCGCCTTCACAACACCCTAGCACGGTGTATAAATACTTCAGGATGGCCCCACCATCGACCAAAAAGAAAACAAACACCGACATGAGGAAATATTTGAACCGGGCAGCAGCAAAGGGAGCGGAGGCAGATACAGCAGCTAGCTCGGCCGCAGGGTCGGACTCAGACAGGGAGGGGGACCCGGCCAAAGTGCCAGAACAATTGCCGGTTAGGCGATGTGACTTTGACCGCCTCTATAATGACATGAAGTCCATGTTTCATAAAGAGATACAGGAACTCCGCAGAGAGGTGCAGGGGATAGGGGAGCGTACTGGGGCTCTTGAGGAAAAAATGGGGGCAGCGACGAAAAACAACAAAAAAAATGATAAGAGATCAACATACCTCCAGTCCCAAATCAATGAACTGGCAGATCGCCAAGAGGACGCAGAAAACCGGGATCGCCGAAATAACATTCGGATCCGCGGCATCCCGGAGGTGGTAGAGGATGTGGAGGGCTTTGTCACTAGATGGCTCACGACCCTGCTCCCTGAGAGGCCAGAATCAGAGTTGATGATGGATCGGTGCCACCGGGCGCTACGGAGCAGACCGGCGGCGTCGGAATCACCCAGAGATGTTATAGCCCGCATGCACTATTTTAAGGCCAGGGAAGCGGTGTTTCAAAAAACGCGCTCAGAGACCTCCTGTAAATTTGAAAATGTTGCCCTGCAAATCTTTCAAGATCTATCCTCGGTCACCCTCGCCAGAAGAGAGCTATCTTATGAGTTTGGGTTTTCATCGGTAGTCCCAAAATTTCTGGGCTTCTACGGATATGAGTGGCCAGTGGTTCCATACACATGGCAAAATGTAGTGGGGACAGGGGGCAACTCTGCCTGGTACCCCTTTTGATTTTGAATGGCTCAGAGGGGAATCCCTGATGAGTTACCCTGGCCACTGGATTGGTGTACAATGCGGTAATGGCATGTAATGCTCTGCCTCTGAATCCAAACGCCCCAAGAGTGGCGTTAAAATACGGCCAGTCAATTCTATCAAATGCTTATTCAGCAGCCAGGCTCAGGACCATGGCTGGGATCTTTTTCTTTTGTGCCAATTCGATCAAATCCACTATACCCCTTGTATTATTTGCAGCCTGTCTTCCTGGGATAAAACCCACCTGATCCGGGTGAAACAACATGGGCAATAGCCGGCTCACTCTGTTAGCTAGTAATTTTAAATACATTTTGATGTCCAAATTTATCAGGGAGATAGGCTCATAGCTCTTACAGCTAATCGGGTCCTTCCCTTTCTTATGGATCAGGGAAATGGAAGCCTGAAGAATCTGATCCGAGAACGAGGCCCCGTCCAAAACCGCATTATACATCTTAAGCAGATAGATTTGAGAAACCATCTGGGCCAAGGGCCTTAAATGGCTTGAGCTGCTTGATGACTTGAATTAGCTCTTCTATTGTGAATTCTTTGGCTAGAGCTTCCTCCTCCTACACTCTCAACCTTGGCAACCCGGCCTCAGCCAGAAAAGCCTGCTTTGTCTTAGTATTATGGATCACCTTCTCCCCATCGTATAGTCCATCATAAAACTTTTTAAATTAATCTACTATCATTTTAGGATTGGAGGTCCACCCTCTTGATTTACGGCTAATAGATTGAATATTGAAGTTTGACTGTCAGTTTCTAAGTTCCAATGCTAGTAAAGGTATCTGGCTTGTTTGCTTTTTCATAAAATTTCCTCTTTGACCAACTCATTGCATTTCCTGCCTGGGAGGTAAGGACCAAATTTAACTCAATTTTTGTATCCTTCAACTTTTGAAGCATTTCTATCCTATTATGTCTCTTGTGTTTCCCTGTAAGGCCTCGGGCATGGTGCCTCAGGCCGCGCTGATCAGCGCTCCTGCTCTGCCTCGCCTGCTCAAACTGGAGCTTTTTTGTGTCCTGGCAGGAGAGGCAGTGAGCGCGCTTTGGGGGCAGGGCGGAGGCATGTCGGGAGGCGGAGCGGAGGCGGGGCTAGTCCCTCGCTCCCATTGGATGCGAGTGGTCACGTGACCGCTCCTCCACTTCCTTGAGTGGAAAATTTTAAATTTGCCTGTCTCTACAAAATATCTGAGCCTCCGCATGCATGAGGAAGCGGCTGCTAAAGCCGCGCTGCTCAGTGCGGCTCAGCAAAGCTCACCGTACTATGTCCAAGGCCTAAGAGTTGTTAATTTTGACTGTAGCTCTAACACTTTTTTGGTTTTGTCCCGTTTTCTCCCTGCCACAATGCTAATGAGAGAACCTCTGAGAGTAGCTTTGTGTGCTTCACAAAAAGTGTTATATTGGAGCTTACACTTCCCACATTTGTTTTGAAATAGCTTTTGATCTCTTTATCTAGGTTTTGCAAAACCGTAGGTATTTTTAATAGGCCTTCATTTAATTTCCAGTTTGCTCCAGGTCTGTGAAGGCAGAGATCCATGCACTTCAGTTCAATTTGTGCGTGGTCAGACCATGATATGTCATGAATCTGGGTCGCAATGACCGAAGGAACCATACTGTAGTTCGAATGTGGGTTAGAGAAAAAGGTGCAACCCTTTTCTTGTGGATGTAACTTTCCCCAGACGTCAGAGAGTTGTGCTTATTTAAGTCCCCCAGATGTAACTTGCTTATTCATTTTTTATACATATTTTTTATAAAGGAGACCTCTGCCAATAAAATACACTAAAGTAGTAATCTTCATAAGGTTTTATTTTATAAATTTTTACAAGTGTAGTATTTTATAGTGTCCTTTTCCCTTCCTTTCCTGTCCCCACTCTCTCTCCAATATGCCATTCTAACAATGGAATGTTGCAATTAAGTGTATGACTTCACACAGGTATAGGGTACAAAAGTAGGTGCAGTGATTAGAATTGTAATCCTGATGACGCACTCAATTGACTTCAAAACATTGGTGCACTTTTCCATGATGTTGCTGGTTTTTTTTTTTTTAAATATAGATGCCTACTATATCATACCTTTTTCTATAATAAAAGCTGGGGCCAGAAAAATGAATAGTGAATTTCATTGCACTTCCCCCTCTCTCCATGTCAAGCAGCCTTATGACTATTGTTTACTCCACAAAACTGATATTTCACACATCTACATATATTACATCCATCTGTAATAGAGGCCTAGTCCAAGCTCGGGGCACCTCAGCAGTGCGCAGTAGGCACCAAGCAGCACCCACACAGACACACACACAAGGAATTCACATAAGTGCAAATGGCTAAAACAGAAGCGGGGGGGGGTGTCGTTCACGCGCGTTCCAAGTCACACTTCTTTGCGATTTGGCACTGAAATTGTGTTTAGATTTTTAATTAAAATCACCATCACAAATATAATCTCTGTGACAAAACAGTGATAAAAGACAGACGTTTCACTGAAAATGTGTGTGCTCGGCACACACACCCTTTTTTTTAATTTGTAAAGCATGTATAGTAAAAGTGCAAAAAAGATACCTTACAATATAAAAGTCTAAAAATACATATCCAACGGTATGGACTTATAAAATATGCTCTTAAAATATATTAATAGAACAATCAGCTTATCTGGCACATTGTCTCTGGAGGCATCTAACGAGTGTACTCTCGGTCTCCCTTGGAGCTCCGCCCTCCTTGCGTATGATGTAGAAGCATTCAGACGTCACTGCTGCATACGTCTATTGTTCTATGTATATCTTGTAAGGGCAAATTTTATAAGTCCATGCTGTTGGATATGTAGTTTTGTAATTTTATACTGTAAGGTGTCTTCTTTGCACTTTTACTATACATGCTTTATAAACTATTCTTATATACACTTATTTTTCTTGTTTAGACACAATATGTTGACAAAAGATGTAGAATCAAATGGAAAAGGAAATAAAGAAAACACAACTTGACTTATCTTATGACGAAGTCATTTCAATGACATGATACAAATAAATTCAGAAGGTGATTATTTATAGATTATTAGAAACTATTATTTATTTATAAAACGTTTTACCAGTAAGTAATACATTGAATTAACTCTCGTTTTCAAGAATGTCCTGGGCACAGAGGTATGATGACAAATACATAGTTACAATAAGTGAGTAGTTATATACAAGACATTGCATGCACATTAAGAGATAATATATGTTATAGGCGTATGTAACAGTTACAGACCAGATTAAAATGTGAGACAGCTTTAGTTTTGAACTTAGACTGGTGGCAGATGTGAGTCTCCGGTAGATTGTTCCAGTTGTGAGGTGCGCAGTAAGAGAATAAGGAGTGGCCGGATACTTTGCTGAACCTTGGAATCATGAAAAGTCTTTTGGAGTCAGATCTCAGATGATAAGTGCTGCATGTGGTAGGGGTGAGGACCTTGTTCAGATAGACAGGTTGCTTGCCCAGAAAGTATTTGAAGGTAAGACAGGAGAGATGAACTTTGCGCCTAAACTCAAGTGATGACCAATCTAGTTTTTAGAGCATTTCGCAGTAGTGTGTGTTGTAGTTGCATTGGAGAACAAAACGGCATATTGAATTGTAGAGGGTGTCAAGTTTGTTAAGGTGGGTTTGGGGTGCCGAGTCGTATACTATGTCCCCATAGTCTATAATTGGCATTAGCATCAGCTGTGCGATACGTTTTCTGACCAGCAGACTTAGGGAGGATTTGTTCCTATAAAGTACACCTAGTTTGGTATAGGTTTTGTTCTCAGGGTTTCAATGTGCAACCCAAATGTTAAATGGGAGTCAAACCATATGCCCAAGTTTTTAAAAGTAGTAACTGGGGCTTGGATGGTATTAGCGTTGGCTCTGATCTGGAGCTCATTCATTGGAAGCGTTAAAAATGTAGCCTTGGTCACAAATACCATTGTTACAGTCTTGTCAGTGTTTAAAAATAATTTTGGGAAATCCAATTTTCAAGTCTCTTTTGACAAAGGCCACCCAGGCCGAAACGCGTCAAGAGGTTTCGCTTGCACCTTGTGCAAATAAAGCTCTTTTATTTTTCCCATATCAGCCTTCACTTTCTTTTTTGGTGCTGTGCGGCGCATTCACTCTTTTCAAGAGATTATCCATGCTGATTCACTGCGCGCCTGCACGCCGAGTCACTGCTGGGTGTTCCTGGCTGTCGGGTCTGCCGTGACGTCACTCAGAAGACACCATCCATGCCGCCGGTCAGGTGACCACCCTCCGCATCGGCGGGTAGCGGGTTGGCGGTGAAGCAACGAGATCCTGCGACGGAGAGACCCCAGCCTATCCAGGAGGAGCGGGAGCATACAGCACAGCAAATTGCAAGACCGGACAACAAGAAATATACGTGAGTTTCCCGTGTTCCAGCCTCTTGGTGAGCCGGTTGGATGGAAGGATACACTTATTACACTGCTAAACTGTTGAATATAGCCGGGGTCTATGAGATTCATTGTATCATTGCTCACCAGCAGGACTATGCTTTATTCTGAGCGCCTGGAGGGTTAGTCCATTGATTTACCCATTTGTATACTATAATTGGCATTAGCATCAGCTGTGCGATACGTTTTCTGACCAGCAGACTTAGGGAGGATTTGTTCCTATAAAGTACACCTAGTTTGGTATAGGTTTTGTTCTCAGGGTTTCAATGTGCAACCCAAATGTTAAATGGGAGTCAAACCATATGCCCAAGTTTTTAAAAGTAGTAACTGGGGCTTGGATGGTATTAGCGTTGGCTCTGATCTGGAGCTCATTCATTGGAAGCGTTAAAAATGTAGCCTTGGTCACAAATACCATTGTTACAGTCTTGTCAGTGTTTAAAAATAATTTTGGGAAATCCAATTTTCAAGTCTCAAAAAGTTAGATTTAAGTATGTGTTCAAGGTCAGAGAGGCTAGGGCTGTGTGCATATAAAAGATTGTGTCATTTGCATACATGTGTATTGAAGCTCCCTTACAAGCTGTAGGAAGATCATTGATGAACACTGAGAAGAGTAGGGGCCCCAGGACAAAGCCTTGCGGGACACCACAAGTGATAACAAAGGGGTTGGAATTAGAGCCTGAGATAGACACATGTTGGGATCTACCTGATATGTAGGAATGAAACCAGTTTAAAGCATCCTTCCCTATTCTAGAGCACTGGAGTTTGTTAAGCAAGATAACATGATCAACAGTATCACAAGCCTTTGTAAAATCTAGGAATATTGCACCAATAAGTTGTGCCAGTCTCATTCCACACTGGATCTTAGTGCAAACTTTTAGAAGGGTAGTTACCATGGAGTGTTTGGGGTGAAAGCCAGATTGGAATTGGCATGGGAAATTTGTTTTGGTATAGTAGTTGCTTAGTTGGGAGAGAACACATGTTTCCATGACTTTGGATAGTACTGGGGGAAGAGAGATTGGCCTGTAGTTTGAGACAGTGTTTTTGTCCCCACTTTTGAAGATTGGGACAACTCTGGCAGTTTCCAGGTCTTAGGGATATGGCCTGCAGACAGAATAGAGTTGACTAGGGAAGCAAGCGGTTTGGCAATATCTCTGGAACCAAGTCGTAGGAATTTAGATTGCAGTAAGACAGGTCCACATTGGCTGCTTAGTTTTAATTTGAGGAGCACTTGTGTAATCTCTTCAGATATTGGGACAAATTAAAAATTGTGGGCATTGTTGGGAGAGGGTGAGTGTAAGAGATGTATGCAGAGGTACATTTAATGGAGACCGCTTAGGGTGACTGGATGGCTAGCTAAGCTGGTTTTCACATCAAATATATATATATACACACACACAACAATCCAACAGGAAAGTCTCTTATCTGTTTCTGTTGTTGTAGCTGTAGGGGAAGGCCTCTCTGCTCTCCAGGTATAGAGGTCTTGTCCCCTCGTATCTTGCTGTCAACACACAGTCCTGTGTGCTTCAAGACTCTCTCCTCATAGCAGCACCTTGTGTGATGAGGAAAATCTCCCTTGGTCTGTTTCAGCAGGAGTCGAATGAGAGTGGATAGAGTATGAGAACTCTCAGTCCCGCTGGGATTGGAGCCCTTTCTCCAGGTCAGTAATGTCTCCTCAAGAAGGTGCTTGAGCTCAGCACTCTTCAGTCGCTTGAGGAGGACTTTTTCCAAGCACAGTCTTTCTTCTGATCGATTGGTCATGAGTTTTCCCTTGCGTCAGGCAATAATTTCTTCCCTGAGTTTAGGGTGACCACCGGCATCGGGTTCCGTATCCATACATGGTGTGAGCGCTATTGCGGAGTCCCTCCACACGTGCCAGAGCTGCCGCGGCCGCCGATGACGTGATCGCAATAGTGCTCACAACACGGGAAGTCCAGCAGACCAGGACCGATACCAACTGCACAAGGAATCAATGGTTTGTGGAGAGGAGATCCTGGACATTCCATCTGGTACAGCCCGTGGGATCGGACGCTCGTTGTGGGAAGTTGCTATAGATGCCATTGTGGTAACATATCCCTAACATGTCATGCTCTTTTATCTTTATCCTGATGTACGTGCAATACTCACCTGCTGACTGAATATTTCAATACATTTTATATATACTATACCATGAGATTTTGACCTGTTTTCTTTTTCCCTGTATTCTCCATATTGACTGGAAAAAGCAGGTTGCTTAATTCTGGTGATTTAGCCGACACGTTTTTGTTCCTCTGTAAGATGCCTGTATGGTGAGGGCTGCAGAGCATTTGCGCAGATACAGATGCAACGAGTATCCGAACACTTGCCTTTGAAAATCTGGGGCAATCTCCCAGTAATGCTGCAACATTTCTGTGACATTTCTGCAAACAGACTAATGGCCCATCGGATTAACACAGCGGGGGTCTCTGGCAGTCTCATTCAGTTTGAATGGGACTGCCAGGGACTCCCGCTGTGTTAATCTGATGGGCCATTATTCTGTCTGCAGAAATGTTGCAGCATTACTGTGGTATTGCCCCAGATTTTCCCAGGAAGTGTTCGGATACTCGTGGCTGCATCAGTACCTTTCTCTCTCCAACCTCGCTTGGACAAGAGCTTTGTAGTATTTCTGAATGACTGCTGCGTTTCTCCCTTTTAAACAAGTTTAGCTCTTGCTTTAGATTCTGGGCCTGCTTGTGCTCCCTCTCATACTGAATCACCTGGCGACTAAGCGATGCTTTGATGATGCACAGGGTAGCCTTCAGTTCAGCATGCTGCTCTGCAAGGACACACTGGATACTCAGACATCCTGCAGCTTCATTAGCAGCCACCAGATTTTCTTCCTGCAGAGTTCGCTGCTTCTCCTTGGCATTCTGTAGGTATGTATGCAGACCTTGCAGCTGGTTCCGCAGTATGTGCTCTGCTCCAATGCTTCAAACTTTTCATGTTCAAATAGTTTCATAATTTTTTCTATCTCTGTGGAGAGTATTAACCTCGTTCTGCGGTACAGTATGTCCACCTCTGTCCGGATACTGTTGATCTCCTGGCGAGAAACATCCAGCTCTATCTTGAGTGTATAGACCTCTTTCTGGAAGATCTCCCGCTCAGTACCTAGGCTTTGAAACTCTTTCTGGGAGACTTCTAGTCCAGCACGGAGACAGCAAATCTCTGTTTGAGAGAATTCGAGGTCCATACTGAGGCAGTCAACCCCCTTTCGAGAGCCTCCGAGCTGTGCACTGAGACTGAGAGACTCCTTCTGAGATAGTCCAAGCTTTTCAGGGGGGCGCGATGGTTGCAGGGGCTCCGTGCCCTTCCCCCAAGGCATTTCAATTAATACCAGGGGATCACGTGAGGCCTCTGCAACTTTACTTACCTTGTCTCTGTTACAGTGGGCTATAGGGGTACTCTCAGAATGAGGTTCATGTTTGTAGTTCGGGTTGTGTTTAGCTAATAAGTTAGTAGCACACCTCACAAAGTGTTAATTTAATGCATTTGCAATGTCAGTGGGATTTGTCACAGTAATATCCTCCTTAATGATATTATATGGTTGTTGATAGCTAGAAGGCTGGAATATATTGTTGATGACTTTCCAGAAGTTAGCTGGATTTGATGTATTCTGGCGAAGATTGTAAGAGTAATGTTGTGCTTTTGCGTGTCATGTTTGCCCTGTGCACATATTCCTCAGGCATCTAGAGTTATTAAGATCATTGGTAGTGCCAGTTACTTTGTAGCTTTTCCACAAGGCATCCCTTAGATGATAGAGCGCTACAAGGTTGGTTGCAACCCATGGAAGGTGGGGCCCCCGCACTCTTATTCTGCGTAGTGGAGCATGGGTATCAGAGTTTTAAGAACTCGGATTGGAAATAGTTGAGTGCAGAATCGGGGTCGGGAATGAAGTCGATTCTGTACCAAGGGCAGCTGGTACGGTCAGCTATAAACTGTTGTGGGTTAAAGTTTCTAAATGTTCTAATGAGGAGAACTTTAGGGCTTGATGATAAGATTAATAGAAGTTATACATTTTACATAATTATGTAGGATAATGATTTCAGGCAACCAAGAAAACACAGCTCAAATGTTACAATGATTTGTGTTGGAAGGGAATATGCAAGGGGATTTACTTCTTGGCATATCTAAATGTCAAATACATATCATCTGTCAAACAATACTTCTGTACTGGACATTTTTATTTAAATAAAACAAAATGCAACATAGTGGCAGATGGGGATTACAGAAAGCTTAGAGTAATAAATGGAAGATAAAAAAATTAAGAAAATAAAAAGCATACTGCTACATGTGCAACTTAGATTCTAAAAAACACACGGTACTGTACAAAATGGTTACAGCCATATGTACATTAAAGTACTATGCTTTCAGCATATCAAAGAAAACAAATAAAAGGGTTTATTTTTCCTCCTTGGTAAGTGCTGTGCTCCAAAAGCTGGAAAAATAGCTGGAACAGCAATTCTGTCCCTTTCTGTTTAAAATTAAACTTGTTAAATTGTTACCTTCATGTTGCTGGTTCTTTGATGGAGTCAAAGTGTCAACCGCATCCTGGATCTGTTCTACATTGTTTTTAAAAACTGTCAAGTAGTTTCTCAGAGATGCTTCAGAAGCTTCAGCTTTAAGGTCTGCATACGAAGAAAGGACATCTGCAATAAATGTAACAGAGTAAGGTTATCACAGTAACATATTGTCAGAAAACAATCAGTAGAGACACTGCACTTGAATATTTCATCTTTGAATTGGACCACCTCTGCTAATTTACATACATATAGAAGGTAAAAACATAACATTTGTATCTTGAATGTAAGCTTTCACTATACAGCTGATTATTATTTAGAGGCCAGTAGCCGAGAAAATATTCATTCAACTACTGACATTATTGCTCCTATGCAAGTCATTTCTTGATGCAGTTTTGTTATGAAATAGGAATGAGTAAAGATATTGATGCAGAATATCAAAGACATTGATAGCTGTTGAAGGTACAAATTGCAGACATCAGTAATCAATAGATTTCTTAAGTGGTTACAGATAAGGCTAAAGGAATACAATTCATAATGCAGATTAGTCAAAAGTGGTCATGACTGCTGCAACATAATGATCAATGCTGATAATGATTAGCTACATACTGTACTTGAATAACAAGCTCAACGAATGAGAGAAAAGAGGAACTAGAAATGAGAAAGACAGAGGAAACATAGCAGATAATGTAGGAAATTCAGCGCTCGTGCTGCAGGTATATCGTTTGAAGGAAACATTAATCCCCTTGCAGCATGTGTGTAGAGCGTCTCCCCAATGAGCTCCTAAAGCAAGGTGACTCCCAAAAAGGATATTCCTGATGAAGCACGTAGTGCGAAACGCGTAGAGGTCACGACAGGTCACTCTGCGCGTATCCTGACAGGCTGAGACGGCGTTTGCAGGGAGCTCGGGCGGTGGCAACATCTCTGCGGTGGCGTGGTCCGGACCCTTAACGTTCACCGCAGAACCCGCTCTGGGCTTCAGTGTAAGTCTCCGTCTCCCCCTTTCAGCCTCAGGCAGTTGTTCAGCTACTACTTTTAGCCTTATTCTGGATATATATATCCCGTTTTATTGAACATTGTTTTTTTTTATATTTTTTTGTTATGTTGTTTATAGATTTAGTTTAATTAGATACATTTTATTATTGATGTGGTTTTTGTTTATTGTAAACTTAACCCGGATCTATGGCTCATGTGTACTGAGGTGGGGTTGGATCCCCTCAGTTATTTTCAGTTATTTTTTGTTTTTATTAATAAATAATTTACATTATTTTAATCTCCGGTGCACATTGTGTGCATTTTTCTTCTTTTCATCTCACAGAGGAAACATATTCTGAAAACAGAGCAATGTCGTATAAAACTGAATGCAATCTAATAAATTAGAAGGGCAAAGAATGTTACATTAGAAATGTTTACCTGGTACAGAAGCTGCAAAGCTTAGATGTTTAGAGGCCAAGGACATGCACCTTTTTATATTGACCCAAGATTTGTAGTCATATTAGTTTTGTGAATTAAAATTGTATGAATATCTAGAGCCATGATTCTGTAGGATGTTATTTTTCCATAATGATAGTAAGTTATGGTGCCTTTACCACACACACAAAAAATCTTAACGGCAAGGCTATTATCAGCATGGCTAATGCTACCATGACCTACCTAATACCTGCAAAATGTTTCAATGTATCACTGACCTTTTAGTGGAGAACAGACAACTGCAGCAACATTCTCCTGAAAGTTGTGATAGGCTTGTTTTATCCCTTGAAAAAGAGCTTCTGTGTACTGAATCTGCAGACTATAAATACTTCTGTGGAAATCAAGTTCAGCTTCCAAAGCATGTACCTAGTAGAAAAAATAAAATTTTGAAAAATCAGGGTGATAGGGTATTATATTCTCTTAAAGGCAGTGTACATCCTAACATGTTGCCCTATTGTTCATTTTAACCGAAAACACATTGCAATTATATATATTTTTTTTCTTTCTCTCTCTCTCTATCTCTCTCTCTCTCTATATATATATATATATATATCAGAAAAAAAGAAGAAAAAGCGCCCGATCTTCGTGTATTAACGTAAATAAAATTTTATAAAACATGGACATCACGATTCAAAACTCACAAGATTCCAAATATAAATATAGTATTTAACATCATATTGTGGTTATTCTTTAATACACTAGAGGTGTTTCATATATAATCAACATCCAATTATACACCATATTAGTCATTATATCCAGATATACTAGGCGCAGTCTTTTCTTTTTCCTATATATATATATATATAAAAATAATATACATATCTATATCTCTATATATATATATAGTTGTGTGAAAAAGAAAGTACACCCTCTTTGAATTCTATGGTTTTACATATCAGGACATAATAACAATCATCTGTTCCTTAGCAGGTCTTAAAATTAGGTAAATACAACCTCAGATGAACAACAACACATGACATATTGCACAGTGTCATGATTTATTTAACAAAAATATCACGGTCGATGTGTGAAGATCAGCCGCGTGATGTCAAACCTACAACTGTTGCATTCAGGGACTCAACTTTTTTGGCGCCAAAAGTAATTTGGCTAATAAAGTCAGCATGAGCAGTCGCAGGTCCCCTAACTTGCAGGACAAGCTAGTCCATAGTCATTATGTACCCAAGCCTAACACCACTTTTGTAGACCTTTGTGAAAAAAGGCTTCTTCAAATGTATGAACTGTTCCGCCTGTTGCTTTATGCTACAGATGGATATTTTTGCAAATTCTCCTAAAGCGTGTAACTTTAAAATCTCTCTTTTTATGAACTGTAGAACAAAGGGCATAATGTATTATCTAACATGCCCTTGTAGCCTCATATATGTAGGCATGACTACAATAGAAGTCAGATTTAGAAACTTAGAGCATACTCGGAATATCAAAAATGCCAAAAGAGACCAAGACGCCTTAAAAAAAAAATCACTATGGTTGCTTGACACTTTCTCAAAGAGCATAACTCTGAATCAGCACTGTTGTCAGCTTTTGCTATTGAGAAAGTCTCCCTTGGTATACGTGGAGGAGACCTAGAACAAGCCTTGCTACGTAGAGAGTGTACGTGGTAATACATCTTGAATCCATGTTTCCTAAAAGGCCTTAATGATTACTTAGGCTTCTCAATGTTTCTTTAAACCAGTTTTTATTTTGCATTCCTGATAATTTTATTTTATCAGTTATTTATATTATATCTCTCTTTCTTTTTTGTTTTTAAAGTATACCTATGTGGGAAGAATCCCCCCTTCCCCCTACTTCTATCCTGCCATTGAGTCAACAAGCTGCTATAACGTGATCTGGGAGGTCTTCATGGTGTGGAATCTGTCGTTATTTGCCAAGGAACGCCTGCAGCTGCTGCCTGACATCTTTCCAACAAAAGAAAAATCTATCGTCAGGGCAACTTATTATCGGGCATGTCTCCTGCAGCTATACGATGGCACATCGAGTACAGGACTGCAGATGATCATCTCCCAGAGCAAATACTTGTGTGTATCTCCATAGTGACGCGTCATCACGTGATTTTAGGTTGTTCACTTCCATTTGATATACAGATGCAGCGGCCGTTATTCGAACAAATCACGGCGCCGTTTTTGTGTGCGCTGCTGTACTCCAAGCGGCATTAACGCCGCCAATCGCCGCAGACACACGTGTTTATCGCGGTTGCTTTGTTTGAATTTCATGGATTGTGTGCAATTAAAAGCAATGAAATTAATGAATTGTAATGTGTACAGTACTGTGCTACATTGTCAATTTCAGGTGTTTAAAATCCAAAAATGCGATTTTATGCACTCGCCTGCACCCGCGTCTTAAGGCTGTACGGTTGAAAGAAATCCCGCGCCATGACATGGGTATTCCGAGGTATACAACGCGTGAAGTGTTCGAATAACAGCCGCTGCATCTGTACCACCGTGTTCATTATCATATTTGTGACACACATGTTTTTTCATCGAGTACAGGACTGCAGATGATCGTCTCCTGCAGCAAATTTCCGTGTGTATCTCCATAGCGACGCATCATCACGCATGTGATGTGATGATGCAATGCTGCCGTGGGACACCTAGAAAAACGCAGCCAATAGCAGCGAATATCACGGTCGATGTGTGCAGATCAGCCGAGTGATGTCAAACCTACAACTGTTGCATTCAGGGACTCGACTTTTTTGGCGCCAAAAGTAATTTATTTTAAATCTTTAAAATACCTTTGCCGCTCTTCATCTATCACCACTCCCAGAAGACGTTCAGTCGAAACGCGCGTTGGAGTGGGAGCTCTCTGCAGACACCCTGTTTCTCTCCCCACGGAGGGACGTGTATTTATACCCTTTTTTCCCCCTCAATTGCACGGATTCATTATGACCTACTGACGGAGAGTGTTATTTGGGGACGATCACAGGTTGCAACTTTGTTTCTTTCTGGACTCTTTGTAAAACCTCTTATTGTCTTAAGATATTGGATACTCCACGAGTGATATACACAATGGGGCAGTGACAATTCCATTCTGGACTTTTTGGGCCCTTTTTCTCTAAGGCCTCATATTCCAGTTTTCTACAGCAGCAGTCTTTGCATTGAATGTGGGATTCATTGTTACCCATAATTGGGGAGGGAGAGATACAACTGTTGTCCATTGTTCCAGACCTCAACCTACCCTACTGCTAGCTATTACCTGTGTTATAGTCTCCTATATTAGACAGAGTGAATTTAGGGTACTCTTCTCAATTTGATATACCACCGTGTTCATTATCATAATTGTGACACACATTTTTTTTCAACCTGCACTGATATTAACTATTCTTATCTGTTGAGCTACAGTACATATGTGTGTCAGGAGAGACAGAGCCTTACTATAGTAGAGATATATATCTCTCATATGTGCACCTGCATATATGCAATGTATTAACTTATTGATTCATTAATTACTTTATTATTGGATTCTAAACAGTTTAGGTAGATTATTCTTCCCAATATGGGTCTTGAATTATTATTTATTATCTAGCATTGATTAACATTATATCACGTATATTTTATATTATAATAGTTTATGGTCATCTGGTCTAAGCTCTTTATTATCCATAGACATATGTACTTGTGCTATGTGCAACTTAATATATTATTAGTACTTATTTATATACAAGATCAGTTAAATATAAAAGTTAAATATAGAATTGATGAAATATAGAATCCTGCTGCCACCTCTGTGCATTCTGCCTTGATCTCTTGTACCTTTTGACCCCAGCTTGTACCCGGACCTCTACCTTCTCTGACCCCTGGACCTCGGCTACGCACATCGACCACTCTGACCTCTCTACTCCTGGACCCTGGCTACGCACAACGACCATCCAACTTCTCCTATCCTAGTCCATGACAAGTATCACGACCATTCTGACCTCTTCTACCCTGACCCAGCTACGACTCTGCAATCCGGACGCAGTTGCGCGGTTGTTGGCCGGTGTATTCTAACATCCCCACCACAGCCCTGTGGTCCCGTCCTGTTTGTTGTGAGCACTCATTACAGATAGCTCTTTTCAGTCTAGTATTACCTGGATTTTGTAGCATTCCATCAAATGCAGGCCCATCGAGGTTCTAACCAGGGTGTTCTTGCATTTTTAAACTTCCTTCCTTATTTTTATTATATGTGCTTTCAATAAATAGTTTTTCTTATTTTGGTACCCCGGGTGCTCCTGAGGGATTCTTTTTTCTTCCTTTTGTTTTTCAAATATTATATTTCCCAGCAATCACCACTAGGTTTTCATATGTTGGTTTTGTCTTGGTACATTTACCTTTTTGATGTGTATGCGGTATCAACCCCTCCTCATTTTTGAGAGAGATAGATATATAGATATATATACATACACAAAATAATGTCATGAAATAAAAAAAAAAGATCAAAGTTAGAGAACATGAAGTCACCATGTTGCCATTTTGTAATTGAAGTCAGGAAATTGCAGATATCATAGATATCAATGCAATAACATACTGTAATGTTAAACTTGTGAGATGATATGAAGATAAAATGTAACTACATTATCTACCAGCATAGACGTTTCTAACACTGGTGATATATTATTGCTAAAGAAATGCATTCTCAAAGCTTATAATAAAATCACACCATTGTCATAAACGGAAGCTCCCTTCTGCTTTTGTCAAATGGTCTCTCTCTAACAGAGTTAAATGACATCACGTGACAGTATGACAGCAGGGACGTGCAGAACATTGAACATTCAATTCAACACATGCATTTGAATCTATGAAGTACATTATATGGTATGAATTAACAGTCATCTTACAGACTTTCAGCCCTGGGTTAATATTGTGAACATACACAAACATTCAGGATATACAATCTGTTTTCTTAATTGGGGTGTAACCTGCCTTTATGTTCTATTTGATGTACCTTAAGGCACATGAAAAGTACCAAGCTGAGAAAAGGCTACGCGTCTTAGTTATGTGAATCATTTTATTGCGAGATCATATGACCAGTAACATAAATACTTTACTGTGGAGTAGGAACCACAACGATCATTTCATTTCCATTGAGGAAGCTTGCCTGCATATTTGTGCAAGACCATTGAATATAGATAGCCTGTCTTTTTAATTCCAACATAAACATGCATCATGCTGAGTGGAGTAAAATACAGCCCTGAGGCCATTATTTTTATTCCCCCATCTCTGGATGTATTCTCTTCTGATCACAATCAAAGGTTCATGTTGATTTGCAATAAATAAAGAATAAATAATTTAAAAAAAGGTTTAATTTATGCCCAGTTGCAAGCAAAATTTTATCTATTCAAAAACGGATTTGATAAACCAATCTCATGAGATCAGCCCTCAGCCTCCAACATTTTGATTTTCAAAGGGAGAAATACAATTTGTTCAGGAAGTTACTATTTGCCAAGAGTTTCCAAAATTGGAAAGCAAATTGCATTTTGACAAACTGTTAAAACACACAGACGCGAAGATGCTTTGAAACTAGAGCTTCACAGCGAACACCGATACACACGTTTATCACCTCTGTTTCCAATAAACAATCTTTTAATTTAATAAATAAAAATGTTTTAAGAACACCCAGCTATTTGTAGTACTCATGATTTTACAGTGACTCTAGTAAGTCGGTAGTGGTAGTTTGTACATAGTCATCTGAGAAGGGTTACTGCAAATATCCAAACTCAGAAAGGGAGCAGAGACAGGATAAAAAGGCCTTTGGCAGAGATCATTTGATACATTGAGAACTCATATAGAAAAATCAGTGAAAGGTAGAAGATTAGTTTCAGAAGGTGCAGTCACTTTATGTGGATGTTAAAATCTCCCAGGAATTAGGACAGAAGTGTTAAGAGGAAAAATGTATATTATCAGGAACAAAAGCTGTTGCAAATACTGTAGTTGTGAGGTTCCTGGAAAACAATGTTAGACACGTACTGTATACTAAGGAATAGGGAAGAAAAGTGTGTAAAATATCCTGCGGGGGTCAAAAAAATCTTGGAGGGTAGTTGAAAGGAGGGTTAATTAGGTCAATTAGAATTAATTCTGCCTCCAGGTTAAACTACAGTATAAGTGACAAAAGTGAACAGGAAGTGCACAACTATTAAACAATACCACACACGTGAAGTGATAGTACAGTGATATTAATGATGAAGAAACCTTTACGGTTTCGAAACGCGTAGGATAGTGTACTATTGGACTCTCTGCCCCCAATTATATTGATCCGGCCACCGGAGAAGAATCTTGACGTGACGCGACGCGAGTTGGAGTGACGTCCTCACCCGGAAGTGCCGGTGCGGTGGGGAGAAGGAGAGAGACCAGCCGTCGCGAGGACCGCGGGACACGGCCGTTCCCCAGTGAGCCACTTGTGGCTGGACACTGTTCACCTTCACCGGGGACATTTAAAGGACTCCTTATCTACCCATTCTGAATCTGGGATTTACTCACCGACTCCTGTGACAGTAGATGACTGCTGATCCGGTCCACAGTGTGATGCAAGATCCCTGCTGAAGACATCTGATCCGGGTCGCATTGCTGGTGGATGGGTAACATATCCCATAAATGTCTAACTGATTTTTTATTGATGTACGCACAATAATCACCCTATTAATTTGTTGTTTTAATATATCTTTAATGCACTATGAGCGTTGCGTGCTGTGTCTTTTGTGTTTTTAAACTACAGTATGTAGAAACAGGAGGAGGTGACAAAATTAAGGGAGAGTGAGTAAAAAGTACAACTGTAGATTAAGCAGGCAGCAGGGTCAGTGAGGTAAGGCTACGGTCCCAGTGGGTGCACGCGGGCGAGCAACGGAGCGCTGAGCGATCGGAGGACTTCAGATCACTCGCGTCGAGGAGGCGTGGCCATGATGTCGTGCATCTGGTTCGCCCTCATAGGCTGAACCGCCGCCGTGTCCATCGCGCCAAAAGTCAAATTTCTTGACTTTTAAAAATGTGGTCACGCCATCTCGCTTTGTGCATGCGCGTGCGCGCACAGACTGACTGGGGCCGGCCCCATAGAGGGCCATCTCTTTTTTTACGCCACGCACACCGTCGAGCGTGCGGTCGCGATCACTGGGACCGATGCCTAAGATTAGAGGGACTCTTTAGTGATTACATACAATCCACAGGTAAAGAATATTGAAGTTAAAATGTAGATATTGAAAGTAAATATATGTGACATATTGTGCAGTTAGGATGAATGTAGAAGAGCAGGGTTGGTGCAAGGAGCTCTGCACCCCTCCGTCAGTAGCAATTAACTTAAAAAAAAAAAGTAATATTGTGCATTAGCATGAATAAAAACATTAGAGAGAGAAACCGGGGAGGGGGAGAGAGATACCGGAGAGGGGGAGAGAGATACCGGAGAGGGGGAGAGAGAGACCAGGGAAGGGGGGTGGGGAGAGACCAGGGAAGGGGGGAAGAGAGACCAGGGAAAAGGGGAAGAGAGACCAGGGAAGGGGGGAAGAGAGACCGGGGAAGGGGGGAAGAGAGACCAGGGAAGGGGGGAAGAGAGACCAGGGAAGGGGGGGAGAGAGACCAGAGAGGGGGGATAGAGACCAGAGAGGGGGAAGAGAGACCAGGGAGGGGGGGAGAGAGACAAGGGAGGGGGGGAGAGACAAGGTCGGGGGGAGAGATGAGCGACGGGGGGGAGAGACAAGGTAGGGGGGAGAGAGAGACCAGTGAAGGAGGGTACAGAGACCAGAGAGGGGGGGGGGGGGAAAAGACCGGGGGGGAAGAGAGACAAGAGGGGGGGGGGACCAGGGGGAACCAGTGCAAGACAAATGTCCCTAAGTGCAGCCTGCAACCAGTGCAAATACAAATGTTAAAGGTTTATTCTGTCAGCAGTACAGGACAGCGCGCACGGGGGTGGGGGGTGTCGGCGGTTTAACCCAGATATTACTTCTACTTTCAATAAACAAGACTGAAAATGTTTTACCTGGTTCACCGATAAGGGGGGGGGGGGAGGAGAGAGGGGAAGCTGATACAAGACAGACCATGGCTGCAGCAGAACCTCTTCAGAAGGAGCACGGTTAATCCCCGCTCTGCTTCCTGAAGTTGCAGCCCACAAAGCATTGCTGCCCAGCAGCCATGGTCTTTCAGCTTCACAAGCCACCAGCAATTTTTCACTCATCCCAGGCAGGTGGGCGAGTGGGGTTTTCCATCCCTGACAATACAGATGCAACTATAACTAATGTTGGTGAATAACACTTGAGTTTTTCAACTATTTTTTATTTTACTCTATGGCTACATCAAGGAATATTTCGATTTTAAAATCATTATGTATTCCTATATGTAAGCTTTATACAGCCATACTTAACCCTATGCACATAAAACACCTTCAACATGCCCAGCAACTGTTTAAAGTATGAACTCCATGATAAAGATGAGAGTATGTAAATATTCAAAATTCTTTTTAGATCATCAAAACAAGACTTTGTTAGCAAGGTTTTGTTTTCTAAGAAGCAGAGTTTCTCACTATGGTGGAATCACATTATTTATTTTCAAACTGTTTCATAAGCACAGCTGGGCCTTGCTTCCCTGTTGTCAGCAAAAAATAGATGTGAAATTATTCCAATCTGCCGCTTGTATCTTTGAGGTTAGAGCAATCACCTGAAGAACACAGGAAGCAATTGAGACTACTTTTCCCATTTATAAATATTTGTTACATTTTATTTTTCATCAAAGAATAACACATTAAGATGTGCTGTACTGTACATCTCATTCTCAAGTATTTACAATGATAGATCTCAAAGAACATTTGGATAAATAATTGTACAATTTGAAATGCATTAGTTGGAGTTTATAATGCCTACATAAAACCAAAGAGAAGGACATTGGTTAGAAAACATTATGTACTAAGTCACAATTTGGAGGAAAATAAAAAAAAAGGGGATGATTTGGAGAGGAGTTACACATATTTAAACAAGATGTATCAAATAATGCCTCTTTTTGTATTAAAAAAATTAAATTATATTATATATATAATTATATATAATATATAATATATAGAAAGTTTACACCACTATATATCTGAGGTGGTGTAAACTTTCTAGGCCAATAATAATGTGTGAAGTGTAGAAAATGCTATGCAACAAATAAAAGATGAAAATGGAAAAATGTGTCAAAACATTATTTGCATTAATACTTGACCCTTGCTGTCGATTAATACTTGTAATGTTATCATTAGGATCTTACACCGACTATAATTAATGAGAATAGCGCTGGATAAATACAGAAACTACACGTAACAGGTACCTACTATTCTAAACCCTTTCGATTTGTTTGCTTGGGTAAGCTACAGTACTTGAATTATTATGTATTGAATAGAGATTGGCAAAAATACCACTGTATTTTGATGTGACTTAATTTCAAATGTAGATGAATGGTTGGTGAATTCTGTACGCTAGATTAACTATAGCATACAAGTGCTTTTCATGTGCAAGTAAGTATCAGTTTAGCGCAATGGAAATTATAGCTGTGAGTATTTCACTGCTACATTTTACTAGTATCCTAGAAGCCAATACTATTATGAATATTATGTAAACATAAATTAAAAAAAATCACACTAGAGCCTAAGACGACATAATGGCAGATTTGTTTCCAATGCAAAGTGAGAGCAGTATGTGAATCAAGGATGGTTGGCAAGAGTCACATAAAGAGGGCTCACAGTGCGCATGAATTAATAAACAAGCTGGTCGGCTCATGAGCATGTATTTTTTTGTTTTATTTACTTTTTTTTCTAATTAATAAAATGTTTTTTTTTCTTCTTGTTGTTTAAAGTTTGTCTGATAAAGAAAGCCTCAAATTTCATAGTATTCAATACTGTATAATATTTTTAGTAGCATACTGTATTGCAGATTATAGGCTAAAGCAGTAAAATTCAGGCATTATTGAAAACCCTGCTCTCTGATTGGATAATGCCTGGAATTTTAACCAATCAGCAATGCCCGGAATTTAAGCAGCATAATGTGTAGTTTTCAATGTGTTTATTTCCAGCCAATCAGCTTTCAGAACAGTTGAGACAGGGCAGGGGATTCGTCTGACTGAAGTAACAGCTCTGAGACAGGGTAGGGGATTGGTCAGGACGTATCAGCCACGGGTTGACTCCTCCCCCTCCCGAGCTGACTGAGATTTTCTGAGCAGATTCAGTTGAATTGGGGGGTGGCGGGGAGGGGGAGGGGGAGAGTCTGCAAAGCAAATAAGTAAGTGGCTGTCTGCAGTTTCTTTGTGGCTGCAGTTTGTGTGTGAGTGTGTCAGTAGTAGTGTGTGTGTGCTGTGCTGTTGTATATCTGTATAGAGGTGCTGAGTGTGTCAGTGTCAGCAGAAGTGTTTATGGGTGTAACATGTGTGTGTAGCAGCAGTTTGTGTGTGTGTGTGTGTACAGGTGCTGTGTTGTGTGTAGAGGTGCTGTGTATAGAAGTGCAGTGTTGTGTATGTTGTGTATGTTGTGTGTGTGTGTGTATGTTGTGTATGTGTAGAGTTGCTGTGTTGTGTATAGAGGTGCAGTGTTGTGTGTGTGTGTGGGGGGTGTGTGTAGAGGTGCTGTGTTGTGTGTAGAGGTGGTGGGGGGAGTGCAAAGTTTAGTAAGTGGCTGCATTTTCTATTGTGGCTGCAGTGTGTGTGTTGCGCTGTTGTATGTGAAGCAGCAGTTTGTGTGTGTGTACAACTGATGTGTGTGTGTGTATAGAGCTCCAGTGTGTGTGTGTCAGCAACAGTGTTTATGGGTGTAGCATGTGTGTGTAGCAGCAGAGTTTGTGTGTGAAGAGCTGCTTTGTTGTTTGTGTGTAGAGGTGTTGTGTGTGTAGAGCTGCTGTGTTGTGTGTGTGTAGAGCTGCTGTGTTGTGTGTGTGTGTAGAGCTTCTGTGTTGTGTGTGTAGAGCTTCTGTGTTGTGTGTGTGTAGAGCTGCTGTGTTGTGTGTGTGTGTAGAGCTGCTGTGTTGTGTGTGTGTGTGTGTGTGTAGAGCTGTTGTGTGTGTGTGTGTGTGTAGAGGTGCTGTGTTGTGTGTGTGTAGAGGTGCTGTATTGTGTGTGTGTAGAGGTGCTGTGTTGTGTGTGTGTAGAGGTGCTGTGTTGTGAGTGTAGAGGAGGTGCTGTGTTGTGAGTGTAGAGGAGGTGCTGTGTTGTGTGTCTAGAGCTCCAGTGTGTGTGTGTGTAGAGGTGGTGTGTGTGTGTGTGTGTGTGTGTGTGTGTGTGTGTGTGTGTGTGTAGCAGCAGTTTGTGTGTGTTGAGCTGGTGTGTGTACACAGAGGGGCGGCAGTGTGTGATATAGATATCTGCAGTGTAAGCGTATATAGAGGTGGTTTCATGTATTTACCATTTTATTTTAATAAAAACAATCTATTTAACTATACAAAAGTGTCTATTATTTATGAAAAAAGTCTACATTTAGCCTATAATAGTAATAATCCCCTCAGAACAGGGCATTACTGGCCAGTAATGCCCTGTTCTTCAGGAATTATTACTTAAATATTATGCTAGTACTGGCTTGGATGATGTTTTTTTATTTAATAGCTAGGCTAATTATTCAAAAATAATTACAAAATATATGAACAACAAAGAAAAGTGTTTGTCTTCAAATTGTACTTAATTCATCAGACCACATTACAACACTCTTTAATTGCTTACAATTGAATAGGCGCAAAGGCCTAAAGTCACCAGCGAAACTATTTACAGCATGTTCAATGCTCGTCACATAACAGCCATGATCATTAAATTGGACAGTTTCTAGTGTGATAGCCATTCTTATCTTGTTCAGAGAAAGTTACATTACAGAGCTGATTAAATAGAGAATGTCAGATCAAAAAAGCTGTAATTATCATGGCCATAGAGAATGGGAGGTTGTTTGTCTGGTAAGCATATGACTTTGTGAGAATTGGAAACACCAGAAGCACAATTCAGAGTAGACTTTCTGACAATTAAAGTGTTAATAAATTAATTTGGTCACTCATTCTTTCAAACCACGTGTCTCCTTTCACTCAATAAAACATAGCTGTTTTCTGGCCCCGGCCGGGATGTGTTTGACTGTAAAAGCCCACAACACTTTAGAGCAGCTGTTTATGATAATAGTTTGACTTCATGCATTACAGTAAATAGATACATTTTGTAGTGCTACAAAAGGAAATTATTCTGGAATGAGAATTCTGACATAACATTGAGAATACCTGTTGCACTGCCATTAGCCTGGAATAATTGGCAGCTTTCACCAATGCCTCTGCAGCTCGTTTTGCCCGTTGCTGGGGAGCACCCTTGGGAAATGCTGGCAGTGCTGCAAGCACATTCTCCACAGTAAATTCCAGGCTCACGGGATATTCCATTTTTGCCTGGAATACATATTACAAACTCAAGTGGTGAAAACTAGGGCAGCGTCTTAAGTAATATTATTCTTGCAAATGCATTAACATTTCAACAAAACACAGGAGGGAACAAACAGCACATGCTGTAAGGAATGACTCATTCACAAACGTGGCAGGAGTCTAATGTGTACAAGGAATGTGGTTAAAATGCTCCACTCAAATGTATTACAGATGATAAACAAAATAACCTAGTTTTATAGATTTCGCTACAACATAATAAAGGAAACCATAAGGGTCCCCAAAACATGTGAACAGATAACAACAATGCTAAAGTACTGCACATCCATATAATTGCACTAGTGGAAATCATATAGTTTATTTCCCCCACTATTCTCAAATACAGCAAAAAAATAATATACAAATTCCTAATAATGGTTTAAATGGACAATTCCCCCCCCCCCTCCCCACTTTTAGGCATATTTAAATCAAAGAAGGATGTCAGCCACACTGGAGGATGAGATACCAAACGTATATCTGGCTGGCTAATACACCTCTATGACACGAAGAGGTGGAAGGATTGATGGTAATGGATGGGGTCTAGTGTGGAGAGCCCAAGTTGGTGAGTAGTTAGTGTTAGATATATTAATATATTGTTGGATATATTAACATCATTATTGATTTAATAGAAATCTAATTTTCTTTTATTTCGGGAAAAGCAGTGAAAGTTTTAGCAAAGGCCAAACAGTTTTCTGAAAATATTGAATATGACCTTTTAACCTGCAATATGCACTGCTCAGTTTGTATTACAGTCTGTACAGTAAGCTTGACAAAAACCTGTGAGGTTTTCATATATGAAGAACTATACTGTTGGTCCCTAAAAGGTATAACAAGCTACAATGAATCTACATTTCTCCAGGATAACAAGGCTACAAGAACTTTGAACTACTTTTACAGTCACCGTAATTCTTTTACGTTCCACAAAAGTGAAGAATTTGTGAGATTTTACAATATTGCATTACTGAATTCCAAAGACATTCTAAATATTAACAAAAATGTAATAATGATATTATTCTGTGTTACTCTTAGATCGACGTATCAAAGTGCTTTGCGCCACTCTTGGAGATTTGGAGCAGTTAAGGGAGGAGTTGCTGGGAGAAATAGTATTATGAGATCTATAAAAATTGACTTCAATGTACTGTAATGGCGGAGGATTATGACACTAAAATTCTCTTTTACTCAGCGGCAGATGTAAGAAGCTCAAGAAACAAACTTCACACAAATAGAGTAGGAACACATTGACACAAATTACATGTTTTGCTCCATCTTCATATATATGCTCCATTGTGTGCTTTTGTACAATTTTGCTTAATAGTAATGTTTCTCAAAGTGACTCTGGATAGCTTTCCACGTGTAAGCACTGGCACACTAGCAAAGAAACAAATGACTTATTTATGTTTAAGTCAAGGAGGGCCAAAGCAAAGCAAAAAAGTAAATACAGAAAACTGTGAAAACCTTGCAGAATTTGGCCTGGAGATTTTGTATGTGGCACTCCTCCACTGAAAAACAAATGACATAAATGTTTTTATTATCCTCTTTCTTTTTTTATTATTTATTTTATTCGCTCGCTTATATTTTCTTGTGTAGTTTAAAAAAAAATAAAAAAAAAAAAAAACCCCACACCATCTCCTCTAGTCACAATAGTAGGATTCCTATTTCTCAAGAGGGCAATGATGAATTAAGAACAGACAATATATTTTTTTTTATGAAATACAAATACTTGTCCCAATGTAAGCTTTTATTAATGGAATGTTATGCTTTTTTAAAAGGAAGTGTTGCAGGCTAAAAGTATCTCGAGTAACGTAATTGCAATTTAATGTTCTGTTACAAGCACTCTGCCAGCTCATTTATTTTAGACAGAACGCAAGAAGGCCGTGATTATACCCAAAAATGCGCCAAAACAAATAGTATGCTTCCCCGCAAAGTGCTTATATCTACCGTGACTGCCGCGCCGCTTGTTACTGCAATGCGGGCGACAGCTGGAGCATTTTCCAAATTTGTTTTCTGGTTGCGACGGCCGCGTCACGTGACACAGCCGTCCAATGAAAGAACAGATTTCAGCCTTGTCTCCCCTGCAGTTGTGCGCACAGAAGCACGCGCAAGCATTGCAGTGCGCTGGTATAATCGAGCCCTAAGGTAGAAGCGATGCCTTTAATAGCTAACTGGTGGTTAAAAACAGTGTGATCAGTAAAGTCCCTTCTACTTAAAAACAAAAAAAATCTCTGGTAAAGGTGGACATTTCTCTTTAATTCTGAACATACATTGTATTTTTTTTTAATGCAAATTATTTTTGTTTTGTTGATTCACAGACAAAGAAGAGCAACACATATAGATATGATAGCAAAAGTTGGCATTTTTCTGGGGATGAGGCGGAAGCAAAATAATCATGGCAATACCAGGGATACACACACATGCAGAACATGTGGGTGGCGCTGATTAACATGTCTTACAGCCTGTCTTACAGCCATTATAGTACTTAAAGATAATATAAACACTATAATCATCAATAAATATGGCCTTTCAGTAGTCCAGTCCAGAGGACTTTTGGGGTATATCTGAAGGTTTCTTGAGAGATCTCTCAACAAACCTTCCCAATTACTCCAAAAGTCGTCTCATCTCAACTCTGCTCTTTATGGAAGTCTGGGCAGCCCTGGCCGGTATTACTGTACTACTGTGAGCGCTCCTTTTGTGTTCCTCTAGTAGTCCAGGATATCTGATTCTTTATTCAGAAACATCAAAAGAATGCACACTGTTTTGGGGCAATTCCTTTTCCTTATGTAGCCCCCTGTAAATAGCACAGGCTATACCTATCTTCCTTCTGCTGTGGCAAGTCCTGTTAAGATCAGGCACCAGTAATCATCATGGGTTTTCCCCCTACATAGCCCTATCCTGAGTGGTAGACGCAGGCCTGGACTCTGCTGCAGGCGTGAGCAAGAGGGGAGGTTCTGCTGACATCACGAGGGGCGGGGCTAGCTCTATATTTAGCAGCCAACTCCAGTGAGTAGAGTTAGAGTTGATAGTGATATCGAGAGTCTGGAGTTGCCGGTTAGTTATGCCGGGATTATGCAGTTCTGTTAGTATGCCATGAGTCAAAGAATCCTGCGGATCGGTCCGAGGATTTGGAGGAGACTACGGTCTCCCTTGCGCCGAGTGCAGGAGAGAGAGGAGCGGAAAGATTCAGCATCCTTTAGTAGAGCTGATAGAATTATAGACTTGGTGGACCAATGCCCTCACCCCACTGCCAGGGGTGATGGGGAGAATCCAAGACCCACCGTGAGGCTAACCTCGGGGGTGGGCCACGGGGTATTGAAACCCTAGTCCAGACCATCCTGCCGGAGGAGCGACTTGGAGGGAAGGAGAGGAGGAATTATCTGGGTGGAAGGCGAGCGGCGTACTAACCCGTCCTGGCTATTGTTGTTGCGGCTGCTGGAAGCCACTATCGTTGGGATATTGCTGCTCTGTCAATAAAAGAGACTATTCGTTATTATCAAAGACTGTGTGTGACTTGGAAAGTACTACCCTGGGACCCAAGGGGTTCTTCTATACCGGTCCTGTCCCATATTCCTGGGAATATAGAAGATGGAGGCGCTGCACCACTAAGAGATCATGGAGGCTACCACCCCAGAAGCCCGTCCTGGCTCCCCCACAACATCGCGGGAAGCTCAGGCCCTCCTGTTCCTCACAGGTACGCACCACACCGCATGTAATCTGCCCTCATGCACCCTAGACACCACCGTAGAGTCTGGGGGAAGGGGGGAAGCAGGGTTACACTTAGAGAAAATAGGGACCACACAGTGTAATACCATAGCCAAATATACACCCTCGGGGGACCATCTAACATCCCAGCCAATGCCTATTTGTGCCAGAAATGTTAAACAAATATAAATGCTGCTGCTTCACTAAAATGTAAGATATAAACTACAGTAATGGGTATAACAACAATGTAATAATGTTACATTATTACAGCAATAATGTTACAATGTTACAACAATAACATCTGCTACACCTGGAAGTGAGCGTTCATATAGTGATTTATGGTTTGAGGGCCCAATCACCCTTCAAATTTCAAACTAACCAAAGTACAAAAAGCCCATAAGAAAATCTTACAGAAAGTTGCTGCATAATCTGCCCACCCACATACAATGCCAAGTCATTTTCCTTATGATAACCACTGAAAATGAGTTTTGGTCAAAATTCCTTAGGGCAAACCTGATTTTGATGCCTTAAACACACAAGATCACAATATCCAACGTGCTCTTTTCAAAAACTAAAATAACATGAATATGTCGATGAGCTCATCCTAATGAAATATTGTGACATTGATGTTTTCATATTCTTTACATACGATTTTTAAGCAAATGCTAAAAGTGCTGTAAACACTTAAACCTTCACTTTAGCAAATAATCATATGACTTTGCAAATAAAATAATAAAATCAGAAATTCCAACATGAATTGCTATGAACAAGGTACAGCTTTCAATCTGTTATACGGTAAATGCCTCAGGCTGTCCGATGATGTCAGAACTACAAATACACAGACCACACAAAGAAGACTTCAGATTAGTTTACCTTTGGTATAGAAGGGCAATAAGGAACAGTGTTTGTTCTGTCATTCCAATTGCCTCATGGAGCGGTTTAGTTATTAAGATTGTTTATGCTGTACTTGTCTAGTAATTTCTATATTTGAGGCAATTTAGAATACTGATTAAGCTGGTTGAGTCTATTACCAACTAGTGTACATCCGTTCCAAATTGAAAAAGAGGACAAAAGTAATTCGCCTCAAGATTAGCTAGAGCCAAATGCAATTTTAAATATTTCATTTGAGATGAATATCAATATTAGAAGAACATTTAATTTTATTAAGGTTCAACTAAGGAAGTTACAGTGTTGACAAATGTACAGTTTGAAATACAAAACATCCTTTATTTAATTTGCTTTTGTGATTATTGTCTTGAGTATTGGGCAAAGATTTTAACCCCTTGGGGGATTCAAATGTAACTCAGTGTATTCAAAAGCAGCAGGTGAATAACATTTAAATCTTGTTGGTTCAGCAGGCCTTACACACTTACCTAAATGATACAACTATCTTGCTAAGAGTGTGTCACCAGTTGTAATATCTGTGCTACGGAAAGGCTGGAAGATAGGCAAACAGCTATACCCTAGTGAAGTTCTCAACTGGGGTACCATGTCACCTCTGAATGAATCAGACTAACCAGAAGGATTCATTAGAACAGGGATGCGCAAACTGGGGGGTGATAAATGTTCTGGGGTGGGGTGGGTGGGGGGGCACATTACTTAGAGGCCCTGCACTCTTCCCCCAAAACATTTAAATCAAATGTAGAGGGAGCGAGCCCTCTGTAAGCCTCTACCTTGTCTCCGGCGGCATCTGGCAACGCGTTCCCATATGACACCGCATGGCACGAGCAAGGGTGGAGAGCAGGCAGGGGTGCGCAAACAAACAAAACTTCGTGCGCCCTTGTCTTAGAGTGCATTTATTATTACTATTATTAAAGATTTTGCATAATGTTAAATAACAGAAAAATTATTTTATTTCACCTGTATTTACCATCTTTCTGACAACACTAAATGTAATTATAAGTGTAAAATGTAACAGTAAAAGTATATTTATGTTTCTAACTGTAAAGAATCTGCTCCTGGGTTTGGCTGGAACTCATTCCTTACAGAGCTGTGGAGTTCCAGACCAACCCCCCTACTCCTGCAATCGCTGCAATCTGCATGCCTCCTGTGCAGCTCTGTCCCTATTCGCTGGCTGTGCTATATAGTGTCAGCCCTTCCCCCCAAGAGGTTGCTGAGCATAAACCAAGTTCTTCTTGGATGTAAGTTCTTCTTGGATGTAAACAGCCTTTCCTGTTTTCCGTGCTGAAGCGCTGGAGTCCCCAGCACTAAAGCTTCGTTGTTCCTGCTGCCTGTCTGCATATTCCTCGTGCAGAGGCATGCATCCTTGTTCCTGTTGCCTGTCTGCATATTCCTCGTGCAGAGGCCTGCATCGTGTTCCTGAGGCCTGTCTGCATATTCCCCTTGCAGAGGCCTTCATCATGGCCTGCTCCTGTTCTCCTTGCAGAGGCCATTCCTACACTGCAGCTTCTACGCTGAAGCGCTACACACCTGCCTTCCTGTTGCCGAACTCTGCCTATATCTATGACCATCGCTCCTGTGCCGCCTGCCTTGACCCCAGCCTGGATATCGTTAACCCCGCCGTCTGCAACCCTGACCCGGCTATGTTTGACCACGGAATACGCACTCCGGACCTGACTCCGTGGCCTAAGTCCGGTGTATGTACATCCCCACCTCAGCCCCGCGCTCCGGTCCCGGTTTGTGGCGAGCACAAGCGTTACACTAACCATGAAAGGTTTGAGAAGCACTTTTCTAGTGAGGAGATAGGACAATTTTAATGTGCAACAAAAAACAAACAATTATATCAATGAAAAACATTTCCTTTTTAGGTTTGTCAACAACACTGCTTTCTTTAGTCTTACTCCCATTTGATAATGTTTGAAGATGACATCATCAATATTATGCATACCCCTCACTGTCAGAGGAGCAAGCAGGATGTACAGTAGGGAGTGAGAAAAGCCATTCATTTTGTCTGAAGAAGGCTAGTGAATTACAGTCAGGCAACATTTAAGGGAATCTACCACTAAACAAATACCTATATAATAATAATGATCTTTTATTTATATGGTGCAAACATATTCCTTAGCACAGTACAATGTGAGAGGGAGGACAATAACATACCAAAAAAAGGACATATAAGTTAAGATGAACAAAGACAATAGAAAATGAGGACCATGCTCTGATAGAGTAAACAGATTTTCAAATGTAAAAACTGGGATACATTAAAAAATATTTAGAAAACAAATCTAATCAAAAGCTATGCCATCCCCTCTTTTTTGCTTTTGATTTATTTTGCTATGCCACCCCTCCTCTATCCTCCCCCCATCCCTCTCCCCCCACATCTTCTCTCCTCCCTCTCCACCCCCCCACATCATCTCTCCTCCCTCTCCACCCCCCCACATCCTCTCTTCTCCCTCTCTCCCCATCCTGTCTCCTCCCTCCACCCCATCCACTCTCCTACCTCTCCCCCTTCCCCCACATGCTCTCTCCTCCATCTCCCCCCATGCTCTCTCCTCCATTTCCCCCCATGCTCTCTCCCTCTCCCCACCATCCTCTCTCTCCTCCCATATTTACACAAACACTACACCATATACACATACCAAATATGCAACTTTAGTGTAACACACAAACCATATACAAATACACATTTATATTCAACATACTGTATATACATACTCTAAATATACAACATAAACATGGACATAATGCATGAAACACACATATGCATTACAAATACACACACACACACAACCTGGAAGATCTAGAGAGGAGTAGCTATGGAGTGCTCTGCAGCGCCACCTATTGCCCAGAAGCTGCAGTGGTTAGGCAGCCAGACAGCCCTGCTCTCCTCCCTCCTAACGGCTACAGCAGTTCTTATCTGATCGCCCCGCGCTCAAATCAGGCATCCTCCTCTGATCTCCTCCAAGCTCCGCATTAATAACTGATGAATCCTAAAGCAGAGTTGGCAGTTATTTGTCCTGAGTAAATGCCTTAGACTTTACAGAAATAATATGTAACAATAACACCCATAATTGGGCTCTTTAGCATCGGGTTAACATCTCGTTATTTTAGGATAATGAATTACAGCATCTTCAAACATAGCGTTATTTACGTTACAACGTTATTTACGTCTTGGCGTTACTTCCATCTAGGCACTGAAAGGGGGCTTTTGGAGGAGGAAGAGTAATGTGCCACTTGAAATATTCAAAACATATTCTAATGATTTAAATTCACATATTTCCTAGGCATCTCTGGTGTGTTTACAGGCCTCCCCCCTCATGGAGTATACAATCGATTATGTCATATGGAGGTTTATGAGTCAATGGGCTCTGTACCTAAATGTTTTTCTGTTTCTCTGTAATGAAGCTTATTGAACATGTGATTAGCTATAATTAGTTTATTAGCGTATAATTTAGAATACCAACTGACACGAACACCACACCCGTGTACACGTTACTTGTGGATGTGAAAGGGGTTAAAACATCCAGCATGGCACTAACAATGATCAATAAGTCCCCAAAAACCGTCACGCTACACCTCAATTATGCTGCCACCACCAAGAATAATTTAAGGTCTAACCCTCAGGAGTTCTTAGTCTCCTTGAAAAAAAAAAAAAAAAAAGGAATCAACACAAAAACTTAATGTAGTAAAATGTGTCCGAAAGTGAATGCGCTTAATCTCTTCAAAAGGGAGGTTCAATTAGAGCCCAAAGACAGTAGTTATTACATTTTAGATATAATATATGAAAAGTGATACAGTGCTGGTCACAGAAAAGGAATGTTACAAAGACATACAATATATAAATGCAGACTGTTTTATAAAATGATAAAACAGAGAACATATACGTTATTTTTTATTATGTTCTTGTGTTCATATAGCAACTGCTAGTTTTTACGTAGCTCTTTACAGAGACATTTTGCAGACACAGTCCCTGCCCTGTGGAGCTTACAATCAATTTTTGGTGCCTGAGGCACAGGGAGATAAAGTGACCTGCTCAAGGTCACAAGGAGCCGACACCGGGAGTTGAACCAGGTTCCCGCTGTCAAACTCAGTGCCAGTGTCTTTACTCACTGAGCCACTGCTTCTTCTTCAATGAACAATATTAGTTCCCATCAAAGAAGTCTTGACGTTGAAGATATGAGAACTCTTGTGCTGTGTAATTTCCCTGACGAAGCTAGCCATGTCTAGTAAAACGCGTAGAATAAGAGATGAAATCCCTGGTGCATAAATCGTCGTTGTAGAGGTAAAAGTAATTAACTACATTCTTTGAGTACTGAGAAAAAGGTGATTACATTTTCTTTTCGACAGGAAACCTTCTGTATTTAAAAAGGAATGTATTTTTGATGTGACAAGTTCTGAAGATTAGGTGTCCTTAATGAGTTTTTCAATAGAAATAGCAATACATTTCAAGATAGGAAGTGCATTTTTACCTCTACGACGACATGTAAGTGATATAGGCCTATAATATTAAACTTTAAGTAAACACCACTTTAGTGAGCCATAAATGTGTTAAAATGGTCTGTCAAATTTTCTTGGCATAGACAAATGCAAATAGACAAACACTTCTTAATGCCTTTATATATTGTATATAAAAATTATGCACACAGTACAAATAAGAATAAGGAAAAGTGAGCCAAATGTGTGAATATTAATTAATGACATACAACATATGCCGCTAATGATTTTAGGCGAGAAAGTGACACAATGCACTCTCAATTTAATTATTTATCTTTAATCTATTTTTAAGATATAGCCCGCATTGTTCTTTGCCAAACAATGCATTCAGATTAGTTATTCTCACAGGGCTAACTTATAATGTAATTAACACACACTTGAAGAATGCTCACACAAGCATGAAGAAGGCATATTTTATTTCAAAGTGTTACAATACAAATATCCATATTACAGTAAAACACACCGTTAATGAAACTTGGTCTCATTTTGTATGCTAACTAATAGAATCTAAGTCAATAACAAATTAAGAGTGACTGAGCTGTCTTACTCTGTATTCAGGAATTTACAGGGAAAAAAATCATAAATTCTGAAGAAGCAATTCGAAAAGTTACAACATTATGTCTGAATAATTTGAATATGATCAAATACACCATGAGCACGGCATTACAGCCACAAGGTTTTTTCTTGAATCACAATCCACTTTATCCCCGGCACATATTGTTTTCATTTTAGATAGTATCCATTTTTCCCTCACACATAATTATTTCACATTCAATCAGCAATTTTATCTCCAAACTTGTGGGACTGCCATGGGGACTTCCTTTGCCCCATCCTCTGCCAACCTGTTCATGGGTTGGTGGGAGGCCTCCCACGTGTTTGGAGATAATAACCCTTTCAGGCACAATATAGCGTTATACAAACGCTATATTGATGACCTGTTGATGGTTTGGAGTGGTGGGGAAGTCGAGTTGCTTACATTCTTTGACTTCCTGTCAGATAATCAACTAAATTTGAAGTTCACACATAATTATCATATCAATAGGATACAATTTCTGGATCTTAAACTATATGTGGACAATTCTAAATGTATTCAATCAGACATATTTCGTAAATAGCTGTCATTCCCGCCCCCTGATCAGAGGCATCCCACGGGGGCAGTTCCTACGTTTATGTCAGAACTGTCTCTGTGGAGGACTTTGTTCAGAGGGCGGAAGAAATGAAAGATAGATTCTTGGCCAGGGGCTATCAGCAGGAAGATCTCAATAGGGCCTATGAATTAGCCCTGAATACGAATAGAGATTCCTTAATTTCCATGACCACAACTAAATCTAGACAAGTTGATAACTCAGATGTTCCTTTCTTTATCACAGGTTATAGTGACCAAACCCCTGCCATCAAGTGTATCATCAATAAACATTGGGGTACCTTGACATTAGACCCCCTTTTATCTAAAATCGTTAGTACAGGTCCACGAATTGTGTTCCATAAGGCTCCTACATTGGGCATTAAACTGTACCCTAGTGTGCTTAAACCTATTCAGTCCGCTAGGTCGTTCTTTCCCAAACTAATTGGTTCATATAAATGTGGGAGATGCAAAGTCTGTCCAAACATGTTGCAAGCTACTCATTTCTCCAATTCAGATGGGACACGCAGATTTAAGATACATTCTTTTATCTCATGTCGTTCTGACTATGTGATCTTGCTATGTGATCTTGCTTTATCTTAGTCAGCTGATTATTCAGCAAGATATCTGTGCTATATTCCCCCTTTATTTACCAGTTTTTTCTATGTTCCCCACTGAACAGATTGCCGTTTTGGGTTGCTATGACAACCCACATTGTTTATACACACAGATCATTTCCTGTATCAATGCGATACGTCACTTCCGGTTGAGAATGACGATCGCAGCAGACTCATTGATCCATAGGCAGAGAAAGAGTTTAGCCTCTAAATAGTTCTCTTGCTGCCATACTCCGAGAAATGATCGTGTATATATTACAAATAAGGTATATTATCCACTATACAGCCTCGCGCATTGCGCGATGTCACTTCCGGTTTAGGTGATCATCGCGTCACTTCCGGTTTTCGAGCCAAACGGCGATTTTTCAATTATGGATAATTTAGACCAGTATAAGAGGGTGAACATGGCACACCTACCTACACTCTCTGACGAAGCGCCTTATAGGCGTGAAACGCGTAAGAGAAGGAGGCTTTTTGCACCCATCCCTGTCTGCACCATGAAGTTACAATAAAGGACTTTTATTTTACTGCTGCTGTTCCGGTGTATCCTGTATCTTTGCTGTGCTCTGCATCACCTGCATCTGTGGCTACCATATCTATTCAGTCCGCTAGGTCGTTCTTTCCCAAACTAATTGGTTCATATAAATGTGGGAGATGCAAAGTCTGTCCAAACATGTTGCAAGCTACTCATTTCTCCAATTCAGATGGGACACGCAGATTTAAGATACATTCTTTTATCTCATGTCGTTCTGACTATGTGATCTATCTGCTGACTTGCCGTTGTACTAAACAGTACGTCGGCCTAACAAGTCGTACTGCACCGACACACTTTATTCGAGCAAATACCCAGTATGTACCTGGCAGATACCTGGAATGCGCCGCTCCTTACCTCTGACAAGCCCCGTTGCGTTTGCCTTCCCAGCCTGGGTTCATGCCTGGCTGACGGGCGGCTGATCTGTTAAATGATAATGATTAGGATTTAATAGGCTGCAATGCTTCGCGTGTCTACCAGATGGCATAAATTCATGAATTGTAATGCAGTATATATATATATACTGTGCAGTATTGCAGCCAGCGGGAATAAAATGCTTCAATCCCTGCCTGGAAAATAACCCAATATACTCAGGCAGAAAACAGTGACAAACCTCAATATACCCGGGTATACCCGAATTCGTGGGACTAGCCGAGCTCGAATAAAGTGTGTCGCCAGTGTATGCTTAAGGTTAGGATCCTAGAGCATCTCAGATTTATCAGTAGTCATGACATGTTACATCCTGTGTCCAGACATCTTAATTCATGTCCATTGGGCTGTGCAGGGTCAATCCAGTGTGTGGCAATAGAACAGATTGCCTTACCCTTACGGGGTGGTGATAGGATTAAAATCCTAGAAAGAGGAGCACACTGGATCTTTACTCTTAATACGTTGCAGCCCAATGGACTGAATGTAGATTGGATTTAAGATGTTTTTTATGATTGCATTTTTTCAAAAGTTTATTTAGACAATGTATTTTTATAATATGATGTCGTTCACTATGTTATGAACAATTCTGCTCCTTCTGCCCCCTCCCTCCCCTCCATCTTCCCCCCCTTTTTTTCCTCTCCTTTTCCCTTTTTGAAATTGTTCTTTAATATACAATAAGATAATTAGAACACTATCTGCTATGTTTAATTCATATGGTTGCTATATGTCATTATATGTCATTATGCAACCACAGAGACAGATACGTTTTTTCACTTGAGGTCCACAGCTGTTACGATTTTAATTAAGTCCCTGTTCGCGGGGTTTGTGCTTTAAATATAGGGCTTGCAGGCACCCTCCTTACTCCTAGACGAAGCGCCAGTAGAGCGTGAAACGCGTAGAGGAGGAGGCTGTGTTGCAGCCTGCTGTTCCATCTGTGTGTTGCTAATAAAGCTTTGATGTTCAAACCTGGAACCTGACGTCATTGGGCTGTGTGTTGTCGCTCCGGATTCACCTCTCTCTCTTCACTGCCCAAACTTCCTACGCTGCGCCCTCCTGCCTGATCTCCTCTGGTGTTGCGCGCCCCTGCAGCGTCAAATGGTGCTGCGGGGTCACGTGATGTCACGCGACCTGCCCGTCATTTGACGCCGCGCCTCCATGGTAACGGGTGTCAAATGCCGCCGCGTTGCCATGGAGACGTGTGGACTGAAGCCGGGTAAGTAAATTACAGAGGCCTCGTGCTCTAAGTGTGGGGCCTCTGTAAACGCCGCACCCTCCCAAAAAGTATTGCGCACCGCTGAAATACACTATTGTATCAAAATGTCCTGCAGAATTTGACTATATTAAAAAAAAAAAAAAATTATGTATTTAATTTGTGCAGTAATATATCAACAAGAATCCACTATATGTTTTAAAATCTTTCTATCTGCTGTTTATCTGCTCCAGAAGGCAACAAGAACACCCATATTATAATTCATTTGAGTTCAAAGAGAGAGTATAAATTAGTTTATTTTACACTGATGAACTACTGAAGTTTGAACTGGAAAATAATCCTCACAGACTTGTGTAGCCCTCTTTCCTACTCTCTAGAGTGACTACTGGTACAGTACACACCTGCTGGGTCAGGGAGATCTGGGCCTCCGCTAACTGGGAGCCTGGGGTAATAGGAATAGTATTGGCAGCGCCTCCACTTACCCAGGATCCCCAATGAGTGAGATTCCTCTGGGCAAGAACAATAGCAACACACATCAGATTGAAACTTTTTACTACTAAGCATTAATAGAACCTTATCTTGTAGGCATAGCACTAACACACATAACACATGATATATCATTAACCGATGACTTGCAATATAACACTTGTGGCTCGGCCACTCCTAAGGAGAAATGTCTCTGTCCCATCACCGCGTACCCCACACCGTGTCCATATAACTATATTAGCATTTAAGACAATTCGTTGGAGAGAACTGCTGATGGCTCGAGAAGGACGCCGGTGTGTTCAGTCACTGGATTGCTTCCGCATACGTCACATCCACCTACGTCACGTCCTGTGACGGCTCTAGTGAGGGCGGAAGAAGCTGCCTGGTATTTCGGCCTCCATGAATAGCCAGCACCTCCCCGCACTGTTTCCCTGTATCTCAGTGTTCTCCAACAGCTGATTCTACGCGTTTCGCTGTTGCTTCGTCAGGAATCATGATTCTCTCCAACGAATTGTCTTAAATGCTAAAATGTGAGTGCATTACCTATATGCTATTTATGTGCAATATACTCTTATTATATTACACTATTGTGCGCTCTCTCCTTTCTTTCTTCACATCCCTTGGGAGGTACACTGAGAATTTCACGATTCTACTACATACCAAGCTTACAAGATCATCATCCATAAGGCTTCCATTACCAGAGGGTTTCCATTAAAGAGCTCCCATCAGAGAGAGATGGATCTCTGATACATCTGTTATATCTGAACTAATTTGTGAGTGATACTAACACAGATATTACTTTGGATTTCACTTATTTAATACCATTTGCACTATTATATTAATTTTCCTATTTTTCACATATCACTTTGAGAACTACAGCGCTCCTCCTACCTGGAATACAATGCAAGACTACATTGGACCTGAACAGTCCTTTAAAGGGTGTAGAGCTGCTGTATTTATTTGTATTTCACATATAATATTTCACTGATCACGCTTTTTTTGGTGCAGTTTATTTATTCACTGTGTTTATATATATATTTATATATATATATATTTGGTTTTTAGGTTCACTGTCATTGGTTATTTTTCACCATTAATTCACTTTAGTTATCTTATAGTTAGAAGCGCCCGGTTCCATTTCTTTGTTTGTGTATTCCATTGTTTTCCTTAACTTTAGATGTCTTCGCTCTCCGATTCCCAGCTCTCGAACCAATCCACGATCCCAAACAGCAACGGGCAGAGGTAAAAAAATAAATAAATAATAAAATAAAATCCAAAGTCCTTTTCTTCTTTCTTTTTCTTCATCTGTTTTTGTAATTCAATTTCGTTGTCTTCTATCTACTTCTTCATCTGTATCTTCTTCATCTGTATCTTCTTCTTCATCCGGCACGCCCCTGTATTCCTATTGGAGGAGGTCCTCCCTCCTCGGCTTCTTGCCGTCAAATGAGGCTGCACAGGCTTTTATAGGCCTGTGACATCACATTTGAGTGCAAATGGTTCACAAGCCTCTGATTGGCTGTCAAAACCATGTGTTTGTTTTTTTTGGTAATGTCATGTAAAGGAAGTGAAGCCAGCCAATCAGAATTGCTGTGCTTCCTTTCCCTTTAACATGACATCATCAAAAGCAACATGGCTGCCATCACATGGTACTTTAGCCAATCAGATTGTGGAAACTATATCCCCAATCTGATTGGTTGGTGTGCCGGTATCCCCTGTGCTTTTAAAGCTCCCACGTCACGTGACAGGGGGATTTAACTCCTGCAGGGGGTACCGGCACCCCATAACGGGGCCTGTATCTCATGAAGTAGGGGGTCCCCGAGGCTGAAACCAATGCGGTTCAGCTCAGGAGACCCCCAGCTCATACACTATGATAAGAAAACCGGCTCGCGCGATCGGGCATATTTTTTGCCACCATCTAACCAAAATCGAGTGTACAAAATAAAAAATAAAAATTATTTTAATAAACCAAAACCACTAAATCATTAAATTTAACTAAGCAAGTGAATTACATAAGGCTATGTGCAAAATTGTGGGCTTTTTTTGAGGAGGAAAATTAATTGGCATGGTCTTTTTAAACTCAGTTTCTCAGAAAAAGGCACGGACAATTATATGTATCTTGATCAAAGGAAGTAACTCTTTAATATGTGCATACATAAAAGTGCTAGTACCCTTAATTTATAGTCATTAATATTAACCGAACACTGTCTGTTAGCCAATCAAGTGCTAGGCCAGTTAAAAGATGGTTTCACTTGCATGTTCAATCAAAATGTTAAACACTAATGAATTACTTTCCCATTGAACACTTCCGGATCGAATACAGGTGGTCCTAGGTATCCGATGGCCCGCTTTCCGTCGAATGCCTTATCCGACGCCGCATAATGCAATCCTGCGAGACATATTATCCGACGTCGGAACCACTTATCTGCTGCTCCCCGTCGTGGATTAACATGGACCCGCAATCCGACGCGGGACGCATCCCGGCGGATAAGCGAGGACCAACTGTACATTTTTTTCCAAAACAATAGAAAATTATTGAATAATGCAAAAGTGACATTAGCGATAGGAAATAATATTATAAAAAAATAGCATCACATACAATATTTCTATATAAACTATATAGCCTGATCATCACTATTTTTCTATTACACTATATGCAGTGGTGATTAGCAATAGCATAAAACTGTTATTTAGCACATAAACAAAATAGGAGGTTTTGGCCTAGTTTTAAATGAGTTAGATCAGCGGCGCGCAAAGTGGGGGGGGCAAAAGATTTTTCGGGGGGGGGGGGGGCACTGCGTTGGAGAGGCCCCGCGCTCTTCCAAAAGGCATTTAAATTAAATGCTGGGGAATCGTGTGAGGCCTCTGCAACTCTAAAAATACCTTCACTCTGCCGGCGTCAGGATTCGTCTCAATGGCAATGCGGCGTCAAATGCCGCCGCGGGGTCATGTGACGTCACGCGTCAAATTATGCTGCGGGTCACATGACGTGACCCGCGAGGTAAGGAGGGGGGACGCATAACAGAGGAGAAGAGGCGAGGGGGAGCAGCAAAAAAAGTTTGTGCGCCCCTGAGTTAGAGCAGCAGTTCAAGCTACCGTTATAAAAAAAAGTTCAATATGTGCATCAATACAATCTGCACACTGACAAGTGACTGGCTAAGTTGCCGATCGATCTGTTCTCCTGTGATCGATCGGTGAAGATTCAGCTCGGGAGTTCACTAAATGGCTGTCAGTGCAACAGAAGAGGACCCAAGATGCAAAGTTCTGTAGGAAAGATCATGTGTCAAGGCAGTCACTAGATACAATTGGTGCACTGCTAGAGAGAGGGCAGGGCTCAAAAAGGGGTGATCCAGAGCCTGTTTCAGAAGAGGAAGGGGATGTGAATTTGTAAATGGTTGCTATAGAAACAAAAAATGTTTTTTAAATGCTACATGTATTTTCTCATAGTACAGAATTGATTTATTTAAAAAAAAACACACATGTAGGATATTGCTTGAACTACAGCTTTAAACACTCTAAAACTATCACCTCATATGTCAGAACGTGTAACAATTACAGTACTGTATAACACCTAACTATATTCACAAAAGTAGTGTCAAAGACATTTACCTTCACCTTCAAACCCTTTTCAATGCTCTCAGTACTTTCTAAAATAATGTAAATTGTGCTTACTCCCAACTTAGTAATTCTTTGATAGCAGTATTGCAACGGTGACCGGACGGCCATGCGGTGCCCTGCGGCCTAGGACCAGGCTTATGGTCCTATAGACTTTACGGGAGACACTCCTGCTGGAGCTCCCCCACAAGGTGGATCACCAACCTGTAAGGCGAGAGGGGATTGTTACAGACCCCGCATCGTGGTATCACGCTGTGGTTCTGTTAACCTCGGATCTCCACCATAGCCTGGTCGTAGCCAGGAAGGTACCCACCGTGCACCACCACAACAAAAGGGGGGTAGCGCTACCTCACATTTTGGGTGGGCCTGCTCTGTGGACATCAGGTTTCAGGTGCCCAGGGCACTCTCAGTACTTTGGGGGACTCACTCTTGGTGTTGGGTATTGCATTGGGGTATTGTTACTGTTATTATATGTGTGTGTCAGTAAACCTTAGTTATATACCTGTGTGTATCCTTTATTATTGTTATTGGTTCCTGTGAGTGGTTATCCCGCCACTGCTGGGATCCCTCATAGGTGGAGGCGCTGTACCGAGAGGAGAACAAGCTCACCCCATGCTCCCAGTGGCGGAGGCTTAGGTCTCCTGTGAGCGAACAGGTAATCAGCATGCGTAGTTCCTATAGTCATAGGGAAAGGGGGCTTCACTTGTATGAATTCCAACATTAGCTTGTTCAAACATGCAAGAGCAAACTCTGTACATGTGCCACATGCCAATAAAAGCAGAGAGAATAAAGTACTTAAAATGTATCTCTACAAAAATGCATGACTCTAGATTAGAAACAGAATGGGGACAATTTAAGTACAGTATTTGGTCTCTGCATATGTTTGACATGAGTAACTGTAGTGTTATCTGTCCATGTTGATATGTCAATATGTCCTTAGTGGCAATACATAAAGGGGAAGGCTTAAAAAAAAAATCTGTGAAGGGAGGTATTTTACCTCCTCTGTTACATCTGAGCAGGGATTTCAGTGATAGCGGCGATTGGAGCATTGATATGTCAAGTGGCTAGGTGTCCTGGCCGCGGAGGTTTGGTCGAGGTCGCTTGGCCGCAACCAAACGTCCTAGACCATCTCTCACTCCCCCCCTCACTCTTCCTTTACTTCTTTCACTCTTCCTTCCCCTCTCTCACTCCCCATACTTGTCCCCTCTTCATCACACCCCCTCTTTCTCTTACACACCTACCTCTCCCCTCCCCTTTACTTACACCCTCACTTCTCACACTCCCCCTTCTTACCCTCGTCCTCCCCACATGTATTTCTCTCCCCCTCTTCCCTACCTCTTACACCCCCACCTATCCCCTCCCCCACCGATCCCTCTCTTACGCCATTGCCTCTCCCCCTGCCTCTTTTACACCACTAACTCTCCCCCTCCCACTCTTACACCCCCACCTCCCCTCCCTCTTACACCTCCACCTCTCCCCCCTCCCTCTCTTATATCCCCTCCCTCTTACACCCTCACCTCCCCTCCCACTCTTACACTCCCACCTCTCTCCCCTTTCTCTCTTACACCCTCACCTCTCTCCCCTTCCTCACACCCCCACCTCTCCCACCTCCCTCTCTTACACCCACACCTCTCCCTCACTTACACCCCCACCTCTCCCCCTCCCTCTCTTACACCCCCACCTCACTCTAATTCCTCTCTTACATCCCCACCCCAGTGATGTACGTTCTCTTCCTAAGGGATGTCCAGAAAGCGTCCAGCTCAGCACAGCGACCAATCAGATATCTCCCTGCAAAGCAAAGGCCAATCAGTGGCCTCACGGAAGGGGAACAACCAATCAGAAGCAGAGCAGTTAAAAAACATAGAAATTATAAAAAAAAAAAAAAAAGACTGTCCCAAAATAAAAAAATAACCAACAGGGTGAACACTCCTGGGGTCAAATTGGTATGCATGCAAAGTTTCAATTCTCTAGGTTTCATGGTCTTGGAACTATGACTCTGACAGACAGACACCCAGGCTCTTGTACTATTATAGATGAAAATGTTGCCGTTTGCAAGCAATAAAAACCAGTGTAAATCATTTTATAGAGTAAGCCTAGGAAAAAAAGCGTTGAACAATCATTGACCAGAAGAAGCAGAACTCAATCTAGAAAGGCTCACTCAAATCTCTTAAGGCAGTCTCACTGACATCATTCATGTTTGAAACGGGAAAATCAAAAGTAACAATCTCTTTGTTTCGATTCAACAGCAAGGAGTAGAGATGATCATTTAATATTGTTTCTATGCCAGTGTTAAAGTGGGATGTTGAATGAGCTGATCTATACAGTAATGCAATTTGCAAAGAGTTTGTCATGAGTATTGCATTTCAATCATCATTTATTGGGAGAAACTTCACAAGTTAGCATGCAAATGCATCTCTCATTTGCATGTGTATGTACAGGTAGGTACAGTATTAGCAGTTCCTTTCAAATCATTACGTGTAGGAGCTCCAGTTTGTTTCATCTTGTCTATCATTTTCAGTGTTACCTTTCTCTTCTTTTCCATATACCTGCCACGTGTCAATAAGCTGTTTAAACATGTTGAATTCTAAAAACAACATCAGAAACCGCAGTGATGGTGTTACATCGATCGGAGCTCTTTTACATCATTTATTAAATGGAGCATCTTCTTTTATATTCTTATTTGCAGCCTAACTTACTGTTTCTTTAAGAGAAGATTATGTTTAAACTGTTTATTATATTACACAGTAATGAACACGGGAACATTAACTTGTTTGAATCTTGGCCAAATGTGTTTATTTTAATGCTTGTTTTATTAATCTTATGATAACAGAAGTTCTATGTATATTTGTAGAAGTTATAGCTTCACTAAAATGAATCAAAACAATGTGCAAACATATGTAAGACAGCAATTTTATAGCAGTAGAAATGCAGATAGCATACAAAGAGAGTATTACTGGACATTACTATTTAGTGTCTTCTGTAATAAATGTTTCCCAGTTTCTATTACCAACTATAAAAAGGAACAAAAAGAAGACATTAATATTGAGAATAAGAGGCTTGACAATTCTATATAATTAAAAACAGTCTAGGTGAGCAACATTTATTAGATGTGAATTGCAATGTGTATTATACAGTATATCAGTGTTATACCACCTGAGTTAGGAAGTGCAGATTAACCCTAATATTGCAGAATTTATATACATCTGGGGCTGTTGCACTTGTCCATTTTAGTATCATATCATATGATATGCTACAATACATACAAAATCTTATGCAATATGTTATACAGTATATCAAATATCATCTCGTGCAAAAAATTTAACTGAATCCTTGTTACATCTGTAATATGTACTAGTGTGGTATGTTTAATATTGTCAGCTCCAGGAAACCGCTTATTCCGTGTGCTTCCTCTACTTTGTGAATTACTAAAGGCTCTTCAAAAGGCCACCATTTCTCTCAAATCTTCCAAATTTATAATTTTATCTAAATATCTATGTTGATCTGTAGATTTTCTGCAGACGGTTGTTTCAATCGATCCATCATAAAACCAGTTTTCATCCAAACCATGCCAAAATATATGTAATATTCAGTTAGACCTGATTCCACAGAATCTGTGCCAACGCCAACACAAGGGACAAACACTTCAACTTACTCCATAATTCCTTTATGGAAAAAGGGCACTCTACCCGTATCTTATAAAATGTGTGACAATGAGTCAATATAAGAAACCAAACTGGTCCTTCACAGTAAGATTAATCATTGCAGATTTACCATATCAGACACCAATACAAGAAAACCCTGAGAAAGCACGTTTTTGCAAGCAGGACACTCACTGTCTGATCTAGTATTCATTCTTAAAATGACATTTTAAAAATACATGTAACACCCTTTCCTTATCCCTAAGGGAAACAGGGGTAATTACGGTCACTGATGCTACTGTACTTGTTAGACTTACAGAAGGCATGAGCCTCCGCTCCCACCTCCACCTATGAAGATCCCGCGTAGCAAGATGGCTCCTCATAGGAACTCTTATAACTTTATAGTATACCCCAATAACACACTCACAACCGGGTATATAATAATTCCTTTACTGTGATCCCACAGTAGGCCCAAATATTACCCACAGACACAATACAACAGTAATAACAGTAATGACAATAATACCAATAGGAACGGCCCTGGGGTAGCTAGCTCCAATAATACCTAGGGTGCTTGAGCACCTATACCCCGGTGTCCGGCAAACAACCCTTCCCAATGTGTGGATGAGGGCAGCACTACCCTCCCCCTTGCGTTGGTGCAAAGGTACCTTCCTGGTTAAAGCCCTAAGCAGGGAATACTTCCAGGCAAAAAAGAATAAATGGCAGGGTCCCACGCCGTAGGGTCTCTGACAGCAGCCCCTCACACCTCAAGTCCGGATGCTGCACTGCGACACGGCCCACTGTAGGAACTCCTCTCCAATCACTAACTATAGGGAGCTCCTTAACTATATGACCGGCCCTGCACACTTTACTAAGGTGAGGGAACTACCTGGGGCCTAGGGGTAGATGCCTCGGGCCTAGTCCGGGAGCTTGACGGGCTCCCCGGGCACTACCTCACGCCTTCCAGGCTCCGGATCAACTGGCAAAGTCATCTTGGTCCCGCGGAGGAAATCCTGTTTCTCAGAACCTCTCCTTCCGGCAGCGCCAAACCCAAGATGGCTGACGCACCACGCATTGCAATAGTCTAAGTGGCTGTGCCAACCACAACATGGCTGACGCAACTTTGCTGCTTCTCCTGAGCAACAGAGCTGATCTCCCCCCCAGGAGGTAAGAAGGGGGATCCCTGCTACATACACAATCCCTTCAAGGGTCAAAGTGTACCAATGACATGTTCAAGGGGCTACAAATGGGTGACTGATTTACCAAAATCCACATCTTTAATTAAAGTTAGCTTGTAAACATGGTGAGCTGAGACATAGGAGGAATTTGATTTTCTTTTGCTTCTTCCTTCAGTCTGATACCACAGTCAGAGCCCTCTATCTCCCCCTTTTATCTTTATTGGCTCTCCAATCATGGCAGGATGGGATAAGGGTAAAGAAAACACATGACAAACGCCTCCCCATTCACCCTATTCAAAATGTATTTAAAGCAGCAGTCCATGTTGCATATTTTTAATGTATATAGGATTGAAGCAGGGAGTCTCCGGAGCTAAACCCCATTAATTTCAGCTCCAGGGACCCCCTGCTTCCAGAGATAATTACCTCTGTAAGGGTGCCGGTATCTCTGCAGCCAGGGAACTTGTGTGCCTAAGGCTAGGTCCATAGTGCAGGCACGCGTGAAGGAGAACATGGCGTCACGCGCATCTGTTGCCGGAGCGATCTGTGGACTTCAGATTGCTCGTGACGGGGAGGTGTGGCGGTGATATCACAAGGCTGGTTTGCCCTCATTGGCTGAACCACTCACATGACACGGCCATCGTGCGAAAACACAAAATAATTTGTCTTTTCAAAAACCTGCTGCTCCGTCGCGCTTCCTCGCGTGCACTATGGCTGGCCCCGTAGATCCCCAGCATTTTATTAGAGCTGCACATGCTATCACTCGCACCATGGCCGCGACCTAACATTGGCAGCGTTTAATGTCCCATGTCACATGGGCCAATAGAAAGCTGTATATGTCAGCTATGTTCTTTCCAGGGACTGAATGGGTTAAAACAGTCAAGCTTTATTTTCTCAGAAGACTAGATGGTAAAAGTATTTCAGCTTTGGACCAGCTGTACCAGGATATCTATTACATAAGAAATAAGAAATAAGAAACAAGACCACTTGTCTTGTTTCTGACCCCATTAGTAGTTATTGACCTTTTATCCCTGTTCCGACCAATTTAGGCCAGATGGTATATGTCATTTTAGATGTATGATCTATACATGGGAACTCAGTTTGTAACAGATGTATGAAATTGACACACGATGTACTGTCCTTGCCTTTGGTATAAAAGATTCCTCTGTGAGCATATTAAAACAGAAGTGAGAACTCAACCACATTGTGTGCATTGAATCTTTGCTTCTCCGGGCTCGTAACTATCATATCTGAGACAAGAAGCATATAGCAGCTGTGTGATGAATCTCCCCGGGTTGAGTAAAAGAAGTTACCTGCTCTAAGGTCTGGTCAGGTAGATGGACCTAACAAATGGTGTCAGAAGTGGGATTTGCACAGAAAAAAAGGTGAGAAAAACGTATTTTATTGTTTCTCACCGTTTCTCTGCGAATCTAAAGAACCTAAATTTTATAGGGCAGAAGAATCGAGGGTTTAAGTCCCTGATTTATATAACAAAGGGTTGGAGTCCTTTTTGTTTAATTGAAATGGGCTGTACTGTATATGGTGTCTCAGATATGATGGTAATTTAGGATAAGATAATAATTGTTTAAGTTAAGATAAGAATTGTTTAGGTTAAGATGATATTAAGGTAAACTAACCTTATTGTATATTGTTAAGATAAAATTCCTTTATAAGTTGTTTATGGGATTATAGGTATATGAAGAAATGTACTGTAGGATGAGTTAAAATAACCCTTATGGATGAATGTGTGGCATAGGTTCCTCAATTAACACTCAAGCACAGCAACAAAGCTGGGAAGATATAAGATTTGTCTTCCTTTTGACAATCTGAGCTCTGTCTGTCTCCCTCTCAAGTTGCCTGCATGTATAAGCCACTCTAGCCTCCACCTTTTTTCTCTCTCCTGTGATTTGTTACACAGGAAAGGCACAGCAATGTTGTAGACAGATCAAGAAGAAAAAAGAGAGACAAGAATTAGAAAGTTGAAATAATAAGAATTTTGTTTTATAGGACAAGTTACAGAGATGGTTTTCTTTTTGTTGAAATGTTGTTAGCAAGTCAGCAGAGCTCTTAGGAGAGAGAAAGACAGAAAAATATAATTTTTCCAATCTAATTTTAAGACATGCAAACCCAAATTATTTGTGCCACATTAACCAAGTATGAGTGTATATTAAGTTGAATTAATAATATTTTCCCGTCTGGATTGAAAAGTTCAGGGAGTCTTATGTATTACAAAATTGAGTGGAAAAACAAGATTATAACAGGTATAGGTTTCTTTTTCCCTTAGAATGTTTTTATTACATTTTCAGGCATGAATATGATAAAAAGGTTGATTGATTGAGTAATCCCTGTGTGTGTGCTTGTAAGAATCTGAGTGAATTCTATCCATGTGAAAGTGTTCTGTGCATTGTATAATAAGAATACCGGTTTATTGTATGTATACAAAATTACTATTCAGGGACTTGCAAATGCTTCTAAATTAAGAATATAATTAATTGCTCATGTTGAAATTTAATTTTTAAAAGGTGTACACCACCAATATAATATAAACTAAGTAACATTGGGTAGAGGTGAATTTGGGTATCTGTGGAAAAAAAAGGATAAAGAGAGGACAAAATTCGGAAAAGTCATTTGACTTTTACCATCTTTTTGTAAACAGTCCGGTCACTGGAATAATAAGGATGTTTATCGTACTGGCCAGGCGATTTATTTCCTTAACCAGAATTACAATTCTTTTCCTCTAAATTTCTACAGATAAAATCAGGCAGAATATATTCAAGACACAAAGCTAACTAGAAACTCGGTATTTTTAAATTAGTTTAAAAAAAAATAAAACGTGAATTATGATATGGAAAAAAAAAAGATATCTTTATTAATTTAGTCTGCAGGATCAAACAGTTTTTTTTTCCTATTTATTGTAATAGGTGAGAAAATATGTGTCTTATTTTTGTAAAAGCTGGTTGAATGTGTGAGGAGCTGCATATTTCAAGCTGTCCCAAATTGTATTGCAGTAACCAGTAATTAACCATTTTTTTCTGTTACAAGGTTTTGGCAGGAAGCCCAGAAAGTTATTTGAGCTTGTTATATGGCTTGAAATGGAAACAGTTGTAAATTGACTAATGTAGAGTTCAAATGAACAGAGGACAGTAACCTAGAATGAGCACTCTAAACACCTGGTGGGTGGGTAATGAAGGGGTTAAAACTTAAATCTTTAATATCTGTGTAAAATATTAGGATTAAAACAGATATTAAACGCTCAGATCCTATAGTATGAACACAATGTAATGTTCTGGATCACTGATGAACTGCATAGAATCACTAAACTAGTGTCTTGCAGTGGGAACAGTGAAGTGGATAAAGTAACCACTATTCCAATGTAATTAGCACAAAATATTCTAGTGCTGAGGTACATATAAGTGTGCAGACCCTGAAATAGCAGTAAAGCAACGGACAAGGAAAACGGACCCTAGCCAGGTCTGCCAGTATACTAGAGGGTTCTATGTGGAATTATTTTTCTGCAAAGTTGATCAAATATTTAATATTTTATCATTTTTTAACCATCTTTTTCTCTCAAATGTGTCCCACCTTTAAATCTGTGTCTATAAGTTTTTTATGCTACAGGTTGTTCTTTCAGCAAACCAGATGTTATTTGGTGTTCTAAAAGTTTCTGTCAGAAGATTATAGCAGATTATATTTATATTCAGTAGGGTTTTTTTGAGATTTTTAATGTAAATTATATACCTAAAGGTTTCAGGTTCATTTTGCTATACGTCAAGCAATTCCATTAAGGTTATGTTTTAAATGCTGTTATCCTTTATGTGATATTGTTCACATATAATAAAAGTGAACAAAAGGAGGGTGTTATTGCTGTTATTATTGCTGGCTGCCCCTGGAACCGTATGGCAAGGGCTGAGAGTGTCAGCTCTTGGGTCTAATATTGTACCTTACTGTGTTGCCTATAATTTTTCCCTTTTATACTGTCCCCCATAGGGGTATAAGCTAGGAACTGTATATATGGGATTAACTGTGTAAGACCAGTGGGCTAGTTAATGCATTATCTGTGTATTCCCTTTGCCTCATGGGCCTGCAGCTGTCTGTGCAAGCTTATAAGTGGATTGCCTTGGGTGGCCTCTTATGAGAAATAGCTGCAGGGCAGAGACTAAGGTATTCTTAGCTGTGTCTTAGAGAAGGTTTTAGAACCCCACATGATAGGTGCAAATGGTAGAGTGCAAGCTCTTGTGTCTACATGTTGGTTTTATGTGTTTTAAACCTATAATGCATTGTGTTTGTCCTGTGATTTAAACCCAGGTTGGTGAAGAAGCATTCCAATGCCCCAGCTCAGATAAGGATGTTCTGAAAAGTGAACTGACCCTGTTATTTCATATGTCATATTCCCTTAGCGGAACTGTGAAATTTCTTGTGTGTCAGTTTTAGGGGGATATTTGGGTGCAGGAGTTGGGGGGCCAAAGTGCTGGTAGTCATTTAATTTTCCCCAGCAAGCAGGCATGATTTGACGGTGCGCAGGGTGAATTACACCAGGGCTTCCCTGTGTCCCCCAGACTCCTGGATTTTGAGCCCAAATACCCCCAAGTTATTTCCCTAATAAGTATAAGGTCTCCCAAAATATATTCTCTGTTTCTTGTGTTTCTGGGTGTTTCCGAGGTCCTATCCGAATAAACCGCAATTTATTTTTCTGCCTGTTTTGCCTGGTGACCGATTTCTTAAATATAAAAGGTGTATTTGGTCTGGCCTACCGTGACAGTCAGAAAGAATTTTTCTCATGGGTAGACCAATGGTCACCCCAGGTACCTTGTAGATTTAATGTTGTATGATTATGCTCTAAACAGACGATTTTAATCAGCGTCTATTGTGTGAAACTAATGCAATTGTTTGAGTGTCTCATGTCCAGGTGCAGTCCTTCCAATTAGATGAAGATAAAGGTGACGCGAAAGCGCTTTTCATCTAAAGTGGAGAGGCCCATTCCAGATACTACCCAGTCAGAGTATTTTTCCTGGATCCATGTTACATAAGTGCACCCAGTCGCTTCAAAATTAAACCTCAATACAGAAGGGAAGGCCTAAAGACACAGTTATTTTCAGTTGGTGTTTTGGGTCACAATAAAACCCGGCACTAACCAAAGAAGGAGAGAGGTTCATAAGAAATCCGACCTCAATATATGAACTTTGAACTTTTTAATAACCTTTTTTACAGGTTTTATTATTTTAATTACAAAGTTTATTCTATTAGGTTTATATAAGTAGTGTCTAGATGAAGATGATAAGGAAGGAACAGATAATTTTTCTGTATGGGTTTTTATTATTCTGTGTATAGCATATATGTACACCTTCTTGTTATATAATGGAATCCTGGTAAACAAAGCCCACGTCTTATGTGTAATGTAACCCAATGTACTATCCATACCCAATAGGTTGCACCCCAGGAACACGAGAATTATATTTAACCCCTTGGAAAAGGACAATATGTTATAAGATATAGATGAACTATATAACAATTGGTTACGAAGGGAGTAGAAATACGAGTTTGCCCTAGGGAGGTTATTGACTCTGTGATAGAAGGATAGATACAGTATTATCCTGCAACTAGACCAGGTTATGTAATTTGGGAAAAGTGATTTCAGTGTTTAAAGGTGGAGATGAGGGTTGGGATTTGTTGGGACTTGGTGGTTAGATTATTTCGCTGGGAGCGAAGCTAGTGGATGTTTTTGTATGTGTGTCTGTCCTACTCATTACTCTCTATATATGAGCAGCAAAACTTTGGTCCAGAAGTGCGTTGCAACCCCCCCACCGATGCTATGTCTCTTTTTGGTGATGAAAATGTCAGCAGTCCCCCAGAAGAAGAGACCAAAAAAGAAATCAACTGGGCCGATACAATGGCCAGAAAGGAATCAAGTTATGCACTATGGTACTATTTTTTTGGTCCGGCAGGACTATGATATGGTTAACCGTTCTTTAAAAAGACTGTCTCTAAAGGATAAGAGGGGGCTGATAAGATTGAATATGAGGAAGGTGGGAAGGTCACCAAAGGCGTGTGTCAACCACAAGGAAAGGATCACAAGTCAGCCATTTTGACTATGGCAGCCATTTTGTCTGTTCCGATATTCTGAGTAAATGTAGCATGTAAGATGTATGTGTTGGGCAGTCGCTCCTAGGAAATATTCACCCACACTAACCCCCACTTATGCTCAGAAATAGAATTTGCCCGCTTTTCAAATAATGTCCACCCTACCTAAGCAAAGAGTATGACATTGAAATGCATTCATTATTAAAAGTAGCTCAGTTAAGAGAGTTGCGGGAGGTCTTATACCTTTTTAGGAATGTATGATTTATATGCAAAAGGGGATTTTTTAGTAGTCAATATAGATGCCGTTTTTAACGATACTAAAGACGCTATTTTAAGGCTCAGTAGCAAATAGCAACAAATTAGAGCAACAGTATTGCAAAATTTTATGGCACTAGATTATCTGTTGGCAGCACAAGGAGGGGTTTGTAAGTTAGTAGGTAAAGAATGTTGTGTTTATATTGATGACCAATCAAAAAGCATACACCATGATGTAGACACTCTAGCAGAAATTCAATATAGAATGCGAGAGGAACCAAAAGGGTTCGATTGGACATTTGGTCTTGGAAATTGGCTAGGTGCGTTGGGAATGAAAATTCTTTATGGAATCATGGCAATCGCAAGTTTATTACTTTGTGTGTATATGTTAATCCAAATGACAAGATGTATAATCAGCTCTGTTTTTGCCAAAGAAAGCTGCTTCTGATTCTAGCTCTACCATTATGTATATGCCCCCCACAATGAGAGCAAGAAATACCAATAGTCTTGGTACTCGTCAACCACCCATATGTTCATCTCTGATTATCAAACGAGATACCTAAAAGAGATAGGTTTCTGCATTCCCATGGTCTCTTGGAGGTTTCTCCCTTGGAGTTTTTCCTCTCCTGAGTGGTGTGCAGAAGAATAAATGGGACTGGTCGATTGGATTGTTCTTCCAGAACAAAAGGAGGGATTGTAAGGTTAAAAACTGTATCTGTCAGCTATGTTCTTTTCAGGGACTGAATGGGTTAAAACAGTCATGCTTTATTTTCTCAGAAGACTAGATGGTAAAAGTATTTCAGCTTTGGACCAGCTGTCCCAGGATATCTATTACATAAGAAATAAGAAACAAGACCACTAGTCTTGTTTCTGACCCCATTAGTAGTTATTGACCTTTTATCCCTGTTCCGACCAATTTAGGCCAGATGGTATATGTCATTTTAGATGTATGATCTATACATGGGAACTCAGTTTGTAACAGATGTATGAAATTGACACACAATGTATTGTCCTTGCCTTTGGTATAAAAGATTCCTCTGTGAGCATATTAAAACAGAAGTGAGAACTCAACCACCTTGTGTGCATTGAATCTTTGCTTCTCCGGGCTCGTGACTATCATATCTGAGACAAGAAGCATATAGCAGCTGCGTGATGAATCTCCCCGGGTCGAGTAAAAGAAGTTACCTGCACTAAGGTCTGGTCAGGTAGATGGACCTATCAAAAGCCATGATGACAATTAAACTTTACAGAGACACCGGCACCCCCTGCAGAGGTAAGTATCTCTGGAAGCAAGGGGTCCCCAGAGCTGAACTGCATTAATTAATGGGGTTCAGCTCCGGACACTCCCTGCTTCAAACCTATAACAAAAATAAGATAATCAAGAAATGCCCCCTTTATTGTTGCTTTAATTTCCCCAAAAATGAAAGCAACCAGACCATCTTTTTGGACATCTAATTCAAGATATTGCATTTGATACATTATGGCAACATTTACACATTTTAAAGAAGGTGTGTGTGTATAAATGACACCTCTTCACAACTCTGCTATTCACCAACCCAGTAAACCTGCAGATGTAGCCTGAATCAATGTCTCCGGCACTGGTCAAGCAGCAGGAACGCCGCTACAGATGCCCTGGTGCCACAGGACTAAGGATGCAGTGGGTCCAATCCAGAAGCATGGACCCCTGCAGCGATGTCACAGCCACATGGTCCATGGGTTTTTGTTTTTCAGCCGAGGCTCCGCAGACCACCACCGTGGCTACATCTATAGCTCCTGCTAATTAATGTGAATCCTTTCACCCCTACTCATAACTTTAGGATATATACTGTATGTTTCTAACCTTGAACGCTCTGTACACAAATTTAATCTATGAAGCAGTCTAAATGTTGGTCAGCTAAAAGGTATTTTAACCACTTAATATTTCAAAAGCTTATACAGTATCTCCTGAATAGAACATCAGATTTGAAAATGAGACATCAAATTTAAAAGGGCAAGAAATTATGTATTAAAGTAAAAATGAAATGCAAAATAAAAATGTCAATCAGTGTGGACTGTGGCTTACAGATATTTTTACCTGTAAGCTGAATAACAGTACTAGGACGATGCTAATAGTTTTGTTTTCTGAATTTAATGTGCTTGATTTGGAAGCCTCTTGCATCTCTCATTGTTGCCACCCAATATAGGATGAGACTTGTAAGTGTAATATTTGTAAGTGAAACTTAACTCTCTGATGATCTCTGTGGATCTGCTGAAATAATGTACTCGGGTGTCTTACCTTCTGTATCTCTCCCCTACTACAAAAGTAACCATGCAGGTGGTGGGGGAAAGTCTTTTATAAGCACAATGGTTGTCCAAATCAGTCCATCCTTTACGATCATTGCTAAGAAGGCCACTACAGAAAAATTAGGCAATGTGTCTGAGTGTGAAGGAGTGAGAGGGGGAGTGAGAAATACATGGCGGAGGGAGAGGATAAGAAGGTGAAGTGTGAGAGGCGAGGGTGTAAGAGAGGGGAAAGGAGGGGTGTAAGAGAGGAAGTTCACTGATTGGATATGAGTGTCACTGAGGAAGAAGGTCACTGAGGGAGTGTCACTATAATTTGGGGTGGGACTCACTGGAAGGTGGAATTATTGATAGCGTTAAAAAGGGCACCATTATTGATTGATTCAAAGTTACAAGTTTCAAGTCTGCAGTGGAAAAGATTACCCCAAAGTACTGCAACCCGTGTACTTTAGCTAGTGATATATATATATATATATATATATATATATATATATATATATATATATATATATATATATTAAAAAACAGTTTGACAATTATTTACCCAAAGTTTTATGAAGCACATCTACACTTCAAATGTAGAACAAATAAGTAAATAATTCATTATTCATATAAATATTTTCTTGCTATATCAGAAGAATACAGCAAAAATTGCTGAAACAGAATACATTACAGTAGAACAAAAAAAAAACCTGTTAGTTCCGTATTACTAGGGTAGATGAAAGAGCTGTTCATCTGAAAACATACCAAGAAGGCATCTCTGTGAAAAATAACATTTATGTTTTTACGCTTATTTTTCTTGCAATATTACATTTTTATATTATGATATACTGAAAAAAGAGAACATAAGAAGCATCTACTTACCCAAGGTGCGGATGGCACTATCAGTGTCAATGTGAGCAAATCTCTGCAACATTCCTCCAAGGATTGATTGCATCTTGTTAAATGATTTATTAACCTGGCATAAATAACATTAGGTAGTATGTGATGAGCGAGCTCAAGAGACTCTGGTCCTGGGGCTAAAATAAGGCTCAGTGTTTGTCTTGTAGCATGCAGATGTCTGAATAATGTGCTAAGTTTTCCTTCAAGAGCGCTCTGTAAAAAAACAAAACAAAAAGTTTACCGGAATAAATGCTGCTTTCAATATAATAATTACTTCAATATCAGTTAAAGTACAAGCACAAAGACATTGAAAACTAAATCAAATTATATTTATTTTCTATATATTCTCCAAAACATTTGATACATTCAGGCACATCAGTAATTTAGATGCAGTGTATGCTCCTCCAGCACTATAAAGACATCACAGAACAGCAGTGTAATTTCCCATTTTGCTAAGAACTGTGTAATGCAACGATTCTGGATTCAGCCATTAACTTGCACACTCTTAGGGGCCAATGCAGAAAGCTGCGAGAAGCCCTATCTCGCCAGTTTTTTGCCAAATATGCCTATAGCAATTCAGTAAATGGCGAAAAACTGGCGAGATGAGGAAAATCCGCCGTTTTTTTTGGCGTGAAAAAAATCTCGCCGCGCGGGTGGTGAGATGCAATATCTCGCCAATTTTAAAACCCGCTGTATTCTAGTAGCCCCGATCAGCATCTCGGCGCTGATCGCGGCTATAAAATGGAAAGATTTTCTCAAAATCGCTCCGCCAACAAGAAAGTGGTGCTGAGTAGCGAAAAGGGACATAGAAAAAATTGATGCACGGGGGCTCTTACACACTGCACCCATCCCTGCTAACCACAATATATATATATATATATATATATATATATATATATATATATATATATATATATATATATATATATATACACATATATATATATATATATATATAAATATATATATATATATATACACATATATACACACATACACATATATACACACATATATACACATATATACATATATATATATATAAATAACTAAATAATACACCAGTAACCCCTTCAGTTTCATATATTTATTAGCATGCACAGCAATGACACTATAGGGCTCGCCATCTCTCTGCCGGATTCCTCTCCCAGATATGCGCACTTTCCTGCATACTGCGAGGGGAATCCGCCAAAAAGATGGAGAGTTTAAAGTATGGAGAATGGCCATTCTCGCAGTTCTCTGCATTGGCCCCTAAGTCAGTAAACAGTTTTAGAGATGTAATCAAAAAGGGATTTTACTTAGCTTCGGGTTATGTTCTCATTTACAGCTTGCACAGCGTAACAGCACACAACAGGAAAAATGCTCCAAACACTCGGGGAAGTCCCAATCAGTCTAGTCTGATCCTGAGAAAGCAAGGGGAATTCGTGACCAGGGCACCTGCACGGTCCGTTGAGAAGCTTCTGGCACTATCCCCAGCTTAGGCTCTTATTTATAGTATTTTGTGTTAGGCTTCCTCCAATCAGTGCTAAGTGCTGTAGCAAAATGCATACTTAAACTGATGAGTCCCACTTCCTTTGCAGTAAACAACTCTATATATGGTAAACATGTGACAGAGAGAGAGAGCTCTGCTATCTCAAAGCACATGTCATGGCGCACTTAAGCTGATGAGTGGTCAAACATGTGACAAGAGAGAGAGTTCTGCTAACTCAAAGCAAATGTTATGGCATACTTCAGCTAATAAGTGGTACTTCCCAATACAAACTGGTAGCAAGTAGGTATGTTGAGGAATGCAAATTAATCTAAGAAAAAAAGTTTTTGATATTAACATATGAATAACGAGTTCAGAAAATGCCTGCTAAAATAAATACTACTTCATCAGGTGTCAAAAATATAATTTACAGGAAATAAAGTGTCAGTCACAGAGACCTTCTGCACCTCCATTGAAAACAATAGTAACACATGCGTTTTCTACCACAAGCAATATGTTCTGCGTCATTTCTTGCGTTAACCAACAATAACAGGGATTATAACACCTGCTACATCTGTATCACAAATTCTACTTTCAATTTCTCCAGAGTGACTCATAAATTCAAGAGAGAAAAATATCTCAGGGGATGAAGATGAAATAAGCTTCCTGAGTTCAAAAAAGCAATATATTGTCCTGCTCAAAACAATTATACTACCAATCTACCAAAGTAAACCAAAGTAGAATGACTTTCTCCTACATAAGGAAAAGTCTATGTTATTCTCAGCCTTAAAGCACACCACAAACAAAGAAATAAAGGCTGCACTGGTAAACATTGTATATGTGAAAGGTGCTTAATAATAATAATAAACATTTTTTACTATGCAATAGTTAATTTCCAAAATATAGCAATATACTAACACAAAAGTAAAATGCTATATTTAAGTAATAATCCCCGAAGAACAGGGCATTACTGGCCAATAATGCCCTGGCTGGAAGAGTTGAAGGCCCGAGGCGAAGCCGAGGGACTTTAACCCAGCCAGGGAATTATTGGCCAGTAATGCCCTGTTCTGAGGGGATTATTACTATTATAGGCTAAATGTAGACTTTTTTCATAAATAATAGACACTTTTGGATAGTTATATAGATTTTTTTATTAAAATAAAATGGTAAATACATGAAACCACCTCTATATACGCTTACACTGCAGCTATCTATATCCACACACTGCCGCCCCCTCTGTGTACACACACACACACACACAGCAGCTCAACACACACAAACTGCTGCTACACACACACAACAGCACACCACACACAACAAAGCACCTCTACACACACAAGCACACCACACACACACAACACAGCACCTCCTCTACACTCACAACATAGCACCTCCTCTACACCCACAACACAGCACCTCCTCTACACACACAACACAGCACCTCTACACACACAACACAGCACCTCTATACACACAACACAGCACCTCTACACACACAACACAGCACCTCTACACACACACACACACACACAACACCTCTTCACACACAACACAGCAGCTCTACACACACATGCTACACCCATAAACACTGCTGCTGACACTGACACACACACACACACACACACACACACACACACACACACACACTGGAGCTCTATACACACACAAACTACTGCTACACATACAACAACAGCACAGCACACACACACTGGAGCTCTATACACACACAGCACTTCTACACAGATATACAATACAACAGCACACACAAACTGCAGCCACAAAGAAACTGCAGACAGCCACTTACTTCTTTGCAGACACCATCTTCCACCCCCCCCCCCCCCCCAATCAACTGAATCTGCTCAGAAAATCTGTCAGCTCGGGAGGGGGAGGAGTCAACCCGGGGCTGATACGTCCTGACCAGAGCTCTGTCTCAGAGCTTTTACTTCATGCAAACCAATCCCCTGCCCTGTCTCAGCTGTTCTGAAAGCTGATTGGCTGGAAATATACCTATTGAAAACTGCACTTTGCAAGCTGCTAAATTCCGGGCATTATTGATTGGATAATGCCCGGAATTTTAACCAATCAGAGAGCAGGGTTTTCAATAATGCCCTGAATTTTACTGCTTTAGCCTATAATTAATATTAATACCATCTCAGAATTACAAAAGGTGATGAAGCCTACAGTATACTGTAACTGGAGCTTAGCCATTTTATAAACTATACATACAGTACATTTTGTATTAATATTTAGCTAACAATGAATGTATTTAGACATCAGTTCATATTGAATAATCTTACTATATTTCATTATGTGGGGCTCCACTCCATCTGCAAGTGTATATATATTTTTATTTTGCCTTAGTATGTTTTATATATATCTCATGCGTTAGTTCGTCAACTACTTTATAATGTTGTACTTAAGTCCACTCATCTGTCACATGTAATTCTTGATAAATTGCTCAAATTCAAAACATTTTTGAAGGAAGTACGAATTCTGCAAGGTAGAATTCCATACATAGTTTGTAGCAACACCTGCAAGGACAATCCCAAATCTGCTGACAATGAGAAAGGCTCAGAGCAATCAAAGGATCCTTCACACTCTTGGCACTCACAGATCTTTTCTTTGAAAGCCATCTGTAGGTAACATTTAAAGGGCGCATGATCTGACTAAGTATTAAAAACAAGAAAAAGCAAGACTTTTAGCCTTTGAAATGAATACACAAACAATTTTCAAAGCTTTGGCTAAGATAAATTGTTTCTAAAAGAACAGCCTAAAGCAAGAAAATAAACGTGACTATTTTAAACAAGGGGAACATTGATACACCACTGAAGGCATCCCATTGTTTCCTTTCCTGTTTATTTTCTACAGCCAGCTGGACAAATAATGCATTGGACCAGTTATCTAATTCTTTGAGTCTGAAGGAATTTCTTAACGTGTAAATTAATTTCGCAGTAGGGGCTAATGGTGTACCTTTGTTTAAAGTATCTTAGCACACCAGATAATACAAAAATAAAAAATAAAAAAAAAACATGGGAAATTCTAGTCTGTAAAGTAAATTGTTTATATATATATATATATATATATATATATATATATATATATATATATATATATATATATATATATATATATACATATACACACACAGGACAGTTATTATGTTAGTTTCAATCACATATGTGCAGATTTAAACCATTAAATGATAGAAGGTATTATCCTAATTAGTTGAAAATACAGGAAATACATTGTTAGTGACATTTAACGGACTATTTTAAGGCTTAGATCCACAAAAGGGTATTAAGCTTTTATCAATGGTAGTAAAAGCGTGCTACAGCTTTGCACCCTTTTGTGGATTTGAGCCTATTTTTAAATCAGTTTTGAAACTTATTTTCGAACCGCAAGCAAATGCTTTAGAACTTTTTTTATAATGTAATAATCTTTGTACTGGTTTAAGATATTCTGAAACTTTTTTTATCTTGTCAAATTGTTATTTTACACTTTTTTTCATAGTTCTTTTGTAAATCTAATTTTGAAGAATAGCAAAATAGCTAAATTTTTGGAAAAGAAACATAGTATAAAAAAATTACTTTACAGAACCTGGTAAAAATAAAAAAGTACTCACTTGTCACGGAACATAAGTAATCCTTTTACTTTAAATGTGATTGCATATTTCTAAGGTAACAAATGACACTTTTTTATGTTGTAAAAAAATGTGGTTTTGCCTCTTACGTTATCCTGCCCCTCTTATGGCATAGTATGTTTACAAAATTGTACTGCACAACAGAAATTGCAGGGAATACACTCACATTTCACAAGTGTGGTAGGCGCAATGTATGGGGTCTTGTCTTTTGCCCTGGTCTCTCTGGGAGGAAGGCTTCTGTTCCGGGGGGTAGTGAAGATGGTTTGATGCCGTTCGTCTCACAGCCTGGACTTCAGGGAATCGATCACATGTGCAGTGGAGCAGGTAGCACAGGAACAGATTCTACGCGTTTCGCTAATTGCTTCTTCAGGATACATACTAAGTGATGTTCTATGCTGATATATATATATACCCTATCAGTCTAATTGGATTAATTAAATCAATCTTCAGTGTAATCATTCATCATAATTTATGAATGCCACTCCATATATATATATATATCAAATATATATATCAAATATAACAATATATATATATATATATATATATATCAAACACACACAAAAAGGAAAAGTCGCTAACACTATATTAATAGAAAAGGCTAACCCGGGATGAAGCCCCCCCGGTGGGCGAAACTAGTAGAGTGTGTAGAGTGTGTCTCTTGGTTACCCCCATGTCACTATTTGTTGCAAGATGAACTTTTTTTGGTGCACCCCCTGTGAATTTTATTTACCATCCTGACATATGGACATTTGGAAGAAATCTCTACCATCAGGATTCCTATGGACTCATCATCTCCATTAGGAGCTGAGTATTTCCCTGCTTGTCATTAGGGGTTTTATCTTTATGGGACTGGTTTTTCCACATTCAATTTAGCACTTGTTGCCATCAGTATTTTTTGTGGATCCTCTCACGCACCTTCATTTGTTCATGGATATGTTTACTATTTTTCTCATGCTATGTTTGTCCAGGGTATGAGGTTTTTTTCCATCTTTTTTCTCCCCTGTGTCTCCCCCTTAGTTACATATATTTTTTCTGTGTACTATATTTTTAGTATATAAGTTTATTGTAATTTATATTTTTCTTCTGTTTCTACCAGTTTTTCTTGATTTGAATATTAGTTTAGGAGTTTAGTATTTAGCTTTTCTTCTTTCTTATTTTCAGGTGGTTAGGATTATTAAGGGGTGTCTGTTCTTTTTTGGCTGATTTGTATCTTTCCATTTATTTATTGGATATTTACCGAGATATGTTTTTTGGCTCATTAGTTCAGTTTTTTACTTAGCATGTGTTGATATATACTCATATCGTTTCTTGCTTGTTATTTTTTGTTAGGTTACCATTAGTTTATGTATGTTTTTATGTTAGTGTGTTTCACTGCTTCTTATTAAAATCTTTGACGCATTTTCACTGCTGACTCATGGTTCCAGGTTTTTTGTTTTCTTTTTTGATTTAGTTATTACAGGCTTATTGTGAGTGCTTAATATAGGGATCTTGTCAGTCTTTTTTTGTGTGTTTTCATATAATATATATATATATATACACACACTCATGGCATATCTGTGCATGCGCAACACATGCCGCACATGTGCGCGCATAGCAAAATGGCAGCTCCCTGCACTTGGAGTCTCCGCGGGGTTCCGGCGACCCGATAGCCGCTCCGGAATACCGGCACTGCCTCAGCTCCCTCCCCGCACTCACCGGAGCTGCACGCACCCCACCGCCGGCACCTTCGCGCCCCCCGCAACACACTTTGAAGTAAGGGGCTAAACGGGGACCAAGGGGGACCCTGGCCACACATAGTATCAAAGAAGACAGAAACTAGGGTAAAGGTAACAGAGATAACAGGAAGGAATTAATTTTTCCCCTTAATGGGGTTTTTTGTTTGCCTTCCTCTGGATCAATAAGTAAGTATAGATATAGGATAAAGTATCTGTTGTCTAAATTTAGCATAGGTTGAACTTGATGGACCTATGTCTTTTTTCAACCTCATCTACTATGTAACTATGTAATAGGAGTAAAAAAAACACAGAACTGAAGACAGAACATCCACAAATTCTCCAGCACTCAGGGGTACAAACATTCGCAGCACTCAAAGGGTTAGAGATAACCTTTGTAAAAATATGGGAAACACAAACTAGCCTTCTATTGCAAAGTGACATTTATATCTTGGTTTATAACCAAGAAAAGCCTGTGGTTAAATATAGCATCTTGGAATTGGCGCAATATTCTTTCCTAACAAACTGTTACACACCAATTGAAGCAATATTAGTATTACACCTTGCATGTTTGAACTATTAAAAGATAAAAAAAAATCTTGAAATATGAAACACCATGAGTTTTGTTTTTATACTGCAAAAGTTATACATGTTGCTCAAACTGCATAGTGCACCCTGCATTTTCAAGAGGGCTTAAAAGTTTTGGTTACGCCGGATATGTTTTTATTTTAACGTTCGGTGGGAAACAGGGGGTCTTTGCGTTAATTTCAGCTCCGGGGACCTCATGGCTCCCAAGATACTTGCCTCTGAAGGTGCCCCCAGTACAATCCAGTACTGTGAAAACAAATGGACCTTTAAATCTCCCGCATCACGCAGGCTAATAAACCGCAACAGCACCCTACAAGGCTTCCTGCGTGCCTCAGGTGATTTTCGAATGAGGAACTAGGGAAGTATCTCAGAAACTATAGGGTCACCATAGCTTAAATTAAGACGGTTCAGCTCCAGTGTCCTCCGGCTTCATAACCATTAAAAACAGGGCCCTTGGATGTTATGTTCCTTTAATGCACTCTTTAACAAGATTGAAATGGAACAGATGTTATTAAACCTGTTAACAAGAAATAATGCTCAATCATTATTTTCAATAGTGCTACTGTTAAATAATGTGCTAGAATTAACAAATCGAGTTAACAGGAGCAGTGACGTCTGCTATATCTGTGTATACAGAATATATATATATATGTAACGGTTATTCCCCCACCCCCAATCGTAGATAGAGTGCATGTGAGGGGGAACCTATATGTTACCAGGTGTGGTGCGTATACCTGCAGGTTCACAGGAGGCCTGAGCCTCCGCTGATGGGAACCTGGGGTGCTTCTCTGGAACGATCTTCTTTACAGCGCCTCCACCTATGTAGGATTCTAGGAGTGTAGAATGTACCCCACACAGGACCCGCATATAGTAACCACATACACTGGAGTATAAGTATAACAGTTTACTATATGAAGAATCAAACATAACACAATACACATGCATCAGCATCAATAACTGTATCACTCTGTACCAAAGTCCCAAATGTCATTCACTCCCACTTAGGAGTGTATACCCTGTGCCCATCACCGTGTACACCCACACTGTGTCCACAGTATAACTTTTGTCCCGTGGTCAGCGCTGCCACTATGTGTGAGTACTCTGTTGGTGCACTTTATAACGATACCTGCCCAGTGCGACGGCACCTGGGCTTTAAAAGATCTTCACAAAGGGTCCGCCGATCTCCTGCACGACGTCCTGGTTTCACCAGCGGGGTGATCCGTCAGGGGCGGTCCCACCCTGGAGATAGTCCTGCTCTCTCAATGGAGTAGGCTTGAGCCCAAGCCTCTTGGCGGGAAGCGCAGCTTCCACTGTGTCCCTAACTGACAATATCACTAATGGGGCAGTGTCCCTAACCTAACCTAACGATTTCCCTGAGGCCCTCTCCCTGCGCAATTACACTGCGCATGTGCGAGGGGGCAGACATGGCGGCGCCCTCTCCTTGCGGGTCTCCGGAGCCTCCCCGACTCGCGCTATTCTGGTGCATGCGCCCGCACCGGCATTCACAGGCGCGTGCACGGCGCGCACACACTCCTCACGCGCCCGGCCGCTCCAATCCCGACCGCCGCGGTGAGTACAGGCAGGGGGGGGGGGGGTCAGCTGCGCAGAGGAGGACCTGGCTACATATATATATATATATATATATATATATATAAATATGTTTCAGGCTTTCCACAGTGATTTAACAAAAAGGTACCTTTAAAGTACACAAGGTACTTAAAATCAACCATCAAGGCCCATATTTACTAAGCAATGCTGTGCCATAAGACATCTTGCAGCACTGGAAGATATCTTCGGATCTATTCAACTAATTGGGCCGCAAGGTTTCTTATGACATAGCACAACTTACTATCGCCCAAATGTTTACAGTTTAGAATAGATCCCATGACTTTGCTAATTTCAGAGATTTCCCAATCACAAGCATGATATACCAGTGAGACGCTCAGTTCCTACTTTAGGACTTTCTTTTTGAAGGGCCCATTTTGCATGCCACACAAATGACATTAAATTTGTTTTGCACACAATGAGGAGTCCCAGCATTGAGACTCTTACAATGTCTGGTGCTTGAGGCACAGGGAGTCTAAGGCAATTGACCATGGTCACAAGGATTGCTGACACTGTGATTAAAAAGGGACTCACTAAAAAGACAATGCGTGTGTTACTATGCTGCTTTCTTTAGCACAGACTAATGCAAGGACGATGAGAATTAAAACAAGACTTATCGATGACGGTCACTTACATTTAGTGGCTAAAATAAGAAAATGTTATCTTTGAAAATTCACAACAATTACACTTTTGACAGAAAATTCCTCTCAAATTATTTAAACCGGTTAATGTTATGTTTATGTTGTTGTTATCCCACAGTGTGATTTCTAAAGGAGCACAAATTAAACCAAAAAGTTACACTTCTGATATATTAAAGGTATAAACATATATAGAGTGCTATAGCACTCTAAAAAATAAATGAAAACAGAACATTTTAATATTAAACAGAAGGATTAATTGGTTGATTCATACTAAGCTCATTGTATCAACTTGCTTAAGTAGCTAAAAAGAATATATTTAATAGAAAACATAATAAACCGGGACTGCCCAACACGATGCTGCAGGCTTAAACAAACAATATAACCACTACCACCCGGGAGTATTTTTTAAATAAATATTAACCTAGTGAAAATATGAAGTACAGCATGCGTTCTGTAATGAAATTCAAGAGGCTATTTAAAAGTGTTCCAGCACAAATGCATGGTGTTCATTTGTCTATGAGGACAGAAGGAAAATCAAAACACGAGAAACACTTAAAAATACTTATTACCTATATCATTCTCTCAAAAAGTGGCATGTGCATAACCAAGCTATTCCATGTAAATCCTTTAATTAGAACATATGTCTTGGTATATACAGTGTATATAAATGCAATTGAACACAAATGCCTATAAAGTTGTTGTATAACTACAAAAAGTTATACATTTTGAAGCCTTGTTTAACCATAATATTTGAAGACTAGTTATAGCAGAGGCAAAGAACATCATGAACAGCATTGTTATAATTTTAAACAAAAAGGGAAAAAAAGCACAAAGAACACTTATAGTGCATTAACATTTTAATAATCACTTCAATCCTACCCACATTTTTTTCATCTCTCCTCCAATACCTGTGCCCATACACTGCACCATTATTTATACACCTCTTTCCCAACAACTTATTTACCCCTCAATAAAAAGCACCCCCACAAATCCTCTCCCAATCTACTCCCAATCTACTCCTTCCCACCCTCTCCCAATCTACTCCTTCCTGCTGCTGGGGATATCTCTCTTACTCCTGGACCCTCTCCCAATCTACTCACACCCTCTCCCAATCTACTCTTTCCTGCTGCTGGGGATATCTCTCTTACTCCTGGACCCAGCCATATACACACCTGGTCTCACCAACACCTGCTTGCCACCTCTTCCCCTGCTAATGGTGTTAACCTATGTAATTTTATACAGACTAACCTTAAAACTCGCCTAACAAATCACGCATCCCAAAAGCCTGCACTCATGGCTATTGTCACACACCCACAGTCACTCCTACCAACCATTGTGGCCAAGCACTGCCTTCTATTGCACTTATTCCCTCACCGGCTCTCTGTGTAAGTCTCCCAACATACCACTTAGATTATAAGCTCTTTGGGGCAGGGATTTCCTTTCCTTATGTCTGACTTTGCTGTGCTTACTGTATAATTATAATTCCCTGTACTGTATTCTTTGTGAAGTGCTGAGTACACGTTTTGAGCTTAATAAATAAAGATATACATACATACATAATCAGACAAGTCAACCTGTCCTTACCAGAATGAGAAATTTAAAAAAAACAAAATAAAAAAAACCCAACAAAATCCTCAGATGCCATAGCGGGAATCGTGTTACCCGTTCAGCCGCTCCAAACTTCCCTCAGTGGTAACAAGCCGCGAGCCAGGAGCCTAGCAATACTGCCATTCAGTAGTGTTCTCTTACGGAAGCAGATACAGAACGGGGAGTGGGAAAAGTCCATCCCTCTGCCACAATGTGCACACATCCCTAATGTGTTTTGTGGGTGGTCCACTTCATCAGTGGTATGGTCTACCTCCATATCTCAAGCCCTTTTGCACCGGCTCCAGTGAGCTGATTGGTTTAAAAGTTCAGAAACTCTAAGCGTCCACTTATCGGCAGGTTATGAAACTCGTGCAATTCTAGTAGCCGCGATTCGGTTATCGAGGCCTATCGCAGCCCTAGAACGGCGAGTTTTTCCAAAATCCACATGCCATAAAAAGTTGTCGTGAAGGTGGTGAGAACCTGCTGAGAAGAGACGAGACAGGACTTAGAAGAAAAAATGCTTTTTTCTGCATCGGATTGATGCAGGGAGTCTCCGTAGCTAAAACCCATTAATATCAGCACTGGTGACCCCCCGCATGAATCCCATGCAATAAAAATGCATTTACAGGCAACTTCATTACCTTAGCGGCAAACCGCTAGGGCAATGAAGGGGTTAACCCCTCCCGCTACCCAACATTGGCCAAATACCCCCTTCATCCACCCCCGCTACCCACAATAAACACTAATACCCACCTCTTCTACCCTCACATGATGTGTGTGGGCTCTCGGGTGGTCCCCACTGGCCTGCGGTACCAATCCTGTGGCCAAAATTATTTTTGCTAACATTTAAATAAATACAGCGCCCTCCTCCCCCCCCCCCCAACACATACAGTACAGTAATGGGAAAAATAACCATTATCCAGGATGCCTATTATTAAACATTAGCCAGTCAGCATAAATAAAGTAAATACAATTTTCTACTTACCACTGCCATCATGAAGAGCATCCTCATCAGCCTACTTCAGGTCCATGACCTCCGTTGCCAGAAAGAATACGTGAAAAAATACAATCTAATGGCCCCTAACCCCTTAATCACCTTAATGGTTAATAACCACTATAGTAATTAAGGGGTTAACCCAGCTCTCCCGCCACCCAACCAGGAGGCCTAACCACCCACCCCAGGTCCACTATACCCACCCTCTACCCATTGATTGGCATAGTGATATATCATATCCATATAATATGGGCATGATAAGCCACTCACTATACAAGTCAATGGCCACCCTAATCAAAAAGCCAAAAATACACAATAATAAAATATATAGACAAGCACCTAAACACCCCAATTCAATAAATAAAAGCACTAGCCAACCAATTAAATAAATAAAAGCACTAGTCAACCAATCAATTAAATGAAAGCTCTAACCAATTTTTTTAAAAATTAATTTAAACACTAGCCAACAACATAATTAATTAATTTAAACCATTAGCCAACAAATCAATTAATAAAACCACTAGACAACACATCAATTAAAACCAGTACCCAACAAAATAAATAATTAAATTAAAACACTAAACAATCGGAAAATGAAATAACAAGCCATCCAAATTACAAACATTGTAAGCCAAACAATAAACATAAACAGAAAAAGAAAAAACAACTATCAATAGAAAAAAAGCATTTGCCAACAGATGCATATGCTGTCACTATTTATTTGTACCCTAAATGGGCACAGATTAATACATTATCAGTCAATGGGCAATGAAAAACATAAAAAGAAAAAAATACAATAAAGAAACCTGAAAAAAAAGACATTTACATACATTCAATATTTTTCTTACCTTTAGAAGCGTTAACCCTCCGAATATCGGCGTTTCTGCAAGCTCTCGTACCGCGACGTCATCTAAGTCAATCCAACACCATCCACCATGAAGATCCAGAACAGGTAACAAAATTCTTCTATCACCTTCTTCTATCTTCTTCTGACATTATTTCGTTATTTTCTTTAATGTTCTATCTTCTTTCTTCATTTGTCAGTCCAACCCCATGGTAAGTCCCAATGGATGCTGTCTCGTTGTCTTCTTCCTGTTAAAAGAGGCGTCCAGGCCTTATATATGGCCTGTGATGTCACATTTTCAGGTCAGATGGTACAGCTCCAATCTGATTGGACGCTGTATCATATGCCCGCCTCTTTTTTTTTTTTTTTTTTTTTAAGGATGTGATTATATCACATGGTAGTACAGTCCATGGGATTGAAGACAATCCCATTAGCTGCTGTACCATGTGATAAATCACATTAGTTCAAAAGGATGTGACATCATCCCTTAAAGCAGGGGAGCACAATCTTTTTTTCCTGCGCCCCCCTGCCGTCTATCCCCCTCTCCTTGCGCCCCCCTGTTTACCTTGCTTCAGATGTCCTGGCGTCATGATGTCACGTTGCCATGGCAACGCGTGACCAGGAGTGTCTGAAACAAGGTAAGTAGAAGTTTACAGAGGCCCTGCAGCTCCCCCGGCATTAATTTAAATCTATTCGGGAAGCATGCAGGGGCCTCTGAAAACCCAGCGCCCCCCGCCGCGAGTCACCCCCCACTTTGCGCACCGCTGCCTTAAAGTGATGGCCCATCCTTTTGAACTAATGTTACCTATCACATGGTACAGCAACCAATGGGATTGCCTTCAATCCCATTGGCTTTATTACCATGTGATATAGCCATGTGGTTTGAAGGATGTGACAAACCTCCCCTGGGAAGCCGGCTAATCGCCCGTTTTGTGAATTTTGCTATCACAGGTAATCGAGGCTTTCTGAATATCGTGATAGCAATGCTCCAAAAAAATGTCGATTTAAATGGCCCGACAGTTTTTTAATGAATGCTTATACAGTAGCATAGGCCCCTATATCTCTATTGTTTACATTCCTAAGTGGTTGAGCTAGTCAAATAGAAAAAATATATCCATCTATTAAGAAAAGTTATAGATTAATGGCAACACATACAAAACTTAAAATCTTATATAATACATAGACATTTTCTTTAAAGATTCTGAAAAGAATTAAATGAAAATGATTTTAAAATAAGTTACCTATATATATTGTCATATAATTTACGTTTCATTTTTTACCACCATAAAATGGGAAATATTTTTTTATCATTATAAAATGTCTTTATTCTTTTCTGATATCGTCCAATAGGCAAACGGCAGCTCGCGCATGCGCCTGTCAGCACGTCCTGAACAGCAATACCGACTCGCTATCTGTACCGAAGCTATGCGCAAGCGGGGAGACTATAGAGCCTGTTACAAATGCGTTATTTACATCTGTTAGGCACGTATATGACAATTGCAGTACAGTACATGCATCGATAAGTGGAAAAAAGGTAGTGCTTCACTTTAAGTACATTTTCACTTTACATACATGCTCTGGACCCATTGCGTACGTTAATGCGGGGTATGCCTGTATACAAGATTCAGAGGAACCACTTAACAACCACTCTGAAGTTCTTGGACTTTTTTGTTTCTTTGGGACTATATTTACTAACAGACTATTCACAGGTTTCTTTATACATAAATAATCATGTTTTTAAATTTCAGAATTTTAGAGTATTATATACTGTACTGTATTTTCTGCAATGGCAAAGTAATGTCTCTTTATTTGAGATAGATGTAAATTAGATTAAGATTTATTTTTAGATGTGATTATATTAGTTTTTTCACATTCACTTGATGGAGGTATAGCCCTGGTCCCCTTACCAGCGCGGGTCCCCGGCTATGTTACGCTTCCCAGCGCTCCCCCTGGCGTAAGCGCAGGTGGCGCAGGACTAGCTAGGGCGGTGAGGCGATTTAGCCAGCAGCAGGAGGCGCAGGGAGGCTCCGGTGGCTCTCCACTTGTTGGTGCCGCCATCCGGGCGGGCGCCGCCATGTTGTAGTTGACCGCACGTGCACGAACGCTTGCACAGGTGCGGACGAGTACGGCGGCCATCTTAGAGGTGGCAGAGCAAGCGCAGGAGAAGGTAGAGAGGCAGGAAGTCCCTCTAGAGGGAAATGGCGCGGCGGCCATTAGGATGCGCAGGCTCAGACAGGAAAAGGTAGGCGGCCATTACAGAGGAGGCCATGCGATCTCCATAGGCAGGAGCCTTCTGGGGAACTCCACTGCCCAGGAGGCATAGCAGCAGGCAGTCAGGTGCTTGAGCTTAGCCAATAGGACTGAGGGATTCTCCTGCAAAGGGGAGGATCTAGTTAGGGATATTAGCAAACTGGCAGGAAGGAAGTCAGTCAGGGTGGTGAAGCAGACAGTGGAGGAGGTAGGTGTGCAGGGTAAGGGATCCGTGCACTATGCCAGAGACCCTCCCCAGGCCCCAGATAGCCCTGAGTCACCAGTGAGTTGCTGCAGATAGGGACAGACCCAGATTGGGAGGCTGTCACTTTAGCTGAGCAGGATAGCTAGTTGCAACAGTGTTGTGTGCAGTGCAGCCAGAGTAGTGGGCTTTGACTGTGTCAGTGAAAGGCCCCTCATAGGAAGAAGGGGGGGGGGGGGTTGCTTTCTAAGTTATACAGTGTGTGTTATATCACCAGTGCCAGTTGCACGTGGTGAGCTGCCAGAGTCTGGGATCAGACAGAATCTACAGCAAGAGATCTTCTGCATGCAGGGACTAGGCTAGAGGTATATCCCCAGGGCCCAGTTAGTCCCCTGAGACACTGTAGAGGAATAACTGTATGTTATAGGGACTGCCTTAAGACAGGGACTCCTTCACCATACTCAGAGAGAAAGAGGAATGCTGCATGACAGTGCCTGACTGTCAGTACAACGTGTAGCAGGAAGAGTGCCTGACTCCATAGCAGAGACTGTGGTAAAGGATCAGTCCGGCTGGAGATCCCTCCCTTGAGGAGTCAGAGGGTGTAATCATTTCTGCAAGGAGCAGCGGACCGCGGCGTGGGACCAAGTTGCGGAGTTGCTGACTACAAAGGATTTTCCTGATCAGGACTGACCAGGGAGGTAGTATATATTAAGTGCACCAACGGGCCCCAACACAGGGAAGCGCTATCCCTCACACTCACACTCTCTTTATTGTTGTGGACACTCAAGGGATAAGTGCCCAAGCACATTATTGTCAAAGGGCATGAGGGTGATGTGATGATGGACATGTGGGCTGAGGGGATGGTATGCATCCAGGGTGATGCAATGTTATTCATATGATGTATTGATGTTATGCAAAGAGAGTTTTATTGAAGTTATCGTTCATGCTCAGTAAATACTGTTTATTCACATTGTGTGTATTTACTGTATGGTTGTTCTGGTGAGAGCACACTCCCACCACGTTGGGATCCCTCATCAGTGGAGGCGCTGCACCGAGTGTAAGTATATACCACAGGTTCCCCGTGGCAGAAGCTCAGCCCTCCTGGTTGCCAAACAGGTACAGCACCACACTGATAAGTAGTCAGATACACCTACCCATCTCAATCTCACTTAGGGTGGGGGTAAGAGGGCTACAGAGGATTATAAGAAAATCAAAAGCTTTTGTATAATATATTTCACAATTTAATACTGTATATCGCTATATAAAAGACCTACAGTTCTTTTAGAGTTCACTCAATTGTTTCATAATAGTTTTTTTTTATATTTTATAGTTAATATTTTTACAACTGGTTTAGTACGTGCACTTTATCACTTTAAATTGCTAGAATTTTAAACCCACTCATTTAAATGTGCAATGAAAGGGGAGATCTTTAATAGTTGTGATAACATGTTCCAGGAGAATACTCTGTCGGAGGTCTCCGTTCCAGATGTGGAGCTCAAGTCTACTTTCTCTAGATGCCAAAAAATGCTCAGAACCAAGTTTCTAAGACAACCACGAACATTACAATAATGTGCAAATGGACATTTACTGTATCTTTGTCTAAGTGCATTTGCAATTCTTTAAACTTGCGGCCCAATTATGACCCAGATAAATAGAGATCAGTTATTGACTTAATGAGGCATTAATGTATGCCTTATTGCGTGCTAACAGGAACCTTCAAAGCTCACTAACACAGCGTTGAGTACTGTTTTAGGCCAGAAACACAATTTAACGAGACGCTAGTAAAGTCATACCTAAGGGTGGCGGTACTCCCATTCAGACACTGATATATGTATTTTTAGAGAGAGTACAGTTTGTACACACAGGGTAACCGGGCGCTCTCTATATAATAAACTAATCACTTTTAGAAATGCAAATGGAAAATGATATTACCAGTTAAGGGAACCCCTGTGTCTCCTTCTTGGAAATACAAACCCGGGGATCCCCCGTCTGCTGCTCAAACCCTTCCTGGGAGATATCCTTTTCTCCCACAATAGGAAACAAAAATAGAAAAACAAGAGGAGCGCAGATCAACAGTAGAACAACAACAATATACAGGTAAGTGAGAAGCACTATACTAGTGGCTGTGAGTCAGAGATGATAGAATAAGGTAAGTGTATTACTACGAATACTCACACGGGCCTGTGTGAGCAAAAGCCTCTCGGGGCTTAACTCTGTAGAAGGTCTTTTCCTGGAGTCACACACTTTCCTCTTGGTTGCTGGTAGGCACACGAATCCTCAGGATGTTCAGTTGCCCCCGGAGTGAAAGAAAGGAACTAAAGGTGGGTGGCAATATATACACAGATGTAAACTCATTGGGGGATAATAAATAATCTCCGAGGAGACAATCGAAAAAAAATATATGAACAAATACTCACACGGGCCAGTGTGAGTTAAAACCCAGAGGGGTTTAACTTTGAGGAGAATTAATCTGCTCTTCGTTTTTTCCAACAGCAAATGCTGTATACAGGTCCTCAATATCTCCAAGGATCCCCCCGGAATAGATGGTGAGTCCAAAGAAGGTGAATGGTAGATTAATAATAGTAAAAAAACTTTAAAACACATACAGTGAATCGGTGGGTGTAGACAGTCTGTGAAGGTGCTCTCCTTGCTCCTTCTCTCCGGTATCTGCAGCACGCGGAGCGCTGAAACGCACGATGGTGTCTGGAACGCACCCCTCACTTCCTGACTAAGGAAGCCTCCGATGGACGAAAAACATCAGCAGCTACAGGATCGAGCAACGCTTTTCGCTTGCGTCATCAAGCTTCCTCAGGCTCCTGAGCCGGTTGATGTTTTTTGTCAATCGGAGGCTTCCGTAGTCAGGAAGTGAGGGGTGCGTTCCAGACACCATCGTGCGTTCCAGCGCTCTGGCGTGCTGCAGATGCCGGAGAGAAGGAGCTGCCAGCAAGGAGGGCACCTTCACAGACTGTCTACACCCACCGATTCACTGTATGTGATTTAAAGTCTTTATTACTATTATTAAACTACCATTCACCTTATTTGGACTCACCATCTATTCCGGGGGGATCCTTGGAGATATTGAGGACCTGTATACAGCATTTGCTGTTGGAACAACGAAGAGCGGATTAATTCTCCTCAAAGTTAAACTCCTATGGGTTGTAACTCACACTGGCCCGTTTTTTTCGATTGTCTCCTCTGAGATTATCTATCATCCCCCTATTAGTTTATATTAGTGTATATATTGACACCTACCTTTGGTTCCTTTCTTTCATACCGGGGGCAACTGAACATCCTGAGGATTCGTGTGCCCACAAGCAACCAAGAGGAAAGTGTGTGACTCCAGGAAAAGACCTTCTACAGAGTTAAGCCCCAAGAGGCATTTGCTCACACAGGCCCGTGTGAGTATTTGTAGTAATACACTTACCTTATTCTATCATCTCTGACTCACAGCCACTAGTATAGTGCTTCTCACTTACCTGTATATTGTTGTTGTTCTACTGTTGATCTGCGCTCCCTTTGTTTTTCTATTTTTGAGAGAGAGTACAGGCACCATATCAATTTAGCACTGCCGTGCGTTAGCTCCACATACCAGGAGAGAAACCTGTGTACAAAAAGGAGCACACCTGAGAAACCTGTATTTGCATGCAAGCAATGATTTTGCCGTACGACTAGAAAAGTTACACAACTCTAAAATTGGCTCCCGGTCCTTGAGGAAAGGTTTAAGAACCACTGTTTAAGAAGCAGTGTCCTCTTCTCTCTGTTGCATAGCTCAGATCTAGACTGCAGAGAAAGGGATGGCCATGTGTCCAACTGACTGGCCCTTATAAATTGACAGTATGTGGGCAATTGGTGTAGTAGTGATGTTGTAGGACACGTGCAAACCCTTTTATACATGTATTTATTAATTAGTTTGTATAACACATTTGTGCAATATTATTACAGAAACATAATTTTTATATTGCATGTACTTAGTCTTTTGTATATCTGAACTATACACACAAAAAACATTAAGGGCATACTGATATAAATATACTACAGTATATTCTTGTTCACTATGAGAAGGAAACATTTATATGTTTCTTGCTTGTGGATAGTGCCGGCTATTATCCTTTGCATCATAGAAATTACATTTCTAGATTATCTATTGCAAGCAAAAATACAAAAAGGAAACTTTAATTTTATTTTGCCATTTAGGATTCAATTATTGCAAGTACCTTTTGCGCTCATAATTACATTTGAAAATATATTGTTGAGATGCAAATACAGTACATGTTCTTGTTGCCCCTAATGTAATGCACTATAAAACCTTATCTAAGCAAAATGATTGTGGATCTTGAAGAAGATTTAATTGTAAGGCTTGCTGCATATACTTTAATAAGCAATGCAAAATCCTGTCAGCAGGTGCACTACATGAAGAAGTGATGGTCGTGAATTATTCAGCAAGGAAAGCACTTCTGCTGAGAGGGAATTTGCAATAATGTTTTTCAAGTGAGATCAGTGGATATCACGGGCTGTCAATGCCAATTTGCTTCAGTTCAAACAGAAAAGGTCACACCCATACAACAAACAATAGAATGAAAAAAAAATATTTTCTTCCTTTCCCTGTACATTTCAAGCTCATCACTAGCGTTTCCTATAGAACCCGCAGATACTGAGGAAATCATGGAATAGATGGGAATTGTGAAATGACCACTGCATTCCGAATCGTATCATCAAAAAGCCTGTGACAATCCAATAGATATATAAACAATGGAACCGTACCTAATCACATTCCAGAATAAAGTGTATGCAAAAATGAGGCCCTGGGCTCCATATTCATTGGCAAAAGCCAATCATTACGGGCAGTTGTCTTATGCTGCAGCACGTAAAACTTATTAGCAGCGGACTATCATTTTTGGAAACATTATCTGCTGAAATCTAATTCAATCCTTATCTTCACTTTACATTGTAATATTGGTTCTCATTTTCTCCACCCCCCCGCCTCTTTTGGCATCTGTGACAAGATAATAATGAAGATATCTATATAATTCATTATACCTTTGTCTGATTGTCTTATTCCCCTTAAATCATGCACCCAGTTGTCTCTGGCATTTCCCAATTGCTTAGTTCAGCTCAGCAATGTCTTTCGGGTAATTTACTACATCATTTTTGGCTGCAAAATGTTGGTGCACAAACAGCAGCAGATTCTTTCAATTTAAACCCCCAATGGCTTCCATGAGATTGTTTCTTATATACCTGGCTCCCCCCCTTTGCACCCCCCCCCCAGTTTTGCAGCTGACAAATTGACATTCAAATTCAGATGTGGCATGCCTATTACACACATTAGCATGTTAGGAGCCTATCTGGCATGCCTCTAACATCCAACATTGTCTCTCATTCCCATTAGTTTTTGTAAGCTCTCACGAGCAGTGACCTCATTACGTCAGTGTGCTTCTTTGTCCTTATTTGGTATGTAGAGGTTTATGTAATTTACATCTCTGTACCCCATTTCTACCACGCTGTGGAATATGTTGGTGCTTTACAAATAAACAACAATAATAATAACAGGAGCTCACAAATAACACCCAAAAAATTGCATGCGTTACCATTTGTTTCAATGGGGCTGCATTGAATCTCGCATTAACGGATGTAAGAATGCCTGTTAGCGCTGTATTTTTCTCAACACCAACTGGAACATTGGTTCAATTTTAACTCTTGGGAGTGTTTATAGTGAATTCTTTCTACTACAAATTCATGTACTTTTTTTTATTAAACACACGGATTTTTCACGAAAATATGACGTCAATCACAGTTTACTGTATAACCTCACATGTACTGAAGATAAAAATCTTGATTTGTATCCTTAAGAGAGATAATGTCTTCCCCTTCTCATCACTAGATATAACCCGACCTCCCCCAAGCAAAGTAATGTCTCCTGTTGCATTTTCGTTCACAATAAAGAATCCAATAAAGTCCTTCTTTAATTCCTCCTCGGTGCAGCAAAGATGCATCTCATTTATTCTCATCCGAAACATATTGTGCTAAGCTGAGGATTTCCTGTCTTCACCATTATTTCTACTAACTGACATATTTTTCACACTACCTTATTGAATATATCTAAGTCTCAATAATAGATTCATAATAGTGTTCTCATAAAGTTTGTATGATAAAATGTTTAAACTATAGGAATAACTATAGCATAACTTTGAGTGACCAGTAGCCTCCTGAATAACTTAAATATACTAGCCTAAAGATCATCTAAACTGATGTGCTGAAAAACTTGAAACCTCAATAATTACAGAATAAATATATCAAGGAAGTAAGCTACCTATCAATTTGTTTCTGCCAGCTTTCACTTTAGAGCTGGAACGAGTATTTTCCATATGAGAAAAAGTGGTCTAAGGGTTTTATTCTATAAGCTCCAAAGCTGGCAATCGCACCAAAATTATCTGAAAACTCCCATAAGCCTTGGAGCTTATAGAATAAGCCCTTAAGACCTCGAGATCTGCTCCAAGAATAAATAGTTATAATACTGAAAATGTATGTTAAAACGACCTATTCCTCTAGCATGGCACAGCAACGTATTCATGAAATTACTTTGGACTTTACACAAACATTGAAAAAGCAAGGAACTGAAGCCAAGAATAAAGTAATGAGATGATTTGGGGGTATGATAATGCTTGTGACATTATCATTTCAAGGAATTGACATAACGATTTTAAAACCCAATATGCTGAATTCTAAATGTTACAGTTCTTTAACATAATAAGTATTCATAAAACTATATAAAATATATGATACGAAGCAGTTACCACATATTGCAGATTAAGGTTCTCCATCTTTCCAAAGCAAAGGTCTACAAGAGTCACTGGCTTCTTTGTTGCTTGTCTTCCAGACAATAGCCATGGTAATGCAAGATTCTCTACACTTGTTTCCTAGCAGGAAGACAAAGAGACAAAAGACTGTAATGAGCATTTCAAATACACGTAAAACAAAAGTCTTCATGATCCATAAATCAACTTCATTTGGAACTTCCAATACCATAGATAAACTGAAAAAACATAAAGTTATGTTAGTTCAATAAGTTAATATCTGTACTTAAATAGCCGAATACTTTTTAGATTCATACACAAACCTGTGTGCCAGAATATGCATGATAAGCTCCCTTCACTCAGAATCACCCACCCATGATAAACTAGATTTAAAAAAATAATAATAGTAAAATCTAACATAACACTGTTAAGGTTGGACATTATTACATCTGTGTAACAGGGGAGTTATCCCTGTTCAGGTAACGTGCCTCTAAACCAGCAGTGTGGTGGTTAACTGCTGGTAGTCAAATAACAAACACCACCTGCCTGATTAGATTGCTTAGAAAAGCCTGTCTTTTGAGACAGGAAGAGAGATTGTGCCTGAAGTCTCACAACTTGTGAGACAGAACATGGGGACATTTGTCTTGAGCCTGCAAGAAGAAACAGCAGTGCTGCTTTCAAGACACAGGGGAAACTTCTAAACCTGAATGCTGACAAACCCTGAGGAAAAGGGAGCAACCAGGGACAGAGAAGATTTCCCCTCCAAACCACTACAAACAGATAAGACTTTCATTTATAAGACTTTTTATATCTGCTCATTTCATGATATATGTTTGAGGCTGGGAGACATGCTTATCTAAAGGGAGTTGTGGACTACATAGTATTTCACTAGAAACACTCCCAAGTGAATAGAAGCTTTGTTTACCCCTTGTTTGGATGGTTTCCTGATGTTAAGGAAACAGGCGCAATAAAAGCCTTATTTAATTTCACCATAACCAGTCTCCCTTGCATACCTCTGTGAGCGTCCGCCTACAATCGGTATAAAGGATATTGATATAGCTAACGTAATTGCTCAATTAATTCACGAATTTAATTTAATTTACCGGCAGTTCCATTTGTAATCATAGAGCTGTGATAAGCATAGCAGGCCGCGGAAACTCGTTATCGTGTGATATTGTTGCAATAATGTCTGTTACATCTGTATAATAGAGGCCTTGTTCATGTTTTCGCAGAGCCTACTTGCAAAAATGGGACATCCCCATTATTCCAATCAAACAGTTTACAGAAATAAGCAAGTAAAAGTTCACGCAAAACCAATCTGAAGGCCTGGGAAAAGAGGATTTCAAGAAATGGACACTGGTGACAAGGAGCTTGTACAAAAGGTTGACATTCAAAAGTGCTATGTACATTTGCATGTTGCAATCATTCTCATTCCAGTCAAATTAAAGGTATTACATTATTGTTGAGGTCCAAATCAAGCTTGCATAAGACTATGGAGGTGGGTGGATCGAGCATTAACTATTGCAAACTGGAGCATTGCTCCATAAATAGCATCCTTTTGTCGAGGAGCCACTTTGCATCAATGTATCAGGGTACTCAGCTCCAAGTTGGCTACAGTTGTGCCAGTAAGCAATTTGGGGAGTAGTTACTGGAAGAGTTAGGGGAGGAAAAAGTCAGCACAATATACTAAACATGATCAAATTGAGTCAAATAACTCTGCCAGGTTTAGATAGTGTTAACCTCTGCTCCTAAAAGACCTGTGCCAAATGTAAGAAACAAGATGAATAAACTTCATAAATATGAAACCGACGCAAACTAACAAAAATGAAGAATTTTGCTCCATGGTTTGGTACATGTTTCATAGAACTCCTTTGTATTTTATAAACAATGTACCATTGTAATTAGCTTCCCTAAATAATATGAATAATCCTAAATAGGAATAATGTAAAGTAAAAATAAAAATATTTTCGGTCTTTAAAAAAAAAATTGGTTTTCCGTGGGGACCGGACATTGTTTTCGGAACTATTGAGCTATTTGGCTCCCCCCTCACGATGATATCAAGATTTAAGCAAGACACCAAATGATTTTCACAGAATCAACAATGGGCTGGCTCAATACAACTAATTTAACGTTATTTCAACACACTTGTTTACACAGGATTCTAAAATGTTGTGCATGTGATATCCCTGACTCCCATGACCATGAATATAAGTACACGTATTAACTATTATAACTACATAAATGATTAGAAATAGAAAATGTTACCACAATATGTTTGCCGTAGGCTGCGTTTATAGTGCACGCAACGGAGAGCAAGGCAAGGAGCTGAAGGCGTCGCCCGCGATGGTGCGCAAGGTGTGGCACACGCCTTTCTGAGCATTCCGTGCACTCTGATGGGGAGGCGTGGCCGTGACGTCCCCAGGCTGGTTCACCCTTGAAGGAAAACCATTTTGTATTGGCTGAACTGCTCACGTGACGCGGCCGTCTCACGGAAAAACGAAAATTATTTGTCTGCTCAAAATTCTGCTGCACAGTCGCTCTTCCTCGCGCGCACTATGGCCGGCCCGATAGAGCTACTGTATTTTGTCCGCGTTGCTCGCACACTATAATCGCGGCCTTATACATCTACTGGTCATTCACGTAGGCTTCCACTTATGGCCCATATCCCATATCTCAGTTCCCTTTTGTAGAAAAGCAGAAAATAGAAATACAATATTCGGCATCATTTATTGATTTTCATCTGCAAGTTTAAAAATAAACTCATGAAAACATCTTTTCAACATTGATTTTTAAATATATCCTTAAAGATTACAATAATGCCTAGCTTCTGGTAACCTTTATACAGTACTGTCCTCCCAGAAACGTAATATTTCAAAACACATATCTCCTGAACGAAGCAAAAATAAGAATAGTGCAAGAAGAAAGAGGAGGAGAAAGGAGGAGAGAGAAGAAAGAGAACGATTTAGGTCCATCACCCGTTGTTTTTTTTTACTTTTATCTGTTACAGATGGAATAAATGTTCTACTTTTTTTATTGAAGACTTGTGTGTGCTGTGGATCTTTTCTACTTCATCTATCATTCTGGGCTGGAGAGGTGATCCAGGCTCCTCTGCGTACACAACTACAAGCTAAGTAAACACCACTGATTGAATGCTAATTTGTTTGTTTTTCTATCTTTTTCATGTATAGTATATATACCCTTGGGTTTTAATGATGTGGTTGATACACATACATTATACATATTTTTATATATGTTTTTTTTATCATAAATATGTTTTGGTATTTGTTTTAGATATATTTTTTTTTTCATGTGTTGTGTGTTATGTATTTCATTTAGGAAAACCACATTTCTCTTTCTCTTGAACACTAATCATTTAGTTTTAGTGTCATTATGTATTAACATATATACATTAATATTTAGTCACAATTATGTTAGGTTTGCCACATTCTTTTTCTTTGGAGAATAAATGGCATAGTTATCTTTACTATATAGATTGATATACACATATATTTAATCAATTGTCACTAATTTAGTATCAATCACACATGAATTTCTGAACCTTTATCAGATAATACTCATTTGCACTTATTCATCTGATGAGAAACATGCTCTGTTGATGAATTTATATGAATGTTGATGATTTTTATTATGATCATGTGTACTAGATGATGTTACAGTATCTTGGGCTCTGATTTATTAATTAAATGAGAACCATTTGTGGGTATAAATTAGAGAGCCCACCTGTGTGACACCAACCCCTGATGAAGCACATTGTACGTGCGAAATGCATTGAGGTATTGTTATCACGCCATAGCGTATCTCACATCTTACGTCATCTTGTCACTTGCTTGACGCGTACATGCTCCTGGCTCTCCTGAAGTTGCGATCCGGGGACCCGGCGCACCAGGTCCTTGCCGGTTTCCATCAACGGACCCACCCCATTTGGAACGCAGTGTGGAGTACATTTTTGGAGCACATTTTAATAATGTAAAATTATTACGTTTTTTTGATGCTCGTTGTGTTTTAATACATAATTTTGATACTCACCTCTGGTGCACTGTGTGTGTGTGCATGTGTATATATACAGAGCTCGACAAATACACTCGCTCGGGTGAGTGCATTTTACCCGCTGTCGAGTCTTACTGGAGGCAGGGTGCAGCATCTCCCGGCATTCTTCTGCGTCTCTCCCTCAAACTACTGTGTCTCCCCCTGCAACTCGTGTGAACATGGCATCAAATGACGCCGCGTTGCCATGACAATGGGACACTATGCGAGTTGCAGGCGAAACATGGTAGTTTGAAGTGGGGGACACAGGAGAATGCCGGGAGATGTCGCTCTCTCCGCCGCCGGTAAGACTCACCAGCGGGTAAAGTGAGGGGGTGAGATAGAGAGGGGGTTATGTATGATTTTAAAAAAATTGTGGGCGGCAAGTGCCTTTTTTTCGGGCGAGTGTTTTTTTTTAATATAATTTGTTGAGATATATATATCTATTAGTCCCTGGGCTTGACAATGCTCAGGAAGGAGGCATGAAGACAGAGGGTGTTTCTCCTTCTCTGCAATGAAGACAGAGGGTGTTAAGAATCCCCGGAGGTTATACAAAAGCTGTAATTCAAACCTAAATCTGGCTACCTACAACTGCTGGACTCACTCCAGTGAAGCAGCATTGCAAGAACTGGAAGACGAACTTGAGAATATTAAATGTATGTCTTTAATGATATAGCACCATCTATGTACATAGCGCTTCATAGCAGTAATACTTGTGACATAATAATGGTACAGAAAATGGAAGAATCAGTGGAGTAGGCTTCATTGTTAACAAGAGATGGAGAAACAACATAGTGGAGTATAAAAGCTCATTGGAAAGAGCAGCCAGAATTGTCATTCGGTTGATAAAGAGATACCGGCTTCAAATAATCCAAGTGTATACCCCAACATCAAGTCACAGGGCCAATGAAGTGGAAGACTTCTACCATGAAATCAATGAACGTAATAATAAAGGAAATTGTCACCTCAAGATCATAATGAGAGATTTTAATGTAAAGCTTGGTGTTCAGCAGAAAAACAAAGTATCAGTTGGTAAGTATGGTTCCAGTAATAGGAATGAACGAGGAGACAGATTGGTAGAATTGGCAGAATGTGAAAACTTCTACATCGTGAATTCATTCTTCAAGAAGAATCCAAATAGAAAATGGACATGAAATAGACCCAATATAATCAAGAATGAAAAGGACTATATCCTACAGTAGCTAACAAGAAACACGATTGAAGACTGCACAGTTCTTAACAAGTTTGACACAAAGAGTGATCAACGATTGGTTCACTGCTAATTACATCTGAATGCAAAGAAAACTAATTAAAAAGAAGACAAGAACAATTAACATCAAAAACCTCAAGAGTAAAAGCAGAGAATTTCAACTAGAACTGAAAAATTGCTTAAGCTTGCTTGAAATGCATGGGGACACTTAAACAAACAATGATGAAGATTTTATGAAGAATGTAGTTGAAAGCACAGAAAGAAACTGGAGGAATCGCTAACAATAAACAGAATAATAATATATCTAATGAGACAAAGTAATTACTGAGGAGACAACAAGAAGTGAAGCAATCCCAAGACGCAAGATCAAGAATTGAATATGCAGAGCTGTACAAGATTGTCTGCAACAGTATAAATGAAGGTGTTAAGAAAATTATTATTATTATTATTATTATTAATGTAACTGTGATATGGTGAAGAAAACTATAGAAAATAACAAAAGCTTAAAGAAGACGAAGCAGCGACTCATGATCGGGAAACAAATCATTGCACTCAAACAAGACAGATACTAGACAGGTGCCCCCGCTACAGCTTGTATATTATGGCAGCGAGGTACTTAATAGATAGTAGTAGTTCCCGAGTATCTATTCGGGGACACATGTGGACGACAGCGGACCGCTGCGGTTAGTCCAATTAGCTGCATTCTATACGTAACACCAGTGGTATGAGGATGTGGCATAGGCACTGATATGTACGGACGATCAGTGTTACTGCAGCCCTTCATTTCATAATTGTCCAATTTTTGGGGGGTTATATGATACACTGAATATGTGTGACATATATAGACTGCTCACTGAACAGTGATCCGCATAAACCAAAGCCATACCTATTTGTGATCCAGTACAGTTTATTACATTAATCATAACAGGGTAAGGGGCTATATTACCCCGCCTCTAACCCTACAAGGTCCTCTCCAACGATCATTGGAATTTAAGTGATGATGGATATTTAGCTCATCACATTATCTTTGTTTGATTGTGAGCACTTATACAGCGCTCATCCTACGATCATCAGTCACACAACTATTGTTGTCTTTTTAACACCCTATGTTTTACATTCATTGGTTTGACATTAAAGAATGTTTAATTACTTCACAATCCACCAGCCAGGGATAGAGTGCAATCTAAGTAGGTTTCCTTTTCTCATGTTTTATTACACTCAAACAAGACAAAAGATCAACAATATAAAAAAGACTGTGCACTTATCAAAGAGAGCTGAGGACTTTTACATGAAAAATAAACAAAAAGATGACACAGAGCATAATCCAGAAGAGGAAGACTGAGAAGAAACCACCAATGATGAAGAAGAAGAAGTGGCAAAAGCAATAAAATACATGTAGAATTGGAAGGATCCAAAGGAAAATGGAATTACAACTAAAATCTTGAAAGAAGCTGAGAAATAAGTAAAGAAAATCCATGCAAAACGCTTTACATGCTGCTTGAAGAACAGGAAAATTGCAGAACAATGGAGCAATACCATAGTTATCCTCATCCACAAGTAAGGAAACAAAGAATAACATCAAGAACTACAGACCAAGTCTACTTCCAATCACTCCCAAATTATTTACAAAGAAAGTCCCTAATTGGCTGCAACAGACACTGAACTTCGCCCAGCCTAGACAACCAGCGGGATTTACAGTAGCACTGGATAAAACACAATGGACAACATCCAAGTCATACGGTATAAGAAGTGATTTCCCGAAGTAATAAATACAATCTACCAGTCAGCGCAAGATTCGTAGATTACGAATAAGCTAGTGATTCTGTCTACACCCCAGCAGTTCTAAATGCATTAAACATACAAAGTTTTAAAGAAGTGTATATTGATATTATAAAGAACATTTACGAGAACACAACATCAACCATTAGATTACAGGAAAATACAAGCAAGATAAGGATCTGCAAGGGAGTGTCACAGGGAGACCCCATGTCACCAAAGCTTTTCATTACATCACTTGAAGAACTGTTCAATATATTGCATTGGGAAGAAAAAGGAATCAAAATCAACAGTGAATACATGAGTCACCTACAGTTTGCAGATGACATTATTATTTTTGCAACAAGTCCAAAAATCCTCTAGAAACAAATCTAAGAACCCACTGAAGCAAGTAAGAAAATGGGCCTCCATGTGAATTTCAGCAAGACCAAAATTATGCTAAACAAAGGGGTCAACTCTGTAAAGATCAAATAAATGGAACACGAAAAAGTCAAAAGCTACAGTATGTCTACCTTGGGCAGGAAGTAACAATGAATGAATAAAAATCAGTATGAAGAGGGGATGGACAACATTTAAATTAAACAAGACAATCTTTTAAGGGAACCTTCCACTGAGCCTCTAGAGGAAAGTTTTCAACCAGTCTATTCTGCCTGTGCTCACGTATGAATGTGAAACTTGGACCTTAAATGTAAAGATAATTCATTGGTTAGAGAGCAAACAAAAAAGGTCTGTGACATCATCACAAGGGTAAAGAAATAAAAATGGCAGTGGGCCAGACATATCGCAAGAAGAAATGACCATTATTGGACAAAGTCAGTGCGTTACTGAATTTCAAGGGAATTTAAAATACTAAACACGACCAAAAGTAAGATGGGAGGATGAAATCAGTGAATTTGTTTGGAGCAACATGAAGAAGAGGCTTGTAACCGTAGTACCTGGAAAATGATTGAGAAGGCCTTCATATAGCAGTGGATCAACCAGGACTGAAAACGATGATATATTTATTTTTTCATTGAACATGTTGAAAACTGCACGTAATCCACACATTTTTATTGTTGCACTTTATTTAAAATGCAATATCCCATAGTAATTCTTTGTTCATATTTTTAATACATAAATACATATATTTGTATTACGATATTTAGCATATTAAAAATTAGGTTACCCATGCCCAAGTAGAAGCATCGTCATTACAACCCTAGAAATTAGTCGGACATCCCTTTTTCTTTCTCCTTTAATTATTGAAGTAATAATTCGAGACAGCCATTAGTGCCTCAGGTGTAGTTGTTAAAGACCCGGGGCAATAATGGCAATTTACTCCCTGTCCTGATGGGATTACCATTACAGGATACATTTTATTATTGGGAAAAAGTGAAAGTAAGGTAGGCGCTCAATATACTAAATTGAGAATACAATGAGTGGGTCAGAAATAGGGTAGGTATATAAACATATAAGTAATAAGAAAATAGATATGTAAAATGTAATAAAGTGTAAATGCGTTTGTAGGCAATGCAAGATACCAAAAATGATAAAATACCTTAAAATAAAAAAATTTTATGTCCTGAAAGAAAGGATATCTATAATAAAAGGATAGGCTGGAAAGAAGGCACAATTTAGTGCAAATAATCCTTTGATACTGACAGGGACAAAAAAAGACAAATGTAGCCCACATTCTAAAGTCCTAAAGGTGATAGGAAGTAGGGAGTTCCACAATTCCACAGAATAATAGAATATAAATCAATCAATCAGTGGTAGTGTGTTACCATGACTTGAATGTAAACAGATAAATACATAATATAGTAAGATTTTAACAAATGAACATCCTCCAAGCGAGAGTAAGGGGTAGATGGAGTATTCTACTGCCTCTGAGCTCGTTACCGGGAACCTGCATGCTCTTGATAAACATTCCCTGTATTTCTCTTTGTAATGTAGAAGTAGAAACTGCCGGCCAAATACAAGCAAGATGTAATGATTTACTAATGCTTTGTCCAAAGACACAGATACATAAACCTCTACAGAAACTTGTTATTTCTCACATTGTTAAACATGATATGTTATGTATTAACATGCCCTTGGTTTTCTGTATAAATGTCGGGGCACAACTGAATAAAACTTTGAAGTGTGGAAGCAGCAGCCCTGTTGTCTGACTCCTATCTTCCGAGCTCGTATTGGTCTGTGTTTCGGAGACTGCTAAACCAGTACTGTCCAAATCACTAGGTTGAGTGAAGCGATTCCTACCAAAGTAAAAAAAAGTAACGCTTTCAAAGATAATCATTGTCCCTTAAACAGTTCCTGTGTCTATGTTGGAACTGTCCATATGGTATGTTTTTTTCCCAATTAGGGTTATGGTATCTTTGAGCATTGAGGTTGCCATTGCATTCCACAGTTTTTCTGTATGTTTTGAAATGTATTCTCTCCTCAGTAAAGAGTGCTAAATCTAAAAATTCAATCTCATTCCAACTCCCTTCAATGTAAAATTAAGGCCCATGTCATTATTATAAAGGTATTCTAAAAAGCTTTCCAGCATGGGGACATCACCTTTCCAGTTGAAGATTGTATTGTCTATATATCTCTTCCATATTGATATGTATGGGAGAAAGGATGTCCCATCCTCCTATAGACCCATGAATAAATTTGCGTAACTAGGTGCAAATTTGGTTTCCATTCATGCTCTGCATGGTTGGAAGTAAAAGAAAACCTCAAATGTAAAAAAAAAAAAAATGATGTACAAGAATGAACTGTATGCTATTAGTGATAACATCTGTCTGCTCTGGGGCCATGTGAGCCTGAGTGTTCAAAAGATATCTGATAGCCTTAACACCCAAGTCATATGATATACAGGTGTAAAGAGCCTGAACATGTAACCCATATATACTAATGGAAGCATTGTCTACTAAGTTTTTGAGGGGATGTTTTTTCAGCCTGATTATGATTTGACCAAAGTTTACATTTTTTATCACAGATGGATTCAAGCCCCTGAGCAACTGAAAGCGCAAACATATCTACAGTATATGGTTGCCCTAGATTGTCCTGGGTAGAAGGTGGATTTGGTCTTATAGATCATTTTGGGTTCTTGACTATCTACTTGAGACTCTACCTGTCGGTACTGTATCGATAGAATATGAGAGTGTAGATGCTGATTATGCTAAGTCCACTAGATCTTGTATATTTTACATATCTATAGCAACTAATGTTGTTCGTGAACTTAGCGTATAGGATCTCTGAGTCAGCGGTTGGTCACCTATTAGTTTATGAAAGTTACGGATGCACTCCCTCTTCCAAAGGCCTCCATAACTGAATTTGAAAATATACCTCATTAAGAACCCTATTCTAAAGGCTTAAAAAGAGAAACAGAATGTTAGTAGGATAATCCCCATGTTTATGTGATTGTCTCGTTTTCAAAAAAAATCACACTATTATTTTTATTTCTCTCTTCCCTTTTTCTCCATCTCTTGCCTCATTTCCCTTTTCTACCTGGACACATGCGCTAAAAAGATGACTTTTTCCGATACATACAACAGAAATTACTTGAAAACTTGTCTGCAGATTAAGGATTTTAACCTGAGACACGACTGAACGCAATTGCTTATTAACCATACCACTAATTGATGTCACATATATAGAGGAAACACCTTTTAGGTTGTTTTTACCTTTGATTTGCACAATTAAGAGCTTACAGTATATAGAATTGTTAGCGTTGTTCACTTTTTTCCTATCCTATTGATATAAAGTTATTTTCTTTAAATAGCTTCCGCTTTAAATACTTTTGTTGTTTTGTTTTAATCGACCTACATTCGTTTAAAGGCACAGATGAATATATAATTACAATGTAATTTATACAATTCCGGGCATTCCTGGGTAATTGATGACCAGAATTTTAACTAGAGAGCAGGATTAATTTTTTGCTTTTCAGCCTACTGTATAATCATTAGTAATATTATACTGAAATACAAATCTAAAATGCATTTATTTCTTTGCAATTTTGCTTAGAATCTTCCCTTTCACTCAATGAATAAGCATAAATACACACTCTAAGGCTGCGTCCATAGTTTGGCAGACCGCGCGGATGCGTCTGCACACTGAGTGAACAGACTGCCTTAAGGCATTGAAAGATATGTTGTATGGTGCTCAATAGAAAACAGCAAAAAACGTGATAAAATCTTGAAAAAATGGAATTAACCCAATAAATGAAGGTAACCAGTGATTCCAAGGATGTAAACTGGTAAACTATGATCCCTCAAAGCACTGTAGTAAGGATTAAATAATAGTTAACACCTGCCGGTGACCAGTGTAATAAACATCTGTTTGAACGGAATAAACTTAATGAACAAAGTCCAATAACATAGTGGATAAACTGGAATAGACTCACATAGGGATGATGATCCACGATTGACAGCAAGTCCTAGTGTAGCCAGTAGTCCACGGGTTAATTGTGCCTCCGTCTGTAGGTAGATGCAATGAACAAAGGGAGAAAGAAAAACGGAGCACTATATCCAAAACTGGCTGAGCCAGGATAAAAAACAAGGATGCGTTCCCATGATAAAAATGAAAGCTTATTTTAATGGCTGAAGAACGAAAAAACAACCACACCAACGCGTTTCGGACTAACAAAAGTCCTTTCTCAAGGTGAAAAGGACCTTTTCACCTTGAGAAAGGACTTTTGTTAGTCCGAAACGCGTTGGTGTGGTTGTTTTTTCGTTCTTCATCCATTAAAATAAGCTTTCATTTTTATCATGGGAACGCATCCTTGTTTTTTATCCTGGCTCAGCCAGTTTTGGATATAGTGCTCCGTTTTTCTTTCTCCCTTTGTTCATTGCCTTAAGGCATTGTTCGCTCCTATGCAGCGTGCGGGCACATGCGCGCGCAAGTGGGAGGGGGCGCGCGCTGCGCAAGATATCAGTTGAAACTGATTTCTTGGCGCGACAGGCCGGTCACGTGAGCGGTTCGGCCAATGAGGACGACCCAGCTCCGTGACGTCACTGGCACGCCCCTAGACGGCACGCGTACCATGGCCAGGGAAAGCACCCACTTTCCCTCAGACTCCACACGGCTGAAATTACCATAGACGCAGCCTTAATCTCTCCTGCCTGGACTACTATAATACCCTTCAAACTGGCCTCCCTCTCTCTCAACTTTCCCATAGGCAATCTATTTGACACACTGCTGAAATGTTGGTCTCTGCTTCCCTCTTGAGAAAGGTCCAAATGTAGTGCAGAAACATTGATCTGACTAAATCCATATTTTGGCTATCGATTGAAAAGTAAATGAGAGTGTCGCTTAATTCTACAAGATGCAATACACGCTGAGCACCCCAAGTATCAGGACTGTTTGCAGCTACTGCAGTGCCCTATTTTTCACTGACTTGTTTCCACAAAGGTCCAAATGCCACAAAATTCTACCGCTCTCATTCAAAGCTCTATACTTTAGTAAGTATTCAGTAGCATCTACTAAAATTCAAGATACTATCAAGAAAAATTGGCATTCTTTATTCAAAAGAAACTAAAATGTGTGATCTTACTAAAAATCCTCCTAGCATGGTATACACCAAGGCTAGGACCATGGCAATTCCTAACTAGTAGAACTAGTTCCCAGACCCACAACTTGTCTCCCACATAAACCTGTTGCAGATTTTAAATGTGGACACTATTTTCCATGTTTTAATATCTACAGTATAATACATCTACTTTAGCTGACCCATAAATTGTCAAGAGAATTTGAATACAAAGTTGTATTGATTGATCCGTAGTAGAAGTAGTTTACCTTGTGTGTGCCGCTGTTCATGCTTTTATGTAGGTTGCACTATCAGAGTACTTAGAGATAAGAGTATCTCAACATAAATCTAATACACATTCAAAAGACTGGCAATCCTATGGCCATGCATTTTTATTATCAGGACATCCAGGTCAATTGAAATTCATTGGTATTTAGAATGTATTGAAACGTAACTATGGAGGGAATTTCTAACGACGGGAATGTTTTTGGATCCAAGATTTGGGTGGTTTAAAAATAAAAGAACAATATGGCCTGAATGATAACTGTAATTGGTCTGTATTTCTATAATTGTGCTGTTGTGAAAACCTTACAGTAATGTATATTTGTCTTAAGCTTTGAAAATGTATACTTTAACATGTGATGCATTACCCAGATATTCAATCCAGATGAAGCATGCACATCGAAACCAGCCAGCTATAAGATATGTCCTGATCTGTGCTTTTAAAGTTGGACAAATAAAGTTTGCTTTGTTTTCGACCATGGACACTGGGGGGGTTGTATATGCAGCATTGCTATATAAAGTCTCTTCAACAATTTTTGATGCATTCTCCAGAAAAGATATGATTCTGTGTCGAAAAGTTCAGAGTACTGCTACAGTGTATGAACCAACAGTTTGGTCAGTATTGGTAAATATTGTATTTCTATTATATTCTTATAGTACTCACAATTGGGGAAAAAAATCTTTATTTTTAAGGTTGCAACAGTTCATTACTACAATTATATCCAAAGATCTTTTCTTCTGTTGTAGCCCCTGCTGGCTAACGCGTCACAGTACGCAGTGAGCGAGGAAGCAATGGGGACAGCCACTAAGAAGGTAAGGGGCTGGTGGGAGGTGCGCACACGGCCGCGCATGCCGCTGGCTGCAGTGGGGACATAGTCTTAGACAGGGGAACTGCAACCATTTGAAGCCTATGTAATGCCACCATCCCATCATTAAGTAAAGAACACATTAAGAACAGGAAATAAGACAAGTATTATTTATAGTAATTGACTACCCATATCTAATTTCACCCATTTTCATTTATCTTAGCATCTGTTCTTGAAACCATACAATACACCTTCAAACCTACTAGTATTGATTACAACAATAGACACAATATTTCAAATACAGATTCTTACCAAAACTTATGAGAAAAAAATAGAATATCTAACAAGGCCATAGCAGACATGCTGTTAGAAGTACAGCTCAACCCCGTTATAACACGGTCCTCGGGGCCACCCGATCCGACCGCGCTATAACCGGGGTCGCGCTAATTTTTTTTTAAATGGCCGCCGCACGCACGATTGGGAAGAGGGGGGAGGAGGTGGAGTGAGGCGCCGGCAGCCCTACACGATCCCCCAGCCACCGTACTTCCCCCAGCAGCCCCAGCGATCCCCCAGCAGCCACCGCACTTCCCCCAGCATTCCCCGCACTTCCCCCAGCAGTCCCCGCACTTCCCCCAGCAGTCCCCACACTCAGCCCGCACTTTCCCCAGCAGTCCCCGCACTCACCCCAGCAGCAGCACACAATCCCCCCAGCAGCAGCAACTACCAGAGGTAGGGGGGAAGGGGGGTGCTTTGTGCCTGCCTGTATCTGTGTGCCTACCTGTGTCTGTGTGCCTGCCTGTGTGCCTGCCTGTGTATGTGTGCCTGCCAGTGTCTGTGTGCCTGCCAGTGTCTGTGTGCCTGCCAGTGTCTGTGTGCCTGCCAGTGTCTGTGTTTGTGCCTGCCAGTGTCTGTGTGCCTGCCAGTGTCTGTGTTTGTGCCTGCCAGTGTCTGTGTGCCTGCCAGTGTGCAGTGTACTGTAAAAAAAAATAATAATAATAATTTCGGGGTCCACGCTCAAACCACGTTATAGCAGATCGCGCTATTGTATTGTATTGTATGTCTTTATTTATATAGCGCCATTAATGTACATAGCGCTTCACAGTAGTAATACATGTGGTAATCAAATAAATAACAGATAATATAAATAACAGATCATGGGAATAAGTGCTTTAGACATAAAAGTAACATTAAGGAAGAGGAGTCCCTGCCCCGAGGAGCTTGGAGTCTAATTGGTAGGTAGGGAGAACGTACAGAGACAGTAGGAGGGAGTTCTGGTAAGTGCGTCTGCAGGGGGCCAAGCTTTATGTATCATGTGTTCAGAATATTCACAGTGCTATTCATATGCTTCTTTAAGCAAGTGTTTCTTAAGGTGGGTCTTAAAGGTGGATAGAGAGGGTGCTAGTCGGGTACTGAGGGGAAGGGCATTCCAGAGGTGTGGGGCAGTCAGTGAAAAAGGTTTAAGGCGGGAGAGGTTTAACGGGGTTGAGCTGTATAGAAGGCAAAGAAAAAAGGTTAGAAAGGGAAATGCATATTTGTTTTAACAAAAAGTTACTTCAGTTTAAGTAAATTAATAATAATATGGGATTAGCAAAAGACTGACTGCAGTCGGAAAGAATTAAGTTGACTCGCCTCAAATGTGATTCCTCCAGCTGATAGGATACAGAGCTCAGATGGTCTTCTAATGAGAATGGAACTGTTCTATCCGAAAAGAGCTTAAATTGCTTTTTTTCGGCCAAGTTTACATTATTACTTGCAAATAACTTTTATGTCATCTTTTTTCTATCATCTACTTTAGTACAGAATTCATGTCTTACATACAGTAATTAACTATTTGTCTAAATGGGTCTTGTATGCAACTGTTAAGCTGGTGAAAATGAAGGTGTACAAAAAGCGCTCATGCAAACACTAATATACAAAAAACCTGTGATATAAAGTTCGAAGGTAGTCCTGGAGCTGCCCAAAGAAGTGAATCTGGAATCTCCTTCCCAGATGTGGTAATTGTGGGGGACAGTCACCTCCTGTGGCGCTGAGGAATGGTTTGGATGTAGTTGTAGACAAAAGTTCATTCTGGACGGATTCCCTCAGAAAAAAGAGAAAAAACAAGCATACACACTACAATAGTGCATTACCCAGGGACAACTAGGATATATAAGGAAGCAAAATTTAATACATGTAAAAATACAATAAAATGCAATGAATACACTAAAAATGCAATGAATTACACTAAAAAAGTACTATCTGTGCTTAGAACCAGATGACTTGAGTTTTGCTCCTCTTTGGTGTAAAATTGGAAACCTACTCACCAAAAGCGACTAGGACATAAGCGTTATTGTAATGGTTTTGTCCACAGGTAAACCGCAAGCTGTAGGTGAAGATACGTCAGTAAACGGAAGAGGATCCCCTTCTTTGTTCAGGAGTCTGCTAGCTGCTGCCTGCTTGCTGCTTTCTTCCCGAATTCGGCCGATCCGCTCCTCCTGTGACGTCACACTGATGTATCTTCACCTACAGCTTGCGGTTTACCTGTGGACAAGACCATTACAATAACGCTTATGTCCTAGTCACTTTTGGTGAGTAGGTTTTCAATTTTACACCAAAGAGGAGCAAAACTCAAGTCATCTGGTTCTAAGCACAGATAGTACTTTTTAGTGTAATTCATTGCATTTTTAGTGTATTCATTGCATTTTATTGTATTTTTACATGTATTAAATTTTGCTTCCTTATATATCCTAGTTGTCCCTGGGTAATGCACTATTGTAGTGTGTATGCTTGTTTTTTTTCTCTTTTTTCTGAGGGAATCCGTCCAGAAAGGAACTTTTGTCTACAACTACATCCAAACCATTCCTCAGCGCCACAGGAGGTGACTTTCCCCCCCACGCAACTGTTAAGCCATTAACTTTCAAAAATTCTATTTATAGTATGAGAAGGGAACCCTCAAACAAAATATTTCCTGTTCTTCTGAGTTACTCTGCCCAGTCTTATTTCATGATTTATTTTTTTTTAAAGAAATTAAACATAGCAAACGTAAGTAAAAAGCATGTACTAGCAAGTTGTGACTACGCAAGATTGACATGGAAAATCTTCACAGAGTGAATCAAAAAACATATACCAGAAGGGATTTTTTTTAGCGTAGGGGCTGCAGCCAATGAAGCCTCTGGAAGGAAGAGACTCCAAAGCAGGAACGGCCACCGGAACAGTGAAGCTGTAGCGCAGGAGATCCAGCGCAGGCGCTTCAGCATAGAGCAGATGGTCGAGGTCACCGACTGGGGACGATACCAGGGAAGGCTTTAGTGACTGGAAGCTTCAGCACAGGAACGGCCTTTGGAAGGAGGGGGCTTCATGAAACAGGAAGATTTAGCACAGGGGCTTCAGCACAGGAATGGCCCCTGGAAGGAGGGCAGGTACTGGAAGCAATGAAGGCCTCTGGAAGCAGGGTATACTACAGACAGGCCACAGAAACAGTGAATCTATAGTGAAGGGGATCCAGCGCAGGCACTTCAGCACAGGAAGGCCTAAGTCAGGCCAAGCAGAGGTGCTTGTGACAAGCTCAGGTTAAAAAAAGTAAGTCTTAAAGAACTTTCAAGAATTATGCTTAGCCCCTTCCTGGTGAAAGGGCTGACCCTAAATAGCACGGACAGCCAATAGGGGCAGTTCTGCAGAGAAGGCAGCAACAAGGCAACTGGAGTGTGAGTTCAGAAACAGCTGATCCCAATTGCTCAGTTCAGGGAGAGATTTGCCTGGAACCTCTATAGCCATGCCAAACCCAGGACCGGAACCCTTACACATCCCCCTACTGTCTACAAACATGCAGACCATATATTTCTGAATAACATACTAAAGTATAAACACATTTAATAAATACATATGTACTGTAAATGTGCCAATATATCAAACTAGATCTTCAGAGCTGGCACACACGGTATGTAACTTTTTGGACAGTTACCATGTTCTTGCATATATCAACGGAACATACTGTACTCCACATGGTTCGGATAACTGCATAAAAGTTGGTGTTCTTCTTCATAATGCACCAACCAATTTGTCCCTAAGAATTTTAGATCTATTGTACACTATTAATAGTCTTTTCAATAGCAAAACCTGGAAAGATACCCAAGAAAGAACTACACTAAGCTGAATATTCAATAATTATTCAATGTTGGCACATGTGAAGCACTATTAAGGAGATTGTGCATATTGATATTAGCGTACATTTCTATTAATTATTCTATAGAAAAGTTGAAGTCAAGTTTTATTTCCACTTACAGGGGAAGTAAAACATTGAATTTCACCAAGCGACATTCGTTACAGTGCTCTTATACAAACTGTGTACTTCAACATGAATCTGCATTGCCATACATCGCTATTCTAGCTGTATGACCGTGGTGTAATTGATTCATTATCATATAATTTATACACCAGTAAATTATCACAGTTCTAAAGGGGATAACAAAGACCAATTAGTCCAATATTAACCAATATTAGACTAAACATTGTATTTATTATGCGAGCTAACAGGTTTTTTTTTTAGCTTGCATGAGTTAATTCTTATAATGTAGCTATGGTTCTACCACGTTAATAGAACATGTAGACATGGTCACGATGGACGCATTTATTAACACATTTATATTTTGTGGATCCCAATTGAGCAGAACAAGTTGAGCAAAATAAACTGAGATTTATTCCCTTGATAGGCAAACATACGACAACTGCAGAATACACTTAATAATTACACTTACTGGTATAGGAATAGGGGATAATGTCCAGAAAGGTGCAAAGCACCAGAAGATTGTCTTTTAAAATGTAGTCCTTTGGCTAGGGCATAAATTGCCAGCCCAATCCTTCTGTAAATGTGCAAAGTCTTTTCTGGTCCGTTGGGGTTAATCAGATAACCCCCAGCAATCACAGTGTCCTAACGCAGAGTTTTGTCCTTGGTTCCGATGTAATAAGACTCTTTGCGTTCCAGGAATGTGCTGCTGCTCTTCTCCGCTATGAGAAGCGTGTTGGAACTCCGCTCACATGGTAGAATGAAAAACGAAAGGCAATGGGAATAGCCTCTGTGGGATGTATATAGGATTTGGAAGCCTATCGCCAACATACCCACCCAATCCCCCTCGTGGGAAAGTAATCATTCCCCAATCACCTACTTGCCCACAGTTTGGAGAGTGGGCACTAGGGATTTCCTGTTCACACAGAGCATGTGCGACAATGCCACCGTGGCTACTTAGCATAGGTGCACTCCCCTCTTTACCTGGCCCCTCTCAGGCTGGAAGGGGAAAACTCAGGGCGTGAGCTAGCACAAATGGTCACCAGGATTTCCTATTTAGCAGCCATCTGGCCAATTCACACCCCCCTTACTCTGGGTCTTTTGATATGCGACTTCCAGAGAGACTTACAGGCGTGGGCCCAGCAGGCTCGCTTTGAAGCTTGCATAGGCAAGTGACCCAGCTCATAGGTGTCAAAACATTTGGTTCTTGTGTGCATCCACGTGATTGGGCGGAGTGTTTTGGCGCGAATTCACTTCCTCATTCAAGCCTCCATAAATAGGATATTTCTCTGAACACTGGTCACTCTTTGACAAAGCGCCACGACGGCGCGAAACGCGTTAGAGGACCTGCTTTTTGTAGCTTTGTCTACTTATGCCTTAGAATAAAGCATTTTTTTTATTTGCTACCAGCTTCCAGCCCTTTATTTATCAAGGCAGTGCTCCACCATTCTTTTTCACTTAGCTTTGAAGCTTGCATAGACAAGTGAGCCAGCTCATAGGTGTCAAAACATTTGGTTCTTGTGTGCATTTTAATGACAGGAGAAAAAAAAAACCTCATCCTGCTTGTCTCTTAAAACCTGCAGCAAAAATACACTTTATTGATCATACCTGGTCCCCTTATTTCACAATTATATTTTTCATATGTGTGTGCTTGGGATGTTCTACACTGCAAGCACATACAATCCTGCAAAATGGGGACAATAAGGGACAGAGGGAAAAAGAAGACATGTACAGTGCATGAAAAAATAACCCCTTCATCCCCAATACGAAATAGGGGTAACCAGCCGAGCACCCTGCCTTTATTAATGCGCTGATTATCCCCATTTTCGCCACAGACATCATTTCTCTTCAAAGGAATATACTGTGGAATGGAACCTCGCAGAATATAACAGAATATAAAAAAGGTAATTTATTTGTTTGAATAGGTTGTGGAGAAGAGGGGGAGTGGAGGATTTCCTGAAGTGGGTTGGGTGGGTGGAGTTGCTTCTCTAATACTCTAACCCAGACTTGGCTGTTAATTTAGCAGGCTATATTTTTAAGTAAAAACCCAATGTCCATAAAAAAAAAATCCCATTTGCTGTATTAGGTTTTTTATAATGTTGCCTAGTCTAAAGCAGCAGTGCGCAAAGTGGGGGGCGCGGGCGCTTGCAGAGGTCCCGCGTTCTTCCCCGAGGCATTTTTAATTAAAAGCCGGGGGATCGCGTGAGGCCTCTGCAACTCACCTGGGTTCTGCAGAGCTGCAAAGACGCGTTGCCATGTGGCGTCAAATGACGCCACGGTGTCATGCGGAGTGACGTCACGCCTCTGTCCCCATAGTGACAGGGTCACGTGATGTCACGTCGCGTGACACCCCCCCTCCCCCGGCGTCATTTGACGCCGCCATACAAGGTGAGGGGGGCACAAAGGCGAGGGGGAGCAAGCAGGGGGGCGCAGCTCAAAAAGTTTGTGCTCCCCTGGTCTAAAGGATCCTACTTCCATGTATGTATGTATGTATGTATGTATTTTGTAGATCCATCATATATTTCATGTCTACAGATGTAGCCAACATTATTGCAATTGCATACCCATGGCGTGCTGCAGCGAGACATACACAACGCGCCATCGCCAGCGGGAGAAGCGGCCATCGTTCTAAATAAGCTGTGCTCAAGAAGGGGGCAGGGCGATCTCGCCATTTCACCCACAGAGGCACGCCACCGGTTACAATAGAATTGGCTACATCTGTTATAGAAAATAATCTTTAATCTGGTCTTTTGCCATACAGTAAGTGTAGGTCGTTTAAGCAGTCATCACAGGTGTTTTTAAATGGCTTGTCTGGGACCAGTTTATCATGAAATGCATGTTAATGCTTACGCTGCTTGTTTTGATTTATGCTGTTTGCAGGTCATGCTGAGAAATTTTCCGTTGAACAAAAGAAAGGAGAAGATACTGTGATTTCCTTAATATAAAGGTAAATATTCAGGGCTTGATATGAAGAGGAAGAAGCACTCACAGAATAAGCATTACTGCCACGGGTGCACACAAAGACAAATATTTAATAAAAGGTAGACAAATATTTAATAAAAGGTAGAGAGCACTTGCGTGGACTTGTACACAAGCGTATTTAATAAAATGGTAAACATTTCTGTCCCAACCTTTCTCCTTGAGAAAGGTTCAGGTTGGGACTGAAACGTCAACCATTTTATTAAATACACTTGTGAACAAAACCACGCGCGTGCTCTCTCCTTTATTAAATATTCCGGTACGTGGTTCCTGAAATGCGACACGAAATGTCTCCTGACGTGTCCGGCACATGCTGGAGGGACTGTGGGGAAGTGATCTCCATGTTACATATGTGGTGGAGTTGTCCAGTAATTTCCCAGACTTGGGTCCATATCTCTTAAATCATCAATGATATGTTAAAAGTAAAAATTCCCCACGAACCTAGTGTGGTCCTTTTAAATGTAAACATGGATACCCCGAACACACAACTGTAAATTATTAATAACTCATATTCTCACGGCTACTAGGTGCCCCATTGCAAGCCACTGGAAGTAGAAAAGTCAAGTATTAAAGTATGGCTTTTTTCTGCAATGTTCATTATCATTCTCAAAAGTACAGTATTCAAGATCAAATGTATTTCAAATGCACATTTGAAGAAGTCATGCTGTAAAACCCGTTACATGTTTCATGATTAAAAACAAAGAACAGCTTTATAGTCTCTCAACTGAAATTGTCATTGCATATTCTACTGTAGCTGCATGGGGCCATCTAGTGGTGAACAAGCAATATATGAAGCGTTTATTTACTTGTTAAGAGATCTAACTGAACTATTTATTTTAAGAGAATTTTTTTTTACCGGTTAAGCGTTTTACATATTAGAACTCATAAAAGAACTCATAGCAAACGAAGGAATGAAGATCCCCAAAGTTGTAGTTGATTTGACACTGATTCCTAAGCCATCAGACTTAATAATACTGCCACAAAATGCAGTCCATGAACAAACTAGATAAGATTTTACAAAAGCCACCAGAATAAACTCAACTAATATAAGAGATTGTTTGGTCAGGCTCCAATTATTTGGTTTTGCAATCAGAAGAGGGACCAATTAATGTGTCAAGTGTTCAGATCAGAACTCAGGTAATTAATTTGTCCACTGCTCATTAAGTACAGGAGGTCAAATGGACTGGAGCAAGCCGTATTAAAATCCAACACCTTATTTATTTGAGAAAAACATAGGAAAACAAATAACCCTTCTACTTCGAAATGATATACAGCAATGCACATGTAATCTTTAGCTAGCAATTCCAAAAGTGCGGGAAATCGCCTCAGGCGAGGAGAAACCTGCTTGTGCAGCCAACGCAACACAGACAAACCATTTCTTCAAAGTGCAGGTCTCCTGATGAAAGGTCCATATGGGACCTGAAACGTTGTCTTCTCACTGTTCTTGGCTGTCACATTAAAGGATTAAAGGAGAAACTCATTATGAACTTGGGAGTACATCTCTACTTTGTAGCTCTATCTTTGAGGAGACCTGCACTTTGAAGACATTGGTTATCTTTAGCTAGCATAGTGTTTTCATTAAGTGAAAACAGCAGTAATTCATAGCCCTTATCCAAAAAAATATATACATGTGAGAAAAACAACAAACGTGATTTTATTTTATTTTTTAAAGATTATCATTGACTGCATATTTAAAAACAGTATTTGGATTATAATTATTATTGGTTGAATGTTTATATTCATTATTTTTTCTCCATTGTACGAGATTTTCTTTTACTCGATGATGGATAGCCATTGCGTGTCACTATCCCACCAACATGAAAAGAAGTAGAAAACCATATACAGTGTGTTCCTTTAAAACACTATTACCTGGTGATTCCGGTGCAGCTTCGCTCTCATAGCTTGGCATATTTCAATCATTCGAATTAATTCAGCTCTGGTCACTGGCACTTCTGATAAACGGCTTTCAGTGGCAACTAAACATCTGGGTTCCAAAAACACAGTTACGTGTCATTAATAATGAGAATATCTCAATGTTACCTAGAATACAGATCCTTAAAATTTTCCTTTGTAAACTTTCTAAATAATCAATGCTCTTGGATTTACAGTTTTATACAAATAATGGCAAAAACATTTCATAGCTGAAACAGGAAGAATTATTGTTAGATGAACGGTGTAGATTAGATTTGAAGGCCTTTTCTTTTAGATGTGATGAATAAACTACTGTATATTCAAATACACTTGTTAATGTTATGTTAAGATATAATTATAAATTCATAGAAGAATACTGATGATTCCGGAGCTGCAATACATGAATGAAATCACAACACTACTATTGGATCATAAATATGCAAAATGTACCCTAAATGTATATTTACCTTAGCTTATCAAGCACTGGTTGCAAAGCATTATCTAGTTCCAGCAACAAAGATGCCCGAGAACTCAGTCCTTCTGTCAACAGCATCACCTTATCAAAACACATTGACAGAGACATAAAACCACATTAGTCCATTTTTGAGTATTATTTAATACAATTGAGGACATATAAACCTATGGGTCAAATCCAATTTAGCCTTGGCTTTGAAGACTGCACCATCCTAACTTTGAAGACAACAAATTAATCGATTTATTAAATGTCTTTGATGCAAAAATAGTGACTTGAATGGCAGTATTAGGCCGTTCACAGTGTGCTTGGAACTTTCTGAATAAAGGTCTACGGGTCATATTTACTAAGCCATGCGAATCCAAGGTGTCTACGGAAGATGCCTTATGGAGTAGCACTTCTTAGTAAATATACCCTCAAGTCTTTTAAATGAAACCTATATTTTCATGCGAACATGGCCATTTTGGTGGCCCTAATCTTGCAAGGTGTCTCTAACTACTAGGTCTTTGAAAAAGTCTGTTTTCAAACATGACTTTTCGCAAGTATGTTTCCAGGGTTAGGGAAATTGTCTTGCATATAGCAGCCTTGTGACATGGGTCAATATTAATGTACATACCTACAGAAAAATGCATTTCAATTAGTAATACTTACTGATCCAATTCCTGTGCTACGTGGAAGCTTGGAAACGGCAGCAAATATTATGTTCTAAATCTGTAGATTGTATGTATGTATGTACGTACAGTATATAGCGCTGTTAATGTACATACGCTTCACAGCAGTAATACATGTGACAATCATATAAATTACAAATAATACAAATAACACAATGAGAAGTGCTTCAGACATAAAAGTAACATTTAGGAGGAGGAGTCCCTGCTCCGAAGAGCTTACATTCTACTTGGTAGGTAGGAAGAACGTACAGAGACAGTAGGAGGGCGTTCTGGTAAGCGGGTCTGCAAGGGGCCAAGGATTATGTATGAGGTGAAATTATCAGTCATGGAGCTACTCATATTCTTCCTTAAGCAGGTGTGTTTTAAGCTGGTCTTAAAGGTGGATAGAGAGAATGCTAGTCAGGTATTGAGGGGAAGGGCATTCCAGAGGTGCGGGGCAGCCAGTGAGAAAGGTTTATGGTGGGAGAGGCCTTTAGATACAAAGGGGGTAGAGAGAAGACATCCTTGAGCAGAACGCAAGAGTCGGGATGGTGCATAGCGAGAAATTGGGGCTGAGATGTAAGTTGGAGCAGAGGAGTGTAAAGCTTTAAAAGTGAGGAGGAGAATTGAGTGCGAGATGCGGGATATGATAGGAAGCAGGGTAGACGCTGAGACAGATTCTGTGCACATAGCACTCACAGTGCACAAAGCCTCTTCTTTAACATAAAAAAAATAGTTAGAAATAGAATTTGAAAATTACCTGCCTCTCCAGCTGCATCACCTGAGCTTTCAAAAGATTGACACGGCGTTCATCAAAACATTCACACTTCCCCTCCTCGATCAGCTGTTCATACTGAATTCTAATCAAAAGAAAAGCTAAAATTGTTAAAACATAATTGCCAATTTAATTCCTGCTTTATTTGTACCGCTTTATTTAACGTTTACTTTATGTTAAATTAACAGATGCATGATTATCTTCTGAATATCACACATAAAAAGTGATCCCTCAATTAACTGTCCTTTTTGTTCTTGCCGAAATCAGAGTCAATTATAAGACATTACAATTATTAGAAGGTGCTTAAGAAACAAAAGGTGCACGCGAGTTACTGGTGTACTAAATAATCACATTTAATCAGAGATTTTTTAGCATGTGCCATACCTATCTCGATTATATTTTGCAGATGTCATTCAGTGAGCAACATCTCATCACAGTCAAAACTAAAGATCAACCCCCAGTAATTTGAAAACACTCTGATGTTCCCTGACAGTCCTGAAAAAGTAACGAGTCCCATAACACCAAAGCAGACACGAGTGAAGAGTGAGGAATGCACAGGCTGTTAGCTCTACATTGGCGCTCTGCAGCAGTGACACATGAATATCATGTGCAAGCTATTGCTGTAGTCAGACCTGAAAGTTAACACAGGAAGTTAAAATACAAAGAAAATGTGTAAGTGAGCGACAAACCTGAAACCCATATCTCGTAACATTGTGCAAAGATAGGCTCAATAGTTTGTTTTTTTAAACAATAAAAATCACAGGGAGGTGGCTATAAGGTGCTCCTAATATGATTAGTGTCTTTCATTCCCTGAAAAGAAGTGACCGTTTCCGATCAAGCTGCCAAGAAATGCTACCTGACAAGCAGCTTGCCAGAAAAATACAATACCAGTTCATTGATTTGTTTCAGTACAACTAGTTGTGACGATTCAATTAGCAATTTTGCCACATGGGGGGATATTCATTGAAGTATGATTGAGCCCATTAGGAACTACAGCACAGAAATTCCCATTTAAGTCAATATGGGTTTGTGTGCAGCAGTGGTGGCGCCCGACCCACACTATAAGGAATAACCCCCATTCTGTAGATTCAAAAATAGATGCAACAGAATGATTGTTTTTTTTAATGTAACAGCCATTGTTGGTGCTTAAAAAATAAATGCTGTGAAAGAAATATTGTAGGTATCGACTGGCTGCATTACCTCAGCACTGGATCAGATGGATAGTCAGCAACAGTAAAATAAAAAGTGGGGTGGGCGAATCCATACAAAATGTCAAGTTCCCAAGAATGAAGTTTCCTTTGACAGTTCCCACTGCTCTAATATGAGACATTCTCAAAATGAATGTTCTAGAGGATGTTACATTGCAAATAAATGTAATCAAATTCAGAGATCTACACTATAATTAATTCACCAGGAGTGAGGCTTTGTTGTTTTTCATTTATTTCAAGGACCCAGTCCTTTAGCACCATGGTTAATCTGATTAAATATTGGAGTACCTTAAACCACAACTTCTACGAATATATTATCTGCATATTTTTTTCATTGAAAAGCATTATTTATTGTACTGCACACCAAAAATTGTGTGTAGTGGGTATATTTGTAACTTTTAATCTACAAGTTGGTTTTCATTTTCAGTTTAAACATATAAATGAACTCCAGAAATGTTATTTTTTTGGAGAAATACTGTATTCATGCACTTTAAACAGAATTTGCCTCTGCCGACCTTCCCCTTTTATTGGAGTTGCAAGGGATCTTAGCCAGGTCCTACGCTGGATACTCCCCAACTCCCATGAATAGTTATAATTTTGGACAGCTTCCCGCTGGTGAGTGAAACAGTAGCAGTAACGTCACTATTAACTATTGGGACATTGGCAGATTCCATTGGTGGCTCATCCCAGGTTCTGCCTGGGGAAACAATACTTCCCATACAAATGAGATCCCCAGTGTATCACTAATGCAGTCTTGCAACAGAAGATCGGACAGTATACTAAGCAGTGTGGATTGCCACTTTAAGTATGATAGACCAAGTAAGTCAAGTGGTCTTAATGTGCAAACAATTTCAATATTTAAAAAATATGGTTAATAGAAATATGGTACAGAAGTTAAACCCAAATATATTTTGGTTTATGCACTATTTACAATGGATATCTGCTGTGCTAAGAGAGTTTGATACTGACTTTACCGGCCTTGTAATATTTAATACTAATAGGTCAGTTTGAAAATTACACTAACTGAGAAACTGCAAAATAATCTAACATTTGAAAAAAAAACTTGCAATTACAAATATATAAACTAATTTTAAATGTGATAGTGACAACAAAAACACATTGACAGTATAAAGTCTGCTCAATATTCTAACAATGGCATAACATTAAGACACAGTATCATAAGAGTAGTCGAAGATCAGCATGACATTAAGTTACAATTGTGTTAAAAGCAGCAATCCTCGCGCTTATTTTTATTTAACGTTTTATATCACCCAATTTTCTACAAAATGGGAACTGGGGGGGGGGGAAGGGGTCGCATGGAGCTGAACTGTGCAATTTTCTGCTTCAGATACCCCTTGGTTTCTGAGATACTCACTGGTGAATTTACTTTACCGGGTTTAAATCTCCCGCTGAGGAAAACACAATGGCTGCTAAATATTGGGCCAACAGGAAACCGCAATATCATTGGTTACTGGTTCTTATTGGACAGACAGGAAGTAATACTGGGAACTTCACCGTTAAGAAGCTCGAGAACTGGGAATCCCCAGAGCTCAAAATAATGCAGTTCAGCTCTGGTCCTATCCTGTCAAAAACAAAGGGGAGGGTAGTTAGGGGTGATTTTGCAGCTTTAAATTCATCCATCAAACGTGTTCTCCCATGACTTAACTTGTGCGAGAACCAGATCCTTATCTTGGTAAACGTGACTATGTTAGAATTCCAGTCTTCATCTAATTGGGTGATTTCAAAATATACTCTGTGTTTCAAGGGTTGCACACATCTTGAACATAAACTTGGGCATACTCTAAAATTAGAAGACAGTTTGACACCAACTTTGGGAATACTTTAAATTGCAAATACCTCAAGTCTTCAAGCTGCAGTTTTAGTCTGACATTTTCTTCTTTAAGTTTCTAAAAGAAATAGAGTTAAAATATGTTTTTTTGCTGCAAATAATACACGAGGTGCAAAGTATGTGAATCAATAACACAGCTAGCCTAAAGTGTCTGCTTTCATGCTTGATTATGTCAAGCCACTTTCCCTTGCCATTGTATTTATGAAGCCTCCGTATAATAATCAGATGGAATCCGTGAATAGAGGCATTTACAAGGCGCTGCTGTGCTCTACAAAAGGAGATGGGATTCAAATCAATCATCTTTTTAAAATGATATCCAAAAAACATAATTTTTCCACCTAGTAGAAAATATAAGGCATATAAATCCCTCCAGTTCCACCACTGAAAAACACCATTCCTCTACTTTTATCCAAATCCTATGTTCTGCTGCTACAGTATCAATAACTAAGTGAGCAGATAAACCCTGGAGGAATACATTGGTAAGAATTAGCATATGAGTAGAATTCTGACCAGGCAACATCATCCCGATAGGTCATTTTACCTCTCAGAGAAATACCATCATTTAGGTGATATGGGGCACAATGTGAACCAGTGCAATTGAACACAGAAGGTGTGTTACCGCTGATCAGTGCAATTGAACACAGAAGGTGTGTTACCGCTGATGTTAAAATTATTCCTGAGAAGCATGTTTCAGGATAATTAAAAGACAATATATAAACACACACACACACACACACATATATATATATATATATATATATATATATATATATATATATATATATTACAGTGGTCGACAAATCACCAAAAAATCTACTCGCCGAACAAAAAAATCTACTCGCCACCTAGTACCAAACGTGTGCTGCTTGGGCCAATATTTACTCGCCCGGGGGTTAAATCCACTCGCCCGGGGCGAGCAAATGTATAGGTTTGTCGAACACTGTATATATATATATATATATATATACATATACACACACACATATATATATATATATATATATACATACATACATACAATGTTGAGAACAAGTAAGTAGAGTTGGACTGTGATTCTATTTGGAAGAAAGATCCACTCTACTTTTCTGATCTGGATTAGGATGCAGACATGGATAAGGTTCCCACATTTGCCTGGGTTGAGCGCAATGGTTAGTTACAATTTTTAAACATGAGAAAGGACCTTTGCTTTATTATGTTAAACTCCTTCATATTTCAGTGAGCGTTAACCAAGCTGGGGTTAATGGTGTAGCTATGTAGACATTATGGTCACTATGAATCAGAAAGAAGGATTCATTTATAAACGGCAGACTCAATAGGAACACAATTTCTGATTTACTAAAAAATGAACAGGTGAAACATTTGACATTTAAAACAAAAAGAGAGCAAACAATTACACATACACACACAAAGTCACAAAATAAAAATGTATCTGTACTTTAGATATAATAAATTTACAACTTATTATCCTTTGTGAAAAAGACACTATCACGTTTTGAAACTTACCTCCAGTTTGTGTTCATTTCCTGCAGACCTCTTATTTGAGACATAGGAGTGGAGTTCATTATTATGACCATCTCCTTTCGCTAGTAGGTTTCCTTCACTTCCTGGGCCAACTGAAAGGTGATGGGTTGCTGTGGACCTGCGTAAAGGCTTTCCAGCCTTGCACAAAACAAACACAGGAACGACTGTAAAAAAACACGCTTACTGAAACACCAGAGAAACTGCCAATTATTCGGGGCATGGACCTGCCACAATTTTATCCTTCATGGAACAGACTACCTAATAGTACTTACAAAGTAAAGTTGTTAAAAAAAGAAAACACTGCTCCTCTTCTCCCACCATTTATTAACTTAATTTCAGTCCCTATGTATATATTAAGACTGCTTCCAATTTGGAAGATATCAGATGAGCAAATATGTAGCAGAGGCATGAATGACTTTAAACACCGTTCTTGAAGACAAAGCAGAAAGGGTCACAAATACTGTAGTCTTGCGGGAAGGGGGAGGAGGAAGGACAGGTCACGGGGCCTAGATACATACTGGATATACTGTATGCCCCTAAACCGCCAATTGGATTTAATCAAGATGCAGATTTGGAATCGTTTATAAGATTGATTTCTGAGAAAATTGTGTGTGGCTGAATAAGGGGAGTGATATAATTCAAAGGTGCAACAACAGAAGAGAAAATATAGTTGCCATTAAGGAAAGTATGGAACAGTGACTGAAAAGAGTTGAACTAGGGATAGCACAGCATCAAGACGTCGGCAAACGTATCATTCCAACAACCGTCCACAAGTTCCCGACTTTAAAAAGTAAGAATAACTGATGACCCATTAATAACATATATCATCACTATTGCATTGCAACCATTACAACTGTTATCTGTGATGTACGGAGGGCTATTTTTAAGTTGTACGAAAATGTGAATCAGTAATCATTTTGGAAAGCACACAATTCATAATGAATACAGTCTTTTTTTAAATAATATATGCACTAACACTTCATCGAAGTAACAAATTCCCTTGGTTTATTCTAAGTACAAAATTATTAATTCGTGTGCAGAACGGAAAAATAACTCAGCTTGAGAAAGATAGCGTCACGTATTTGTGAAATAACATGACGTTAAGAGTTAACCTTATGCTATAGGGCTCAATTACGGACTTTGTTTTTGCATATAATTATCTTAGTCAATAAGGCGTTCCCGCTTCAAACTCCATGCCAGTGTCTTTACTCACTGAGCCACTTCTCCCCTTCTCCCTATTATGCCTTTTTGTACCCGATTCATAATATACAAGTTTATAAAGTTTTGATATAGCTACATTATTTGGTAACTGTTGTAAATATGTTGTAAAGAGAGCGTGAGAGAGCGAGCGAGAGATAGGAGAGAGAGAGAGAGAGAGAGAGAGAGAGAGAGAGAGAGAGAGAGAGAGAGAGAGATGGGGGGAGGAGAGTGCGAGAGATGCTGGGGGGGGGAGGAGAGTGCGAGAGATGCTGGGGGGGAGGAGAGTGCGAGAGATGCTGGGGGGGAGGAGAGTGCGAGAGATGCTGGGGGGGGGAGGAGAGTGCGAGAGATGCTGGGGGGGAGGAGAGTGCGAGAGATGCTGGGGGGGAGGAGAGTGCGAGAGATGCTGGGGGGAGGAGAGTGCGAGAGATGCAGGGGGAGGAGAGTGCGAGGGATGCAGGGGGGAGGAGAGTGCGAGGGATGCAGGGGGGAGGAGAGTGCGAGAGATGCTGGGGGGAAGGAGAGTGCGAGAGATGCTGGGGGGGAAGGAGAGTGCGAGAGATGCTGGGGGGGAGGAGAGTGCGAGAGATGCTGGGGGGGAGGAGAGTGCGAGAGATGCTGGGGGGGAGAGTACGAGATATGCTAGGGGGGGAGGAGAGTGCGCGAGATGATGGGGGGGAGGAGAGTGTGAGAGATGCTGGGGGGGAGGAGAGTGCGAGAGATGCTGGGGGGGGGAGGAGAGTGCGAGAGATGCTGTGGGGGGGAGGAGAGTGCGAGAGATGCTGGGGGGGAGGAGAGTGCGAGAGATGATGGGGGGGGAGGAGAGTGCGAGAGATGCTGGGGGGAAGAGAGTGCGAGAGATGCTGGGGGGAGGAGAGTGCAAGAGATGCTGGGGGGAGGAGAGTGCGAGAGATGCTGGGGGGAGGAGAGTGCGAGAGATGCTGGGGGGAGGAGAGTGCGAGAGATGCTGGGGGGAGGAGAGTGCGACAGATGCTGGGGGGAGGAGAGTGCGACAGATGCTGGGGGGAGGAGAGTGCGAGAGATGCTGGGGGGAGGAGAGTGCGAGAGATGCTAGGGGGAGGAGAGTGCGAGAGATGCTGGGGGAGGACAGTGAGAGATGCTGGGGGAGGATAGTGAGAGATGCCGGGGGAGGAAAGTGAGAGATGCCGGGGGAGGAGAGTGAGAAAGATGCTGGGGTGGGGGGAGGAGAGTGAGAAAGATGCCGGGGGGGGGGGGAGAGTGAGAGACGCTGGGGAAGGAGAGTGAGAGACGCTGGGGGAGGAGAGTGAGAGAGACATGCTAGGGTGGGGGAGAGGATAAAGACTTGCTGAGGCGGGAGGAGAAGGCATGCTGGGTGGGGGAGAAGAAATTGGAGGAATTGGAGGAAACAACTAGTTAAGGCTGAAACGAAATCAAGAAACACATTAGGGGAAGGAAAGTAGAAAAAGTAGAAGGAAAAGAATTAAAGATGTGCTGGACGGGGGAGAGAGAAATGCTGGACGGAGAAAAGGAGAGAAAGACATGAGGGGGGAAAGAAGAGAAATATGAGGAGCCGGGAAGAATCAAGATACAGAAGAGGAAAAGATTGAATTACATAAAAGGTGTGAGAGAGAAAAACATTTGGGGTAAAGGAAAGAGAAAGACATGAGGTGAAGGGAGGAACAAAGAGACATGATGGGGCAAATTATACCAAATTTGATTGTCGGAATATTTGCAAGGGCCCCATTCTTCAAATTTGTCCTGGGACACAAAAATTTCTGTTGGCGGCCATGCTGTTTAGTTAGCCTTCATCCCCCTGAAGAAGCCGAATGCTGAAATGCGTAGGGTGTTGTAGCGTCCATCAGTAACAGGACTGTACAGCCAGAACGGCATTTGCCAGTGAGGCAACATTAATCCGGGTCTTTGACGACATCATCATCATGAGGGCGAAGACGGATGCAGACACGTGAAGGTCAGCGTCTTGGTCTGAATACCTCATAGTTCTAGTCTTCCGTTAAGCACTATATCACTGATTTTCTGAGAGTATAATACGTTTTTTTTTAACCTTTGAAGATGAAATCTACACTATATTATTCTTCCTGTCTTTTTCTGAGAGGTTATTCTGCACTGCGATCCTGGAGAAGAAGTTAGAGTGTGTCCATTCCTCGTGGGTGAACTACTTAACATATTAATGGAAATGTGCCTTTTTTAAAGATCCTATATGTGAGTGCAATACTCGCCATCTTTGCCTTCCTTCAATTCCTGAGACATATTGCACTATTTTGTCTTTCTTTTTGTAACCCTTTTTATTGCCTAGGTATTTTTGCTAATATATATATATATATATGCCTTGAGTTTCAATAGCTTGGCAACTGTTGTGTGACAGTAAAGTATGTGTACCAATGAACTACACATTAACGGATACTGAAAGGGTTCAAGTGATAATAAAATCCAAAAATAACCTATTTTACTTTGTAACTATTTTTATTAAGATTTTACAATAGCCATATAAATCGCCAGTCAAGCAAAAAGTTCCTATGAGATAAATCTGCAGTCATTTTTAATTAAAAATCAATGCACAACATTAATGTAATGAGAATAAAAATGTTTGGTAGTAGTTTTTTTTCCCCCTCTACAAAAGTCCTAGAATACAAAGCTACAAACGCATAAAATATGTATAAAAATGTCCCTACTTGCTTCTAAAATGAGCGCTGCACACGAATCTACATTGAAAGCTTAGATTGACATGAACTTTACATTTCCTAGAGGCTTTAGTGCCTTACAGTAGGTTCAGTAACCAGTTATCCGCTGACATGCCTGCCCATTGTACAATTATAAAATGTGCACATGAATAGAACAGATCCCAGTAGGAAAGCTTGCAAGCATGACACGTTCAGTGCCAAGTGCAGCGTTCTAATTACTGAGCAGTTCCGGTCTGACGGTAAGGCCTTAACCTTCTTTACAGAATAATGAGCCAGGCAATGTTTGAAGCTTAAAAAAAAAAAGCTGCACAGAACAAGAAGGGTGCTGAGAACTATTTTAAAAAGTGCTAAACCAACAGATACAGGTGACCGAACACTGAACTGTACACTTGGCAAAGGAACGGAAAGCACTAGGGGTAGAAAAGGGTCGCCTAAGCTTTGTTGGTCACTTTGTTTATAAAACAAGTGGCACAATCCAACCGATCATAGTACTTGATAGTTAGTCATGTGCATCAAATTACAGAGAAATGCAAAACTGGTTGGTAATTAAAAAAAAAAAAAATGTGTTGTAATGAAAAGCATCGAGAGCAAAGAAACTATAAACGGCTGATGGGGATTATGTAAATTAAAAATCAATCCAATTTTACAGAGCTGAAGCTCTCTAAGAAACATTGCAACCCAATCAGCATTCAGCAGCATCATTTACACTCAAAACAACAAAAATACATTTGAAAAGATTATAAAAGAAAATAAAAAAATTGATGTATTAACACAGCTAGCATATCATTAACGCACAGTATAGGGAAACGCAATCAAAATGAACCGTGAGAAAAGGGAATCACTATCGATAGCCTTACAATTTAAATTGTATGGCAAGGGACATAAGAATATAATGTGCTAATAAGTGAGTGTCTTGGGCTTAAACATAGTATATTGACAATTGACATTTTAGTTAAATACTTTATTTGTTACCATTATTGCCAGGAATTGTGACCAATTAGGGAGCAGAGATTTTATTAATGCCCAGAATTTCCACCCAGTTACCCTAAAGTAAAGAACACTTTTTTTTTTGCATATTCTTTTAATTGCAACTGAACTACCAAAAGGAGAGAGTCCTTGGCACATGCTAACAATGCAAAATGATGCAGAAAGAAACACCCCCGATACTACAGTGATTCCATTTTTTACATTGTGCATCCCTTGCTTGAAAATATTTGTTCCGCAAACCCCAAATGAATAAATCTTATTGCCTATGCATCAGACTATTGCTAACAGAACTGTTTGACCGATTCCAGGCAGCATAGTGCCCTGAGCTTGTGAGGGGAACAAGCAAGCGTAAGACTCCAAACTGCACCTCAGTGTGTGCAGACAGCATGGGGGGTATAGCTGTCCATTACAAAGGGTGCTTCCAAGGTCGTACCCCGCAATGCCTTCCTGCTGTGGATACAAAGCATTGTGGGAAGTGACTTTAGAAGCTCCTGCTGTAATGGACAGCTATACCACCCACGCTAAGGTGCAGTTTAGGGCCTTACAACTGTGAGTAGTCTCCACTTTGGATCAGCAACCCACTATACTGCTTGGGAGCCACCGTAACATATTTTTTGGTGAGAGCCTCTTGGACACACCTCATGTACCGCTAGGTGTTCCCAATCCCTCTGCTGGGAATCCTTGAACTAGTGAAAAGTTTAGGACTTTAAAGAACAGTAAATATGGTTTCTAATTGGAATACACAATACAATGTACATGCTTTATTTCAGTTTAAGGAAAAAATGCTATCCATATCAGTTATGATTTTAATTATCTTCAAGGCATCAGTTTGCAGAAGACTATGCTCATATTACAATATTTAACTACTGTCCCTTAAGCAAAGTAAATTGTTCACTAAATCAACCAAATCAGATTGACGTGATTTATGCAATGGCAACAGGCCCCATAGAAGAGACGCACCTTTGCATAACACTTCAGTCGATGGCGGAGTGAGAACGCTGTAAAGGGCTTTCAATAAGAAGAAAGAAGATAAAGAAAAAAAGTTTTTATTTTTCAATTTAAATCCAAGGATTCTGCAAGCAAGAGAGGACTTTGGCCATGCAATCAAGATTGAGGATGGCTCGTTGTGGGACACGGAAGGCATGGGATTGCTGAAGGCAAAGAGTGCTGGGTTAGCCCTAAATTGATTGCTCACTTTTATTTTTGTGTCACATTTTCTTTTTGCTGTTAAATTGCAAAGATTGGATTCTTCTATATTATGGGATTCTCCCCCTCCCCCCCACCCATGGTTGGGCAACAGCCCATTGGATTATCACAATTGATTAGTTGACCCTGAAGACCTTGTTTATTTATAAAATGTTTTACCAGGAAGTAATACATTGAGAGTTATCACTTGTATGACCTGGGCACAGAGTTATAACAATACATCGATACACAATATATTTACAGACATTTCATGGACAGTTAGGCTAAGATTATACTACCTCGCGACAGACCACACACGACAGACCACATAGACTTGCGCACGTCTGCAGCTACAGCGATGTGTGAACCGAGCAACAGGCGATTGGGGAGGCGATAGAGGCGTGGCGGACGCGTCACAAAGCTGGTTCGCCCTCATTGGCTAAACCTCTAACGTGACGCGAATGTCACGCGGCCGTGCTTGAAAAGACAACATTGTTTGCGTCTTCAAAACGCGGTCGAGTCATCGCGCTCAGTCATGCGCGAGGGTACTAGGGGCGGCCTCATAGGCATTATGTCATTTGTGCTTGTCACGAGTACTAGCACAAACGCGCTGACAATATCCTCAGCCTTAGGGACAATATATGTTATGGGCATATTTAACAGAAAATTAACAGTTACAGACTAGATTAATATGTGAGACAGCTGGAGTCTTGAAATAACTTACAAGACTGGTGGCGGCTTTGAGAGTCTCAGGTAGATTGTTCTAGTTGTAAGGTGCATAGTAAGAGTAGGATGAGCGACCGGATACGTTGTTGAACCGTGGGACCATGCACAGTCAGATTTCAGGTGATAAGTGCCGTGTGTGGTAGGGGTGAGGAGCTTATTCAGCCGGGTACTTTGTACAGAAAGTATTCGAAGGCAAGACAGGAAAAATGTACTTTGTACCTGGATTCAAGAAGATAGCCAATCTAGTTCTTGGAGCATTTCGAAGTGATGTGTGTTGTAATTACATTGCAGAACAAAGCAGCATATGGAGCTGTAGAGATTGTTTAGTTTGTCATGGTGAGTTTGGGATGCTTTACCATATACTATTTCCCCATAGTCTATCATTGGCATTGGCATCTGCTGTGTGCTTTCTGACCAACGGGCTTAAGGAGGATTTGTTCCTAAAACGTACACCTAGTTTGGCATAGGTTTTAGATGTCAGGATATCAATATGAAATCCAAATGTTAAATGGGAGTTAAGTCATATACCCAGATGTTTAAAACTAGTGACCGGGGCAAGCATGGTGTTAGAGTTGGTTCTGATTTGAAGCTCTGTCATTGATAGGGTAAGGCTACGCCCCCAGTCCTTCCTGCTGCATGCGCGCCTGCCGGCACATGCAGAGACTACAGCCACGGTCGGCGGTTTGTAGGGGAGATTTAGAGGGAGCACGCGTGGCGGGGCCATGATAGGGGGCACGTCCATGACGGGGCATATCTGCCCTGCCATTGGCGCTGCGCGGCTACGTGGCTGCATCATGGCACTGGAAGCCAAAATTCTTGTCTTCCCTGCCAGCGTACGCGTCACAGCTCTTTGCGCGCCCACACACACAGCCATGGGGCCTGCCCCATAGAGAGCTGTACGGTGGTGTGTGGCGCGCACGCCATAGCACGCACCGCCGTGACCGCCGGGGACTCAGCCTTAGAAATTTAGCCTTAGTCCTAAGTATCATAGTTACAGTTCTGTCAGTGTTGAAAAATAGTTTGTTTGGGAAAATCCAGTGGTGATATACAAGGGGTTAGGCTGCGCTTATAGTGCCGTCGCCGGCGACGTGACAGCGACGTCACGCTGCGGTCGCTGGAAAAATCAAATTGACTTGACTTCCAGCTATCGCAACCAAGCTGTCACTTCGTCGCATCGTGTCTACTATAAGCGCACGCAACGGCGGCAATACATTTGTTTTGCCGCGATGTCGCATCGCCGGCACTATAACCGCAGCCTTAGAGTTACAACCTGAGACAGACACATATTGGGATCTACCCAATAGGCGAGTGAAACTAGTTTGAAGCGTGTTCCCCTATTCCAGAGCACTGAAGCTTGTTTAACAAGAGAACATGGTCAACAGTGTCAAAAGTCTTTGCAAAATCTAGGAATATTGCACAAGTAAATTGTCCCAGTTCTATTCCATACTTTATCTTGCTGCAAGAGGAAATTTGTCTTGTTATAATAATCGCTTAATTGGGAGTGAACACATTTTTCCATCACTTTGGATAGAAATTGGGAGAAGAGAGATTGGTTTGTAGTTGAGGACAATGTTTTTGTCCCCACTTTTGTAGACTGGGACTACTCTAGGCGTTATCCAGGTCTGTGGGATATGGCCTGCAGACAAAATAGAGTTGATTAGAGAGGCAAGCGGCTTCGCAATGGCTGGGGCACTGAGTCGTAGGAACTTTCATTCCAGGAGTAGCGCAACATGGATGGGGTAAGTGGGTAATCATTAACCCCTGGAGTGCCAATGAGTTTACCTTGGCTCTCCTTTAAAGGCACTAGGATAGCATCACTGGCACTCAAGAGGTTAATTACATATATATATATATATATATATATATATATATATATATATATATATATATACAGTCATGTGAAAAAGAAAGTACACCCTCTTTGAATTCTATTGTTTTTACATATCAGGACATAATAACAATCATCTGTTCCTTGGCAGGTCTTAAAATTATGTAAATACAACTTCAGATTAACAATAACACATGACATATTGCACGTGTCATTATTTATTTAACAAAAATAAAGTCAAAATGAAGAAGCCATGTGTGAAAAATTAAGTACACCTTATGATTCAATAGCTTGTGGAACCACCTTTAGCAGCAGTAACTTAAAGTAATCGTTTTCTATATGACTTTATCAGTCTCTCACATTGTTGTGGAGGAATTTTTGCCCACTCTTATTTACAACGTTGTTTCAGTTCATTGAGGTTTACGGGCATTTGTTTATGCACAGCTCTCTTAAGGTCCTACCACAGCATTTGAATCGGGTTGCGTTCTGGACTTTGACTGAGCCATTGCAACACCTTGATTCTTTTCTTTTTCAGCCATTCTGTTGTAGATTTGCTGGTGTGCTTGGGATCATTGTCCTGTTGCATGACCCAATTTCGGCCAAGCTATAGCTGTCGGACAGATGGCCTCACATTTGACTCTAGAATACTTTGGTATACAGAGGAGTTCGTGGTCGACTCAATGACTGCAAGGTTCCCAGGTCCTGTGGCTGCAAAACAAGCCCAAATCATCACCCCTCCACCACCGTGCTTGACAGTTGGTATGAGGTGTTTGGGCTGATATGCTGTGTTTGGTTTTCGCCAAACGTGGCGCAGTGCATTATGGCCAAACATCTCCACTTTGGTCTCGTCTGTCCAAGGACATTGTTCCCGAAGTCTTGTGGTTTGTTCTGATACAACTTTGCAAACCTAAGCTGTGCTGCCATGTTCTTTTTAGAGAGAAGGGGCTTTCTCCTGGCAACCCTTCCAAACAAACCATACTTGTTGAGTCTTTTTCTAATTGTACTGTCATGAACGTTAACATTTAACATGCTGAGGCCTGTAGAGTCGGAGATATAACTCTTGGGTTTTTTGCAATTTCTCTAAGCATTGCACGGTCTGACCTTGGGGTGAATTTTCTGGGACGTCCACTCCTGGGAATATTGGCAACTGTCTTGAATGTTTTCCACTTTTGAATAATCTTTTTCACTGTAGAATGATGGACTTTAAATTGTTTGGAAATGACCTTCTAACCCTACCCAGATTGATGGGCAGCAACAATTGCTTCTCTAAGATCATTGCTGATGTTTTTCCTCCTTGGCATTGTGTTAACACACATGAATGCTACAGACCAGCAAACTGCTAAAACTTCGGCTTTTATAGAGGTGGTCACACTTGCTGATGATCAATTAATCAAGGGCATTTGATTAGCAGCACCTGTCTGCTACTTAGCATCTTAATTCCTATGGAAGCAGTAAGGGTGTACTTAGTTTTTCACACATAGCTTCTCTATTTTGGCTTTAAGTTTATTAAATAAATCATGACACGGTGTAATATGTCATGTGTTGTTTTTCATCTGAGGTTGTATTTACCTAATTTTTAGACCTGCTAAGGAACAGATGATTGTTATTATGTCCTGATATGTAAAACCATGGAATTCAAAGAGGGTGTACTTTCTTTTTCACATGAGTGTGTGTGTGTGTGTGTGTGTGTGTGTGTGTGTGTGTGTGTGTGTGTGTGTGTGTGTGTGTCTGTCTGTCTGTCTGTCTGTCTGTATAAATATATATATATATATATATATATATATATATATATATAGATAGATAGATATAGATAGATATATATACATACAGACACACACACACACAGTCATGTGAAAAAGAAAGTACACCCTCTTTGAATTCCATGGTTTTACATATCAGGACATAATAACAATCATCTGTTCCTTAGCAGGTCTAAAAATTAGGTAAATATATATATATATATATATATAGCAATGTGTTAATTTCATATTTTGTTATGGCATGTTTATTTGTTACGGCTTACAGCCCTGTGGGATGAATCTAGATGGGGGGTTATTAGGCGTGTTGCACTGGGGGTTCTTGGCAAGGAAGGTATTGCTTTATTAGCCTGTTTGGTATACAAGGGGGTGGGGGGGTAAATAGTGTAATGTTAGGTATATATGGGTTCCCAGTGACATGGTGCTCACTTAGGCTACTAAGGGTGTTTGTATATTTAAAAGATGATCAGTGTTAAGTTCACGAACCTGTCCCATCTAGTCTAGTATTTGTTACTCTTCTCCAAGCCATATTTCCGGATCTGGATGGATATAGTGCCAAATCTAAGTATGACTTAGCAGCAATCCCACCTGCTCACAATTTAAAAAAAATGCATTATATCGACTTAGCAGCAATCCCACCTGCTCACAATTTAAAAAAAATGCATTATATCATTTTACTTATTTGAACTGGGGAGTTCCTGATCCATGCCCTCCCCCGCTACCCCCCCCCCCCCCCCCCACACACACACTTTCAATGTAAAGGATAGCCACCAAGGGCTATGTAAGGAGCGCTGACAATCAGAATACTAGACAGAGTTTGGATTCTGATGGTGATATTCTGACGAAAAGCGGACACAGCAAGCCTACTTGAAGCAGGCCCTGCACATAGCAAGGCTAGAGTCCTACTCCCCAGGTCCCCAGTTGGTATTGTATTCCAGTTATTGTGAATTTTGTCTTGTCTGCTGGCTTGCCAGAATAAACCTCATGTTACACAACAACTTTGTCCCGTCTGGTGCTAGTGATCCCGGTGGTTTCGGTGTAAAAGTCCTGGCCTCCTGTGTTTTCAGTTGGATTTTATATATTAACTCTGTTGGTGCCTGCAGGTATTCCATTGGTAGGCATTAAAACAGGGGTGCGAAAACTTTTTCCCCTGCGCCCCAATGCCTGCTCTTCCCCCACCCCCCTTCTCCCCATTACCTTGTCTCCAACGGCAAATGACGCCACGGGGTCATGTGATGTTACGTTGCCATGGCAACACATCACCCGAAGCTGTCGGAGACAATGTAAGAGAACTTACAGAGGCCTTGCGCGGTCCTCCAGCATTTCATTTAAATGCTTTGGGTAAGAGTGCTAGGCCTCTGTAAGCCCTGCGCCCCCCAAATCTCACGCCCATCAGTTTGGGCATCTGTAAGAGACAAGTGCAGAGGTACAACCAGGGAGAAAGATTTGGGAAATAAAAACCATGGCTTTATTCAGCTTGACACTTTAAACAATGCAGAGCATACAAAAATAAACAAATAAACAGCCTATCCCTGTGTAAGGGCTAACTCACTTCCCCAGTCCCTATCTGCAAGACTGGGAGGAAAAGCCTCTTACAAACCTATAACCCCAAAGTCCAAAGAGGTACCTTTATGCAAGGGCCCTTTATGTCAGTCTCTGGGTCTTGGTTGGTGTTCGTTGAGGGGCCAGCCTCTGGCGTGTTCACTGTCCGGTGTGTCCTCCTGTGTCTTGATGTCAGTGCTCAAGAATCCCTGTCAGTTTCCTTCCAGGAGGCTTTTACACTTGTTTGATTAACCAGGTGGAGACTGGTTCATTGTCTAGCTGCAATTAACCAGCTCACTGCTGGATTACTCAGACCACTGAGGCTTTCTATTGAAGCCTCATTGAAACAGGGTTAATTCCCTGTTACAGCACCTGTGCATTGAGAGCTTCAGGCATCAAAGGTGTCACTTTACTTTCTGCCACAATGTTTCTACATTTCTGACATAGCTACACTAGATGGATCGGGATGGGGCATGATTTAAATTTTCCTGTTGGGACTTAAAGTGAGCGGCTAGTAGGGACGTCACCATTAAGACTTGAGAAAGGGCCACTTGGGCCCGAAACGGCGTTCATTTTCTTGTTTGTCAACAAAGAAATATAAGCTGATCCCAGACTGCAGCGGGCATTTTTGTTTTATTCTACGCACAGTATCTGACGAGGAGCTGGGTGGTACCTTGCGGTCCAACCCGCGCCAGTTGCCACGGAGAGCAAGAGACACAGGCAAACTCTACCTGTAAGATTGATCTCATTAAAAACAGAGCTCATCACCATTTAGGACATTGCATAGGGGTTGTAATAAATCCTATTTCATAACCCTATCATAGATCACTGTGATATTCTCTCTCCCCTCACCCTAACTGTAATTAAATCATTTTCACAAGTTAATGCCTATTTTATCATTTAAAGTTATAAACCTACAAAGCTAATATCCACCCCATAAATTATTGACTCATTCTTAGTGAGTAAAGTGATATATTTGCATTTGAAACGTGATTATTTATTTTTCTTTTTTCAGGTGTGATAAAAACACCACTTTGACTGAATGGTCTGGATTCATTAAACTCTGTGAAAGAGAAATCTGGGAGATATGGATTGCCAGCTCACGTACCTTGCCTATGAATGTTTCAGAACCCAGCTAATTCTTTGATTATTTAGTTATCCGGTTTTGTTGTCGCAACAAATTTTCTAGTGTCACAAAAATGAGTCTGAAAATTGTGATTTGGGGAGCGCCATCTCTAATTTGATATACAGGATATAAAAACTTTGAAGCAATGTATCACTTCACTTCAGTGGCGGATATGTTCTAAACATTACAGTACATTACAATTACAGATCGGAAAAACTCTGATGAGACTAAGCTACAAGGACCATCAAGTCAATGACAGTTTTGCAATCGGGCCCAAGATAAAAGATTGAAGACTTCAAGCTAGAGACAAGGCTCCAAGTATATAAGTTGGATTAACTATAATTTCACAAAGGGATCAAGATCTAGTAACTTAACCAGCCATTTAGCTGAAAGGAGTCCTTTGTATGTCTGTACAGTATATAGGTTTCTGTTCTGTTTTGAACACCTGCATGTTATTAATGTATTAACACAAGTACTTATTTTCAGGATCTTATAAAATCAGGAGTCTGAACCCGTATGCTTTCTTTCAGTACCAGAAAATATGAGAGTTGTTATCCACTGGCAATACATATCCCGGAGCCAGAAAAAACATCCATTTGTTTACATACTGCAGTGCCTGAAAATGTCTCGTTTACACTGTGCCCATAACCATAAAAAGTAGCAAATAAAGTTCCAAGCTTCCTCTTTGCCTCCCATGCATTTGCACAAAAGACAACCTCTCCAAAAACACTTCATCAATTCCAAGTGAAGTCAAAAACACACTTATTTAGTTATGACTTACTTTGCTATTGGAAGCAAAATAAATATCACTTCAGCAGAAATGCAACTTGTCACCAACAGGTGATATATAGAAAACTAAACAAAGATACCCCTTTCGTAAATCTTAAAGCAACAATGCAGTGAAACATGCAACATTATGCAGACAGCAATAATAAACACAGAATGAAAGTACCAAGTGTTCCTCTAGGCTCAGCCAAAACTGTGCTATGAAAATACACCACTTTTACAATTGCACATTAAATCAGCTACCATTTTACATGAAACTAAACATCTTGCTGAAATCAAGGTTGAACATTTTACACTGACAGACTACGGCTGCTTGACTATTCATTTATTTACTTTATGATTTCCACACAGCAGCGCTCAATGCTACTAAAATGTGTGAACACTACTTTAAACTAGTTTATGGCATTGACTTGTTAGCAAGAAGGGGGCCTTGCCGAGGCTTCCTGGAAATTAAGATGGAGAAGTGAAGCTGAGCTTCTCTGACTTCCAGGAATTGAGTACATGAAATAACCTCATTTGTTTCTGAAAAAGTAAAAAAAAAAAAAAAAAAAAAAAATGAAGTAAACGGGGGATATGTATCAGCTGTTACGAACTGGAGCATTGCTCCAAACCAGCGCAGATTGTGTCATATTTTACTCTGCGTCAATGTATCAAATTGCTCTCCTTGCACTAGAAGTGTTTTGGGGAGTGGCTATAGGAGGAGTTAGGGGTGTATTAGCATGCCTTTGAAACAGTTCCCATACTGTCGTGATTGCTATTACTGTAGATACTTTATATGGGCCCAAATAAATATTACGTTCTAAGTGACTCACTATTCAATTCTGGTACATGGGAGCTAAGTGCCACAGTATATGGATAAATTTTCTTTAAAGTATATATGCCTAAGAGTCTTATCCCAGTGTGCACCTCCCTTAAAATACTACATTGTTTAACGGAAGCTCAGCAAAGGGCTATCTGTATCTCTTTTTTTTTTGGTTAAGGAACCCCAAGTGAAATTCTTAGGAACCCCCCAACCATCTTTAATAGCGCATCTGTAATCAGATGCATTGTAAATTCTTCTGTATTTGATACAATTTTCAAATGACCAGAAAATTGCAGGGAACCCTTTAGGGGTGCCCTGGGAACCCAAGGCTTCCTAGGAACCCTGGGTGAAAAACACTGCTCTAACCCTTTGAGTGCAGAATGGGCATGGCACTAGAGTGCCCTAGCCCAGGGGTGCTCAACTCCAGTCCTCAAGCCTCCGCAACAGGTCAGGTTTTCAGGATATCCCAGCTTCAGCACAGGTGGCTCCATCTGTGCTGAAGGAGGGACTGATTGAGCCACCTGTGCTGAAGCACAGATATCCTGAAAAGCTGCCCTGTTGGGGGAAGGGGGTCTTGAGGACTTGAGTTGAGCAGCCCTGCCCTAGCCCCTCGGGCACATCGCGATCACATGATGAGAGGAACGGAGGAGTCCACTGCCAGCTGGGTCAAGGTCAGCAGGAACAGAATGCCATTTCCCCTAGAAAACTAGCGGAAAGCCCAGGACGTTACTACGTCGTGGGGCCCCTGGAGTGCCAGACCCCATGACATGGTGGCTACGTCATCGGGCACCCAAAGGGTTAATGTATCACCACAGCTAGTGAGTGTTCAATGCCTTAAAGATTCTCTCCACTTGTTAAACAAAACATGGCGTGTGAGCTCTGCACAAATATTATGCCCAACACTTGAAAGCTACGTTCAGGGAGATTTGTAAAAGATCCATTGACTTGCATTGAGATTAGGGCATATCTTCAGGGAGACCGCAGACAAATTATAACCTTTTCAGATATAAATCGGGGAGCCCCACTCAAAAATAGGGGGAATTCATCAGTATGAGGATTGCCTTAATATTCATTTTATTTGGCGCACCATACTAATAAAATGTTAAAACCATGTGTAAATTAAATTTAATGAAATATGGTTTAACATTTTAAAGTTGAGGCATTTGTTTACATTTTGCATAAATCATGGCAGCTTTATGTCTTTTTTTTTCCATTTTGAATATACACATACACACACACACACACACACACACACACACACACACACCTTCCCCAGTGACACACAAACACACAGTGACACACACAGTACCTTCCAATCCTGTTGCTCACAGCAGCACGGACCATACACACAAAACGTGTGCGTCACGTGCACGAGCGTTACTGGCCTAAGGCAATAAAGCACAATAATGATTACCCTATTGTATTGTAAAGTTTTGGGACCTAATGGGGTGCACCCAATAAAGTCTGGTCTGAAAGAAGAAAAAGTATATGCAAGCTACATAGACTGTTCAAAACTTGCTAAGGATAAGACAGTCGTTGAAACATGCATCTAATAAAGAAAAAAAAAAGGTAGAGACCGCAGCTGTCGAATGCCTAAGTTGCTAATACACAGTTGAATGAATTTGAGCAAATGTGTCTTGACACTGACGGAGTTAATAGTTATTAAAAAGTGTCACATACAATATTTGCAAGAAGGTTTTGCCGATTTTCTGGGCTCTGGGAAATTTTGAGCATGTCTGGACAATTTTAATAGTGATTCACGTTCATTCATTTTAGTCCTTTTAAAAATCTAAGGGAAAGCAATGTGCTACAGGCCAACGTGGTAATAAAAAAGTCAAGCTGGTATCATCCACCTAAGATTTTTGTAAATTTGGCAGTAAGAATACAGAGTTTAAATACTAATCTTCTAAAGTGTAAGGAGGCCCCCACTTTAGGTTACCATCCATTTAAAACTCCCAACTAATCAGAAGCAAGCGTACATAGCCACATTACTAAAACTATTTTGACTCTCAGGCAGCTCACCCATAGATTATTTCTCTCCTATTTCAGCAAAATGAAATTATATTCTAACAGAGGATTGGCAGCAAACCATAAGGTATATTTTGGACATGTGCACTGGTACGCCAGAGGTCCAGGTCCATGCCCAGGACATACTTGAAAACGAGAGGTAACTCTCAATGTATTACTTCCTGGTAAAATATTTTATAAATAAATAAATGTGACATACCACGTTCGTGATGGGCACTTGCTTGTTTTCTAGTGGGTGATTGGACTGACTGCTCTGGTGGAGCAGCCAACACGATCATAATGGAAGTGTAGCCCCCTCAAATTTAGTTTCCAGCACCCACAGCATTCACATGACGCGATCACATGAAACGTAAATGCTGTCGGCACTCTAAAGGTTAACTGTCCAGGAGGTTAAATAAAGCTCTCCCAAGTGCCCAGTGCACTCCGACATTACCATTGTAATCAGACACTACAGTTTTTTTTAATTAAGATTTTTAGTACACAGAAAAAAGGACCTGCTCGGGAAGACTTACTAACATTATAGGAATTACACTCACATAGATTTCTGAGTGGGGTTGACGATTTCACTTAGTTCCAACCTCCACATTACTTTTGCGTATATCAAGTACTGTGTGTTGGTAATGATAAAAAAATGCATTACAAAAGAAATAGCCACAGTTCAAGATTTGTTTGTCTTAAGTGAAGTGTTTTGTGTGTCTCTCCACAGTAGTGGTAGCCAAACTGTTGCCCAAGGGCCGCATGTGGACCCTTAAGTGCTTCATGTGTGGCCCCTGGGGGGGAAAAACAGGAAGAGGAGAAGCAGGTCGCTCCCTAACCAGCTCCTCTTGTGAGCTCCTATGACCAGCGACCCCTGGAGGGCTCCCAAACAGCACAGGGTACAGTGAATAAACTCCCCGTCAACTGAGAGCTCCACGTGGTGCTGGCTGTGGAGACTGGAAAGCAAAGTAGGTACAATAACCCCACTGCCCCCCCTTGTCAATCCTGTCACGCCCTTCCCCCCACTGTCCCCTCTCCAAGTATCACTCCCTCTACATGTCACCCTGTCTTCCCCCACAGTCCCCATGTGTCACCTCTCTTCCCTCACACTGCCCATGTGTCACCTCTCTTCCCTCACACTGCCCATGTGTCACCTCTCTTCCCCCACCTTCCCCATGTGTCTTCCCCTGTTCCCCCCACCCCCTGCCACTTGTACTCTATGTCAGTTATACCCTGTGTCAGTGTATAGTGCAGTCAAGTTATACTCAGCACTATACACTGACTCAGAGTATGTAGGCGGCACTACACACTCACACAAAGTATAGCCTGACTACACTATACACTGACATGGTCAGGTTATGATCTGTGTAAGTGTATACAGGTATTCATTTGAATGTTTTTCTTGTTGTGGCCATTTGACAATGAGATGGGTAAATTCTGGCTCCAACTCCCAGTCAGGTTGGCCCCTGTTCTACAGCCCGATTATATCCTGGCCGTGCATTATGGCAGCATCTCTGCTATTTACTCTCAGTTTGGTTTTGGAGCATGCTCAGCACTTTCAGACACTGTCTGCGCCAAACAGAAACTGAGCCACTATTTGTAACGCCAGTTTACAAGTAATGCCTCTGCTGAAGAGAAACTAATAGAGGCAACTCACCCAGACACAAATTAATTATTCTCTAAAACACTAAACTCATTATTACTATCCACACCAATGGGTGTTAATGAAAGGTGGTAATAGCATCCTGCTTAAATTCCGATATTTCGACAAGGATCTTAAACAGTGGCATAGCTAGAAATGAGCGGGCCCCCAGGCAAACATTTTTTTCCGGGCCCCATTAAAAATCAACGTATTCTTAGTCATTGAATTCACCTTTTATTTGTTGTACACGTTCTAGGTAGGGAATTGTATTGCAGATAAAGAAATGTTACATTGAAACAATGCTTTGACCAAAGTTTCATAGTTTAGCTGTAAATGGAAAATAACCTGTTATGACCAAAGAAATATTGACCATTTATGATCTTAACAAATGTTGGCAAATATATGTAATGCAAGGCTTTCAATAAAAAATAATATACAAAGAGCTTTGACATGGCAAAATATGAAGTGAATTTTTTTTTTATGTAGATTCAAAATTAAATATACCGCACACATATAAATATAGATTAAATATAAAATATTGATTTCTTATCTATATGAGGGTTGACATTTTTGCCGCCCAAGGCCCGGGCCTAGCGGGAAATCTGCCACTGGAAAAGCTATTGAATCTCATTGTGGATGGGTGCAGAGAGGTTGAACCTCTTTGCACCCATCAACAATGAGATTCAATAGCTTTTTTTTCTCAAATACTATTGGGTTTTTTTCTCCAAAGTTGTGTAAAATTTACCATACACTTTAAATAAATCAGAATAGTAATATAAGATAATACTGACTGCAATTTTTTTCTCCCTCTCCCTGATCCTCCCTCCTCATTTCTCCCCTCATCAGCACTCTCAACCCCATCATCAGATCTCCCCCAGCCCCCTCATCATCAGATCTCCCCTCCATCATCACCATCAGATATCCCCCTTATCATCAGCATCAGATATCCCCCTCATCATCAGACACCCCCCAGATCTCCCCCCCCCCTCCTCGTCCATGCCTACCTATGGTAATAGAGACAGGCGCAGGGAGATGGTATGCGGTGGCGGCGAGACACCGTGTTAAAGGATAAGCCGGCAGAAGAATCAGCACTTGAGGCAGGACAGCACGAGGTGAGGAGTGCACTCTAGCAGCAGACACCAGAAGTAAGAAAGACTTCCGGGTCAGACTGCTAGAGCGCTCTCCTCCCCTGCTGTAAGTGCTGATTCTTCTACCAGCTGATCCTTTAACCCCGACGGTCCCCCACCACCGCATACCATCTCCCCCCCCCCCTGTCTCTACAGCTCCGCCCCTGATCTTAAAACAATAAGGTTTCTGTTGGTAAATGCCTTACCTTGTGATTGCTAACAATTATCAGTTCAACACTACTCTGTGCAATCAAGGGACTTAGACCTACAAAAATCAATGATAAATGTGCAAACCCATTTTAAAGCTTAATAAAAAAAAATGTTTGTTTGTTTTTTAATGTACCTGAAACAGGGGTCCCACGGTGCTGATCTGTGCTCCCACCCCACCCCCTTGGTTCCCAAACAACAAATACATTTATGACCATGGGGTCAGGGTTTGCTCCCACAGCCAATAGGAGATGCCATTGTTACTTTCTTTTTGCAGTTTCTATGTGTCAAAACCAGCACACAAAAAAAACTACAATTATCTCGGGGAACCGGTGGTTAAGCTTAAAAAAATTATTTCCAGGTAATAGCTTTAACTGGCGAAACAAAATAGTGCTTAATATGGGTATTTTTCTGTGAACTTTGCATCTAAACACGTCTTTTTCAGCCCTGTAATGAGTGGACGATGGGTAACGTACAGTATGTCAGAACTCTAACATCTGCTTCACAATTTGAATGAACTCTATGAATAATCAAAGCAGCTGTATCACTTGAGAAGCAAAATGAGAATGTGACCCCTGCAACTACCAGTCTAACTAGAACACCATGTGCACAGCAAACATGATAAACTGCACCGAATGTGTTTAGCAGCTGATCTTGTAACAGCAAAAAAATAAAAAAATAAAAAAAACATTGTATTCGCTTTGGAAAACTAGTATAAGTAAGGGTGCAATTAGTAGCTGGACTCACTTTAAAACAGCTGTCCATGCTGCTGGCAATTTTGTGTTTTTCATTTTTTTTTTTTTTTTTTACTTTAAGAGATCTATTCTTGCACTTTCCAACACTATTTTTTTATGGTTTTATCTAATGGTCTGTACAGGAGATATAAACGTTTGAAATATTTGTCTGGGAGGTTAAAATTGAGCTTTCCTAAGAGCTCAGTGCTAAAAGTGACCTTTGATGCTAGAAGTTAACACGTAATTATTTTTTTTTTTAAAGTAGGATATGCTCAGGGTGCAAGGTACCATCATTGTATGATTTACATGCTTATGGGGGAGATTTGTCAAATTGAAGGATGAGGTATTTCCATTGGTGAAGTTCATGACCTAAAAGCAGCAATCCCGGCAGCACATTTATTTAAGTTTGTTTAAACCATGGGGTTCCAGGAGCTGAACCACACTATATTCTGCTCTGGGAAGGCCCCGATACCCAGATAATTACAGATTGTCTTATATCTGTCACAGAGAAATAAAATGGCCCCCAAGGCACAAGCCTCAGGAATCTGGTACAAATTAGATGGTTAAAGTAATTACTATATTTTAAAGGAGCAATCCATGCTATATCTTACTTGGGGGGAAAAATCAGTTCTGTAGTATTAGATAAAACTTACTGCGTTTTTTTTTTAATTCAATTCTTGATGCCATTTTGAATTAGTTTAATACAACAAGCATCTTTTGATTTCTACAGCAGGTTTTAGCACACTTCCCCAGCAGTGCTGGATATTTGTAGCACGTTCTTGCTTGTTATAATTTGTTGCCAATGTTCCCAGAAATTTCAGCAGCAAGCTACAACAATAGATAATGTTGTAGCTGCTGAGTTACACTGACTGAAGGATTGATTGAAACTGAAAGGCGGCCAGTTAGTGAGCGCAGGGAATCAGCATTTTTGCTGGTCGATCATGGGTGAAGGAATCGATCGGCAGCTTAGGTAATTCGTTTTCCATAAAGGTAATTAAAGGTTTCATATATTAGAACAAAAAAAATTTGTGTTTTTTTTAAGTGCCGCGCGGACTGCCTTTTTACGCTAAAAAGTGGAAAGAGAGTAGACAGGAGTAGACCTCACACAATTTAAATAGACCATGAATCATGTATGGCAACAGTGACAACACACCCCACTTTTCAAGATTCATGAAGTGATTAAAGACTATTGTTGACTGCTTAATGCAGCCCTTCTCCTCAATAGCAATACCTAATAAAGGAGGGAGTATCGGAAGAAGCCCAGTGGGATTATAAATGCTGTAAGAACCAATTGTTTCAAAATAATTAAAACATTTTCCACTTGTAGGTAAATATATATGTCAATGTAATAGAAAGGGAAACTGTATAAAACCATAGTACCAGAGAGATGTATGACTGGCTTGAATTTGAAAAGGGACACCTGTAGTAATAAAACTGAACCATTCATACACTGTATATACCCTTATAACAGTGATTTCCTACCCTTTATGAATGAGCCTTGTATAAGAATTCTCCTGGTCATGCCTCACTTTCAAGGAGGGATCGTTGGCGTTTATACATCTACCTTAAGAAAGGAATGTGCAGGATGTAAAAGGTCTGGCGAGGATACAGCTATTCCTTAAGGACGCTGTCCAAACTTGCTTTATATTTTCGGACTTTTCTTCTATATGCAGAATATTTTATTTCATGAACATTTCAATTGGAATATAATTATACAAGACAACCATTTGGAAATTGCCTTGGTGTAAACCCTCCCTGCAGGCTCTTAGGGAGTTTACGTAGGTGTCAGCGATATTGGCTACTGAGGATGTGTTACCTTGTCAGGTGATCTGGTCCGTGCAGGCTGGATGTGTATGCAGATGGAAATTATGGGTGCTAGGAATTTCATAGTTATGAAAAAATGCATTATTTATTTACAGTCTGTACATGTGAAATATCTTCCCCAGATATATAAATGTATTCCTAGGGAGGTGCTTTTCCTTTAACTGGGGTTCGTGTCTCACTGTTACAGTACATTTTTGTGTGACTCTCTCTTTGGATCCATGCATCTCTATATACTCCAGGGTCCCAGCTTGGGCTACCCTTGCTCACTGTCTCTGGGAGATCGTCATCCCTGTACTCTGCCCTGCATACCTCACCTGCAGCACTCTAAGGCTGAGTCCCCGCTTGCACTGAGCACGCTGGCGCTCAAAGCATGCGAGCCGGGTGTCCTGTGTCTGCTCGCGCGCCAGCGGGGGGGGGGGTTGGGAGGGGAGAGGGGGGCGGCATTGAGCAAGCGGGAAAGAAAAAAATGTATTTACAGAAGCGCTGAGCGCCGGTGAGCGTGTGTGCACGCGCATACCCGCGGGCGCATCGCGTGAGTAGGGACGTGTGTGTGTGTGTGTGTGTGTGTGTGTGTATATATATACACACACAAGTCACCTCACCAAGCACCGCCCGCTCAGTGCCAGCGGGGACTCAGCCTAATGCTGAGGTGGCAGGGGGTGTCCCTTTAGCCATTGACTGCACCTCATTCCCTCGGAATCCTTATCCAGGTACTGTAGAATGGGTTTCTAATAAAGGTTGATCCACCTGAGTCCCAGGGCTACGGTTGGAGTATTCCCCTATGAAAGCCTGTAATCTTCAATTCTATCATGTCCATGGACCTTACTTCAATGAGGCACTTCTCTCACTACAAAACAACAAACTGCGATATATTAATGTACATCATCTATCCCCTTACTGGGAACCTATTTACCTTACATAACTCTGAGGCTCCTCCAACTGTCACTCCTCCCTGGAACCTCTGTTCCAGACCTTTGCCCTTTCTATTTACAGGCCAGTCTGATGTCACTGTCTCCACTCAGAAAGGGACGGCTTAATTTATGCTGAGTCACCACAGCACCATGTGACCAGGGAAAGGGGCTTTACTCTGTGAGCACACAGTTAACCCCTTAAGGCCCTAGTCTTCCCAAACAGGGGTTACACTAGTCTAACCTTTTGTTGCATGATCAACCAGCACACACTCCCTTGCTGATCCTCGTCTTGAAAAAAGCAGAAGTTGAGAAAATCCTTGGAAAACTCTTTACATGCTGCTTGAAAACAGGAAAATTCCAGAAACAATGCTATAGATATACTTATCCTCAAGATTAGATAGATAGATAGATAGATAGATAGATAGGGGATTATTTTGTGTATTTGGGGTGGTTATTAACTTATTATATGAACTGGGGGTGGGGAGGCTTAGTGCGTGTATTGGGGAGAGGGCTTAGTGTGTGGATTGGGGATGGGGAGGCATAGTGCGTGTATTGGGGGTGGGGAGGGACAGAGAGAGGAGGGTGTGAGGTCGTGAGAGAGAGAGGGGAGGGAGAGGGGGGGCGTGAGAGAGGGAAGGGGTATAAGAGTGACAAAGGATCTCACATGGCAACCTACACGGATTTCAGTGAAATCTGTAGTTCTGGGCCCCAGGAAAGCGATCTGCGACCCTGAGCACAGGGGGGGGGGGGGTGTGTGAGGGACAAACGTTGTGATGCCATTGAGACTGACACAAGAATATGGCAAATATGCAAAGACGACAACCACAAGTGTGGCTAGCTTTGAATTCCTATTGGACACCGATGCTATAGATTATAGATTAGTTCATTTTATATACCTGTCCCCTCATTCTATATTGTGATGGACAGCCTAATACTCTATACTGTATTTCCCCGACAGTCAAGTGGTTGTTATATCATCTTCTTTTGGAAACAATAATTTAGAATTTTAATCAAAATTGTAATTATTATTACATGAATAATTACTTCCCTTGGCTTTGACTACATTCACCAATCTTGCATGCAGTATGCAACATCTGCCACAAAATTGTTTTTATTAGAAGAATGAGCCGGACATGTATTGTAATGTGCAGTGATTTAACGATAGAGCTATACAGGAGATAATGATAAATTCAATGTAACATAAATGGTCACTTCCTTTATTTCGATATTAGAACTACAGCACAAAGTACTTTTTGTTTTTGTTACCACTATATTTCAACTCCTTGAATCTGTTCTCTTTTCCAACTGGAAAAGTAATTTGTTGTCAATTAACTTGCAATAGTTTTCCATGGCAGCGATATTCCTCCCAGAACCAATGTCCTCAGAAAGTAACGCAAAACAAAACGTTTCTCATGTATGTGCCTGTCCTGGGACAGCAGTTCTAACCTTATCTAGGCTCGCAAAGCATCCTCCACTTCCATGATAGCCCAAGTACCGAGTGTGCTCCCTAAGCACAATACAACTCCATTACTTGCATACTAACTGCACATTAAAGATCCCGCAAAGACTAAAGTCCCATTTGTTCTGCCTGTAAGGAATCGGGGATCCGGTCCCTTGTGGCGTGTTCCCTCCTTACATCCGGCTGCATAGCATCCCGCTGCAAGTGACCTGAGAGTGCGCCCCCCGCGGCGCTTCCTCCTTGCCTCCTTCTGTACAGCCTCCCGCGCACCTTACAGAGTGTGCGCGCCCACGCAGGGCTTTCACAGTTCCTACGAAGCTTGGCTCCGCTCTTCACTTGTGCCGCGTGAGGCACCGCTCCCCAGCTGCGCGTCAACTCTAATATCGCCCTCACCTGTCTCCTGCCTCTCACAGCCTATCCCTGCCTCCACAGAGGCCGCTCCACCCCCTTCTCTCATTGGACTCCTGCCTCCATATATGCTCAGCTCTGTCACTTCCTCTTTGGCTGAGCATAGGTATTGGTAGCCTTGTGTTTCCACGTCTCTGTCTCTGCCTTGTGCCTTCTGTTTTTCTTATCCTGTTGCTGCTTGCCTCCCTGTGTACCGAACCGGCTAGACTTTGGACCCTGCTCTGGATTATTGACCCCGGCTTACCTCAAACCATCCGACCTTCTCCATTCCTGACCACGGCAAACGGACTATCTACTACTCTCCAGGCTCCAACCCTTGACCACAGCACTTCGGACTCTTGACTATCCTCCTGGCACCTACCCACGACCTTGGCAAGTATCACGATTAACCCACTCTCGCTAACCCAGACCCGGCGATCTTAACTATCCACCCACCAGGTGTTCCTCCGCTGCTGTGGGTGCGCAGTTCTATACTTTCCCACCTCAGTACCGGGGCCCCACCTTATTCGTGGTGAGAGCAAACTAGAAGGGCCAGGGGGTCTGTGACATGACATACTGTATGCTGGGTATAAAGTCAATGGGGAATATACATCAAGAGGAGAATTTCCTCAAAAATATGGAGCAAGCGCTAAATTATTACATTTGTTAGTCTTGTTTCTTACATTTCTGCATGTCTCTTAGGGTTATTGGTTAACGCCACCTAGTGAATTAAAAAAGGAAAGCTGGCCCAGTGTTTGGTGCATGTTTTGATACATCTCATTATATTGCGCTGATTATCTACTCTCCTCTGGCCAGGATGGATTCTATCATACCAGGAAATACTTTCTTACTTTATTTTATTTAATTAATTAACCATTCATAGTAGGCGGGAGTCCCTGACCTTAAGTCCGGTCAGGTTCTTAGCGAACGGCTCAGGAGCATGATCAATCACATAACCTGCGAATTCATCCACTAGGAAGCCATTTCCATTCACTACCAGCTCCCGCCCCTACACACGGGAGGAGTGTCAATGTATAAAGCCGCGCGATTGGCTGTTTGAGAGAACGTATCAGAGGAGCCTTACAATTTGCTAACATATCAAAGGAAGATAGCTCCCGCCCCTACACACATGGGGGAGCGTCAGTGCATCAAGCCGTGCGATAGGCCGGCTGATAGAACCAATCAGGAGAGACCTGCGATTTGCTGCTATAGCAACGGGAACAAATAAAAACTAAGCAAGACCACTTGGAACCCGCCCCGATGAAGCCAGTTACGGTGAAACGTACGTAGGGTACGTCTGACGTCACCGTCACGTGACGTCGGCTCATCGGTGAGGTTTGGGCTATACACTGTCTGAGTGCTTCGTAGACTGCGTTCGTGGGCAGCAAGAGCACTCAGACTTCAGGGTTGATCTCTCCTATATCTGCCGTGAGTGTGGCTGGTCTTACAATAGACTGGTCGAAATTATATCAGAGTTTATAGTAGTGTATATTGATATACTGAGTGAGGTGTGTAGTGGCTGTCTCAACTCAGCCATCATTGTATACAGCCTCACTTTTCATCTAGCAGACAAGCACATTCAACTGCCTTCACCCCATCTCATTGCAATGGTCATAGGGGTTCAGAGATATACTTATACTTACCTTGGTATAGAGATCACCCACATTCTAGGGTTTATTAAGATTTACTAAAGAGGTATTTATATATAATTACACCTCCATTAAACACCCTACCACACCTCTCCGTCTTTTAATTATTAATTGTTTGTTTGTTTTTTGTATGTGTTTTCTCCAAACAATTTATTTGAATCAGTTTATAATAAAATTTAAGTTTTAATTAGGGTGCACCTTCCTTAGTGCCACACTAAAGGGATTCTATCTTTCCTCTCACCTACTGGATTCTATCATATCAGGAAATACAGCTCATCCAGAATGTGTCCACGGTTGCAAAAAGACCATTTGTTTAGGATATTTTATGTGTGAGTGAAGGAGTTGACGTCAGATGCTAGAAGTCGGCGTGAGGACCCGGACGCACGCAAGCAGATCTGAGCGCTGGGAGCTCTGCCGTCGCCGGTGGCTGCAGCGCTCCACAGGCGTTAGGCTACGGCACCAGTGTCAGCTGCTGCATGCGCGCCTGGCGGCGCGTGCACGTGTGAAAGCCGCGATCTGCGGTTGAGCTGCAGTAGATCGCGACGGGGGGGGAAGAGGAGAGTGGCGGGGGTGCAGCCGTAACGTCACGCGGCTGGTTCACCCTCATTGGCTAAACCGCCGCCGTGACGTGGCCGCGCTCCATCGCCACTAGAAAAGACAAAAATCTTGTCTTTACAAGATGTGGTCACGCATCGCGATCTCTCCATGAGCGTGCAGGCAGCTACTGGGCCCGGCACCATATAGGTGCGGATCTTGTTCCCAACATGCACGCTGTAGCGCGTGCAGCAGCTAACACTGGGGATGAGGCCTTGGATACAACGGGCTGCCCCTGACGGTTTATCACCGCGGAAAGAAGTTGGACATTACGGCGTGCCCCGCAGGTGTCAGAACAAAAGGTTTGTTCCCTGTGGACTGGCACTGTGGCGGGAGGTCGTTAACCACGGCTGTGACCATGAAAACCTATTGCTTTTTTACCCTCTGATACTGCACTTTATTTATCTTACGTGTAAGTGAGAATTGGGGACCTGTGGCCCAAATATACATTTTGCCATTTTCTAAGAAGGTCGTGCTTGTCTTCCTTATTGTTTTTGCAGTCACTAGATACAATTGGTGCACTGTTAGAGAGAGGGCAGGGCTCAAAAAGGGGTGTGCCAGAGCATGTTTGTTGTGGATGAAAATGTTATGACACGTTTTGTGGTTAGATACACTTTTTATTAACTAGGAATGCAAGATTTTGATACGGGTGCTGGTTGTCCCCATATTAACTGCAGCCTGTTACGCTGCAATATAGAAGTGTGCTTACTTACTAGAAACCAACTGCCCTTTGACATGTTTGTGTAACATACACTCGTGCTTGCTCCAATAAAATAAATACTTCTGCTTAGCATGAAAGAGTTGTGTATCTCAATATATGGAGAAAGGAAAGATGACAAAGTTGACTAACTTAATATATAAAAAGAACAACATTGCCAAGCCCGTTTCTAATGCAATGCCCTTGTCTCGCTACCAGAAGGGATGGCTATGAAAGATCATTATATTTACCTGAGAAAACTCTAGAGAGTGTCCGTGTGTAGCGGACATGTTCTTGTCTGCTGGACTCGGGAGACGTTACTGACCTAGGAAGTAGTGGCTGCAACTTCAACGTTTATGGCTGTGGATGAGAAAGATGGATGTTGTAAATGTAAATAACCCATTGAAGGGCTGAATACTCCAGTTTGTGCGAATATTGGGTGGCCGGCGGGACAGCCTAAAACTCTATATTTCAGTGACAGCGAAGTGGGTGTTACTGAACTCTAGATGGCATCTGCTGAAAACAATCATTTAGAATTGGAAACAAAATTGTCATTATCATTACGTTAATATTGTTATATATATACACACACACACATCAGTGATAGTCAGATCATACTATGTGTTTTGATGTATAATAGGATGGCCGTCATATGGTCAGGTGTGCATATTATAGGGAATTGTGCACAAATTGGGCTCAGTACAAGAGGAGGGTCGGAAAGCTTGGTAGTTAATGTAAATATTAATAGTTATGGTGTAGGTATAAGGGTATACATTTCTGGTATGTGCACTGATAGATACATCTAGTGCTCTACATAACTACAGTAGGTGCGCAGTCTGTCTCTGAGCTAGTAGATTGATTGGTGTAATGTGTGTGTGTGTGTGTGTGCATATATATATATATATATATATATATATATATATATATATATATATATAAAATTATTATTATTTTTTTGCTGTATGTGGCTTGGGAGCTTTGTTTGGGTGATGTATACAGCCCTGCAGTGTGTGTATTAGTGTCTCTGGGTAGGTAGGGCAGATGTGTGTGTGTGTGTGTGTGTGTGTGTGTGTGTGTGTGTGTGTGTGTGTGTGTGTGTGTGTGTGTGTCACTGTACCTCGGAGTGGGTATTACAGGTGGGTGAGGATGTATGTCACTGTACCTCGGAGTGGGTATTACAGGTGGGTGGGGATGTATGTCACTGTATATCGGAGTGGGTATTACAGGTGGGTGAGGATGTATGTCACTGTACCTCGGAGTGGGTAGGACAGGTGGGTGAGGATGTATGTCACTGTACCTCGGAGTGGGTATTACAGGTGGGTGAGGATGCATGTCACTGTACCTCGGAGTGGGTATTACAGGTGGGTGAGGATGCATGTCACTGTACCTCGGAGTGGGTATTACAGGTGGGTGAGGATGCATGTCACTGTACCTCGGGGTGGGTATTACAGGTGGGTGAGGATATATGTCACTGTACCTCGGAGTGGGTATTACAGGTGGGTGAGGATGTATGTCACTGTACCTCGGAGTGGGTATTACAGGTGGGTGAGGATGTATGTCACTGTACCTCGGAGTGGGTATTACAGGTGGGTTAGGATGTATGTCACTGTACCTCGGGGTGGGTAGGACAGGTGGGTGGGGATGTATGTCACTGTACCTCGGGGTGGGTAGCATGTGTGTGTGTGTGTGTGTGTGTGTGTGTGTGTGTGTGTGTGTGTGTGTGTGTGTGTGTGTGTGTGTGTGTGTGTGTGTGTGTGTGTGTGTGTGTGTGTGTCAGTGTGTGTCTGTACCTCGGTGTAGCTGTTCTCGCGCTCCCCCTCCCGCTTACTCTGAAACTTTCCTGTATTTTCTCCTAGGCAGCCAGGATCTGGCAGGGAGATAAAACCAACAAGACCCCAATTTGCGATGCAAGAAAAAAATAATAACGGCCTCCCCCGGATTCCCCGTTACCGTGACAGTGTGCATGTCTTGCCGGCAGCCATACGCAACGCTGGGTAATCATGACGCGCTCCTAACCGGCTATGCAAACATCGCTGCCAGGACCTCGTGACGCACAGAACCGCCGCCTCCACGTGATGACGCAGCCTGCGCGCAGGGTGAGCCGCACGTGTGAGTGGTGGTGTGCGTGTCACCTCGCAGGGAGATCACCATGGGCAAGCTTAACGTGGTGATGTTGCGCTACCTCTCCCGGGATGACTTCCGCGTCCTGACTGCGGTGTGTGCGGGTGTGACGGGCTGGGGGCACAGGTTGTATCTTAGGCCTGCCTGTGTGTACAACATGGGGTTGGGCGCCCCGTGTACCTGCCTAGCTAGGTGGGCCTGTAATGCTACGAAGGTGTTAACTGTGCTGTCCCCTAGAAACTTTAACTAATTACCTCAGTATCTCACTGGTTTCACTACTGTATGTGGTTGATGCCTTAGGCTGCACTTATTGTGCCGGCGACACAATGTTGCGTCAAAACAAATGCATTGCCGCCTTTGCGTGCGCTTATAGTAAGCGTGACGCGACGGCTTGATCGCTGGAAGTCATCTCAATTTGATTTTTCCAGCGACCGTAGCCTGACATCGCCATTGTGTCGCCCGTACTATAAGCAAGCGCAGCCTAACAAGTGGAAAATAATACAGGCATTATGTTAATTACTGTTTGAATGTCTGGAAGATTCTCACAGGTTGAGTTGGGGACTCTTACATTGGGGAGGCAGAGATGGGGGGTGATTGACTATCGTGTTTTCTTTGCTCAACCTCAGACCTGTCGACTCTTAACTGATTTGAAGTCACTCACTAATTTTCATCATCAGCATTGGGATTTATAGGGCAGATTCATCCAGTGCTAGTACGGGTTGACGTGATTGCAGGCTTGAAATGGTTTGGCCAAGAATTGAACTAAATGACCCATACTTATGGGAATAATAAACATAGAAAAAACAGATCGTAATTAACAAAATAATGTCTTATGTTGGATGTGCATTTGGGTCTTCTTTGTTTAGTGGTGTAATACTGTATGAGATTTATCAAAGAAAATAATTCCCATTTAAATCAATTTAGTATTTTATATATCTGGTATAATTTTTTTTTGCACAAGTTCACCACTTGCCTTGATGCATACATTTCAATGGAATATTACTGGTAAAAGGCAATGAAAGTTAAAATGATATCTATTTAATCTAGATTTCACACATCTCACTGATTTTAGACCTTGGACTGAGATTGTCAAATGTATTCACTACCTTTGCATGAGGGCAGCTGTTTTAGAGCAGCATTTGATTCCTGTACAAACAGGACTATCAAGCCAACAGAATTTAGAGTTTTGAACAGTGGATTAATGTATGTGAAATGACAGGGAAATAATCGTAACTAATCACTGTGACGTCAGATATGATAGTAAAGTGTACAGGCATACCCCGGTTTAAGGACACTCACTTTAAGTACACTCGCAAGTAAGGACAAATCGCCCAACAGGCAAACGGCAGCTCGCGCATGCGCCTGTCAGCATGTCCTGAACAGTATTACCGGCTCCCTACCTGTACCGAAGCTGTGCGCAAGCGGGGAGACTATAGAGCCTGTTACACATGCGTTATTTATATCAGTTATGCACGTATATGACGATTGCAGTACAGTACATGCACCAATAAGTGGGGAAAAGGTAGTGCTTCACTTTAAGTACATTTTCGCTTTACATACATGGTCTGGACCCATTGCGTACGTTAATGTGGGGTATGCCTGTAAAAAACTGAGCCTGTCTTCCAGTAAATGAGCCTTGGCCTTCATCTCTGCCTACATTAGGAAACTGAATATGGATGGGTTTGGTGTTTTTTTTATCTTTCACTCATTGAACATACTGTGTGAGCAATACACGGGTACCAAGTCAACCTATAGTATGTATATATTTTACTATATTGCTAAAACATATCTTATGGGGAGAAATGTGGCAATCAGAATGCACTGGGTTAGAGTTACAAGACTAGGGCTAAGGCCATTTTTCATCAAGCGAGGCTGAAAACACTGCACATACAAATGACATGCATCAGAGCAGTATCATTAACAAGATATCTCTGCAGAGGTCAGTGGGAAAGATGCACAGGATACAGGTGGTGTTCTGTGATCCGCTCCACAATAGAATGAGAGCGTTCTCAAGGATACAAAAGTGACTTTTTTAATATTGTTTAGCATGTCCTTGTAATAACTAGCAGCAACATGGCTAGTAGCCAGTTTGGCACTCCTTCAATGTTGAACAGCCTTGTTCTAGAATAGATGATAGTTCTAGTTACTTTACATAGAATTCTGAATTTCTCCCAAAATTTTCTGCAGCTGCGTTTTGTAAACTCTGTAAAATTAAAAGTGACTGTGGATCTTACTGATGCCTCAGATTGGCAAATGCATTTTTGTTACTTGTTGGATTAAGAATCAGTTAATACATACAGTAGAAAGTGGATATTCTTGTTCTTGGCCTAAAGATTTTTTAAGCAGCCAGCTGCTAATATAGTCAATATAAGAAAGCAAAACAGCACCAGTATTCCTTTGTTCACAGTATATACAGTAGATCAAAGTTCAAATCACAAAATGCCTATTTCACTTTTTCAAACATTTGTCAAGATCTGATATTAGGAGTTCCCATTGAATGATACACACCACAGAAGCAAAAGACGACATAGTTTTCCGTTTGTTTGTTTGTTTTTACATTTTTAGTAGATAGGACCTATTTCTCTGCTTTTTCAACGATACACAGGGTACTTTTTTTTCAAAGTATTTTATCTGTGATGGAATGTTTGAGTAAGTTTTTCAGCTTGTGCATGTTTAAATTGCCTGTTTGTTTTCTACACCGTAAAAACAAATTGTAATATGTAACCGTTACATTTTTTTTTTATCATGCTCTTCAGTATGTCATATTTTTCGTTTAGGTTGAAATGGGAATGAAGAACCATGAGATTGTGCCAGCGAGTTTAATTGCCTCCATAGCCAGCCTAAAATTTGGCGGTTGCAATAAAGTTTTGCGAGAGCTGGTAAAACACAAGCTCGTTGCATATGAACGCACAAAAAGTGAGTCTTTCAAACACTTTACCAGAGTTCTTTTCCTGGATTATTCGCTATTCTGCATATGGGGATTATCATTTTAAATCACCAGTTCGACGTATAGGTTTGGGAACCTGCCGGAGATTTCTGAATGTGCTTACAAGTGTTATTATTACTGTACTCCGGTACGTTGGAAGGTTTTGTCTCGTTTAGTTACTCACCATAACTTGTTTGTGTACCTGTACTCTCAAATAAATGTTGTAGGGTTCTACCAAACTCCAAATGAAATGACTAATTTGTTTTAGAGAGAGCGTTCCAGAGATTATTAACGAGGGATTTAAGATCCATATGAATAACTTTAGTGCCACAAGTGTGGGTAGTTTTTTTTTTTTTATTTTTTTTTTTAAAGTAGCAATTAAAATATTTACACACACCACTTTAAACCAGTACCTCCCCTGTCACGACTGGAGGAAATGGCTTAAAGAACTGCAGACTCAAATTTGAATACTGGGAAAGTCATTATTGTTGTGATAGGTACAAAACATAGGGGCGCAAATGAATAACTTTTCAATGTACTGTAGGCCTAAAGTGTGGATTATTGCTTGGGTACGATATACTTATGCAGGGAAAGAGTGCTTCTCCCTGCAATAGGGGAGTCCCTTTTATAGTGTGTTTGTGGGTGTGTTCCATAATCATCTGTCCTGCAAGATTCATAGTCGGCAACAACTATGAAATAATACATGTCAATTAATAGTTATCAAGGTCGTGGGGCACTACCTACAGTATTCCCTTGTTTACCTTATTTAACAATTTACATGTGCTAGTTGAATGCATTTGTATGCGTTATTCTCTTGTCTTCATTTGTAAATATTAATTCGGTTGTGCATTTTAGTTAATTGACATTGAAACAATCATTGATTTGGTTGTAATATCAAATGTGTAGTTTAAGTGTTTGACTAATATTTTTGATCTTTATTTAACCTTTTAGCTGTACAGGGCTATCGTTTAAATTATGGCGGGTATGATTACTTGGCGTTGAAAACCCTTTCTTCTCGGGACGTTGTCACTTTAGTTGGAAACCAGATGGGTGTTGGTAAAGAGTCAGGTACAATGATTTCTTCTTCAAACCTTACATTATTACTTGAACACTATACAATCTTTTGGTACGGTAATAAGGATGAATTGATGCACTTGCACAGTAGGCTGAGAGGTTTGCCACAGGGTTAATTTTCAAATGTAAGTTTGTTTGTTTTTATTTAAAACGTAGGCCTGAGATGTTACAAAAGCTATTTGAGCTATACAAATAAATCGTAAAATAAAAACCTTTGAGATGTCTGTTTTCTGAGTCAGAAGACATTCATCTTTGAATTGTTACAACACTGGAAGGTTTAATGTAGCTGAAATTCATTGCTGATCATTTGCCAGCCTGATTCCTCTGAAACCCCACAAATTGTCATTTTCTTTACTGTTGCTATCTAATAATATAAGAGCCAGAGGGTTTGAAGCAGCCAGAGGAGTTTTGCAATGAATCCCAATGCACTTCTGCTTTTCAGTATCATAAGTGACATCACAAATCTAAGATGACCACTTCCTGATTCTTGAGCAGTAAATCTCGATTGGTCGAAACAACATTTTGCTTTCCTGCACCGGTGTACAGCGGGGCCGTCGCAAAAAAACGCTGCTACTGCAGAACGTCTTTAAACCGCTGTCAATCACCGTTCTGCCTCCAATTATTAAGCACTGTAACAGTACTTTATAAGGCCTTTTGGGATATGACTTGGTGAAGCAGAAGACCTTCATACATCACCCCCAATGTCCCACTTGTCCCAGCTGAGTAGTTGAGTTTGGGCTTCAAGCCTTTAAAATAGATCTCTCTAGAATTGTAAGTTGTATTTTAAAAAGTATAGCTCAACTTATGATGTTAAAAAAAATAGAAAAATGTTGAGCCGGTGTTTATAATGTTGATCGACAAAGTACTATTTATTGGGTATTTAGCAATTACTTCGAAACTCATAGTTGTATGTAAAACAAGGTTTAAAGTATAAGGCAATTTAATGTCATACTAAACACTACAGAGTTTGAGCTGGCTTAAATAATTATTTTGGTTATATTGGGTATGGCCAGACATATCCTTGAAAACAGGCACATCATATCCTTGTAGATATACAGAAAAGAATCACCGCTCAAACCCAATACTGTATCTAGTAAGCGCTATAGCACCATACAGGGGTGCATATAGGAGAAAAGATTCTTGAATACAAGGTCTGATCGAAGAAGATCAGGATAGATCCCAAATTATTGCACTCAGCTTAATAAAATATTTTATTCAATAACCTATAGTAGGTGTAATACACACATTTCTTTCTAGGCTACAATAGGACTAGTAGGGAGAATGGTCACAGTTACACCCTCAGGGGATTATATAACCAAAAATAATAACATTTTATTTAACATATATACATAGTGAATGTATAGAACCCCGGTGGTGAGGGACCGGACATCTTTATACAGGGTTGGAAAGATGATCAGCTATGATGCCCTGCTAAATCACACAATATCTTAGTATGTATAGATACTTGGTTATAAGATTACAATCGAGTATTACTTGATAGTGTAGTATCCGTGTTGATAGCAATAGATGTTGCAGAATACCTAATGAGAAGACTCGCGATCACAGATTAAAGGATCAGTGCTAACTCATAATATCTTGCCCATATATTACAATAGAGCTGTGGAGTAGGGTATCTTTTAATAGACAATCAATGTGGCTAACAACAAAGTAGAATACATAACAGCCTTGTTACCAGTATTGTGCCTGATGTATAATTATGGTATCTGCTAGTGTTTTAAAGCATTGCCAGTTGCTTTTCTATGTTAGTGAGATAGTATCACTCCTAATTATGAAGATCCATCCACTGATGCATTAGTGTCGATTTCTTGATGCCAATGGGATTTGTCACAACCTTATTCATAAGCCTTAGTGTTGTCCCATATTCACAACACTGTGTCACAGTACAATGTCTATACATATATACCAGTATAATCTGCACTTTAAATGATTAGTGCAGTACTCGGGGATACAATCTCCATCATATCCTTGAAAAGATTTGTCCTTGTTTTTAAGTCTGTTGCATTTCCATTGAAAATACTAAAACCTATAGTGTGAATGGTGACATTCAGTACAAAGTATCTCTGATGTTTGTGCTTCTTTTCTATATGTAGATATTTACATTGTGGCAAATGAAGAAGAGAAACAGCTTGCGTTAAAACTGCACCGACTCGGGAGGACTTCCTTTCGTAACCTTAAAAACAAACGTGACTATCACAAGAACAGAACCCAAATGTCATGGCTTTACTTATCCCGACTGGCTGCTATGAAAGAATTTGCATATATGAAGGTAAAAGAAGTGTGTCTGTGTGTCATTATTTCTGTATTCATACAGGCACGAAGCATAGTAAAGATTTATTCCACAATTTTACAGTTTTGTACTTGCCGAGCCATGTTTTCCCTTTATTCAAGTTTATGCATTATAATCCAAATATCTTTCTCCCTGGTCAATTAAAGGTTTTATATTTGTAAGATCTGTTTAAAAACCAACTTTACACCAAAAAGCTTAACTGCAACAAGCGCAATAATTATCCCGGGATATAAATTCCTTTGAACTTTTATTAAAGTCTCATATGAGTAAGGAATGTAGCTACAACTCCTACAATACAGTGATCAGGACATCTTGTTTTAAGAAACATGTTTAATAGCTCTATATTATTATTATTATTATTATTATTTTTTAAGGGGTAGTCCAACAGAGCGGGTCAAAAAAATGTAGACAACTTATCAGTGTAACTGACGTCTGTGGGGAAATAAAATCACTATTAAAGTGACTGACTGACTGTTTTACGTATTTGACGTCTTGTGAAAAATGTATATTCTTTTGCATTTCTCCAGGAGAACTATGAGCTAGTAAAGGTATTTTGTCTAATTTTGGGAATGTGACAAAAACCGAGGCCAGGGCACTTCATGTGGGAAAATAAATGTTTGAATTCATACTCTTCTCGTTGACTTTTAAGGCTTCAGTGTGTATACAGTGACACAAACACTTGTAGGCTGGTTAAAGTCTGGAAGCAAAATACTGTAACCTCATCAACTGGAAGTAAAGTATTAGTAAAATATTATCTTCAGATTTGAAGTGCCTTTGATTGTTCTCTTGGTGATTAATGAACAATCAATATGTATTTGTTGTAAAGGTGACATGTTTGTCTATTATCCTCTACTTATTAAGTAACATCTATTTTTTCCATGTTCCTTTATTGGTGTTATTGCACATTACATTTTTATTTCAGTTCATTGCACTTGAAAGCTGTAATTACTTTCAAGTGCTGTGTTGACATTCTTGGCATTAATTGATGCATCATTTCTGCATAAGATAAAGGTTCATCTCCACATTATGTTAATACACTTTCCACTGCAGCCTCTCTCCTAATACACCCTTGATTTGCCCTGAGAGAAGAGCCCCCCAGGATCTGCTCCCCTTCTGTACATGACAAGCCGACCAGCGTGCAAAGGGTGGAAGGCTCGGCAAAGACTCACACAGTGCTGGCAATCACCAGCCCGCTAGCTGGCATTGTTCTTGCTCTGTGTCTGTTTCAGCTGCATTTCTGCTCAGTTTCTCCTCATTCACTCTAAGCTTCTCTCTCTTAATATACCCTGGGCCTTCCTAAGGCCTTGGCCATGTTTGGCGCTTGCTGGTGGAAGCGTGCTGACGCGCGCTCCCGCTCAGCACTGAGCCCCTACAGCCGCAATTAGAGCGCCTTTAGTAGGGGCTCACCTGCGCTTCCGCGCGCTTGCGGAAGCACAGGTCTTAGGGGAATTTAAAATTCCCCCGCTTGCCGGCGAGACAGGCCGGTCACGTGAGCGGTTCGCCCAATGAGGGCGAACCAGCTCCGTGACGTCACTGGCCCCCCCCCCGGCCAGTGACGCGCCCGCCCCCTGACGGTCTGTCCCCCTTCTGCCCCGATCCATGTCTCCTGTGTGTGTGTATGCATGTGTGCGTGTGTGTGTATGTGTGTGTATTTATTGTGTGTATGCATGTGCGCGCGCGTGTGCGTGTGTGCGTGTGTGCGTGTGCGTGCGTGAATATATTTATCAAAGTTGCACAATGTTAATAAATAATTTATTCTCACGTCTTTTTTTTTTATTTTTAAAATATTATATAATATACACACACACACACATACATACACACACACAGGTTCCCCAGTGGCACACAAACACACAGACCACTTCAAAGTGACACACACACACTGACAGCTACCAAGTGACACACACAGTGATACCCGCCTCCCAAGCGCTTGCTGTCTCCTCTGTCAGGACAGCAAAAAGCTCCTGGTAGAGCGAGCGGCGGCAGCAAGCGAGAGCGAGCAGCAGCACCTAAGCGCTTACTATGTCCCAGGCCTAAGGTGGCAGTCAAAGACTGCAAGCCATTTGCTGCCATTTACTTCAGTCTGCTTTTTGCACTAGCAAGTGTTTGACTCTGGAACTTTAAATAGTCTCTCCTGGTGTATCTCACATTTGCACCCTTACTGGTCTCTTCTCTACTTTGTTTATTTACTGTATCCTTGCTCCTCCCATCCCACTATTTTATTTTTATGAAAAAGTCTTGCTTTTCCTTATCCCCCAACCTTTTGCAGTGTTACATACATTGCAGCCGCAAATTGTATTCTTTCATCTGCCATCCCTACCAAAAACTCCTCTCCTACTACCTCTATTGTTGTTGTTGTGTGGTGACATATCCCCAAACTCTTGACCAATTCATATACTCCTCCTATCCCGTCACCATGTCTGTTCCAGAAGTTCCTCTGCACCTTGCACTGCCAACCCCCCTCTAATCTTATCCACATCCCCTACCTCCATTTAATTCATTTTTGACTGCTCTGGGTGCAACAAACTGTTTTACTACATTTTTCTTTCCAACTCTAAACCTCGTCATCACTGAGATATGACTAATGCCCACTGATACTACCCACACTACTCAACTGACCTGTGCTGGCCTCTCCTTCAGGCATAACCCAGATCTGTGAGTAAGCATTAGAGACAAGCTCTATATCTGTGCTCAAGGAATTACTTCAAGAATTTGTAATAGACACTGCATATCATAATGTCCAATCCACATGAAAACAGGTATTCAACAACTGAGGGCTTGCTTGATAGTTAAATAATGCTCCATTTAGAGGGAGGAGAAACACATGACATAATACTCCTGGATTGATCCCATAGTGCAAAATAAATGTACCATGGAACCCCAACGAGAAATCAATTGATCAGTCACTCCCCTGGGGCTAGACTAAACATCCATAGAGTACTGAAAGATAAGAAATAAAGTACTTACACTTGCAAATGTGCCCATAAGAGTCCTGTAATCCGCGTGCAGCTGCAGCATGAGTTTGTAGGTAATTCTTACAGCGCCATGTATGCTGTGATGCTTCTTCTTCAATAAACCTTGCATCTTTTAATTGTTGATCCAGCCTCCGTCAGTTTTTATTTTTAGATCCACTCTACAGCAGTGCACTGACTGCACACCCATTCTATGGACACAGCACTAATAACCCAGATCTGCTGGCAAACATTGTGGGGAAGTCAACATCCTTCTCTCTCTTCGTTGCAATTTTCCAGTCATACCTAACCTTCCTTCTCATTCTTTTTCTTTGAAGCACACACAATTTGTTTCTTCCCTGTCTCTCCCCGTTGCTGTTCAATATGTTCCACCTGAGCCTACCTCAGAGTACTTGGATAACTTTGTCTGGCTCCCTATCTTTCTTCTGACTCCCTCTCTTTCATTCTTGGAGACTTTAACATTCCTATCGACAATCCTAACCCTCCAGCTGTTTCTAAACATCTCTCCTAACCTTTTCCTTTGGTCTCACCCAGTGGACTATCTTTCCTACCCAACTCATTGTGATGGTCACTCCTGTGTCTTCTCTAACTTCAACACATCGTATTACATATCTGGTCACTGCCTCCTTTCTTTCTTCCTCCCTCTTCCATCTGCCACCCTTTGTAAGGGTTCCAGTCCAGGGTTTGCCTGGAACTCACCCTTACATGGCTGTAGAGGTTCCTGGCAAACCTCTCCCTGGACTTGAGTTGCAGCTTACCTGGTTGCTGCCTGTTGTGCAGATCTGCACCTATTGACTCTCCTTGCTATTTAGGGTCAGCCTCTTACACCAGGAAAGGACTGAGCATATTCATTGTAACCTGTGCTTGTCACAAGCACATCTGCTTTGCCTGACCTGTGGCCTTTTCTGTTCCTGAGGCCTTCCCTATGCTGAAGCCGTCCCTGTTTCTTTGACTTCCCTGGTGCTGACCCCAGCCTGTGCCCCGACCATTGCTCCTGTGCCGCCTGCCTTGACCCTAGCCTGGATATCGTCTCTGCTGCTCTCTCCAACCTTGACATGGCTATGGAGCCCACAATCTGGACCGGCTTTGCGACTCCAGGCTGGTGTTTCATTATCCCGACCTCGGCCCTGCGGTCCGGCCCTGGTTTCTGGCGAGTACCTGTTACACCCTTTTACAGTCTTTTTTTTTTTTTCTCCAACTTGATCAGGGTGCTTTTGCCACAACTCTCTGCCACCATCCTATTAAACTTTTTAACTAGGACACACAGTAAAACCCATTGTCTCCAGAAGTGTTCCCACAGTCTTAACGTCCGTGGGAGTGTGATTTCTTCCTATCAGATTTTATGCACTACAGATACATTCTCTCTAAATAAAATGCCGTCCTGTAAACAAATCTATTTCTACTACCTTATATCTTTTCTCTCCTTAAATCGTCCATGCTTGTTCTCCACTTTCAACTCCATTCGCACACTGACGAGTCAAACCAGTTAAAAGAGCTTTTTTTCAGTGGGATTGTTTTGAATCTGTGTTACTCGCTGCAGATAGATTTTTGGGGCTGTGGAATACATGCCAAGTTTGTTTTCTCTTCTTTTTTTGCTAAATATTTATAGGAGGAGTCTGCTTTTATTCAATATGATGGGAAGTAGGGTAACATGCTGCAGGGATTTTCATTCCCCTGAATTAACTTCATTGCTTGGGTTGTGTCAACCATCTCACTATGTCGAATAGTGCCCAGTATGTGTGTGTGGATAGAGCTACCTATAGATATAGATGTGTGTGTGTCTGTGTGTGTGTCTGTGTGAGCAGCAAGCATTCCAATGTAGAAGGCCTGGTGCTAGTCCCATAAATAATGTAAAGAGTACGTTACCATCCAGCAGGGCAGCAGAACAGCAAAGAGAGACCGCACTCAGAGGTAAGTCAGCAAAATAATGTATTGAAACAGACACAAATCCCTGCATCATTAGATTTTTTTTTTAAATCAGATTTTTGTGTCAGTTTCAATACATTATTTTGCTGACGTACCTCTGAGTGCGGTCTCTCTTTGCTGTTCTGCTGCCCTGTTGGATGGTAACGTACAGTTTCTTAAAATATTCTTCATAAAACTGTACCAGATTGACCCGCGCTCCAGTTTTGCATGTTTATATGTGACCTTCATGGTGTATTTTTGGCCTACCACATCAAATTTAGTGGGGTTGTGATCGATTAGAAAAGCCTTAGAAAGCCAAAGAGTTTAATATGATTTCAAATTAATAGCCTGTAAACCTTCAGTCATTTATCTTAAAGAAAAATAGGCACTGCGGCTATCCAAGGCCATATCTGTGTACATTAAAAGCAGTTTTGTACTCTGCACTGTAAAACGTGTGAAACAGACAGGCTTATGGTTTTAAGGCTTGTTTAGCTTATGATTTGTCACTTATTTTGGCTTGCCTCTATGGGCATAAGCTAGGTGCTTTAATTACACTAGTAGCAGACAAGCGAGTAAGTTTAAAAACAAATTCCAACTTAAATAAACATTGCATTTGAGACAAAAATTACCAGCCTGCACTACATGACATGTCTGACTTGCATAAGAGAAACGTTGTTGGCTGTTTATATTCAACCTTAAATGTCTTTGGTTTCTTTTATTGGGTTTGAAAAATGTGTGAACCACAGGCTCATTTCATGCAGCCCAATGTAAGCAGTGGACGTCTGCGTAAACCAGGTCATGAGAATTCCCAGAATACGGCTTGTATTGCTTGTTCACTAGCCCTGTAGATTGCTGAATATTTCTCGGGGCTTGTAACCGAGCATATGCATTCTGTAAAATGTGTGACATTTTTAACATAAAAAATGTTAGAAGACTTGCAGTCCTGTTTGGATTTTACTTTCAAACATTTCCACCTTTTTCTCAAATTTACGTTTCAAATATTTGATCTGTTGCACAATAATTTCAAATGTTTGTAAGAAAACAGACTCATTGTACAATTTGAACGACCACCATTTTAGTTGTATGTATGTCTTTATTTATATACTGCCATTAATGTACATAGTGCTTCACAGCAGTAATACCATACATGTGACAAAGGGGAGAAGAGCTTCAGACATAAAAGTAACATTTAGGAAAAGGAGTCCCTGCTCCGAAGAGCTTACATTCTAATTCTGTTGGTAGGAAGAACGTACAGAGACAGTAGGAGGGCATTCTGGTAAGTGCGTCTGCAAGGAGCAAAGGTTTCTGTTTGAGGTGTTAATTATCAACCATGGAGCTACTCATATACTTCCTTAAGCAGGTGTGTTTTAAGGGGGGGTCTTAAAGGTGGATAGAGTGGGTGCTAGTCGGATATTGAGGGGAAGGGCATTCCAGATGTGTGGGGCAGTCAGTGAGAAAGGTTTAAGGCGGGAGAGGGCTTTAGATACAGATGGGGTAGAGAGAAGACATCCTTGAGCAGAACGGAAGAGCTGGGATGGTGCATAGCGCGAAAATAGAGCTGAGATGTAAGGAGGGGCAGAACAGTGTAAAGCTTTAACAGTGAGGAGGAGAATTGAGTGTGTGATATGGGATTTGATAGGAAGCCAGGAGAGTGATTTCAGCAAGTGAGGCCCTGAGACAGATTTAGGAAAGAGTACAGTGATTCTGACTGCAGCAGAATTTAGTTAAAATAAAAATGCTGAAGCTTTTGTGGAGCAATGTTTTTTACATGTTCTGTGGTATAATACTTTTGCAATAACTGTCACCACAGTCTTCATTCTTTTCACTAAGTTTATATAGATAGAGAGCTCTATCGCTCTATCTATATCACTTAAGCGATTGCTGCTATTTTATTTTTCGGTACCAAATTCTCATGTACCACCACCAGAGTAGAGAGAACCAGGGTATTCCTGCTAATGGGATAAACAAGTCAAAAGCAAAGGCTGATAAACAAGGAACATCATGAACAAGCTTTGTCCTATCATCACTGCAGGAGCTAGGCACAAATTGTCTTTGCCAGTCTTTGTTCTATGATTAAACTGTTAAAACGCCCATCAAGTAACGGTATCTTTTGGTTCTTCATTAGTATTCCTTTGGCAACGTGATCCTGTAGTAGTTATAACGTTTTATTTAAAGAAGTAGTCCGTGCTGATTTTGCTGCATGAATTCTGCACACCAAATGCTTGATTTATGTTTAGAGTTTGTAACACGGTCATATTATGATTTTGTTTTCTTTAAGAAAGCAGAGTGCTTTGCAAGTTCTAAATGTTTCATTAATTTCTCTGTTAATCCATCATTGATTTCTTGTTTGTAGGCTTTGTATGACCGAGGATTCCCGGTTCCAAAACCTTACGACTACAACAGGCATGCAGTAGTAATGGAGCTAATTAATGGGTATCCTTTGTAAGTAATAAACATCTTTATTTTGTTACTAAAAAAAAAACATACAGTATAAGACAATTAAATTGCTAATATAGGAACCAATTTAGAACAATTTTATTGGCTGTTTGGTGTTTACATTTTTCCGTGAGGCGCTAGTTCATTTGTGTGTGGTTTTAATATTTTTTCTTTTTTTGTGTTCTGTGGTATTATTTCTATTTATTTTCACGTGAATACTTCTTGTTTTACTGCTCTCCATTTGGAGTGATGCTGAGGCCCTATTTACTCAGCAGTGCTATTCCATAACATGCTCTCCTGTGCCAGCAGACACCACCTATCTCATTCAAATAAATGGTCATAAGGTGTCTCTTTGCCCAGTACAACTTAGTAAATATGATCCAACATTTTTGTTTTTCATGGAAAGTACATAAGCAATCATCCTGTTTCTTTCTGTTGATTATTATAAGGGCCTTTCTGGTTCTATTTGTGTGGGGAAGATAAACTATATGTAAATTAATGTGAGACGTCATTGGTAGTGTTAAGGATTGTTTAGTGTGTGTGTGTGTGTGTGTGTGTGTGTGTTCGTGTGTGTGTTCGTGTGTGTGTTCGTGTGTGTGTGTTCGTTCTATATTTGCAGACAGCAGATTTCCTTAAAAAAATGCTCCACCACTTTAAAATGAACTGACTGCAGTATTTAATGATAAAGAATGTACTGTATTTGTAATCATCCAACCACCAAAGTTAATTTTTCTTAGAGAAACCACTGAAATTGCCCCAACTTATACCAATTCCTATTTTCCCCTAAAAGTCCAGCACCTCACCCAGCCTTGACATGTGAGCATGCTGATTGCAGCTTGCTGAATTTCCTGCTGCGTACCCGTCACGTGCCGCATTCGGTCCGCTCCAGATGGTACCTCTTCTTTGGTGCGAACAACACTGTACCACTCCCATATGTTCCAGACCAGCCCCTCCTGCCTACCACGTTCACATTCTCTGAGCGATATGCCCCTGCTATGGGGGTGCAGGTCAGCGAATATGAAGCAAAGCAGGGAAATAGTGTGGTAGGAAGGAGAAGCTGGTTTGGAACATATTGGACGGAATACCAAATGGAAAAATAGTGATCTGCATGATCAGTCGTGTGGCTGAATTTCATGCTCTAAGTTATGCAGATGTTAATCAGGAAAGTCTGTTCCAAGTTTGTAGTGGCAGTTGGAGGATCTTTGCTATGTCCTTGGGGGTCAATAGATATATTTATTTTATTCAAAGTTTGGGCCTTTTAGCTTTTTTCAGTATTTAGTGATACTAATGATAGATTTAAATGGCAAAAAAAATGTATTTGCAGGAATAGGAGCTATGAATATGACCTACTACTATCTTAGGATGCCTTTTAAATTTTTTGGTTGTAATTGTCTATATTTTACACCATTAGGTGCCAGATTCGTCATATTGAAGATCCAGCGTCCATGTACAATGAATTAATGGAACTTATTGTCAAACTTGCCAATCATGGTTTGATCCATGGTGACTTCAATGAGTTTAATCTAATGCTCGATGAAGAGGAACGCATCACAATGATTGATTTCCCGCAAATGGTGTCCACCTCTCATCCAAATGCTGAATGGTCTGTATTAATCTTGGTCACTTTCAGCATTAAGCAATGCATTTAAAACTACCATGTGTTCATCTATTATTTACGATCTTTCATGGTGAGATATAGGTTTTCAACGCCCCAGTTTAACTTCAGCATAAAGTAGAAATAATGGAGGAGCTATGTCCTTGACTTGATTAATAAGTAACGCAAGCCAGAAGTACCACAGTAATTTACTGCTGCATTATTCCCACATACATTGAGGCTCTGTGTTTTACATACCGTCTAAATAGCTTCATTTTTCTTGTCTGTCAGAAAAATGAATAAACTTGACAGTTCCAAAAAGAAGTGATGTGATTTACAGTATGATCTGATTTTCAATGTAATGGAATTATACAAAAAATATGTGTTAACATAACTGTTTTTACATTTACATTGTTTCAGGGGCAACAACATTTGAACTGCTAACAAATAAATGCTCCTACAGTGTTTCTTTATTTTATCTAAACCATCTTTTCCTGTTCCCCATGGCAATGGACACCGTAGGGTTAAGTTCATCCTTAGCTTGTGTAGGACAGGAAATTGAATTCTGCAGGTAGTACCATAAAAGGCCCATCCACCTACCTGCAGGTAGTATTTTTCCTGTCCTACAGCTAGGAGTAAGTAGTGTTTGTTATTTTGTAAAAGACTCGCCAGACTGCAGCTAGTGCAGTTAATCCAGACGGTTGTCGCCTCTCTCTTCCTGCAGCTCCGACGTATAAGCACTGTGGGGGGGGTTGGTGTTCGGAGGACTGGCAGACAAGGGATGCATCTCCGTACGCAGTGGTAACAGCTGATGCAGGGACATGCCTTTTTTTTTAATGGCCTCCCACATGGTTGAATAGCGTGCGCCCGTCTCTTTGCGCGCCCGCTCTCCCCATACGCAGGCCAAGCATGGCTGTGCAGAAATGCCTTCAGCGCTCTGAACAAACTTCCAATGACGTCAGAGAGGCGACAGAGCTACAGCCTCAGAAAAATTTTAAGCAGTCTCCTGCATGGAACGCTGTGCATCAAGGAAAACAAATCAGCTGGAAGGATTGCAGAAATCAGCATGGAGGCTGCTGCAAGTAAGGGTCGCTCCCTATAATGGGGTGAGTCCTTAGTTTTAGTGGAGACATCGAAAGAGAGTTGATTATGCAGGACTAAATGCATGGAGGGGTTTTTTTTTTTTTGGCACCATGGTTCCCCTGTGATACAGCCAGAAGAGGGAACTTCCATAATGTCCTTAGAAAAGACATTATGGAACTAGACAGTGCAGAGAAGAGTCACCGAATTAATAAAGGGGATAGACAATCTAATTTATGAGAGGCTAGCTAAATTAGATTTATTTACATTAGAAAAAGAGGGGATATGATAACTATACACATATATCCGGGGACAGTACAAGGAGCTTTTAAAAGAACTATTCATCCCAAAGGCAGTCAAAGGACTCTGGGGCATCCCTTAAGGTTGGAGGAAGGGAGATTTCACCAGCAACAAAGGAAAGGGTTCTTTACAGTAAGGGCTGTTAAAATGTGGAATGCATTACCCATGGAGACTGTGATGGCAAATATAATAGATTTATTCAAAAAAGGTTGGACATCTTTTTAGAAAGGAAAGGTATACAGGGATATACCAAATAAGTAAACATGGGAAGGATGTTGATCCAGGGACTAATCTGATTGCCAATTCTTGGAGTCAAGAAATAATTAATTTTTCCCCTTATGAGATATCATTGGATGATATTTCACTGGGGTTTTTGTTTGCCTTCCTTTGGATCAATAAGTACGGATATAGGATAAAGTATCTGTTGTCTAAATTTAGCATAGGTTGAACTTGATGGACGCATGTCTTTTTTTCGACCTCATCTACTATGTAACTATGTAACTTTTAAAGTGGCAATAGAGATTCTGCATTAAAAAAAAGAACGTTGATGTAAAAAAAAAAAAAAATTTTAATTGTGATAAACCTGCATTAGAAGCTAAAACTATGGAGATTGTCTTAAAGCAGAAGGAGCAGTAGCAATAGGGGATCCAAATGAACAGATGAATAGTTTTCTGCCATGAAAGATACAGTAACTCAGTGTTGAGTCAGCAGCACAACCAGCTACTAAACCAACGCAAAAGAGATTGATCTCAAACCAGTTTGGCTAAAGTGAGGGAGTCCTCGTCAGAAGAATCGGATTTCAATCCAGAACTGATGGAACCTCTAATAAAAGCAATGAGGGAAACATTGGAATTGGAGGATTAGAAGGTAATTGAGAGCAGATACATTATTTGGGGGAATCCAAACCAAGACCACGAGTTTTCCGATTAATCAAGTGATTAAGGATACGGTACAAGCATAATAAACTCAGCCTGATTTAAAACAAAAAAAAATAGTGATTCTCAAGAAATTCAACAAAATGTATCGTTTTGGACAAAAGGAGGTGCAATTGTAGGAGGTAACTTTGAAAATGGAGGCAGCAATATCTAGTTACAAGGAAAACCAACTTACCAGTTGATGACACAGCATGATTAAAGGATGTGATGGAAAGACTGTTGATGGCCTCAAGGTTCCACAAAGTATCCGGCCGATCCTCCTCTTACCGTGCACCCCACAACTGGAACAGTCTACCGGACCCTGTCACTTCCGCCACCAGTCTAAGTTCTTTCAAAACTAAAGCTGTCTCACATTTTAATCTGGTGTCTAATCGTTGCATATGTCTATAATATATATTATCTTTAACTGTGCATGCAATGTCTTGTATATAATGTACTGTTTAACACTTTTCACTCATTGTAACTATGTATTTGTCATTATAACTCTGTGCCCAGGACATACTTGAAAACGAGAGGTAACTCAACGTATTACTTCCTGGTAAAACATTTTATTAATAAATAGAAAGAAGGATGGCGTTCTGAAGAAATCTTATCTGGTGGCAGGGGCAGCATGCTAACCTGCAATATATCAAACACATCGGTATCGAGCTAAGCACATATGGATCTCTAATATTGAGGCAGCATTAGAGAAAGGAGTCAAGCGATCTTCAATTCTAAAAGTTTTTTCAGAGAGCAAGTGGGCATCTGACTACATTGCTGAACTTCACTGGATGCTGTGAAATTAGCAGCCAGATCAATGGCATGTTCTCTAACCACTAAAGTGTGGATGGCAGATTCGGCATCCAAGAACACTTTATGTAATTTACCTTTTGAAGGAGAATTCCTGTTTGGGTAGAAACTGGATTCAATTATATCTAAAGCAGCAAGAGGTAAAAGTATTTGTTGGCCTCAAGAAAGAAGTGCAAAGACATTTTTATTTATCAGTCAGAGAGAAGCAGGGTCATACCATCGAGGAAGATCAATTTCAAGACAAAACTTCTTGGAGAGGTGGACAAAACATGTATTATTATTTATTTTTTTTGTCCTGGCTCCAGAGTGTGGGCTGCATTCACCAGAGGGAAGTTTACATGGAGGTCAACGAGTCCAACGGACTCAAATTGAAGGAAGATAAAGTCCAAGCAGCCCTGAATTGGATTAATTAATAGTAAACAGGTGGGTACTTCAGATCCTTTCCTATGGATTCACCTAGAGTTAAAGAGCTTTCCAGGAAAAGACGTGTTCTTAAACATCAAGATGACCTTGGACAAAAGAAAAGACCAAGAGAATGAGTGTCATACTTACTGCAAGAAAAAGTAACAAGAAGGGTGCCTCAAGATCGGAGGAAAATTGGAGTTTATATCAGAATTTTTTTTGTGTGTGTTTGTGGTAAAAAGGACATCGGGAGGATTCTGAGCATTTCTAGACCTAAGATAATGGAATACCTACTTGCAAATAAGAGTTCAAAATGACCTCACTAAACACCATTATTCAGAAAGTAAAACCTTACAATTGGATGGGATCCATAGATCTCAGACACCTACTTGTACATTCCAGTGGCGAAGAAACATCAAAAGTTCTTCAGATTCTCAGTAAATCAGGAATATTACCAATATACGTCTCTTCCATTAGGCCAAACAACATCGCCGAGAACATTCATGAAAGTGTTGACAACATTAATAGCAGAATTTAGAAATATGGGCATAGACATATACCCATACTTGGGCGACCTATTGGTAAAATCCCAAAGGGAAGAGCGATTTTATTACAATACACAGAGGTAATCATTTCCTTCTGATGACGTCATGGCTGGTTTGTAAACAAAAACAAGAGCCAAGTTATTCCAATACAATCATTTAATTCCTGGGAATACAATTTAAAACAGCAGAAGGAGAAATTAGTTTGCCTCACTCAAGGACTCCAAGACATTGGGGTCCGGACGAGGAATCAGGAGGGCAAGGTTCACTTCTGCAACAGATTGTATGAAACACCTGGGGAAATTCATGTCAACGCTAAATATGGTACATGGGCAGGGCTTCATATGAGGCCTCTACAACAACATTTCTTGCAATAATCAAACAAAAATCCAAAGTGTGTGTGTGTGTCTCTCGAAGATGGTGGGAGAATGCCCAAAATCTGTTATAAGGACATACGCTACACCAAGTGCATTTGTTACTGATCACAGATGCCAGCGGCACATGTTGGGGAGCGCAGATGAGAGATCAAGTGGCACATGGTAGTTGGCCAGCAAAAGATCAGCATTTACCAGCAAATCTGCTAGAGCTCAAGGCAGTTCAAAAAGCACTAGAAGCGTTCCAAGAGCACATAAGGTGTGAAAATATACAAATAAGATCCGCCAACAGCACTTGTGGTGAAGTATATAGCCAAACGAGGAGGAAAAAGAGTGGAAGACTGAGGAAATTGCCATCAGAAATACTGCCATGGGCAGGAGTCTGTCACAAATATGACAGCCATACATATACCAGAGCCACAAAACACAGCAGCAGATTATCTCCGTAGCAACAAAATGCACCCTGGAAAATGGACTTTAGACAACCAAGTATTTTCACGAAATAGAGAGGCATTGGGGTCATCCTAAAGTAGACCTGAGGGCCACATATCACAACAAAAAGGTGGACTGTTACTGCAAGAGGCGATTTATATCCCTGTGCGATGTAGACGGATGACCTACCCTTCAAATGGCAGTTAACGGCATATCTCCTTCCTCAAATTCCTCTTATTGCAAAGATTTTGAGGAAAATAAAAACTGACCAAGCAGAGGTGATACTGATTGTGCCTTATTGGCCAAAGAGACTTGCCAATGTAATAAACATGGCAATAGACACTCCGTGGCATTTACAGAATGTACGAAGGTTGCTACATCAAGGCCCTGTGAAACACACAACGCAGAGAACGAGCTCTGGTGGCTTAGAGATTTGAGTGGAAAGTCCTAAGAGACAAAGGATGTTCATATAGGACTATACGGACTCTGTTAAAGCAAGGAAAACTTTGTCATCAACTGTCTACTACAGAATTTGGCTTTGCTTCAGGGACTTGTGTGAAGAACAGAAACACAATTTCTTCCCACCAACCTCTGACACATTGGTACAGTTTCTGCAAGAAGGATTTGACAAAGGACTCAGTCTGAGTTCATTAAAGTGCAACTATCTGCATTATCCGCACTTTTAGACCGAAAATCCAGCAGCTGAGACTCGTCATTCATTTCTTCCAAACAGTCAAAGATTAAGACCACAAATCAGGAGTAGAGTTCCGTCATGGGATCTCTCTCTGGTTCTTGATGCCCTGACAGTGCATCTTTTTAACTTGTACGTCAAATATCTTTGAAATTATTGACATGGAAGATAGCGTTCCTCATAGCCATAACATCAGCAAGGAGAGTGGGAGAGTTACAAGCTCTATCTTGCAAAGATCCGTTCCTTATCATTTATCATTCACCAGGATAAGGCAGTCATGCGACCAGTTTCAACCATGTCAGTGGGCACATAGGGCAGATATCTATGTGTGTGTGTATATATATATATATATATATATATATATATATATATATATATATACATATACACATATATATATATATATATACACATATACAGTGTTCGACAAACCTATACATTTGCTCGCCCCGGGCGAGTGGATTTAACCCCCGGGCGAGTAAATATTGGCCCAAGCAGCACACGTTTGGTACTAGGTGGCGAGTAGATTTTTTTGTGTGGCGAGTAGATTTTTTTGTGTGGCGAGTAGATTTTTTGGTGATTTGTCAACCACTGTGTGTATATATATATATATATATATATATATATATGTGTATATATATTTATTAGTGTGTGTGTGTGTGTGTGTGTGTGTGTAGTTTTAAGCTATGGGAGGTACCAAACACTACATGAAGACAGGAGGAGGGGCCTGTCCTCCTCAAGCTAAGGATCGACTTAACAGTCAAGGTACCCACTGCCATATCTTTCCAGGAAAAGAAAACCGCAGTAAGTTGGATACATTTTCTCTTATCAGGGTCCAAATATTGTGGTTTCAAATATTCTCACCAGCCTTCCTGTTGGATAAATAAACGTACCACTATCAAATCAGCAGTACTACTAGTAATTTTAAAATACACAGAGATTTTGCATGGCTTTTTAAAGCTCATTTTATTTTTATTTCAAAATGCATAGCAAATATTTGTATTAAGTGTTTACTAATGTTTATTAGATTATTTGAACAACTACTATTAGAAAGTTGAGGCTTTTAGGATATATTACTGTTGTTAGTTTTACAATGTTTAAGACAATTGTAATTTCATCTTTTTAGGTATTTTGACAGAGATGTAAAATGTATCCGTGACTTCTTTGTGAGGCGCTACAATTATGAAAGTGAACTTTATCCTACCTTCAGTGATATTCAGTGAGTCATTCTCTTTTTAACTTATGCTATTTTATATACTTATGGGGGGAAAAAGTTATGCTCCTGTGAAATATTCAGTGACCTATTTAAATACTAGGAAATATATTCATATATAGCAGAAAATATTGTTATGCAAAATATTTGTATAAAATGTTTGAGACTAGTTAGAAACTGCTTTTTGTGAAAGTGGTTACGTCAGAAGCAATGCCATTTAATTCAGCTTGTTGGAGAGTATTACTCTTCAGTCAACCTGACATCCACAAAACATTGCTGTAGCATTCGGCAGAAATGTTTAAATGTAATTTATAAGCTGTCTGGTATATGTGATGAAATTGTAGTAGGAATGGACATGTTTTATGTATGGTTTGTGTGCATTTTTCTTAACTGATAGAGGGTCATCAGAAATAGAACAGAAATACAGCCTTTTTTTGCACACTGTCCATATTTCAAAAGTTGATCATATGTAAATTGTTTTTGTATACTTGGAGTCAAAGACAGCACTATAAAACTCAAACTCACATTGTACTGGCAAGATCAAGTAAATGTACAATCCTAGTGGGGGGTGGGGGGGGGGGTGTGTGTGTGTGTGTGTGTGTGTGTGTGTGTGTATATAATGCATTCAATGTTTAATCCATCTTGTCATGTAAATTGTTTGGTTGGTTGATGGCAGCACTACCTACTCTCATATTGATCAGTCTGTTGCTTATTCTTTTAAGGAGAGAATGCTCTCTTGATGTGGAAATTGCAGCCAGCGGCTACACGAAAGAAATGCAGGAAGATGATGAACTCCTGCACCCAACTGGCCCCAGTGATGAGGAAGAGGAAACTGAAATGGCATGTCAGCAAGCCGCAGAAGAAGTAGAAATTGAAACGGGGAGTCTCAGTAATTTAGTTAAAAGCACTTCTGAAGATAAACCATTAGAGGCCTCAGCTACTATATCATCTAAAGACTTAGCACACCGTTACGAAGAAGCTACTGAAGAGGAAAATGGCAAAAGGTTGCAAAGCTTAGACATGGCAGAATTCACTTGTGCATTGGTGGAACTTGAAGGGCAGTCTACTGAAAATAAATGCAAAGATATCACAGGTAGTTCTGTAATTGGACTTGGTATTGACAAAAAGATAGCTGCAAATGCAAGTTCAAGTGAAGATCGAGGAGGTCCAGGAGTTGATGATGACTCGGAGGAATATGAAGATGAATGTCCTGATCTGTTTGACCTGTCTGGAGCAAACAAAGAGTACAGACCGTTCAGGTTAGTCATGTTCGGAGTTTCATTCACAAGATTCTGTTTCAGTTTGCAGTTATACAGCTTTCCAGTAAATATAGCCCACTAAAAGGCAATCTAACAAAGGAAAATTTTATTACCCTACAAAACTGGTACTAGGGTTTACTTGTGGATTTTGATAGATAATAGATTTCTGTAGTACCCGTACTGTTCCCATATCTTAATGCTATAAATGACATTATTTTGTTTAAAATTAGGTAAATGTTGAAATTATCGTCAGTCACTTCAGTGGGCATTAAGCTTTAGGGTTGTGAAAATAAAAGTGGATTGTTTATTTTACCTAGTATTATTTTTATAGTTCTTTTTATCTTTTATTTAAATGGCACCGACATTCTGCAGTGCAATGTGAGGGTAAGAACAAAACATACAATACATACAACTTCAAATATGTCCCTGCTCGAAGAAGCTTGCAATCTAAAATATATAGCTTTGAAAAATACTGTATGTGGTACGAATAATAAACTGTGAATTTCGCTGTTCATTCATTTCTCTTTTGTAGAGAGTCAATGAGTTTATTGGAATCAGCAAGCAGACACATTTTATTTGTGGTGGTACTTTTGACACCAGCCGTACTAGAAAGACTGATGTCCATTAAGATACAGTATTAATCCTTCTAACTTTAGCTTCTCCTGAAACAGCAAAAAGTAACAGAAGCCAGAGGGATTGGCAATGAATCTTAACATGCTGCAGAAACTTCCAGTGTCGTACTACAGCATCTGATGCCGTTTATATGTGGCTATCTTCTAATAACTTATGTCAATAAGGATCTGTCAGTCATTTTATTCTAGATTCCTTTTGCATAGGTCCACTAGAACTAGAACGTACTTTATTTTTTACATTGCGAGTCTATATTGTAAAACGCTTTCAATATCTGTTGGGGATCTTTCTAAGCCAATGTTATGCATGCTATTTACATAATGGTTTTGAAGAAAAGAAAGCTGTTTGTAATCCTCATTACTACTGTACATAGAGATGCCCTTCATTTGAATTTGATATGTAGATTTTCCATGGACACTTTAACAAAAAAATTTATATGTGTGTTTGTATTAGAGATGAAGACAGCATGGCTCATGTCAATGAACACCGAGCTAGAACTACTAGTATTACATCCGTGGGTACTGTTGGTAGCTGTTCAACCATTCTACCTGTAAGTACTGACCAACACTTCTAATGCTTCCATTTTCTAACTATCTGTGTAATATAAGTATTCAGTTGTCACACTTACATCTATTAAATTACTGTACCTGCTTGGGCATGTTGCATGTTACTAGTTTAAATACCCTGCGCTTTCTATATGAGAAGTGATTTATTTGGGGTAAGACTAATGATTTACAGTAAGTGCAATTATTTATTTTTAATGAATGCAGCAAAGTTGTTTTGCAGTCAATTATCTCATCTTGAACCAAAATTGTCCTCTTTACATGTTCCAAACATCCAGCACTGTGGTAATAGCTTATTCTGTAGGGCAACTCCTGCTCTAAACTTCATGCTGCCATGTTGACTCCCGCCATCAATGGGGCACATCTCCAAACCAGCAGATACAGTAGCTCAAAAGAAAGGGCATAATGAGAAGCCGAGGTAAGTATACAGAGTATCTTTATAACAAAAATACGTAATCAAACACTTGCATATAAACAGTTGGCATAAATCTATATGGATCGTCTCCAGGGTGAACTGAGAAGTGTCCAGCCCTCTCCATCTCCACAGTATTGCGAGGGATACTCTACAGTCCTCACAGTGCTCTCATGACACTGTAACAAATAACCCAGACTGTAACATTTTGCCGTTGCGATGTGTTCACGTGCTGAGACCTAAATAACCTCTAAAGCCCTTTGTATGTTTGCTTAATGTCCCCTCTGAGGATACGTTATTTCACGAAACGCATAGAGGTCAGCTAGCTCATCATGATAACCCGTTGTAATGTGAACGTCTGTGTCTGTTGGCATCATTAGAACTGCCGACAGTATTTCTTGCACTACCATGGAGGTGGTGTGGGCTGAAAACTTTGTGCAGCCTGGAGATCATTCATATTGTTTTATGCCGGCAGTTTTATGTTTATATATCGTCGTTGTAGTGGTAAAAGGCATTAACTACCTTCTTTGACTACTGGGGAAAAGGCGATTAAATATTCTTTTTGACAGGAAAAATGCTGTATTTAAAATAAATTTAAAAAAGGAAGGTGTTTTGATATAAATTCTGAAGATTAGGTGCCTTTAATGAGTTTTTTTCAATATAAATATCAAGACATTCCAAGTCCAGGGGTGCATTTGTGCGTTTTTACCAAAAAGGCGTTTTACCTCTACACTGACTATATGAGTGTTTGAATACTTCTGTATGTTATAAATATACTTTGTATACTTCTGCATTGCATTGTATCCTTTCTTTTCAGCGTAAACAAAAATGGTTTGGGAATAACGTTTAATAGTATTGATGAGCTCTCTCCTATGGTCATAATGGAACACCCCATCTCTTAGCTTGTCTTAAATGTTCCACAAATTCTCCTCCACACCTAACCCTTTTTTTTCTTCTTCCTCCTAAACTTACCCCGCTCAGTATAGTGGGGAGATGGGGAGTGTCTACTCCCCTTAGGCCTTAGTGCTTTGTGGAACTTCCACTGCAGAGTTCTCATTGCACTGCTAAGAAGAGCCAGCAAAGCAATTCTGTCATTGGCATCAGGATGCTCGCTCCTACAGCAGCAAACCACTAAAAGAAAAGACACAGTCTTGCGATGAAATGCAGAAGTGTCATCTTTTCATGTTGTGTTTTGAAGTTTTCAAAACTAACAGCTCAATAGCTGTTTGCACAATCTCTTCTTTCCATGGTATTTGTTTAAGAGTAGTGGCATATACTTGTGTATACCCCAACATTATTTTACTGTGAGATTTCCATTCATAATACAATACAATTGAATAGCATTGTACTAATGTTGTACTAAAACAAAATCAGACAATTCCTCAGTCTTGTTCTAAATTAAACAATCTAGCAAATTGTGTTCAATGTTTCTGGCACTGTAGGAAAATCAGGAATGTTGGTATTATGTTTTGCTACACATTTATTGTATTGCAAATATAAACTTCCGTCTTCATTATGAAGCTTACATTATTTGGGAATGTTAAAGACTGGCTCCCAATATATCCCAATACACCGAATATTATTAAACACACGGAAAGTAATTCCCACCAATTGGCGACAAATTAGGCCTAGAACAATTATACAAACTAATCAAATACTTTTTACTCACTCACCGAAATAGAAAAGATTTAAAAACTGAAAATGCATCAGAAAGTGGACCCCCATATACTAGGGCCCTCCCTAAGCTGGTGCAAAGATGCTCTCTCTCTCTTTTTTCTGTAACACCCCATCAAATAGCTCGTCTTAGAGGTGTCTGGTATTGAAACCACTAAAACCAGTCGCCACACCACACCCTTTTTTATTTTTGTGTTTTTTAATTCATATAGATATTATGGTTTATAGTGTATTTTCTATGGTTTGTTTTGTGGTAAATTATGTCTAATTGTTGGCTCTTTTTTGTTACTGTGTACTCATTGGGATAATGTGTCTTCTGCCCTATCTGTGTTATACTTTTTTCCTTTAGATAATGTTTGATTTCAAGACTATTTTATCCTAAAGTATCGTCATTCTTTTCTTTTGTATTATGCTTAAAAATGTTTAATAAAATGTTTATTTAAGAAAAATAATTTTACACTGTGTGTGTGTGTGTACGCGCTAACCATCTTCATTATAAAGCAGCATGTTATTCCCATATGTACAGCAAATAAAAATATCACTTGTGAGCACATTCACGTCTCGGAATGGTCTGCAACCTGGCTTTACTCCATTATCTCTTAGCATGCAATGCTTCCACTAGAGCAAGGGATTCTGGGAAGTGACATGCAAATGAGCTCAGTGTCACCTTTTACTTCCTGCCCATTTTAACATGGACCCCTATAAGTTTATACGTGCCACACAACCCAGCTTTTCTGCATAGCTTGGGTTACAGAAGTGCATAGCCAGTCACCCTGCCGTACTCACAGGTGGCCTTTGCGACCTTTTGGGTCTCATCCGTGTGAGGCTGGTTATTCTGGCTTTGCAATGTGAGGTGGGAATAGGCTTCAACCGCACCGTATATGTGAAAGTGCTCATAAGTGATATTTTTACTTACTTTACGGTATTGGGTTTTTGTCACTTTGTTACCCACCATAACTAGTATAATGTGTGGTTGAAAGGTAAGAAGAGATAATGGTGAAAAATGGGCTTTCACACTTGTCTGAGATGTGCTCACAAGTGATATAACCATGTGCAAATTGAAAAATGGGGAACACTAAGAAGAACAGCCACAAGATGGAGCCTTATTCATTGAAACCAAGCAGCCGTCTGACATTAACAGTTAATGTGCTATGCAGCCGATTCCCATTGCTGAAGAACTTCTCATATCTATTCCAATGAATGAGACAAAAATATTCTCCAGGTCTGGGAATCTTTAACCTGTGTTAATTAAAGGCAGACCTGGTACAAACCTGGTACCAATACAGACCTGGTACAAACTTTGCACTACCTGTAAGAGAAAAAGTATACAGATGTAGCTTGTTACTGCCACCTGCTGGCGCGTTGCAGCTACCCTGCCCCCTTTTTCAAGTACTGCCAATTCTGCTGAAGGTGGGATTCTCCCGATGGCACGTTCTGCATGTTCCTGTTACAACGCGCCAGTGGGAATAATAATGTTGCCATATCTGCAGGACAGGTTTTCCTTAACAACTTGTAAAGTGGCATGCATTTCTTTGTAAATACTGTTATCAATGCATTATATATGCATTATATATTACCATTTAATTTTACCAACCAAAAGGTATAAAGGATATTTTAGGATACTTTCTTAGAAATCCGGTTATCGGTCATTAAACAACGAACCCATTCATATTTAAATGTAAACATATTCTCATCATAAAAAATAAATGTTCCTTTCATTTAACCATTTGTCCTTCAGCTCCTTAATTCCACAATGCCTCCTTTCTAAAGGCTGTAGTTGCAATCTGGAGATATCATTGGCTGAGAATTTGCCTCCCAGGGAAATTAAAATGACTACCGAGTCTCCACAACAGTGGTGACCGTCATTAAAATAACAAACCGGTTAAATCGAAAGTATTTGAACAAATAAAAAGCCAGAAATAGATGAGCACGATATAAACGTAACAGTTTTACTATGTTACAGCGTCATTTTGCTTTTGGGTGATATTGCTACTTTACAGTTTGCAAAATTAAGATTAGCAAAAATCTATTTGCTAAAACCTAAGTATCGCATATTGCACCGTTTAAGTTAGATGTAGTTGTTCTTTATATTGCCTTTTATGCAGGGTTACGTGGTATGAAAAAGTGTGTGTGTGTGTGTGTGTACACGCACGCACAGGTTAAGAAATCAGTATTTTCCCATACAACCTCCATTTCAATTTTAAAAGGATCCAGGCAAGAGGAGACTGTACTAATGAGTCTGTTTTGCTGCTCCTAAGATTTCTTTCTTTTCTTTTTTTTTTTTTCCATCTCTAAGGAGTTGGTCAAACAGAAAGTGAAGCGTCAGTTAACGAAGCAGCAAAAAGCTTCCATCAGAAGACGACTGCAAAAGGGAGAAGCGAACGTGTACACCAAAGAGCGCCGAGAAAACATGTTCAACATTAAATGCAGCGTGGATTCTGCAGGCTTCTGGGGATAGCAATAGACGGGCGTTTTAACGGTCACGTCCTGAACTCTCGGGATGCAATATAAAGAAAATGAACTTAATCTTCATTTGTCACATTTTAAATATTGGTATTTTTGTAAACCCCATCAAGTAATAAAAATTTCTTACAGTGGATCGTTCATTTTGTTTTATGGTTTACGGTTCCTTAAATCACCCACAGCATGTTTCCCTTTAACGTTCAATAATAAAGTGAAATGCTTCCTTGAAGGTGAAACAATAATGTATTTGACGTGCTGTAATGAAGCACTGGGAATGATTTATTACTACTTTAGCAGGGAACCCTTTTTGTTTTCTACATCACTGTACAAATTCAATGTTTTCATCTTTAATTTTCCGATCTCATGCAATTCTGTACATTTCTGGAAACGTCCATTGAATCCCTCTCCTTATCTTTAACGTCTGGCAGAATGGGACGTTTGGCCGCGGCTGTTTCCAGTTGCCTGTGGCCAAACATCCTAGACCGCTCTCTGGGACCTCTTCAAATGCGTATAAAGTGCAGTCAGTACAAATAGAAACAGTGATTAGGGCGCTAATGTATAGTGCCCTTAATATACAGTGAATGTGTGTGGCATACACTGTGATCATTAAGCAATGGGGGTATATTAGTCGCAAGCAACCAGTTCTGCAGCCGGAGAGAAATAGAGGGTCCCAAACCCCCTTTCATACAATGGGAAACGAAGAATCTCTGACGCATGGACTGATGGTTGTGACCAAGATAACAGAAATATTATTGAGACCGAGGTCATCAGACGGAACATTGAAATGAAAAAAAGAACAATGTTTTAGAGTACCCCTGAGTAAGCCTGCACAGGTAACACGCGTAGGGTGAGAGTCCTGAACCTCTACAGGACCTGTAGCATCTTTCTCCCCATTCAAGAAGTTGAGGCTGCATCTGATTACCGGCTGGACGCCTTCTGATGAGCTGCGGGAGCAGAGGAGACCCGTTACGGCTAAGCTGAATAAGCCACGTGTGGATGCCATCAGACGAGCTGCGAATGCGGAGGAGACCTGCAGCAACTGTGCTGAACCGGCCACGGAAGAGAGCAGCAGACCGGGAAACTGTGACATACTGCTGGAGGGAGCCATGGTAAACAGCATCCGCAGGCTGGATCCGGCTCCGTGGTTCGCAGCGCTGCAGTCCTTACTATCAGAGTCACCGTAAAACCTGTGTTTTGCTGAGAGGGCACTGCTCATGCAGAGAAGCAAAACACCTACACTGACTCAAACAAAATTCACCCTGAGGGCGTCACCTATGTACTATATTTCGGTGATAATACCCTTGAGAATTATATGAATCCTACACAATTGCCGAGTAAGGTTTTTACCTGAAAGGAATACCCATAGCGATTGTAAATACTCTACTGAAGGTTAACCTTACTGATAAAACATTCAAATGACATGGTCTCTCTTAAACAAAAGTACATTACCTCATAAGAAATTTGGAATGTAATATATTTAACATAAAGAAGCAGTTCAAACTATCCTACATGGTTTTTTTTTTTAATCAGTTCTGTACGATGAGAAAATACTTGTAGCATTTAAAAAATGTGTAATATATATATATATATATATATATATATATATATATATATATATATATATGTGTGTTTTTAAAGACATTTCTAATGTAGGAAGCATTTCCAAAGTGACAGCCCCTTCCCCTACTTATAGGCTCTGGCTCTTGAGCCCCGCCCTCTAGCAGTGCACCAATTGTAACTGCCCAGTCAATCATATTCCAGGACTACATTGCCCAGAATGCTGTGCAAGAACTGAATTAAATAACCCGGAGCAAGCAATCTATTACAGGAGAACGGATCGATCTGCAGCTTAGCTAATCACTTGTCAGTGTGCAGATTGTATTGATGCACATATTGAATGGGATTTTTATTTTTTAACGGCAGCTTGAACTGCAACTTTAACTCTCTAAGAGACCCACATCTAGAATCAGGATTGAAATTGTGGATACCGGACAGGATATTATAAATCAATATAATCTGTTTTTCAATTTCAAACCCTTTTTTTTTTTTCTGGAGGAATACGGATATTCAAGTATCACAGAATTTTTAGAAGTTTGTCGACCAGATATATGGTTTAGCTGTACTAAAGTTCAGGTGTTTCATGTGTATTTTATATTATCATTTTAAATAAATTGGTCTTTTTTTTTTCATTTAAATGTTCTGTCATTGATGACCTCGGTCTCAATTATATTTCTGTTATCTTGGTCACAACCATCAGTCCATGCGCCAGAGATTCCTCTTGTTTTCTAGTCAGTACAAAGGCTAGATAAATAAGAAATGACAGTGGCATATTTAAGATGTTAATTCTGTATGATAAATGCCTTTTTTTTTTTTTTCAATCTTATTTTAAATGGTTTCTTGAATCTATTTGAAAATATGATCGGAAGAAACTTGGGGCGTGTTGTCTTTGTATGTTGTCGTTTTTGTTTGAAAGGGGAGAATAGATCTTTTTCACCACACAAAATGCTACTGCTTGGTGCTTTGATTTTCCAAGAATGGAAGAAACATATAAAGCAGCAAGTCTGACATTTTGACCCCCCCCCCTCTTTTATCTTTACAGAAAGGCAACAGAGGGTGTGTTCCCCCAGAGCTAAACTGTGTTATTTGCAGCTCTGAAGACAAATTGGTTTACGAGATGCTGTTATTTAACCCTGTTATAATTTAACCCTGACGCTACCAATACATTGTAAAATAATATCTGGCACCAAAGGGATTAATAAACACCTTACAAGTAAAACTAAAAGCGCATAGCATTCATATGTGCAAATAAGCCTTCAGTAGCACAAGTGAGCAGCTACAATAGTCCTGAATTAACCATGACTAACTGGCCACTTCGGCTACTAAAGGATTAATATATTTTCCAATGTTGATATATCTTTTTAGAATCAATTCCAGGTTGACCTATGTATATAGCGGTGTTCAGATGGGTAAAGCAATACTCGGCACTCCAGATGTCTTCTTATAAAGGTGAAAATTTAAGGCAGCACCAACGTTTTGGTCCTTCCCTGGATCTTTGTCAAGATCCAAGACAGGTCCAGGGAAGGAATGTTGGTCCTCCATTCAATTTTCACCTTCACAGTCTTTAGCACCCGGGGCAGATTACTAGCACAGCAATGTGAGTGCTTCTTCGACCTATGTATATAGTGGCCATTGCATACATAAGCCTATTTTGCCTAACGCCTCCCTGGGCTGTGATTAAAAAAAAGTAGTGCTGTTTTTTTTAGCGTTCATCCAATATCACCAAGTATCATAGTTAAGAGAACGTAAATAAGTAATTTGACATTACTCATTTGCATAATGCTGCAGTAAAGATCTGCTTATCGCTGCTTTACTGCTGCTATCCTGAATCTGGGTCTGAGGGAGTTCCAGAGACTGCTTGAGTCTCTTATTAAATTAAATATATATATTTATTTTATTACTTTTTGCCCAGTCATTCAAAGAGGGAAACATCTGAGGGCACGTTGTTGATGCTTGCCAACAGATTTAGACGTAACCGTATAATTAATTTTGACCCGATAAGTGATGATATTAAAGATGGATAACTCTAAAAGTGACCAATTGTATATTATTTCAGCTGCAAGGTGAATGGCGGGTAGTTGTGAGTGGTTATGTTTCAGTGCAGAAACAATATAACCAACCATAATGAAATGCGGGGAAAAATACAATAATGGCCATTGAGGCTGAAAAAGAGATCTCAATGAAAAATGAGTTGGCACTGGAAGCAGGAAATGCTCACGGTGAAACATGTTCTTTGATGGTTCAGTGAAACAATATCAATAGGAATTTGACAAATTAAATCTGAATAGTTTTTCACTGTTTACTTTGAGATCTGGAAACTGTGCCCAGGACATGGCCAATGCACATTCACTCCCCAGCACTGATTTTGGCTTTGGGCACAAATACATTTCCTGCATCATACACTAAAGCAATTCATTTCTATCCATCCATTGTCCTCTCCCACTACAAACACGTTACTGTATTACCTATGGAGCAGAGTGTATGGTTTCACTGACCATTCGTATAAGTCTTTTCAAGAACTTCCCTCAAAACAAATAATTTATTCACGGTCAGTGATCTATTAACACTTTTCTTCAGCTGTTAGCATGATATCATGGTAGCAAGGTAATTCAGTTTTCTCTTTTAACCCAAACTTGATCCTTTTTTTTATAGCATTGGAATTATTTTATGATTACCTAATACCCTACATAATTTAGTATTACTTAATAACCTACATCATATCTTCTTCTTTGAAGCAATCTTTTCATCTATAAAGGGCCCTTTTATATGTACTGATGCAGCGGGCGTTATTCGAACACATCACGGCGCCGATTTTGAGTTCTCTGCTGTTCCCCACGCAGCATGAACGCGGCCAATCGCCCCAGGCACCCGCACTTATCGTGGATGTTTTGCTTGAATTTCATGGATTCTGTTTCTCCGTTTGCAATAAAATGGATGAATTGTAATGTGTACAGTACTGTGCTACGGTGTCAATTACATGTTATTAAAAGCCAGAACACTAAAACTCGTTTTTCTGCACTCGCCGCCCTCGCATCTTAGTGCGGGGAGGCTGGAATTCATCCCGCGGTTTCAAATCGGGATTCCGATGTGCGTGAAGTGTTCGAATAACGGCCGCTGCATCAGTAAGTAGGTGCTTTTCACAGTATAATGCAGTGTGCCAATGTTACAGAAATAGTTGAAAATGCATAACTAGACAACAAAGAAACAAAGTTCAACTGATCAGTGCTTCCAAATCTCGGCTACAAAATGGCAGTCTATTAACTGATGAAAAGTAAACTTGCTTGAAGGAAGGACTATCTAGGCATCATGGAGTCTTGTTTGTATGCAACAAATATACTCAGAGTAAAGGGAAGGTACCTATATAATGTCCATTGGTTGATAGTACAGAAAGTGACTGTTAGGAAGAGAACCAGAGAGTACTGTACACTACTTGGAGAGAGGGGGGGGAGACAGTGTATATATGTGTGTGTGTGTGTGTGTGTGTGTGTGTGTATATATATACACACACGAGGTGTCATGTTCAAGGGTGTATATATATATATATATATGTGTGTGGACCATATTTACCAGGCCAAAGTCCAGCAAAAAAAGACAGCACACTGTGTAGTATAATCCAAACGTCTTGTATTAGAACAAAGAATACACTGCAGCCAACGTTTCGGTCCCACAGGGAGACCTTCCTCAGGGCCGGGCAAAAGTCAAATGACAGTGAGCATCCATATATACCCCAACCCACAGTGCACCAGACAAACATGAACCAATCACCAACCCCATAGTTACCTGTAGCTTGCACATCAGCTGTCCGAAATGCACATTCAGCCAATCAGTGAAACGAGGCAATCATCCCCCGCTCGCAAGTGAAGGGAATTCAATTAGTGTCACTTAGACTCATTGCTGGATTTGTTGACATAAGTTACAATCACTTAGAATCATTGCTGGGTTTGTTGATATCAGCTACCTGCGCCTGGCTAAGCCAAGCGTCACCCGTTGGGTATGCGCAGCGGAGTACCAAGCTGCGCCGAGGAGCCAGTGGAGTAACCTGGCTGCGCATGTGTCTATGCACAGACTCAGTCGGTAAATCTCCCAGGCAACCGCAGACGGCAGCCTGCAGACCGCGTATGCACAGCGCACTAGCGCTGACAGGAGCGACACCGCGCACCCGGCAGGACCAAATGAATAACATACTAGGATGGAAATAAAACATACAGAACACCTACAAGCTCAAATTGAACCCCCAAAATACCCACAACATATATATAAGCATATAAGTTTCACAGAGGAGTGCTACTGAGCATGGCAATATGTATTTAAAACCAGAGACATAACATAAAACACAGACAAAGCTCAGTGCACATCCAGACAAACTTATATACGGTACAGTGCCTAAATATACATGTATAAATAGCTAATAAATAAAATGGTCTTTTAGTTTAACATTTTGGCCAAATTGTTGTAAGCCCTTGAGCCAAACTTCACGGCAGACCACGTTTCAAGGGTCCCTACACTAATATAAATTCTTAATAACCTGTGCATTGCCAGGAAGAATGATTTATAATAAATCTGTCAATATAAGTTGCAAAAGTTCTAAGTCTGATTGAAGCTTTTATTAACCTGTACATTACCAGGAAAAGCACTCTGTAATAGATTTGTCACAATCACACTGCATGCAGGCAAGTTCCCCTGATAGTGGGAGATGCCATGGAGTGAGCTTTTAACCATTTAAATGTGGGAGGGAGTGAGCTTCAATTGGATAGGAGGTTGCCACCCTCCAAAACAGCCAAGACTAGCTGCACAAGAATTATAAAACATACAGAACACCTACAAGCTCAAATTGAACCCCCAAAATACCCACAACAATGTTAAACTAAAAGACCATTTTATTTATTAGCTATTTATACATGTATATTTAGGCACTGTACCGTATATAAGTTTTTCTGGATGTGCACTGAGCTTTGTCTGTGTTTTATGTTATGTCTCTGGTTTTAAATAGGATGGAAATAGACTGGCCTAAAGGTTGTGCATAAGGACACTGTTGATCTGCAATAAGGCAAAGGGCAGACACACATAAACAAAGGGAAGTGAGGGTGTGCAAGGGAAGTGAAGGAACCATGGATAAAAAGTGACAATCACATAACAAGTCAAATAAAGCAGACAGGGAAACATAAATTTACGCAAGGCAAAATATGTTATAGAAAACAGCCCAACTCCAACTCCTCATTCAGTCCGCCAGGTGCCATAGTTCTCAGTTCGTAAATATATATGTGTATATATGTAGCCAAGTTCCCCCTTCTGTTGCTGACCCCCCCACCCCCCCCCCCGTCTTGTACTCACCGCCACCGCCCGCGAGGAGGTGAGGGGGCATGTGCGCGAGCAGCGCGCTATCTTAGGGAGGCAGCCAGTTGATGGGGACGCGTGCGGGCCGTTGCTAAGGCCGCGGTCGCGTTGCGAGGGTCCCGGCGGCTCGCGGTGAAGGACGCCGCCATTGCGGGTTGCGTTGCACATGCGCAGGAGGCAGAAGTGCTGGGAGGCCCACAGACAGGTCGCACATGCGCAGACAGGAGCGCGCGAACCCTAGCCTACCAGGGAAGGCTCTTGGAAGGGACTACAAGTCCCATGAGCCTCCGCAGCGCCCCGCGTGATGCCAGGGAGCCAATAGGGCTGGAGTATCTCCCTGCACAGAGAGGAAAAGATACATTTCGCGCGCTGTAGAACGGCAGTTGGAGCTGGGAGCAGGAAGGGGAAGGAAGGGTGTAGTGAGCAAGTGGCTCCTACACCAGGTAAGGTCCCCCAGGTCCCAGGTAGGCCCCAACTCCCCACCAGGTTAGTGGGTAATTAATAAGGGACGGCCCCAAGTTAGGGACCCTGACCTTAGGTTCGTGGTGGGCATTCTTGTCAGGTCACAGCGGTCAGTGCTGTGAGGGCTGACAAGAGAGCATCGTGCAAGGTGGCAGTGCGTTGCTGCAGGGGTTGGAAGTGTGAGGTAGGAGTTAGTCCGAGGGGACCCGGGTGGTGACGGGAAGAGGTAGTGCGGGTGCAGGGGGTCAGGGACCCACTTGTATAGGATAGGCTACCCCGTTGCCCATAGGAGTTTTCCCCTGAATACATTCAAGGTTGCTGTGCTGTAGGGGCGGCTTATAGTAGCAGTGACCATCACGTTAGTTCACAGAGTCAGTTAGGGACTCAGCAGATGCTGCGCATCCGTTCAGAAGGTTGGGCGCAGACTTCCGCTGCCGCTGCAGAGGCTTTCCGCGTGGGATCGTCCCTGATGGAGGTTCTGGTGTTCTCCTGTCATCGGATCCTTTGTGAAGCCCGTTGCAGGCCCGAGCACTGGAGTGCTCGGCAGGTAAATCTTATCTACAAGTGCACCAATGATCCTATTAGTTTCATTAGTGATTGCGCAGTCACACATATCCTCTCTCTGTAAGAGTGCGGGACATTGTGTGGGGATTATTGGACACGGGGTGGGATCACCCGGTGTAGGGGGGAGCGTCCTGCGAGACGCAATAGTCAGTGTCTTCTCTAGAGAGGGACACCCGTTATTCTGTTGATGCTATATGGTTCCTATGTTCACCAGTAAAGGTGTTGGTTATTATACATACGGTGTGCTGATTATTTGCATGTGTCCTGCGAGGAACTATTCCCGCTCTGCTGGGAACCATCGCAGGTGGAGGCGCTGCACCGAGTACAGGGTTACTCGTAATACACATACCCCATGTTCCCCGTGGCGGAAGCTCAGCCCTCCTGAGAGCCTAACAGGTAAAGCACCACACCTGGTAACTGTAGTTTCTCCGCACTCACACTATATCTGCGATTGGGTGGGGGAATACCCGTTATACATATATATATTATATATATATGTGTATATATGTGTGTGTAATATGATATTACCTGCAGGCTGAAAGGTAGACTGCAGGTAATATAATTTTCCCTCTCCTGCTCTTCCGTCTCTACCCCTCTCCCTTCGGATGTGAGAGTGGAGTGTGTAGAGGAAGTATAGTGTTCTGAGTTAGTGGCAATACACTGCTACTCTCAACTGTGGAGTCTCAAGGCATTTATTAGGAGAGAGTTATCTTAACAGAGGGTTAACACTGCAAGGCATACTCAGCCTACAAGATTCTATCCTTCTGTTGTCTTCTCCCCCCCCCCTCCCTCTGCTGTTGTGGATGTGTGTGTGGGGGGGGTATGAGGAAGAGTTATAGTGCTGTCAGCTAGTAGCAGCTTTTTGCTTTTCTACACTATGCATGTATGAGGCTGCCACTATATAGTTTGGGATTAGCATATACATTTAGTATCCCTTTTGAGCCCTGTTGTAGCTTTGTTACAATCTGTTACACTCCTTCCACTATGCCTGTTCAATAGCTTACACTATAGCTATATGATACACACAGATAGGCACAGGAGGAATGATCTAAGACTAATCTGATCAGGCTGTGTTACAATTTTTATCTATTTATTTATAAAAATGTTTTACCAGGAAGTAATACATTGAGAGATACCTCTCGTTTTCAAGTATGTCCTGGGCACAGAGTTATAAAAAATACATGGTTACGATAAAAGAACAGGGTTATACAGGGAATTGACAGACATTTCATGGACAGATAAAGTTGGAAAATTGGGTACAGGGGATAAAGGGCTTATGTGTTTCAGATAGAAATAGAGCAGCTTTAACATCACTTTAACATCAACTAACATCAGCGAATGGCAGCAAATGGATCTATACAGATGTCACGTAGGAGGTAATTCAGTTATCTAGGCAGTATACATTGTATATAAACACACACACAAACAGGATTTATTTATGTTTATTTAGTTGAGTTTATTTAGCACTAATTCTCTCATTATTGTGAGAGTCTTGGGTTCAATATTTCACACTACATAGTGTACACCTAGCACTTCTTTTGAAGCACCAGCACATATGCCTGGATACAGTAATTATCATATGCAGACATCTGCCATGGCTGTACGCATCTGTTAGGTTAGGTTCACAGTTTCGTATTAGCAGGGACAAAATTATTATACATTGGCCTGCAGTTCTACAATAAGCACTGTTGCGAGTTTTAGTTTTAATCTACTTTTTTGTTTTCCTTTTGTTCAATAATAAATAAAATATTATTTCAAATCAGTGGAGGTGGTACACACCACCTCTTTCCTGTATGTATAATTTACACATATAAGGTGGAGTGCATATCCAAAGAGGGACTCTGTTTTCTCATAGTTTCCTAAGTACTATTATCCCTGAGTGCACCCCCAGTATTCAGCTGATGCAAAATCCAATCCCCTGTATATACCATATGTTTGAAGTAAGAGGCAGACAAGGCATGGTACTGGATGCAGTGAGATCCAGAGTCACAAAACAGAGGTTATGCTTGGCAATGAAGGAGAGCTCAGACAGGGTATACATAGGACCTCCCTCCAATGGGAGGCAACCAGGAAGTGGAGGAGCCCTCACTGATAGGCTGCTGGATTGTGCAGGTGTGTCCTATTGTGCAGCCAATTAGGAGTGGGGGTGGGACCTCTAGAGAGCGTGCACACCCCGTATAACCCGCACATCACGCTGGCGACCCGGTCGCACGCCACGCATGCGCACCACGGCACCCACGGCAGTGCAGGAGTGGAGACCGGAGGCGGGACCCAAGGCGAGAAGGGAGGGACGTGTGTTACCGCTGTGCCGCGTACCTTCTTCGTCAGAGCGGGGGCAGAGACCACAGGACACCGGGGAGAATGCGTACCGCGCGTCATTGCCGCTGGGGGAGAACATACCCTGGACACGGGAACCGCGGAGACAGACGGAGCCCGTGCACTGCCCGCGCACCGCGCATGCGAACCACCACTGAGATGCCATCTTTGAGTGCCTCTAGATCCTAACGGACAGGTGAGGGTTAAGGGGACAAAACCGCCGGAATGGTGAATCCTCACAGCACTGAAGCTTGTGTAACACGATAATATGATCAACAGTATCAAAAGCCTTTGCAAAATCTAGGAATATTTAAGGAGTAAGTTTTCCCAGTTCCATTCCCCATCTAATTGCACACTTTTAAGAGCTAAGTGTTTTGGATGAAAGCCAGATTGGAGTTGGCTAAGAAAATTTGTCTTGGTATTGTAATCACTTAATTGGGAGTGAACACATTTTCTCATGACTTTGGATAGTATTGGGAGAAGAGAGATTGGCCTGTAGTTGTAGACAGAGTTTTTGTCCTCAGTTTTGAAGATTTTGACAACTCCAGCAGTTTTCCAAGTCTTTGATACCTGGCCTGTAAACAGAATAGAGTTGTTTAGGGAGGCAAGTGGTATGGCAATGGTTGAGTCATAGGAACATTGATATCAGTAGGTCAGTTCCATATTGCTTGTTTAGTTTTAATGTGAGGAGCGCTTGTGCAATCTCCTCTTTAGCCGTCCTAGCTCTTTCCCACCTCCCTGGCAGAGGCAGAGGTATAGTCACTCTACTCCTCCCCGGAGGGCAGAGCACATGGGTAGGCCCCAATCTCAGGCTCCCAGTTGTGACCTGCCTTCCTCATGGGGAAGGAACAACAACCACAACTTTAGGGCGGTAATGCCCTTAAGTACAGCCAGGGGGCGGGCATCCCGTTGGCCCAGCCACAACAGGATATGCCATCCCCTGCCGTCACTCAAGTGCAGTACCAAAGGATAAAGGGGGAAACCCCATAATAACTACTGGCAGACCTGTGAATACCAGGGTTTAATGCCAGCCAATAGGGTAGATTTAGTAATCAGGGGGTACCCCGTTACATTTACATCATTTTTTTTTCTAAATTTCACCCCAAGTATGCACCAATTTTCCCCATTTCATATTCTATTTCATAAAAAATTCTGGGTGGATGCTCCATCCCCAGACCCCTTCCTTGAACTTTTTACAAAACAGAATATGAAATGGTGCAAATTGGTGCATACGTGGAGTGAAATTTAGAAAAAATGACATTAACATTCAGATCTTATACTATATTAGTGAAAGCACTGTATGCCTGCCTGCCTGCCTGCCTGGATGTCCGGTGTCCCTAGGGGAAATCTCATTGGTCCCTTGGCCCGCCCCCGCACACCTCTCATTGGCCTGAGGCGGAGTGACGGGCCAACAGACACACAGGGACACACACACACACAGGGAACACAGGGACACACACACACAGGGGACACACACACACACACACAGACACACACACACACACACAGGGACACACACACACACAGGGACACACACACACACACACAGGGACACACACACACAGTGACAGACACACACACAGTGACACACACACACACACACTGTTACATACATTAGCGGGGCTCACAGTGTTAGCAGCACCCGCGCGCACCTCCTCCTCTCCCCGTGTCTCCCGCGCTTTCACCCCGACCCCCCCCCTCCCCCGGTGCCGCTACAGTCAGCGGGACACACACACTATTATTACCCCTTCAGCGCCCCCCCCCACCCAGTGTCAGCGGCCGTGCGAGACCCCCCCTCTATATCTCCCACCTCTCCCCCCCCCCACACATATACATGCCCCCCCCCTCCCCGGCGCTACAACTCACCCCTCCCCGGCGGGGGAACAGCCAGTGGCCAGGCAGGCTGCCTCGCGGCGCCGAGTGCCCAAGATGGCGGCGCCCGGGACACAGCGGGGGAGCGGCCACAACACGCTGCCTCCCGCCTCAGATCCACGTGGGACCTGCCGGATGGGTGAGTGAGCGGCCTTCACCTCCCCTCCACCCCCCCTTCACCTCCCCTCCACCCCCCCCCCCCTCCCCTCCAGTGTCAGTGTCTCCCCGATACCCCCCCCCCGGCGCCGCTACAGTCAGAGGGGGAGCGAGCGAGCGCCCGGGACACAGCGGGAGAGCGGCCACAACACGCTGCCTCCCGCCTCAGATCCACGTGGGACCTGCCGGACGGGTGAGTGAGCGGCCTTCACCTCCCCTCACCCACCCCTCACCCCCCATCACCTCCCCTCACTCCACTTCTCCCTTCCACCCCCCTTCACCTCCCCATTTACCTCCCCCCCTCCACCCCCCCTTCACCTCCCCTCCACCCCCCCCTTCACCTCCCCTCCACCCCCCCCTTCACCTCCCTTCCACCCCCCCCTTCACCTCCCTTCCACTCCCCCCCCTTCACCTCCCCTCCACCCCCCCTTCACCTCCCCTCCACCCCCCCACCTTCACCTCCCCTCCACCCCCCCTTCACCTCCCCTCCACCCCCCCTTCCCACCGCCTCCCCCCCCTTCCCACTGCCTCCCCCCCTTCCCACCGCCTCCCCCCCCTTCCCACCGCCTCCCCCCCCTTCCCACCGCCTCCCCCCCCCTTCCCTCCACCTTCCCACCGCCTCCCCCCCTTCCCACCGCCCTTCCCACCGCCTCCCCCCTTCCCCCCCTTCCCACCGCCTCCCCCCCCTTCCCACCGCCTCCCAGCCCCCCTTCCCACCGCCTCCCCGCCCCCCTTCCCACCGCCTCCCCCCACCCCTTCCCACCGCCTCCCCCCCCTTCCCACTGCCTCCCACCCCCCCTTCCCACCGCCTCCCACCCCCCCTTCCCACCGCCTCCCCCCCCCTTCCCACCGCCTCCCCCCCCTTCCCACCGCCTCCCTCCCCCCCTTCCCACCGCCTCCCCCCCCTTCCCACCGCCCCTTCCCCCCCCCGCTCCCCTTCCCCCCCGCTCCCCTTCCCCCCCGCATCTCCCCTTCCCCCCCCTCCGCTCCCCTTCATCCCCCCTCCGCTCCCCTTTCCACCCCCCCCTCCGCTCCTCTTCCCCCCCCCCTCCACCTCTTTTTCCCCTTTCCCCTCCCACCCCCTCCCACACTTCCACCCCCTCCTCTAACCCTTCCCCCCCTCCTCTAACCCTTCCCCCCCTCCTCTAACCCTTCCCCCCCCTCCTCTAACCCTTCCCCCCCCTCCTCTAACCCTTCCCCCCCCTCCTCTAACCCTTCCCCCCCTCCTCTAACCCTTCCCCCCTCCTCTAACCCTTCCCCCCTCCTCTAACCCTTCCCCCCTCCTCTAACCCTTCCCCCCTCCTCTAACCCTTGCCCCCCTCCTCCACCCCTTGCCCCCCTCCTCCACCCCTTGCCCCCCTCCTCCACCCCCTCCTCCCCTTCCCGCCACCCTTCACCTTCTTGCCCGCCTTACCGCCTCCCCACCCCCGCCTCTGCCTTTCACCCGCCCTTACTCCGGCCGCCTCTGCCTTTCACCCACCGCCTCACAGCCGCTGCACGCACTCAACAGACACCCGCCACACTCGACACATACCTGCCGCCACACACACCTGCTGCCTCCCGCCCCTATGCACTGACATCACTGACCCACCGCCTCACACCCTAGCAGGACCCCCACTCACAGACAGCACTCACAACCCACGCGCCAGCCGCCGCCTCACACCCTTGCAGGACCCCCACTCACAGACAGCACTCACAACCCACGCACCACCCGCCGCCTCACACCCTAGCAGGACACACGACTCAGATTTTTACATCACTTATGCCACCAAAATATACATTGTACTGTGGTGTGGTTACAATAAACCATTTTTATACAACATCGTATTACATTTTCTTCCATCTTTCTTTTCAATATTATTATCCAACCTTTACAACAAACAGTCACCTATTGTTCCACGATTTATAAATAATACTACCTATTACGCATTTACATCCCGGGCAACGCCGGGTCTCTCAGCTAGTAATTTATAAATAACATATATCACCACTGACTTTTCTCGAGCACGTAGTACTTTTCACTATTGTCTGCAGTATTTTTGGAGAAGCCATCTGGCAACCCAAGTATGTGTATGTGTATGCTGTATATGTATTTTGTCACTCAAATTTTATTGGGTTTTGTGCATTTTGAATACTTAACACTTTCCAACAACACATTCTCTTGTTTACATCAAAACAAGACAAACCCCGCTCATTTCCAATTAACATTTTCGTTGTCACGACTTAGGGCTGACATACAGACAGACGACTACTTCTACTGACAACACAAAGGTAAAGACATAAGGGGGGAAGGGGGGAGTGGAGTGAAGGTATGTGTACGCATATTCCACTGAGGCCTCCCGTAAGCTCTCTTTTTCTTCGTTTTGCCTTTTTTTCTTTTTTCTTGGTCCAGGTGTACCAAGTTCCTCCTTTCCCTTTCTTCCTCATCCTGTTGCTATGGACTCTACCTGTCCTAACTATTTTCAAGCTGACTCTGTCAAAGGAGAACGCATCTTATTGTATCAAAGCCAAACGGTGGCCTCTTAGTCCTGGGATATCTGTCTGTTCCAGCCAAGGAGTCCAGACTTTTAGAAAATTTACGCCAGTGTCATTAACTAAACTTGTTAATTTTTCCATCTGGCAAACAAACCAAATCCTGTTTTTGATTTTGGGGATGGATGGGATCTCCGTCTGTTTCCATAATGCTCTGATCGAATTGGCTAACAACAAAAAATGAATCTCCTCCCTCGGATTTTATATTTGTTCCAAACGCTACCGATCCCAGTGGTCCAGAAAGATATCCTACTCCTGCAATCTCTGATGTCCAAGTTCATTTGGAAAAACAAAAAGCCAAGGGTCAGTCATGCAATACTAAAAAGACAAACGGTGGCAGGAGGGTTAGCGGTACCTTGCTTATCATATTATAGAGCGGCACAATTAAGTCAAATTGTTCAATGGCATATGGATCCAAGTCTTAGAAGATGGGCAGAGTTGGAAAGTGAATGTTGTGCCCCCGTAGAGTTGCACAACCTAATTTGGTACCCTAAAAAGATTATTAAATCTATAAAAGAGCCGCTAGCCGCTGTGACCAGTTTGGGAGGCCACCAAATTTAGATGTTCATTAACTACAAGACAGACCCTAATGACACCATTATTTAATAACCCGGATTTTGCTCCAGGGATGGATAGTCAGGGGTTTAGGATCTGGAAACAAAGCAGTTATTTAAGACTGAAGGATCTGGAGGGGAGGATTAGTATAAAAACATTTGATCAAATTAAAGGGGAAAAAGGGATACCAAATTCTGAAATTTTTCGATACCTCCAGATAAGGGCATTCTATACAAAATCCGAATCCGAAGAACTGAAGGGGCGGTCGGGCACTTCCGACTCCTCCTTTCTTTTGTGTATTCGTTGAGCATTGGTTGTTACCGTAGCCCCTCCCTCTGGTGGAGATCAGAGGAGGGTCCCACAGTGACAGGGCATGGCTCTGACTCTTGGATGAACCAGTCACATCGCGGGGGTGGAGTCCTGGGTTTCGCGCCTTAGGCGGATCCCAAGTCCGCGGGAATAGGGTGCACCCAGTAGCACGGATTTCGACACCCACGCCGAGCACAGCCGCGAGGCTGTTGGTGGGAAAACGGACGCCATCTTGAATATGTTCACCTACGGGTTGAACCTGGCCAGTTATGACAGGCTCCTCAATCAGAAGAGCAGGCACGTCATCTGTAGGCCCACCCATAAGCTCAATGTCCTCCTGGGCTGCTCCCCCTGGTGGAACCAAAAGTCCGAAGCAGCACAAAAAGGGCGAGGATATGGCTTTCGCGCCACTCCACAACATAGTTGCACACTGGTTTCTTCAGTTTGCAACTGGACCACGTTGTCTGCGTGGTTTTGGCGGGAACTCTTTTTACATTTACATAATGTATTTTTTTTCTAAATTTCACTCCAAGTATGAACCAATTTTCCCCATTTCATATTCTATTTCATAAAAAATCTGGGTGGATGCTCCATCCCCAGACCCCTCCCTAGAACTTTTTACAAAATAGAATCTGAAATGGTGCAAATTGGTGCATACGTGGAGTGAAATTTAGAAAAAATGACATTAACGTTCAGATACTTTATAAATAACATATATCACCACTGACTTTTCTCGCGCACGTAGTACTTTTCACTATTGTCTGCAGTATTTTTGGAGAAGCCATACACAGTATGTGTATGTTGTATATGTATTTTAGTCATACCCACTTATTCTCTTTCCTCTCTCCCTTGTTTAAGATGAAAGAGCAGACCTGAACTCTCCCTGATGCAGTGTCATTATTTGTGTCATGCAGAAACTACAATTGTGTATGTCAGTATATTTTGAGATTCCTCTTGGAAAGCATGAACTTTCATATAATGTGTTTAGTTCATTTTGGGTAGAACTGTAACTTTAAGACAGCTCAATACGAGGTAGACATTATAAAGTCTCCCAGGTGTTAAACTGGGGGCAAAAGCAGCGCGCAAAACAGCAACAGTATCAAAGGAAAATGTGTTAAAAGCTCTACTGCACATTTTCAACAAGTTTGCACTGTTTGTGTTCCTTTTGGGGGGGGGGAGAGAGAAATTCCACTTTAAAATCGTTAATCATTCCTCTTTACTTGACTGTACTTGTAAAAAAAGAGATTTACTAAAAGTCTGGATGAAAAGAGGAATGCTTTTCACATGACTAGCTGCTCTCGCTGGCCTGTAGGTGGGTGTGTTTAACAGAAGGAAGCAGTGGGAATGAATCTGTCAGCCAGTCTTACAGCTAATTAGCTCAGAATACAACAAAGATAAGCAAGTCAGGGAGGAGGACCCCCTAAAGGGTCTTTAGATTCTGGCCGATGTCTGATTGGCAGATGTTAAAAGAGATTTCTTAGTAATCCACTGCATCAATGAACTGCAGAACTTCAGTAGAGAAGTGGAATTATTCAGGCATGAGGACAGTTTGTGCATGCAGCTTGAAGGGTACAGAACCAAGATGGACAGAACTTTGGACTCTTTGCAACTTCTAGTCACCCAGGTCTTCCCTCAGAGCGACCCAGCCATGGTATTTAGAGACTGTAAGTATGGGACAATACATATTTGTTCAGATTCCAAGGGATATATCTGAGACTGTTATTACATGTAACTTTGCATGAAAGGCAGACATGCCTGCACTACATTCATTCATGTCTGGAGCAAGCAAACTGGGTAAGTTACCAGTGAATTTTGGAAATCAGTTTTTCTCAAATGTATTTTACTCTGAGAACCAGCTGTACGTGAGCAAAATGATCTACTGTACCTGTCACTATAGTATATATGTCTGACAATTGCTGTATTGCAGATGAGCGATATAATTTAAGTATCAGCCACATGTTTGTTCTGTTTGGTTCAGTTTTGTTCTGTCTCAATATACAGTACTGCATAACATAAACGTGCATATCTGTTAACTTTAGCATCTGAAGGTTATTGCAGGAAAAACTGTGAATGATTATTACCAGAGGTTTGACATCTCATGTACCACTCAACTCAATAGTTTCTTAACAAATATTTCTGTGCGACTTAAAACGTCACAACACTCATTGGCTGACACTTTACTGAAGTCGCACAGTGGACATGTTCTTACTAAGCTTACAGTACATGAAGAGAAATAGTTATGAGAATTGATATACGTTTGGTTTCATGGGGCTGCCTTCTTTGTGAATGATTTTACACATGTCCAGGAATCCAAGCACAGTCTTTCAGCTTTTAAATATTGTTTAGGAGGTTAGAGTGTCATTTTCATTTAAATTCCTGAAATAATACCAAGATAAGGGAATCATAACATGCTCTTTCATATGTAAACATGGCCTCATTGTACCAATTAAATTCTAATATTCTTACGCCCCCAGGCCCAGAGTGGGAGATCGTTTTCCATCATTGCTTTATTGATTTATCAACATTTACATTACAGTTAATAAAACCAATTTACCCCACAAGTGCTCTTCTGTGGATTTATTTCTAATGTATCATCTCTAAATTCACTTCTTGAATACCGTGCATAACTGCAGAAAAGTTACATCTTAAGACATTTCGGTTGTTGGTTATATGCCAAGTATATATTTCCAAACATATACTGTATATAAGATGAAATCCTTGCTGAACACAAAAAAGTAAAACATCCAATTGTAAACTGTGCAAATCAATGCCCTGCTGCAACACTAACCATTTTGCAGCCACGGTCGCTTGCAATCCAGTATATTATATTGTGTTATTATTTATAATAACATCAGCCAATGTACTGTACCCAGCACTTCACAGAGATTTTATACAATACATAATACAGGGGAGAAGAATACAATTTGTGAGAACTGCATAGTTCATCATAATAAACACTGGGGTCCAGGAATCAATACCTTAAATAGCTTATTACAACCTATGCTCTTTAAGTCCCTCTGGTAGCAAACAGGTCCAGCTAACAATGTGCAACATTTTTGTGGATCTCTGCCCACCAGGTGAACCTATTTTTTCAATTTGTTGGAAATAAAATCAGCAAGATTTTTTATTTATTTTTTAATTTTACAAGCATTAAAAGTCACTGTATAAGGTCATGCAGTCCTTTATATACAGCCATTTTTGCCTAATATGGGCAAATCTCTGAGCAACGTGAACTTTCGTAAACATTTAGCGAAAAACGTGACATTTGAGGGGAAAAAAGGCAAAAAAGTTGTCAAGCACATTGGAAGACGTTGGCACATCTCTGGGTTAAACCTTTCAGTGCTGCAGCGATGGGTACAGAATGTCCCTGCAGTTTCTCGTAGATCATTACGAATGATGGTGGTTGACATTATGATGCATGTATCCTATTTATTATATGGATCATTTAATACAAATTTAAGTCGGTTACATTATTTACTGCAGGGATAGTTCTGTCATTAATTAGTGCTGATCAATTTTGTACAACACCTGTTCGGTAACAAAAATATCCTATAGGTATCATTTTGCTTTACATTTCTTGGGGTTTTTGCGCATATATGCATGGGTGTGATACTGTATAGGCTGCAAAACAGCATTTTTATCATTACCGTACACATACAGACTAGATATATATATATATAGTGCATGACATTTAAATCAGTTTTAGAGTTGTGTTGACTGTCATTGGATGAATATGAAACAGCTATTACTGCTTAATTACACCTTCTGTCCAGTTGTGACCATGGACATACCCAGAGGGGCATTGCATATTTAGACATTGGGAGTAGGTAGAGAGGGAAATTGGACATGGTGACTTGTATAGTGATTCTGAGTATCACTATACACTTCCAAACTCTCGTGTCTTTTTATATTGCCCGTCATTTAAATTCTGTAACTCGCTGTACTGCCAATAGGCAATGGGAGTTTTTTTTTCACGAGTAGAGTAGTTTCCAAGAGAATAAGCTCAAGCAGCTGATGTTAGAGCGTTTACATTTTAAAGAAAGTGAAACCTTTATATATAGTGAAGCATAACTTTATTTTTTTTTTTATTTTTTTAGGGACTAAGTGGGTGATAAGTACTGTATAGTCATATACTGACATAGCAATAAAGTACAGCAAGAGCATTTAAGTAATTTAGTGTGTAACTCCCAAATGGTTTAGAAAATGTGTTCTGCTCTGATTACTCTCCCATCTCTCAAACGGAATTCCATCCTATTCTTCTCAATGGCCCATGTGTACTGAAGAGCTTCAATAACTTTAAACAGAGAGGGGGAGCTGTGACTATAGCCCTATGATATGTCAGCAGCTGTTCTTAAGATCCCAGTGGCTCTGCAGACCTAGGAAAAAACTGATTGAAGTACAAGCATGTACTTAGAAAGAATATCAGCGAAAAAGTGAAACTTAGAGGTTAGGTGAAAAGAAGTCTCAGGTACTGACCACATTTTTGAGATAACCAATCTATGTCCCATTCATACACTATCGATGTGCATTCCTACAGCATGTATTTTCAAATCTTCTGTAAGCTTATCTGATGTAGAAAAATGTCAAAATATTCAATTGTCAGATAATAATGGTATATAGAGAATCTAAATGAATTATTTGCAACTATAATATACAGTAGAAGATGCTGTTGTAGGTGTCCTTACCAGAGATAGTTTCCCCTCAACAAGTGTCACAAATGTACAGTATATAGCAGTGGAAGAACTATAAGAGAGAACAGAAAAAACATCAGCTGGGATTCAATACGATTTCTAAACAAACATAAATATGAAATTGCAGAGTTGCTAATAATAAAAAGTACCCTTAAATTGAAATCTGCCTGCATACTGTAGGTAAAGAGGGGTTTCCTTTATTTAAGTGTAGCGGGGTACCCCCTGGCTACTATTCTACCCTATGGGCTGGAAATTTCGTGGGGGTTCCCAAAAAGAGCTTGCTGGGGTTTTGTGTTTTGTTAACCTATTCTCTGCTGCTTCAGCTGTTGGAGGTTAGTGGCTCCTCCTTCCCAGGTTTTAAGCCCGCCCCTCCCCACTTCCCAAGTTAGTAGGTCCTTTCATTCTACTGGATACAGATCCAATGTGGTCTTTCTCCCTCCTAATAGAGGTAAATGAGAATTTTAATCCTAATAGAGGTATATTAGTATTTTATCTGGTAGTGTTAGGACTTGCGAACGGGTATCTGCCTTGTCATGGCTCGCAAGCTTACAATGCTTTGGCCAAAGGGTTAAACTAAATGACCCTTTTTCAAGAGAATATATAAGTATTTTACTGTGTATTTTTGTCATGTTGGATGTAGCATTGGGCTTCTCTGTCGTCTGTTGCCAGTAGTTATCATGGGGTTTTCCCCTTCACCTTTGGCACTGCACTTGAGTGACTGCAAGGGGTGGTACATCCTGTTGTAGCTGGGACAACGGGGTGCCCGCCTTCTGGCTGTACTTAAGGGCAGGACCACCCTAAAGTTAGCATGTTGTTCCTTCCCTCTGAGGAAGGCAGGTCACACAACTGGGAGCCTGAGATTGGGGCCTTCCCATGTGCTCTTCCCTCCGGGGTGAGTGAGTGTGGACCATACCTCTGCCTCTTCTAGGAAGGTGGGGAAGAGCTAGAACGGCTGCGGGTGCCCTTGACCTGTAGTGGCAGTCCAGGGACCATCATCCAGTGAATACTGACAGACTGTATCCTGCAGAAGACTGCTGAGTATCTGTTACTGCAGAAGTGTAGTAATAAACCGTTCCTGTTTTGCAATATACCTCCTGCTTGGTGCGTGACTTTACTTGGGGGAGAGGTAATTGTTCTACCGTGGCAGATCACCTTCAGTTCCTGGAGTCCACAGGAGATGGAGGCGCTGCACTGCTAAATAAATATGTGGAGTATGAGCCCCAGAAGCCTGTTCCTGTGTCCCCACTACCATCAGTGGACGACTCAGCTCTTCTGTTGCCTGCAGGTATATGCACCACACACCCTGTAATGGCCCCTATCTGCGATTGGGTGGGGGAAACACCGTTACATAAGTTTTGGAACTTAAAGCTGCAGACCAAGCAATGTCCTACGTGTTTTTTTTTTTTATGAATCAATTCTGTACTATGAGAAAATACCTTTTTTTTTTAATTTTTTTTTAAATTAATGTATTATAATGTAACAAGCCTTTTTTGTTTCCATAGCAACCATTTACAAAGTCACAGATGCTGAGTCAATACTCCTCTGTAGTAATTTAGTGATCCCCCAGGTGAATCTTCTCTTATCGATCACAGGAGGATGGATCGATTGGCAACTTAACTAATTACTTATCATTGTGTGTTGACGCACATATTAAAGAGGGGAGAAAAAACGGCAGCTTGGACTGCGGCTTTATGGCACAGGAGGATAAATTCATGCATATACATTCAGAAAGAGGGGTATCTACTTTCATATAACATTATACATGATATAGGTGCATATAATACTGTATATAAAAAAACTGTTACATTTTATATGCTATTCTATATAATATGTATATACCGTATTTCCTTGATTGTAAGGCACCGTCAATTTTTAAACACACCATTGATTTAGCACTTATAATCGAGGAAATACGGTAATAACAATTTTTGGGGCAAAAAAAGCAGCCTCCTGCTCAGCGAATCAGAAGCAAGGTGGGTGGGTAGAACAGGCCAATCACAGGCCGGGGCATGGCTACATCTCTGGATGGTTGAGGAGTGAGGTCAGTGTTGGTGGGAGGTTTGAACGGGAAAATGTATAGAGTGACTAGGAAGCATGGTCTCTGCTGCATCGAGCTGTTCAGGGCTCCACGTGGTCAGCTGCATTCGTGCCAGCATGTTGGGGCAAACATAGGCTTCGCTTTTGTTCTATGTCCTTTGTTCCACAGCCTCTGCACACGGTCCCCTTTCAACCCATGCAGTCAAAGTCCCTTGCAAACACGTTTTTTTTTTTTTTTTTTTTTTTAAACATCGATTCTAAGACGCATCACTATTTAAGCCTTGTAAAAATGGGAAAAAAGATGCAACTTAGAATCAAGGAAATACGGTATATAATATATAATATACAATATACATCTATTTCATCTATTTCATCAATAACATTATGATCATATTAAGTACAAATTATAGAGAATATAGCATCCTGTTAGCTGAACGCTGTCCCTGGCTCCTATTATAACTTTTGCATAAAGCCATGTTGGCACACCTTCTGGCCGCGGATCACAAACTGGCCCACGACGGCATTTGGAATGGTGCCTGATGAAGGAGCAAAAAAAAGAAAAATTTACTGAAAAATCGATAAAGGAACAATACAAAGTCCATTAAATTGAAAACCGTGACAGTATTGAGAGACGCTCATGTGGGTGCCGTCTGCTTCTGTTAATGTATGATTCCAGGTAGGACCACGGTACTTATGACATTTACACCGTTTGGATATAGGTAGATAAGTATTTTTTTGAGTGCTGGAATATCTTTTTTGTTCTTATTTATATGATGATACTACACATAAGTAATCTACATGCACAATAATTGATTTTTTTTAAATGCAAGGGCAATAAAAAGTGAAACAAACAGTACATTATCATTAAAAACAATCACCTGCCGAAATACATTGAAAGGATGTTAGAAGCTTGGACAACAAGGAAAACATACGTTGAATAAACTCTTCAAAGGTTCTTTTTTATTGTGTTTTTATAAACCGAGATATGAGTGCCCATCTGCTTTTGATTTTCAGTAGAAAGTAGTCTAAATGTAGAACAGGTATTTTAGAGCTCTATGGTATGAATGTATTAAGCTGCGGACTGTCTAGTTTAAAATACCTGTTAAGCAATAATTTAGTTTGTTTTGATTTTGAGGTTATTAACTTTTTTATTCTTTCTGTATTTTTTTGCCTTACAGGAAGATTGCGGGATTCAAAGTAATATACCTCAAGTTGAAATAGTGTTTGAGTGGTTGAGTTTAATGCCGATGGCGTACCAGATGACTGGTGTTGAAATACATGCCTAATTGCAGCTCCAGTGTGTAGCCTAGACCTGCTTTGCGCTATAAACACACACAAGTCTAAACATTATCTGATGTTGAGCATCTATGTTCATAGCAGTGTAAAGTAGTCCACACAAACCTCAACCGATCACAGCTTAGTGCTTTTCATTTATTAGGCTGGTGGAACTCATTAGAGCTGTACTGTCTCAACAATAAATTATACTGGATAGATTGCAGTGGTTCATGTCTGCAGAGGTAGAATGAAACATAAGCCAGAATGACAACCTTGCATCCAGGGCCGGTGCAAAGCTATTCCCTCAGCCTTGCACTCCGCCCCTCCTCCCACCACCACCGCCACTTTTGGAGGCAATGTTCAGCTGAAAATAAAATAATTTTATACCCAATAGAATTTTTTTTACTCCCCTTTTCCTCCTCATTTCCTCCCTCCTCATTCCCCACTAAGGCTTATTCTATAGTAGGTGCGTGCACGCCTGTGCGAACGCACTTCCACGTGACACACACTTTTTGTGTGTATGGTCCGTGCTGCCGGGAGCGACAAGTTTGCAGTGGTGTGTGTGTGTTTGTAGATTGTGTGAGTTATTAATTTATTATATATTTTTTTCATTAAAAAAAAGACACGATGTGTAAGAATAAATTATTTATTAACATTGTTAACACGCACACACGCATACATACATACATTACAGTGGCATTAGCGGCACGGAAACTTACTTTTCGCAATATTCCCCCTGTCTGCCGGCTCCACGCTCACTGCCGTGCGTGCGCGCGGCCCTAGTATAGGACGGCTGGCTATCCACAGCCAACTATAAGTACTGTGCGCGTGCAAGGCGGAGCGCACCCGCCCACTATATTACGGGCCTAATCCTCCTCAATTGCCCCTTCCTCTTATTCCTCTCCTCAGTCTCTCACTCCCCCCTCCTTTTCCTCATTCTCTCACTCCCCCACTCAATTAAAAAATGCCTACCCGGCTGGCTGAGGTCTTGAGGTGTAGCAGGGGAGGACCTGCTCTGTAGCAGCGGCAGACACCGGAAGTCAGTGAAGACATCTAGGTTGGACCACTGGGGTCGGCTCCTCCTCGGCCGTCATTCTTGATCCCGCTGCCCTGCTCCACTTCCTCCTCCGCCACCCTGCTCCCCTCTCACCGTCCACTGACCCCTAAAATGTGGTACCTCGTTAGGCGAATGCCTAGGTCAACTAGTGGTTGCACTGGCACTGCTTGCACTATACACAAGGTGTTTTGAGCTAAGATGCCTGGATAACATTTATCTTTAGGGGACCTTGCCCAACATACTGTAGCTAGCAATTATCCAGTAAATATGCATTGGAGGCAATGTATAAAGTTCAGCAAGGACTTTTTTTTCTCTCCAGATAATTGATTCTTAAAGATGCATTTTGGAAATGCCCCATGTGCATCAAGTAATGATTTGGTGGAGTGGCTAGCGGAGGAATCATAGGACGCACATATTATAATGAGATGTATAAAACTTTGGGTACGTCACTTTTTCCCCTTTTATGCACATTTACATTGTCAGCCAAGTCTGTCTTGGTGTAAATTCTTCTGACTAAAGGTCTGCATCAAATATATTAAATCCGTCAAAGATCAGTGTTTTATATTCAGCGCCGGCCACAAAACAAATGGGTGCTACAGGTATGTTGCTAGTTACACTGTTTATTATTGTGAAACACAACCGCCTTTATGTATATGCATGGATCACACACTGGTGCCTTTAATGATTTCCTGTTAGGTATAGTTATTTCTGGACTTTATATTGTTCATGTGTTATCTAAACAACTTCTTCAAAGTGCTGGTCTCCTTTTAGACAGAGTTACAAAGTAGAGCTCTACTCGCAAGTTCATAATGAAGTTCTCCATTTAATGTGACAGCCGAGAACAGTGAGAAGTCGTTTCAGGTCCCATATGAGACCTGAAGAAAGGTCCATATGGGACCTGAAACGTGGTCTTCCCACTGTTCTTGGCTGTCACATTAAATGGAGAACTTCATTATCAACTTGTGAGTAGAGCTCTACTTTGTAATTTGTAACTCTCATACAGTAGATGCACTTTGAAGAAATGGTTTGTGTATGTTGTGTTGACTGCACAAGCAGAATTATCCTCGCCTGAAGCTGTTTCCCGGCACTTTGGAATTGTACTATATTATTGCGGTATCTGCCACCACTTCTTAGGTTAACAATACTTTATGTATCTATACTAACCCAAAGTGACTTATTTTCAAAATAATTGTTATCATTTATTCCTTGAAAAGTCTTGTTAGAACTGGTTTTAAAGAAAACAGCAATGCGTGCCAAACATCCTGCACTATTTTAATTTTGCATAACGACTTTGCATTGGTATTAAAATGTTGAACGTGATTATACAACGCTTCAGTAACAAAATCGCAAAAGTGCGTCCAAGCAGTACTGCAGGAACGTTAATATTGTATCAATAATTTCTGAAGGTTCAGACTACTTGCAACTATTACCAACTACAAATATATGCAGCATACTGCAATATCAGACACTTCTTTGCCGATATTCTACATAGATGTGGTTACTTAAGTATTGGGTGCTTACAACAAAGTTTTGATAGTCATCAGCTTTATCTTATACTTACTTCTATTCCAGCTCACATAATCTGTCCCTTTAGAAAACATTTTGTCCATTGGTCATATGATCCTTATTTAAGAGTTTAAGTAAAAACATTATCTGGTTCTAGAAATTCATAATCCTTTTTTCCAGAAGTGTTTGAAATATAAACATAAAATCTAAGTCCTGTAGAAAAGCGTTGTGGCTACCACTTGAATTGTTAGATCACGTTTATCCACAGACTCCTGCAATATGTTTTCTAGCCTGAACCAAATTTTAACAACTTCATAGAACCTTGCTTTAAGTTACAACGTATAATGGGATACAGCTGCACCGGGGTGCACTTATGATTTTTATGTTTAAATGATATGGTTTTACTGATTATGTGCCATAGATTGATTTAAGAAATGCAATCCAGCCTTAGAAGCCCTTTCACAAAAGAATTTCTTTATGTAATAGATTTCATATTGGATTTTCAGCTCCAAATGCTTCTCTTGTGGTCGTTTCTCCATCACTTTAGTCTACATTGTAATGTTACAGTTGTGGCTTCTTAGAGAGTGATATAAATAATCCTGTTTGATACCCCTGTTTTGAATAAAGGATAAAATGAGCTAGGTGTTTTATAATTCTAGCACTAATCTCCCTCTCTCCCTCTCTCCCTCTCTCCCTCTCTCCCTCTCTCCCTCTCTCCCTCTCTCCCTCTCTCCCTCTCTCCCTCTCTCCCTCTCTCCCTCTCTCCCTCTCTCCCTCTGATTTCGTGTGAAAACAGTATTGTATGTTTATCGCTTATGGGACAAGCACCTACCTACATAGACTTACCAGTGGCGTGCCGGCTGCCACATGTGTTATATATATATATATATATATATATATATATATATATATATATATAAAATAACATTTTAGTCACTGATAAAGAGTCCACTAGTATATCCAAGTCCCTAAAGGGTACTTTAGGTATCAGACATCTTAAGAAAACATTGGAGTTTATGTAGATATTTTATCATAAATAGATACTTTTATTTAAATAAGTCCTCAATCACTGTCTCTGTCTTCTCCCTCTCTGCATCTATCTCTTTTTTTTTTATTTGTCTCACTCTCTATGTTTTCACTTGTCCACGCTAACATATTCCTTCAACTGTTTTGCGCTCTCAGTCTTCCCACTAATGGCTGTATAGGGTGTTAGGTCTAATCACTATGGATCCCTACAAGAATCCTAGTTCCAGCTCCATGTGAACTTTATCTTTACCCCCATCGATCAAGAAATTAATTTCTTAGGGATATAGACTTATTGTGTCTGCAAAATTATAGGTTCAGGTACTGTAGGAGTACACTCTAGTTACATGTACAAAGAAAATATATCATTATTAACTATATTATAAATCCCAGAACCTTTAATACAGTGTTACCGATTACTGCTGTACTCTCTCAAGAGACTGTAGAGCACATAATGAGTATCCGCAGAAGATAATGACAATGTCCTAACTTATTATGGTTTAAAATTATTAGTGATTGGCAATCAAGTAAAAAATGTACATCTTTAATAACAAAGGAGGATCCATGAAGCTCATTTTCCTGGATCTCCCTCTAACATGACAAAGGTTAGGAAATGTCAAAGGTACTGTACAGTATGGGGTTTTTCTTTACTGAATTTGAACACAAAAAACAGGTAAAATAATTTGGATCTGAAAGCACTTTGTTATAAGATGGTACAGCAACATATTGGTCAAAAGGCTCAGATTTAAACATATTTGTTATGATTTGTTTATGTAAGGCAAGTGGTAGTAATTAATTATTTTATATTGTTTTAGAATTGGGTAAACTAAGAAACAATACTTGGTTGATAAAAATAAGCTTTTGGGATCTTTATACCCGCCTCTCCCCACTACTATACGTAAGCCTAGGAACTGCCCACACACATTCACTGGAATCCATGGTGCACCTCAAACATCCTTAGTACACCATGTTTCCTTAAACATATATATCAAGGACACGCTCCTGCCCTACGCATGTCTTTTGAGTATCTTCCTGTTCACCAGCCACTTAGTAAAATTCAAACGAAGCATTCCACCCAGGCCTCCTAAAACTGATTATGTATTCATTCATTTCCATTCACCTTGTAATCATGTGGGAAAAAGACGGCTGAAGAGGATGTCAGAAAGTATTTGCAGTACCCACAAGCCCATTAATATTGTTTGTCGTAAAATATAGAGAGTAAGTTTTGGAAGCCCATTGGCCCAGGACATACTTGAAAACGAGAGGTAACTCAATTTATTACTTCCTGGTAAAACATTTTATAAATAAAATAAATAATGTATTATTATGGCCTGTGAGATGTCTTACTGTTCGTCTGTCATTTTCCAAACCAGACAATTTGCAACCAGATTATGCTAACCAGTTGGTCCACCCAGGTCTCAGTTTACCCAGCTAATACACTATCTGGATTTCTTTAGGTATATCTTCATCCCCACACGTAAGATCCCTTCTACGCTTATCTTTCTAGCTGCTCTATTCTCTGACATTTTGTAACACATATACTGTCCAGTGTATGGTAGTGGCTTAGTAGGTTTCTTCATACTTGAGCATTTCGCTCTGAAAAATGGAAGTGGACTTCTATACTGGACATACTACTCTTTAGACATACAGTATGTCACTCTGGTTCCACACATGTAAGAATATTTTTGTTGTGCCGTGCTTGCTCGCAAAAGCATTGCATTTTCTTTAGCTCCCATTAGCTTCCTTTAGTGACTTGCACAGTAAAATGTGGTTTCTTAAAGCCTTGGAGTTTTGTTGTACAATGTGTTGCCATTGATTCACCGGTGATTTTATCTCTGAACTTACAGTTTTGTTTGGCAGTTTCAAAAATCTTGGCTAGTTTCCCTAGGTCAGTTAGTAGTTATTGGAAGGGCTGGTTTTTATTACAACCTATTTAATGGACTTAAGACAATGGTTTGGATTCACTGTGCGTGGCCCAAGTTTGGCATACTTTAATTTGGACATTAGAAGGAAACTACTGTAACAGAACACCTGATAACAAGCATTCATGGTACACTGGCGACACACTTTATTCGAGCTCGGCTAGTCCCACGAATTCGGGTATACCCGGGTGTATTGAGGTTTGTGACTGTTTTCTGCCCGAGTGCATTGAGTTATTTTCCAAGCAGGGATTGAAGCATTTTATTCCCGCTGGCTGCAATACTGCACAGTATATATATATATACTGCATTACAATTCATGAATTTATGCCATCTGGTAGACACGCGAAGCATTGCAGCCTATTAAATCCTAATCATTATCATTTAACAGATCAGCCGCCCATCAGCCAGGCATGAACCCAGGCTGGGAAGGCAAATGCAACGGGGCTTGTCAGAGGTGAGGAGTGGCACATTCCAGGTATCTGCCAGGTACATACTGGGTATTTGCTCGAATAAAGTGTGTCGGTGCAGTACTTTCATAATACTGTAATTCTGTTATTTCACCTAGGATATCATAATGCAAATTTTAACATTTTGCAAATCAGACAGCTTGTGGTTGATGTTAACATCAAAGCAACCCATTCTAATAGCATATATACCATGTACTGTTTTTACAGCGTGGGAGCCATACCTTACATATATTAATAACAAGTGAAATTCTGAGCCAAGATCCTGCCTCAGTGGATTGCTTATGAGTTTAGCTTCCCCAAGCCAAATGTATCTGGCTGCTATTGCATGGAAGCAAAACACACTGACAGATACATTGGATCAAGATAAAGATTTGACTAGTAGCCGTCAATGCAGTTGTTAGAGAGCCAAATCAGAAATATAGATGCCATATACTGAAGTAGTTACACTAACAATTAGCAGCAAGAAAACACATGAATGCATCTCCAGTCAGCTCACTTAAAATTAAAAGTTATGTCTAAAAATCATATCATTCCCTACGTGTAAATTATCTGTTTTCATTCAGGGTGATTGCATTGATTTTATTGTTTGCTTGTAATGTAAGAAAGTAGTCTTTTTAATTGAATCTTTGATCCGCCAAACGGCAAGATCTTTAAGTGCACCTATTGACAAAACCGACTGATTTCAAATGCCTTGTTGCCAGGCTATAAGTGGGATCAATCTTAAAGGGCAAAAAGCAGTTCATTAGGTGTATAGAAGTGATGGCATTAACTAACTTGTTTCGCCTTTTACATATACGTACAGTCTTTCACAATATGATGTGTGCTATGTGTCACCCAAGTGTTTTGGGTTAACTATAGCATTTCCTATCATTCCTAATCTTTGAAGATTTAACGCCTTATTCTTCTACCTCTATTGATAAAGAAAAGTTTATGTAAGTGCATGTTAAAAGCCATTTGACATTCTGTTAGATGAGGTGAATGAAAAGCTTAGAAGCCATATTAACTAAATGGAGCTATACTCCATAAGACACCTTGCAATGCTGGAAGACACCTTATTGTCCATAAGCTGTGTACTGACCCCTGAAGATGACATAGTGCCATAAGAAACCTTCCAGCGCTAGAAACACCTTACAGCCAATTGACTGCTTGGCAGGGTCGGCTTGTAGTTTTGCGGGGCTTGGTGAAGGGGCTTTTGCTGGGCCTCTTACCTGGTCCAGTGCGGTATCTCCCCCTCAGATGTCGCAGCGTCATGTGACGTCACCTCGCCATGCGGTGTCACGTTGTCATGGCAACGTGACACCACGACGATGGGCGCTGTAGGAGGAAATGCCAATGGACCAGGTAAGAGATACTTACAGAGGCCCGCCGCTCTCCGAAAATCAGTTTAATTATTGTGGTGAAGAGTGCAGGGCTCTGTAAGCATGGGGCTCAGTGCACGGTCATCGATGGAACCGCCATCAAGCCGACCCTGCTTTGTAAATATGGCCCTATATGTCTTGTTTTGTATTGCACAAAACATCACTTAGTAAATATAGGAGGTCAAGTGGTATGTGTATATATATATATATATATATATATAATCAAAAAAATAAATAGATGATACCGTTCTGTGGCTAACGAAATGCTTTTATTTGTGCGAGCTTTCGAGATACACTGATCTCTTCTTCCGGCGATGTTACAATGAATGAAGCAAAAGGTAAACTTAAAAACAGTGTCTCTTGGAATGTTATCTGTGCTGGTCCTTCCCCCGGTGTGGATGTGTTTTATGGCTGGAGGTGTTAAATGGTTACTGAAAGCAAGTGAAGAAAGAGTGTGTATGTGTATCAGTGTGAATAAAAATGAATGGAGAGCCCACAGTATATACAGTGCTTTACACATCCACACCGGGGGAAGGAACAGCACAGATAACATTCCAAGAGACACTGTTTTTAAGTTTACCTTTTGCTTCATTCATTGTAACATCGCCGGAAGAAGAGATCAGTGTACCTCGAAAGCTCGCACAAATAAAAGCATTTTGTTAGCCACAGAACGGTATCATCTATTTATTTTTTTTATTATTGAAGCTCGGCTAACACGGTACTGATACCTCTACATGTATATATATATATATATATATATATATATATATATATATATGTATACAAATCATGGATATCTGGCACTCCTGTAGTGATATAATGATCTGGTGCTTATGTCATAAAAAATAATAAAGCATACATTACCAGCAAAGGTAAGGAGATAACAGCACCTTATGTGCTGTTGTCTCCTTACCTTTGCTGGTAATGTATGCTTTATATATATATTATTATATATATAATAAATGGAAATATTACTGTATGCTCATTTGCATGTCTTAGACAGGTCTGCAACCCTGCCTTTCACCATTATCACCCAGCACACACCAAATGCAAATTAGCACACAGTGCCACCTTTTGCTTCAAAACCATTTAACATGGTCCCCTATAAGCTTAAGCTTGCTGAATTTCACAGCTTTGAGCACAGCCTGGGTTAAGATGCATAGCCAGTAAACCCACTCACAGACAGCTGTTTCGACCTTGATGGGTCTCATCAGTGTGGGGTTGGTTATACTGGCTTTGCAAAATGAAGCAGGGATATATATATATATTATTTTGACAACCATTTGGAGTGCTGCCTCTGATATTCGTCTCTACACGGTATCGTATTGCCTAGTTGTTCTATACAGGATTTGCACCCACCATATTGATTTCCCAGACGGAGTGCCTATTGTTCTTTATTTTTTGCTATATATATATAGATATATAGACAGATAGATAGATGCAGCCATGCCACCTGTGGCTACTAACCTGCCCTTGTACTGGCAGTAAGCCCTGGTAAGAACAGGCCAGTTAAAATGGTTTTTCTCCACTCCATGGTGTTGCATTTGAGTGACAGTGGGAGGCGGTGACCTCGGACCTGAGCATGTCCAATCATGGTATGGACCTGGTGCCCTCCTCCTGGCTGTACTTAAAGGCAGTACCACACCAAATTCAAGAGTGCTCCTCTCCCCACTGAGAGAAGCAAGGTCGCACACAGGGAGCCTGAGATTGGGGCCTTCCCTAGCCTCAGAGTGAGTGTGAGCCTATACCCTGACTTCTGATAGGGGAGTCGGGAAGAGCTAGGACAGCTGCAGGGGCCCTGACCTGTAGTGTTTGTCCAGGGACATCATCCAGTGGATAGCTGACCTGAGAAGCTTTGATTGAACAGACCACTGCTGTGTTGTGGTGGTATCAATAAAGACCGTTCCTGTTTGCATATACCTCCTGCCTGGTGTGTGATCTTTCTGGGAGGAAAGGGAATAATTCTACCATGGGCGATCGCCTCCATTCATCTTGGAGCCTACGGCAGATGGAGGCACTGCACAGCTAGAGAACCATGTGGGTAATGTACCCCAGAAACCTGATCCTGTGTCCCCACTACCATCGGCGGACAGCTCAGCCCTCCTGTTACCAGCATCTATCATACACCACATGACTAGTAATGGCCAAATTTCTCACCGGGTGGGGGAAAAAACGTGTATATTTATTGTGATACCATCACTGTCCTCTAGGGGCTGGAACAGTGAAGTAAATGTGCTTTCCAGTCCAAGGAGCGATAATTCCTCAAAGAGAAACCAGCAGCAGCTGCTAACTAATGGAGTTAACCTGCCTGTCTGAATGAACTGAATGAGGAAGTGCTTTAAAAGACACAGGAAGCCGCAAGACTGAGGGACAGTTTTCCCCAGAGAAGGGGGGAGATAGAAGTGCTCCCCAGCTGCAGAAGCTGTTTACAGAGGATCTACAGAGGAGTTTCTCTGGGCTCAAGTGGGGCTGAGTTCCTCTAGGAAGAAAGGAGGAGAGACCGTGCTGAAGCAGGGACGTCTGCTCCAAAGTACTGACAGATAAGCAAAAACACTTTATTGTTGTATGTAGAGACTGTGTTACATGGTTGCATATGCCAGGGCATGTTTTGGCTTGGGAACCAGCTTAGCTGGCCATGCAGTTAGTGAGGGAGAAAGCTATGGTGTAGTTAGCTTTCCCTAAAGGGAATAGAATTTATTTTTATGTGTTGTTTTGATTTCAAGGGGCGGTGGGCCTGTATATGATTTAATCCCTGTAAATAAAACCCCTGCAGTTAAACTTTATACAGTGTTTCCGGCCTTAAATTGGGACAAAAGAGACTGCAATGTGGTCTGTGATCAATATATATATATATATATATATATATATATATATATATATATATATATATATATATATATATATACACATACATACATACATAATATATACATGTGTGTGTGTATAGTAAAATTGTCAACCCCAAAAGAGCAAACAAAGAACAGCACCCAGTCATAATATGCAAAGAAAAACCTGTATTAAGATGGTACACAAGCATTTAGTCCAACGTTTCGGTCCAGAAAGGACCTTCCTCAGGGGAGTGCTGGAGAACAATGACTGTGAAATACATTTATACCCCAAACCCACACCCAGTGTGATCAATCAGAGGCAGCTGATTGATTGTAAAACTAATCACATGACCGCTCTAGGCATCATCACTGCCGCTCGGCGGCCGACATCAGAACAGCTGTATGCACTATTGACAAAGCAGCAAGCTGTGCGCATGCGTCTAAAGGAGCAGGCCGATCTCATGTCAAGAGAGTAAAGCGTCCACCGTTGCTCAGGTAACGCGATCTGAGCTTCACGTCACCATAGTAATCAGAGCAGGAAAAGTCGTGCATGCACAGGACTGAATCACAGTCCGTCTGAGGCCCTGCCACAGCGCCAGCAGCTGTGACGCCAGAGCGATACTGGTGAAGAATCTGCAATAACAAAAGTGGGGGTCAACCGTTAGGGAGATAAAAGCAAATTTCAACAGCGTTGTGGGCTGTACCGACTTTTCATGATAGACAGACACACACATTATATATATATATATATATATATATATATATATATATATATATATATATATAATATATAATATATAATATGTGTGTGTGTCTATATTCTCAAATGCCTATATAGACACATACATATATACATACATATATATATATATATATATATATATATATATATATATATATATATATATACATATATATATATATATATATATATATACATATATATATATATATATATATATATATATATATATATATATATTTATATATATGTATTGTGACAAACGCCCCTCTTTTGTAGTGCTGACGTCTGTCTGGGTTCTTCCCGACACAGTCTTCTAGGGTTAATTATACAACAAACAGGTTCATGCAAAGTATTATGCTGCTTAACTCAGGCTTCTGCCTGCTTTATTTTCATCCAAGTAAGGTACTGCAGCTTTAACATGTGTAGGTTAGAGGTACTCAGATACTTTCATTCAGCAGTTCCCACATTTCAGTGTTACAATATTTCCCACACTGTTATTTCAAGAAATAAAACCAAAATCATATAAGCAAATCCTATCCCTTTCAGGGATCGATCTACACATCAGAATCAGTCTCTCTAACAGCTGCTGGCCAACTAAACTGGTTCCCCAGCTTAAAACAATGCTCTCTCATTTAGGGACACAAGATACAGCACAGTCTTTTAGCAACAGCAGTAACCATTTGTTTTTGTCTTATCTGTTCGTGGTGTCCAGGCAAATCCTCTGGTACTGTCATACGTGGAGAGGCCGTCAACCTCGATACTGGATGCAGGAGAGTAGCGACACCCCCAGCCCCCAGGCTCCAAGGAGAGAGAGTGAAATGCAAAACCTCTCTGCTCTAAATACCTGTGCATGTGATTAGAAGAGCAGGTGAGGGAGAACTAGAGCCATTGTAATCTGTGGTCTGGATTTTCCATCCAGCTGCCTGAGTTAATGGGAAGCTGTGGAACGGATCATTTGTAACTATTCCTGCACTTTCTGCTCTAAAATGGGGCAGAAAGCTGCCTAACATCTTTGGACTATGTCACAGTATATATACACACATATCTCTAGCCATAATATATCCATTGCTGCAGTGGGAGCACTGTATGCTAGGTGATAATGGTTGAAAGGCAGAGGTGCAGACCTGTCTAAGGCTGCTGTCCCACTAACTGCTACAGTGCACGCCTCGGCGTGCGCTGTGCGATCAAGTCCCGCCCCCCCCAGTATCTCCGGTCCCAGTTCCTATCTTGTCACGCATCTTTCCCCAGCGGTGCGCGACATGTTTTCAGGCAGGCAGGGGAATTTGAGTTTAGTGTTTGCGACGGAGGCATGGCCACGCCCCCGCCGGCGGTTCAGCCAATGAGGACGAACCAGCCGTGGGATGTCATGGCCACGCCCCCGCAAACCCACCGCCACGCCCCCTCCCATCACAAACCTTCCCTCAGACCGCAGATCGCGGTGCAGCGTTGTGCACACGCCGCCCCCTCGCCGGGCACGGTGAAGACTGGGGACTCACCCTAAGACATGTGAATGTGCTCACAAGTGATATTCTGTATTATATATATATATATATATATATATATATATATATATATATATATATATATATATATATATATATATACACACATGTTTTTCAGTTGCACATGTATTCACATGTATGCATAGCCAAGTATATTTAAAAAAAAAACAAAAACACATTTATACTGTGGACATTTGCATAATATAAGATAAGATAATATAAGATAATCAGAAGGTAATTTTTAGTTTATTTTTTCCCTTGTGTTAAACCTTTCCTATTAGTACGTTATTTTCCTTCAAAATAATCCTACAAATATTCTCCTTTGTAAAATAAGTATAACCCTTTACTGCCAAGAGGTGTATTGTAGGGTCATTTGGCAGTGTAGGGGTTACATTCCTCACATGCTCAGAATATTCATATTTGTTCATGAATCATTTTCATTATGTGAAATGTGTTGACTCCCATCCCATATTTATCTTATCACTGGGTATGTGTCAGTTTGAAGAAGAACAGAAATAAATAATTCTAGGCAATTATTATAAAAACAACAGTAAATGGATTTTCCGCGATGTCTTGGATCGAAAAGTATGCAGTATGACTGAATAGAAACGCACTAATATTCTCCAAATGTATTTTGAAAACAAGTTATTTCTAAATATTAATACTAGTGTTTTTGTAACCTTTTCCTCATGCATCGATGTAACCACATGGTTGGTCGTGCTGCCCTCATGAAATCCGCCATGGGCACGTTTCTAATCCCGTGTGTTCGCGGAGTCCCAGTAAATCCCAATCAGGATTAACACGGGGGGCGCCCCTGCTTCTGAATGTGACTCCCGCTGCGTGAATCCTATCAGGTGGCACCTCTCTGTCAGAGACGCGCAGTTAGAGTGGGACAGAATCAGACACTCTACCTGCGCGTCTCTAACAGGCGATCGCACGGCTTTTATTTTATTTTAATAACACAGTATTGTCGCAGGGGGTCTCCGGAGCTGAACCGCATTAATTTCAGCCCCAAGGCCCCCCTGCTTCCCGAGTTATAGGCCCGGGTCTGGGGTGCCGGTAGGGCAGGGACAAGACCCGCCCCTCAATTGGGCCGGTCCCGCTACCTACATTGCCCGTCGTGTTGTGCGAACAGATTTCTCTGAAGACAGGAAATCTGTGTTCACAAATTGCGACGGACCACTAACCACGCCCCCCGGCAGTTCAGCCAATGAGGGTGAACCTGCTGGTGACGTCATGGCCTCGCCCCCATCACACCCCCACCCCCTCTTTCCTTCCCCCTGCATCTCACCACAGACAGGGGATCTCAGCTGCACACGCCGCCAGCCTGCAGGCGCGCGTGCAGCGACGACACTGGGGCCTCAGCCTTACTTAGGTGTGCTATGCTGTAATGCACCTTACAGCTAATTTAAGTGAGTAAGGCCTTTTGTTCTGTAGTTGCTGCTTACTCGGGTATGGTTTGTATTGTTAAGTGGCTCTTTTTAGTCCATTTCTACATTTCTGCTTCTGGCAACCACCTTTAAATGTATTTAAAAAAAAAATATGTATTGAAAACATGCCGAGTTATAATATAAGTAACACATCCAGGTACTTAACTGGCTTCCAAAGACTCCTGCATCAGAAATAAAGATTTGTACTGTAACCCACAATGTAAAACCACTTATTCAAACATGGTTACAACTAGATTTCAATGCAATAACTCATGACAGAAACTTAGTGAATAGGAGGTAAAATAAAGGTGAACAGGGAAAATAATGTAGAAGACCACCCAGTGTGAACACAGGCAGTTTTGAAGCTTAAGTTCCCCAATCAATCTTTTCAATCAAAAAGTAATATTAGTCCTGGTCACACATTAAGTTATACAGGTCTGGCTTTAAACATAGTCATGGGTGATTCAAAAGAAATACTAGTTAGCTTGAACCAATGCTATTATTAATTCTAGTAATCTACTGGACAATATAGTGTGCGTAACATACTGTATGTATTTGATTTGTGTGATTCTTGCTCTGTCACTGACAGATTCTAAGTTCTCATATTCTGTTTTTTAATGCTGACTTTGCTAACTCCCATTGGATTGTTACTGGGAGCATGACCAGTATTTCACAATAGATAACCAAAATCTCAAATGCACATCCTATGTGACTGTTGCAGGGTACATGCAACTACACGTGGGTTTCTTGACAAGGCTGTTTTATTTAGCCTTAAAAGATATACAGCACACAAAACAAAAATAGCTTTCCATCAGCAAAAACGAAAATGGCTTTTTCTTCAGCAAACCAAACAAAACAGTTTCTCTTTAGCAGACAGTTTATATATAAGGCAGCTACCCTTTTTCTATGCAGGGGACAGACAGTTCACAATACAACTACTTGGCTACTCAGACCTTGTTTTCAGCTGGGATCCAACTAATTGTCCTGAGGTTCCCAGCTGAAGTTAACCTAGTCAGTGCTGCACTGCAGACTAGACATAGGTTTTCCAGGCATATAACTGGTGGCTTTTATTTACCCTGTCACATTCCTCCCCTGTTAGTGTGTGACTGGGGCTACGCACGGCTGAAGCCCGACCATCCACCCCTTCTCTAGAAAAGATGTCAGCATTTGCGTTCTCTTTTCCCTGCCTATGCTGAATCTCAAATGAGAAGGGTTGGAGGGCCATATACCACCTTGTCAATCTAGCATTGGAATCCTTCATGCTATTTAACCACTTCAGTGGAGCATGATCCGTCACCAAAGTAAAATGGACTCCTGCCAGGTAATGCCTCAAAGCCTTGATTGCCCACTTTACTGCGAGGCACTCTTTCTCAATCACTGAGTAGTTTTTTTCCCTTGGGAACAATTTCCTACTCAGGAAAAGGATAGGATGTTCAACTCCCTCAAACTGTTGTGACAACACTGCCCCTAGCCCTATCTCTGTTGCATCTGTTTGCACTATAAAAGGGCTGTTGAAGTCTGGGCTTCTAAGGATGGGACCCTCTGATAGACACCTTTTTATGTCCTCAAAGGCTCTCTGACAATCCCTTGACCACACCACTTGTGTAGAGGCACACTTTTTTGTGAGGTCCGTTAAAGGGGCTGCCACTTCCGAATAGTTGGGGATGAACCGCTGGTAGTACCCTGCTAAACCCAGTAGAGTTTGGGGGGTCGGAACTTCTTTCAGGGCAGCTACCTTGTCGGCTAATGGCCTTACTTTTCCACCTCCCACTGCATACCCTAAATATTTGGTTTCCGCTTTACCCAAGGCACATTTCTTAGGGTTCGCTGTGAACCCTGCCTCTCTTAGAGATTTGAGGACCGCTTTCAGCCTATTTAGATGGGCCCGCCAGTGTTTACTATAAATGACAATGTCATCTAGGTAGGCTGTGGCATAAGTCCTATGGGGCCTCAGTACCTTATCCATGAGTCTCTGAAATGTGGCTGGGGCTCCATGCAGTCCAAATGGCATTGTCACAAACTGGTATAAACCCATGGGAGTGGCAAAGGCTGTTTTGCATTTGGACTTTTCCTCTAAGGGTATTTGCCAGTATCCTTTTGTCAAGTCCAACGTGAATATATACTCCGCGTTACCAAGGGCGTCAATTAATTCGTCCACCCTTGGCATCGGATATGCGTCAAACTTGGATACCGCATTGACCTTTTGGAGGTCCACACAAAATCTTACCTTCCCATCGGGTTTAGGGACCATAATTAGTGGACTACACCACTCACTGCATGATTCCTCAATCACTCCTAAGTGTAACATTTCTTGTACCTGCATCAGTTTAGCCATGAAATTTGTACCTTGGTCTGTCAACAAAACCTGGGGAAGTCCAACCCGTGAGAACAGTTCCAACAACTTGTTGGCTACTTGCTTCGCCGTTGCTGTTCTCAGGGGGAACGCCTCAGGATACCTTGTTGCATAGTCCACTATTACAAGGATAAGCCTGTGTCCTTTCGCAGAAGGTTCTAGAGGTCCTACCAAGTCTACCCCAATCCTCTCAAAGGGAACTGACACCAAGGGTAGAGGAACCAAAGGGGTTGGTTTTTGTCCTTTTGGACTAGTTAGCTGGCACTCCGGACAAGCTGCACATAGCTTAGCAATATCACTATGCATCCCTGGCCAATAGAATCGGGATGAAATACGGTCCAATGTTTTATCCCTGCCCAGGTGACCACCCCAAGGGACAGTATGGGCTAGAGTGAACACAGATTTAACAAACGCCTTGGGAACAAATATCTGTCTGGTGACCTCCCCTGTTTGTGTCTGCCTATTCACCCTATATAGGATATCCTTTGATAGCTCAAAATGGGGGAATACTATCACCCCCTGTGCATCTAAAATCTGTTCATCAATTTTCACCACCTTGTCATACTGTCTAGCAAGGACTAGGTCTTCCCTTTGCTTCTGGCAAAAGTCAGGGAGGTACAGGTCTGGTAAATCTCCAGGGCCCATATCCCCCTCCCTTTGGCCATCCCCAGCCATCACTTGTGACCTCTGACTACTAGTATGGTCACCTTGAGACCCAGATTTCTGCAACCAGTCCTGTTTGTCCAAGCGTCTTTGCTTCCGAGTCTTTTGAACCCAGTGTCTACTGGGAAAAAGGTCTGCCGAGAAGGGGAATAAGGCCACCGGTATGTGGACAGTCCACATACCGGTGGCCTTGTTCTCCGCAGGCGGAACATGGAGAGGGTTCCCTCGCAGGAGGGGGCTGTGGATAGCGCTTCGCTGGACCGGTTACTGGAGACCAGGCATCTGGTGGGTCCTGTGGGCGACGTCCTCGGAAGTTCCTCTCACTTTGCGACAAGCCGACATCCGGAAGGAGATGAGGGTATCTGTGGGGACCAGCATTTGGACTCCGTCCTTGCTGGAACGACTGCTCCTTCCGTCGGACTTGGCGGTTCCGTGACGGGCCGTAGGTTCCCCATTGATCCAACCTCCCTCTTTGGGCGTCCGCAAGTGCCGGTGGAGTCGGGTCCAGGACACTCGCCTGCTGCTCAGCCCCAAGGAAGTTCTCCACGAGTCGGACCGCCAAAGCTAGGGTTTCACGAGCGTGGCATTTTACCCACGAGTGTGCGGAAGGGGGTATTATTTGTAGAAATTGTTCCAAACCCACCTGCTCAAGAATTGCCTCCTTAGTGCACTCCTCGGGTTGTATCCAGCGCGTACATAAGTCCAATAATCGCTGAGCGAGGACCCGGGGTCTCATCTAAGCGGTGTACTTCATGTTCCGTAACTGCTGCCGGTAGGTCTCTGGGGTCAGACCTAAGCGATCCAGTATGGCGGCTTTTACTTGTCGGTAGTCCATTGCCTGATCTGCTGGGAGACCCTGATATGAGGCCTGGGCTTCTTCTATGAGGAGTGGGGCCAAAGCAGTTGCCCAGCGATCTGTAGCACAGCCCTGAGCTTCGGCAACTCTTTCAAAAGTCAGTAAAAAAGCCTCTGGATCCTCGTTCGGAGCCATTTTCCTCAGAAGTATAGGGGGTCTGCTTGCTAGTTCTGCACTGGCAGACCCTTGGAATTGGGTCAGCAGTTTGGCAATCCATTCATCCTGTGCTGCTTGTAGTCTTTCATCTCTCTCCGCTTGCAGCCGGGCCTGCTCCTGCATTAACTGTCCCTGCTGTCTGGTTTTCTCACACAGAAACTCTTTCAACATTTCTTCCATTCTTGTGTGTGTGTGTGTGTGTGTGGCCCTTTAACTGCAGGAGCCTTTTGAAAAAAACCATCCCAAATCTGACACCATATGTTGCAGGGTACATGCAACTACACACGTGGGTTTCTTGACAAGGCTGTTTTATTTAGCCTTAAAAGATATACAGCACACAAAACAAAAATAGCTTTCCATCAGCAAAAACGAAAATGGCTTTTTCTTCAGCAAACCAAACAAAACAGTTTCTCTTTAGCAGACAGTTTATATATAAGGCAGCTACCCTTTTTCTATGCAGGGGACAGACAGTTCACAATACAACTACTTGGCTACTCTGACCTTGTTTTCAGGAATCTCTTTACTTCTTACTCCTCTCTCATCAACAGCCAAGATCCATGTGTCTACAGCCTGGGTTTTAACACACCTTGATTAGGCAGCTGGGATCCAACTAATTGTCCTGAGGTTCCCAGCTGAAGTTAACCTAGTCAGTGCTGCACTGCAGACTTGACATAGGTTTTCCAAGCATATAACTGGTGGCTTTTATTTACCCTGTCACAGTGACGAATTATTAAATACATACGCAATTCATTATTAATGTACCTTTATTAATGTACCTTAATAATAAATTGGGATTCTTTAGTTAGATTTTTTAGCCAAATTATATTAGGTCTGTACCAATTTTTGCTACTACTCACTTCTGGTACAGCGCCTCTTCCAGGTCCCCACGACAGCAGGGAGGAGTCTCTGAAAGAGAACCTCTTGGTGCAGCTTCTCCCTGAATGACTCCACTCTCAGGCAAGAAGGTTCTTTCAAATTGGACATTCTTTATTGTCATCTTTAGTGGCAGACTGCCTATCATTGCGGCCATTCTCTAGCCGCTCATCATAAAGGTTGCCCACCTCAAGGAAGTCCCTGGACACCACTCCTAGTCAAGGCCCTAGAAGCTGTCCTTGCTCTTCCCTTACTCTCTAATAGAGTAAGGGGAATAGTCTGCCCACCTCTCCCCTAGGGGAGGGCCACAATCCTTGCCAGAGCCCTGGCAATGTGTTGGGTCAGACAGTCTCATTCAAGTGGGATGAGACACTCACACACACTAAATTCAGGCAGTGTTGCATACTATATAGCTCCAGTAGGCACCACCCCTGTGTCACTGTAATTGGACACAGAGCATGATGTCACTTCCTTCACTACACAATACACATCACAGGGGATGAGGGCAAACCTCATGATTATTCCTGGCAAACCTGCCCTTTTAACAGGGATTATTGCACAGGAGGAGAGAGGCATGTAACCCCGAAATTACACAGGGATACATTATTCTGTGTAAAGTGTGTATTTGTACCTTTACAGTTTCAGACCATAAGAGAACAGTAGACTGAAACAATTTGTCCAGGTGTTCTGGAAATTCGCCAAGTTACATTAATAAAAATAAGACAATTCAGTAATAATTACAAAATTATATGAAAGTTGAGTAGCATTTGTGATGTTAAATAGTTCACAGTTGCAGCATCAATATTATATACATTTTTTTTGTATATTACTATATTTATATTTTAGCATGGATGTTTTAATGTTTAACATGGAAGCTACTCTATAACACACTTCTATGCTTTTACATCATTAACTACCCATATCATTTAATTTAATGCTAGAAGGATTTTCTCCTATTTTTCTTTCTTTTAAATTTCCTTACCGTTAATTGAAGCAAACGTGACCTCGAAGGCCCTAGGCTACTGCATTCTCTTTAGCATAAATGTTGGCATGGACGGATAGTTGGAAATATAAGCTTGCATACAGTATATACGCTTAAAATCCTCTATTACTGTGATAAGTTCATGTTAGTGCAGGGAGAAAGGTGGACTAGCTGCTGTCCTGTTTTTTAGGGTGAGTATGTAGTAATGTTGTACAGATAATAGTTTTTGAAGTTCAACGTCTATGTTCAGATTTAGTACATACTGTAATCTTTGTCGCATTGGAGGATTGCAGTTTTTCTCCTGATTTATATGCAACAACAATTTGAGTGGAAGACTTTCTAGGCTGCTATTCAGAATGCCAGGAAGCTCAGCTTTGTATAGCACTGCAAACACTGCTACTGTAGCTATATGAAAATATTGTTAAGCATACATGTTGTTATACAATATGTCCTAAAGTACGGGATTTCTTTGTTGTATTTGCCAATGTGTTGGATGTATGTATAGAGAAAATGGGTTCAAATCAATGAATCAATCAAGGATAAATGAAACAAAAACTTGCTGGAAAGTAGAACATTTGAACTTATTACAGCATGTATACTTTGTCATGCAAAGCATGAAACACATGAGTAATGAATGTACAAATGATGCCCTGAGGATCAAATATACCTGGAAAGGTATCACTGTGCAGTAATCGTGCAACCTTTGCATTTCTAAGACTTAGCATGTATAAAACGAGGCCCACAACAAACACGTGTGGGAGCACTGAGAACAGTTATGTGTTTCTGGATGTGCACAGGCGAAACATACTAAAAGCTGTCAGTCGTTTATGCTGAGAAGGCAATTTATGGCAGCTGAGATTGATTTAAATGGACTGGAATGTTTGCTCTGCAAACTCAATGGAGTTCAGTTGACATTTTTACAGATTAACCTTTTGATGTCACAGGTGGATCAGGGGTTCGAAACATTTTTTTGGAGCTTGGACTATTTGGTTTCGACATGAGTTGTTTTCTTTAACATACAGTTCTAGTTACATTATTTAGCGCTAGAGCTGCCAAGCCAATATGATTCCAACGGGAATTTTGTAAGCCTTTGTTGATGCTTTTAACTTGGAGCACTGTTCCAGTCATACATTCTTTTTCACATATCCAAACCAAAACCCTAATAGTGTTTATTTGATATCATCAATATGTGCTGTTAAAAGCATATTATAGTATTCTTCTGTCAACCACTTCCATCCTAGAAATGCAAACCGTTTAATAAAGCTAGTGGTAAACGTGAGCAGACAAGAGGAATCGACATTTAGCAACATGTCAGAAACACAAAGTTGTGTTAAAGCACCTTTATGCATTGTTCAAATAAATGCCGATTTTTCATTCATTTAAAAAAAAAAAAATGCTGATGAGTGTGTGTGAATGTCTGCCATATCTCAAGCACTTGGCTATATATTTAGGTTCTGCACATAATGTCCTTGCTAAAAGATTAAAGGGGCATTTTCATGACGTGAAATACTAATGCTCCACTTCCCTCCGCCTGGATTCTGGCATTGTTTAAATTATTTAAAAGGTTTGCATAAAAGATGATAGCAAAAATAAGATTTCTTGTGAATCAGAGCCCCCTTTTTACTGCCCATGGCCATAAACATTTGCTAAGTCTATTGTTTGATACAGATGTAGCTCAATTAAGTCTTCTGAGGACTAGAGATAGGTGAACTTGTCTGAAGTGGATGTGTACACCAACATCTGTCTGTGGATTGGTTATTAAAAAATTGAGGAGGAAGGCGTTGCTCAAATTTAGTAGTGTCTCCTTGTTGTACAGTATATATCCACTCAAAACTGCCTGCTAAATTACTTGGGGAGAGATGCCATTGTTGTAAAAGGAGCACACATGAGGTACCCTGGGAGATATGCTAATGCCTATGCAAACTATATTTTAATGAGCCACATCCCTGACTTGCGAAAAGGATTTCCATAAGAGACTTATTGAGTTGACAATCCTAAGGCACCTACTGTCTGGAAAGGTGTATTGGTGTTAAATCCAACAGGACTTGAACCCACCAATCGCGCATGTGTGTGCAGCAAGTGGCGATTGCACATGCGCGGACAGCAACATGATGTCACACGGCATTGCAATTGCAACGGGATGACGTGGCGCTGGAGAATGAGAGCAGCACCAAGTAAGCGCCTATGGGTGGCATATTTTAAATGTGACACGCAAGTAAAAACAAGGTGAAGCACAGCAAATGAAGCAGATGGAGAGAGAAATTAATATAACATGACCTGGTGAATTGAGTTAGTACTTCTAATCTTATAAAGGATAAAGATAGTGAGCCATATTTACTAAGCAGTGTTTTGCCGCACCTTCAATGCTGGAACACATTACAGCCTATACAAATACATGGACTGTAAGGTGTCTTCCCACACCAGAAGGTGTCTCATGGAAGACGACTGCAAATGAGATATGTTTCTCTATTCAAGAAGAGCGTGAAGTCTTTTCTACAGGTTTGTTAGAGCTGCTGCCTTCTAAAGCAGTGGTGTAGTGTTCTAGTCCTTTGGGTCTGACACCAATACACCATTCCAGTCACTATATGCATTAGGCTTTTCAACTCAATATAGCTCTTATGAAAAACCTTTTAGGAAGTTTCGGATGTGACTCATTTAAATATACTTTGCATATCTCCCTGGTTACTTAAGGTGTGCTCCTTTTACAGCACATGCATCTCTCCCTAAGCTATTTGGAGGGAGGTTTGAGGGGATATATACACATACACATACACATACACATACACATACACATACACATACACATACACATACACATACACATACACATACACATACACATACACATACACATACACATACACATACACATACACATACACATACACATACACATATATATATTACATAATTTGCATATAATTTGCATATATATACATATATATGCAAATTCTTGTTCTGCATGCTGTGACCTTGGTGGTGCAGGTCTGACTTTAAGAGATTTAAATTTTCTGCAGTTTGCTACCAAGGCTGAAAACAATCATAAGGAGACTTAGGGGATAATTCTATATGCTGCCGAAGTGGTCGCTCATGCTGTTTTTGTCAGAAAATTGTCATAGAAATTTATGGGGATGTTTTGCAAAAACCACTGGAATTACTGCTTCAGCATATACTGTTTAAGGGCCTATTCAGGTAGCTTCGATAAGTGTCTTAACCCGTGTTAAGTGCACTTTCCAAGTGATATTGCATGTGTAGCTATTTAGAAAGTTTTGATAACATGGTAATATCGCTTGGAAAGTGTTTGTTTAAGGAGAGTTAGCACTCTGACTCAGACAAGCTGTGTGGTAGGTAGCTCCAAAAATATCCAAACACACATTATTTGCCAGAAACTGCTATTCAGGTAGCTTCGATATGCACATCGCTGCTTAAACTTGCATATTCAGATCTCGGCACCGAAAGGGTGCTGAGATTAGAATTGCGATGTACATAGGAAGGAACATTTTTTATTTTTGCTACATAGGATTGAAGCTAGGGGGTCTCCAGCGCTAACTCGCATTCATTCCATCTCCAGAACCCCCTGCTTCAATCCTATGTAATAAAAAATACATCTACAGCCCAGCTTCATTATCTTAGTGGCTAACTGCTAAGGTAATAAACGGGTTAAATAGCAGTACCCAGTTTGTTGGTGGTAGAGGGGTTGGGTGAAGCTTGTAGTTGCCCCAGGGTGGGTGGTTAGGCCCACTGAGAGGGACGTGGGAGGAGTTAATTCTTTCATTACCTTAGTGGTTACTACCCTCCCACTATCCACCTGGGAGGTCTAAATGCCCACCTTCATATTTGCCCCAGGATGGATGTTTAGGTCGCTAAAGCAGGATGGATGGTTAGGCCGTTAGGTTACAACCGCTAAGGTAATGAAGGGGTTAACCCCCACTGCATGGCCTAATCACCCTCCCCGGGTGAACTACATCCTTCACCCAACCCCTCTACCACTAACACCACACATGAATGGGCAAAAGTGCTATTAGCCAAAGATTGCTAATAGCACTTTTGCCCATTCAAATAATCAATACAGTGCAATGCAATAAAATTACTCTAAAAAACACATTATTATATAAAAAAAATACTCTAGCCATTTAATCCATTGATGGTCAGAGATAGAAGCATTGGCAAGCAATGGCCACCCTACAATACCACCACCCCAACACACACTGTAATGGACAAAAGGCCTATTATCCAGATCTGGATAATAGTGAATTTGCCCATTAAAAATAAAACATTAGCCAGCCAACAAATAGTAAATAAAAGTTGTACTTACCCCTACCAGGATGAAGGCCAGCTCAATCCTCATCCTCGTCCTCCACATCTTCCATGCGCAGCAACAGTAAAATAAAAAATTGAACTAGTGGACAGTAACCCTTTAATTACCTTAGCAGTTATCAACCCGCATCCCCCACAAACTCTACTCCCATCACCACACGTACAAATGGGCAAAATATGGCTAATAGTGCTTTTGCCCATTAGTGTTGAAAAAAATATAAATACAGAATAACATTACATTGAAATTACAATACACAGTAGGCAATAAACCCATTGATTGTCACTCTGGTAACCTGTGTCATCAAAAGGAGCACAGGTAGTCACAATGGCAATCTAAAAAAACTGATGTACAAAATAAAATACATTAAAATTAAATAAAAACAAACATTTGCCAAAAAATGCATTCATTGTCAATGTGGTTATCTATACCCTCAAAGTATATATATATATAAGTACTATAGATAAGCACATTGACAACCAGTGGGAATCCTAAAAAATAATAATACACAATTAAATAAAATACAATCAATGTGTATCTTACCTTTGCCAGGCTGAAGATTCATCCTCATCATCTAACTGCGACACCAACACTTGACCCACAAATCAGTGATCCTCATCTTGAAGAACACCATGGTACATAGAGGTCCAAGATCCTCAGTTGCTTGCAGAGGAGTCCCCGTTGAGTTGAACTTCTTTCTTGTCTTATTATCTTCACCCTTGTCTTTTTCCTGTTCTTTAACAGGTCCACGAGATGTTAATCCACCATCTTCTTGGGGTCAAATGAGACGTGACAGGCCTTGTAAAAGGCCTGTCACGTCACTTTGACTGAAAAATGGTACATCCACCAATCCGAATGGTGGATGTACCATGTGATGGCTTACCATTTTTTTGGTGATGTGACTTCACCTTAAAGGGGGGGGAGCATATGCTACCTAATTGGATGGCTTCCCTCCCATTAAGGTGATGTCACATCAGTCCAAAAAAAGAAGGGAAGCCATCACATGGTACATCTACCAATCAGATCGGTGGATGTACCATTTGTCAGTCAAATGTGACATCACAGGCCTTATACAAGGCCTGTCACGTCTCATTTGACCCCAAGAAGATGGCGGATCAACATTTCCTGGACGTAATAAAAAGAGCAGAAAGAAGACAAGGATGAAGACAAGAAAAAAGAATGAAGATCTATTCACCAGAGACTCCTCTGCAAACAACTGAGGATCATGGACTTTTGCACATCATGGTGTTCTTCAAGATGAAGATCATTGCTTTCTGGGTCAAGAGTTGGTATCACAGTTGAATGCCGAGGATGAATCTTCATCCCGACAAAGGTAAGATACCCATTGATTGTATTATATTTGTGTGTATTTTTTTTAGGCTGCCCATTGATTGACAATGTGTTTATCTATACCCCCTTTAATTCCTCCCGGGAGTCCTAACCACACTCCCTGGAGAACTATAACCTTCAACAACCCCCTCAACTACCAACAAACCGGGTAGTGGTGGTTAAACCCTTCATTACCTTAGCGGTTAGCTGCCAAGGGAATGAAGCTCTGTTTTAAATTTTATTAACATAGTATTGAAGCAGGGCGTCTCCAGAACTGAACCACACTCTTTAGGTCCGCGAACCCCCCTGCTTCATGAGGTACAGGTCCCGGATAGGGTGCCGGTATCTCCTGCAAGTTAATTCTCCTGTGTCAAGTGAATAGGACATTTAAACTTGCAGGAGATACCGGTGCCCCCTATGGAGGCCGGGAAGCAGAGGGTCCCGGGACCTGAAATGAATGTGGTTCAGCTCTGGAAACCCTCTGCTTCAATAATATGTTAATAAAATAAAAATAAAAACAGCACAATCGCCTGTTAGAGCTGTGCAGGAAGATGCAGTTCTCTGTGCAGCTCTTCCAGACTGGAGGGATATCGCACGGTAAGATGTTTGAAAAAAAAAATTGCAAAGTCGATTAGTATGACATTTTTGTACCAAACGGTATGTACCAAATGATAAATCTTACGGAATACCATTTTTATACAAATGTCATACCGTGATTTAGAAACATGTAAAACCGATCGATATGGCAGTGATCTTATCAAAGGTACCTGAATAGGCCTCATGGAATTAATCCTTTAGTGGGGCTTTGATTTTGCTTCCGTTACAACTTAATAAGATGCCAGGAGAATGCCATCAATGATTTGTGAAGTCACTTAATTACTAATCCATTTGGATTCAGCTACTTCTGGAATAGCACTGACATTTTCCCCAATGCTGCCGTATATATACCCCCAGTTGAAGAATAAGGGACAGGTTGTGTATTTTCTCCAGCTCAAGCTGATCCAAGAGTAAAGCCAGGATCATAAATGACATTATAAATGTAAGATGGCCTTCTCCCGACTCATGTGTAAGGTGTCGCCTGCTTTGAAATATGTTTTGTATTGAAGATTTATCGGAACTGAGTTTGTTAAAAGTAACGGGCATGCATTTTAGCCATCAATGGGTGATCTCGCTCAGATACTTCAATGCTCAAATCATCTAACTACATTTTTGATCTTCTTCCTCTGCTTATATAACATTTTTCATGTTTGTGTTTTTTTATCCAGTGAACGTGGTAGCATTGCTTCAAGAATTTTGGGAAAGCAAAGAGAGGCGGAGGGCGATTTTCCCAAGTGAAGGACTAGTGTCTTATGAGTCTGTCCCTTCTCCGGATCCTCCATTCGTCTGCTACGTCACTCTGCCGGGGGGAAGCTGTTTTGGTAACTTTCAGGTGAGAATCACAGATTGATTGCAATGTTTCTTGTGTAACAGTCATAAAATAATGCACATCTCTTTGGGATTCTTCTAAAAATGATAATTCAGGTCGTTTACTGTCAAGATGGTCCATATTATACAGAAAATTCATAGATACGGTGTCTAAATTCCTTTGGTTCCTGTGGGATGTACTGTACAATGGATTGATCTGTGACATGGTGCTGCCCCTCCTGCTCCCCCAGATTTACTTAAACATCTAAACTCAATTTAAAAAAAAAGTTTAAAATATCAAATCCAATCTTTAGAACCTTTTAAAACAAAAGTTCAGAGTTAAAGCCGCAGAATAAGAAACGGAGCAGCTCTGAGACCAAGTGGTCAAGTAATTTAAACTGCTTTGCATCATCCTAAACTTCTTTAGTTATTGTGTTTTTTAGAGCAAGGTCATAGAATTTGGTCCCTCCTCCGCCATATTTATTTTTTGTGCTTTTGATTTGGTCTCGTTATATTCCACTAACACTCATTGTTCTACTAACTTGCCACTCCTCTGCTTAATAATTGTTTAAGTTCTGTGCCGTCATGGTCCATAGACTAATACAGCAGTCGGTGTGTGGTCCTGTTGATGTAAAAGCTATGTTCTTTCCAATGTTCCAGGTGCCAGATCTTTTACTCCTCTAATGGGACCCTTGTGAAATGAAGCAGATCAAATTACTGTCTGTGATAGAAAGACAAAAGCAAAAAAAAAATGGATACTGTTTAAATTTTACAGTGTTTGTTGGAGTTCTTCCATAGAAAAGAGAGGATAAAGACTGATATTTACCATGGGGTGCAACTCCATAAGACACCTTTAAGCGCTAGGATGGGTGTTATGTAATAATAGCACCACTAAGTAAATATGGCCCAGAATGCCACCACGAATGTTTTATAGGTTGCAGAAAGGATACTAAAAAAATAAGACCAGAAATTAGATGAAGTATGTGAGAAAAGATTAAAGGGAAGGGCATGGACCCAGAGTCTAGATGCATAAGAAGAATAGGTGCCAAAAATATAAGCATAGGCAGAGTTACACAACATGCCAAAATGTGTGTTAGCCAGCTCCACTGAAACACACAACTACTATATTTCACAACGTTCTTTTTACTTGCTTGTATATAAGTAATAATGCCAGAAGAACAGGGCTTGACTGGCCAATTATGCCCTGGCTGGAAGAGGGTATTTTGTATAGTCTTATTGCTTTTTATAAACATGACAGTCTAGATTTTGTTGAAGTTTTGTTTTCTTTCTTAAATCTTTCTACATTTTTTTTTTGGAAAATAAAATTGCAAACACACTGTAGCCCCTTCTCTCCAACACACACACCACACACACACCACACACAGTACTACAGCCCCCTCTCAAGACCCGCACACACTGCAGCCCCCTCTCAATACATATGCACTACAGCCCCCCTCTCCATACACACACCACACACTCACTACAGCCCCCTCTCCATACACACACCACATACTCACTACAGCCCCTCTCTCCATGCACCCTCTCACTACAGCCCCTCTCTCCATGCACCCTCTCACTACAGCCCCTCTCTCCATGCACACATCCCCCTCTCCATGCACACACACACACTCACTACAGCCCCTCTCTCCATGCACACACACTACATCCCCCCTCCCCATACATACACACAAACACACCTACTCACTACAGCCCCTCTCTCCATGCACATACACTACAGGCCCCCTCAACATAAACACACACTAACTAAAGCCTGTTTTCCATGCACACACACAGCATAGCCCCCCTCTCCATACACACAACAGCCCGTATCTGCACACACACTCTGTAGCCCCATCTCACCCAACACAAACACTGCAGCCCCCTTCTTCCAAAAACACACTCTGCAGCCACCTTCATCCAAAAACACCCACTCTACAGCCCTCCCTCCACACACACACACACACACATACACACACACACACACACACACACTATACTTATACTCAAACACACACACAGCCATTCACCTCCGTCCTCGGTCTCTCTCCTCGGAGTATTAGCCTAGCGGTGAGCAAACTGGAGGCGCGCCCCCCTGGGGGGGTGCACAATTGTTTAGGGGGGGCGCAGGCGGCAGGCAGCGAAACCTAGTGTGCGCCGGCAGATGGTTAAACATTCTGTGTGTAGGCGGCTGTGTGCGGGTGTGCTGGCGGCTGTGCGCGGGTGGCCAGGCGGGTTGGGGCTCTGCGCGGGCTGGCGGCTGTGTGCGCGTGGCTGAAGAAGCTGTGTGCGGGCGGGTGGGCGGCCGAAGACGCTGTGCTGCGGCCGAACGTGATGGTGTGTGTGAGGGGCTGCGGAGGTACGGCGGCTGCAAGAGAGATGGTTCTGAAGAGGCCAGCACGCAAACGACTGCAGGGGAGGAGCACGCCCCAGCGCTGTGACATCGCCGCCCCTCCTTCCAGTGTCTGCCCTGCTCTCCTCAGCTGGCAACCTAATTCCCTGCGATCCGAACACAGCTGACAAGTGAAAGGGTAGGCTGCCACTATTTGAATGTACAAAGGAGTAAAAATTCAACATCATTGAAAACGGAAATAAATAAATAATTTATAAGGCTGCGATTATGCAGCCGAACTGCAGGGCGTGCGCGCGCATCTGTGACGTCAAATTAGCGATGTCGCAGATCTACATGTGCACAAACATATGCTATTGCGCACGCGGCTGCAAGCTGAAATCTCTTTTTTGATTGGACGGCCGCGTCACGTAATGCGGCATTCGCAACCAGAAAACACATTTTGAAAACACTTCAACTGTCGCACGCATTGCAATAGCAAGCGGCGTGACAGTCGCGGTGGGTAAAAGTGTTTTCAGTGTATGCATAGAATTTGTTTGGCCGTGGCGCCGCTCGTGTTTTTCTGTATAATCACAGCCTATATACCGTATAGATTCTATATGGCATACACTGGCGACACACTTTATTGAAGTGTGGCCAGTTCCGCAAGCCGGGAGATTTCCCGGCTTGCAAGTGGCATCCCCTCGGCGTGCCGCGCGTCACCGATGCGCGGTCACGCGTCATCGGGTGCCTGCACCCCCTGCACGCGCGTCCAGGGCTCCCCGAAGGAGCCCTGGTGTCCCGCGATGTGGGGGACGGCGGCAGGGGGTTCCGGGGGACCCGGCGGACCCGGAGAGGAGAGGGGGAAGTCGCGATCGGCGGGCCTCTCCTCCGCTGCTTCGGCGCGCGCCCGGCACCCTCCGGCGCGCGCCAGGTAACTGCTGCGGCCGAGAACGGGCAAATGCTCGAATAAACTCGGCCGCAGCAGTATAGCCTGTCACGGGAAACCAGGCAATTTACACCTTTTTATTTGGATCATACTTTCAGCAAAACAAGTTAATGAAACTATATACCGTTTAATAAAGGTTTTGTTTTTCATGTGATTTTGATTACATCAGGTAGGGAGAAATTTCATGGATGAAAAGCGGGACTCGGCATAAAAAGTTTGCTCACCCCTGTGACTTAGCCTATAATTGGGTTTAACCACAAATATAAATGCAACATCATTTCAGTCGGAGCGTACCTGTTAATTGCCTTTTCCTTATTGAAAAGAGCACATTTTAATGGAGCAAGATTGATGTTCCCAGTATGAAAACCTGGGCACTTTGGCTTGTTGGCATGATAAACAAAAGGAAGGGAGCAGACATGAGAGACACAAGGTCAAGTAAGTGGCCATCACTATGGGTAAGAGAGTTCATTGGGTGAGACAAAAGGGAGAGGTTAAGGAAAGGAGTTTAGGAACAGCTTTTGAGTTAGGGTTTTCTATATATATATATATACATACATACAGTACAGTATATGTATTTCTCAATGGTCTACACACTTAAATTAACCCCCAGGCACATTACCTCCTTATACCTTTCCCAGTCACATTACACCCTCATACCTCCCCAAGACCCATTATCCCCTTTATACCCCCTTCAGGACCTCCTAATACCACCCACCTATGTCAATTAACTCTGTATAACCCCCACGCCCATTAGCTTCTTATACCCCCCAGGTCGAGTACCACCTTATAGACCCTCCAGAACCTCCTATTACCTCCCCCCCCCCTCAGCCCATCACCCTTTTATATCCCTTCTCCAGGCCCATTGCCCCTGTATACCCCCAGGCCTATCCCCCCTTACACACCCCAGGATTTCCTTACACTCCCTCGCCTGCTGCTCATAGCTGCTTATTCCCCCCCACCCCCCTCATGCCCGACCTTCTCCTCTCCACCCCAATCCACTGGGACGGGTGGGGGGGGGGGGGGAGGGTAACGCGCCTGCTTCTCATATTTATCCTGGGCCCAACGATTGCTGTTGGCGGCCCTGGTATGCATTATACAGAACTATATGTTGCGGATATACATCAATGCCTTTCACATTGTAGTGCTATGAATTTGTTAAATTGTATCTGTGTTAGTAACATTCAGCAGGCATGTGTCCCAGAGACCTGCAGCCCAATGATCCATCATACTGTATGTACCGTATCTCACTTTATGGCAGCAATGAAATGTAGCAAACGCCAAATGCATTTCTCTTATTTCAAAAGGATCCTAGACGGAGTAATTTGAGCATATTTAATTGAATGTGTTTGTAGTTAGTATATATATATAGTATAGATGGATGTGTAGATATGTACTATACAAAATGCACGCTCACAGCCTATATTGCCATTTTCCGTGCTCCGACCTTTCCTAATTCATTAACCAGAACAACATGTGAAACATTTACTGGCACATTTGGTACTATTGTGCAGAAAAATCCCAAGGCAGAGCACCAACACCATTGTGTTACCACATGCAAGAATAGTGATTCTCATGCTAGCATAGGTGCAAGTATCTATTTTAAAGAACACCTCTTTCAAGCACTAATGCCATCGTTTAAATATGTTCCAAAGCCACAGTTTTCATTCCAGTATACAAGCAGCAGTTTTAATGGGTTTGTATTTAAAAAATGCACTCATTGAGCCGTGTATATATACATTTTAATACTTATTCATCAAAGAAACTATTTTTAAACACAAACACTGCTCTTTAATCTAAAGCCAAAAAACGTTTTTTTGATGTCCAGCAGTAGGGAACAATAACTGCTGAGCGTTGTGTTTAAAAGTTTATAAAACAAAAGAAAGATACATATGCTGATCTCCACAGACATATTGGGGCCTATGCAGAGAGCAGCGCTATTTCGAAATTCGCCATTTTTTGGAGAAAATCGCGCAGAAAGCAGCAGAAAATGGCGAGTTCCGAAAAACGCGCCAATTTTTCTTTTCTATTTGTAAAACTCGCCTCGCGGCTGGCGAGAACCTCAATCTCGCCAGTTTTAAAAATATCCGTATGCAGAGAGGCGCGAACGGCATCTAGCGGCTGTTCGCGCCAATAAAATGGCGCGATTGTCTCCGTTTTGCCTCGCCAGAAAAAACTGCCGCTCGCGGCCATTGCAAAGGGAAAAAAAAAGGCGCGAATTTGTTTTAACACATTTCTGAAGCGCGCATCTCGCCAATTTAAACTCGCCACACGCATCCATGTTAAACATAGCAGAATTCGCACTTTTCTGCATATGGAGATTAAAACTCTCCAAAAAAGCTACTTTTTAATAAATTCGCCAATTTTAAAATTCGCTGCTCTCTGCATAGGCCCCATTATGTGGAGTTTTAGTATAATTTGCTGTAATATAACTTGCATATGATATTGCAACTTTAAGTCTGTAAAATGTATCTTTCAATAGAACAACGTTTATTTTCTATACGCCTTACAAGGCAAACGTTTTATCTTGAATGTATTATAGACAGATTGTCCTTAACTGCGGTAACAACCTTTCAAACATTTGTCTCACGAAGATGCCTTTACTCAAGTCCTGGGAAAAGGGAGAGATCATGCAGTTGCCTAGTTGTACTTAAGATAAACATGTTAAGCCTAAAAGAAATTATATTTAATACATTCCAGAGGGCAACTTTCCTTTATGATAGGTCTAGTTTTCCTGATAATTGTTTCATTGTAGCATTCTCTAGGGGACTGTTAACATCATTGCACAGTATAAGAAGGATTCCTTGAATTAAACATTTTTGTTTAAAAAGCATAACATGTCTGTTTGAACTCACCATTATAAAATGTGAGAGCAATAAAAACAGATTTAAAACTGAGTAATGCAATAATGGAGTCTTATACAAGAAATACCATTATCACTGGATACAGTTTCACGACATGCACCATTACTAGTCATCACAACACGAACATTTAGCATAGGTTGAACTTGATGGACATACTGTATGTCTTTTTGCAACCTCATCTGCTATGTAACTGTAACATATGAATGCTTAGTGGATTAGTGTAAAAGATGTGGGTATACACCGAAAATAAATAGATCTACAGAATATTCAAGCACAACTATGTAATATGTCACTGATATGAAGTATATAATAATCATCATTGGCTAATTTCCAGCCTGTTGAAACGTACACAAGTAAATAAGCATTATAATCATTTTTGCATATAATGTATATCAAACTTCTAAGATTATATCAACTAATTCACGGAAAAATGTGTAGTCGGTCCCAAGACAATCATGTAGTACTAGTTGTTTTTTTAATGGTGATTATGCTTTTTGTGACATGTAAAAAGAAACATTTAGGTTTGTGTGCTTGCCTGATCTAGCCTACTGAAAAGTGTCGTTTGAAGTTTTTATGAATATAGAATACTTTATTTGTGGTTAGATTGTGTTGGGTGAGTGACTTATCCACTAATCCTTCCATCTTCTACTGACAATATATATTATAGGTCTATGCTTTAAAAAATATTTCTATGCCGTTTCTGGCTGTCTAGTAAATCCTCCAAACCACATGGTATGGTCATGAAACTGTACAACAATTTTCATTTCCCACAGTAAGACCTACACTAGCCCCAACTGATCTGACTTTTGGCTCCCCTCTTCCTGAACTCAGCCATTCAGCTACTTATGATTTCAGCAGATGTTTCTGCTTTTAATAACATTGGGAATGGTTTTTTTGTTATTTTTGTTTCCTTGCACATTATTTTCACTTGGGGCTGCTCCCTTGTCTTATATCTTGTCACGTTTACGTCTCTATTAAGTGTTCACAATGTTTATGTAATCAATGTTATCTAGTAGGCTTGCTCTGCTTCCACTTCCTAATAGAATAGATGAAGGATTTGAGCTTCCACAATATCCAGCTATATTGGCCTGCTTAGATATAAAGCTACTCTTTATATCTCAGTGCAGTAAACAAGGATCATTTCTGCTTGCCTATGTGAATTAGCTCCCCCTGGACTTAGATGGTATTCAGGAGGTTTTTTTTTTTTTAAATGCTACTGTGTAAGGAAAAGATATCCCATATGTCAATTAAGTTATTGTTCACTCTTTGAAGAACCATCAGTCAAACTGCACATAGAACACAGGAATACATCTTATTCAAGTCAATAGGCGACAGTATAAGGCGTATTCCAGCATGAGAAGGTGTCTTATGGCAGAATATTGCTTAGCAAATATGGGCCAAAATGTTGTATGTAATGTATATGCTTGTGTAAATAAACACGATTGCATACACAAGTGCATTTGTGAACTTTAATTTCGACTATGAGACTGACAGGTCTCGCTCAGCATGTTGCAACAGTGCACCCATGGTCATTATTATCATTATGAGAGTGCTACTCATACAGTTCTGTACTGCATATACAGTATGATACAACTTCTATGGTATTTATGTAAGGACGTGTATTAGAGAAACACCTAAACAAAATCAAAGGACTTCCAAAGGCAAACTCATTTTTGCATTAATGCTGCACCTAATGACAGTCGGTACCAGGGATCAGACATGCTGTGCATGATTCCAGTTCAGGGAAATAAGTCAAGCAAAAGTCAGCTCCATTGAAATGTGTTAATTAGGGAGTACTTAAATGATAATACGTACCCTAGCTGAGCATGGCATGGCATGGATAGTTTTACATGGGATGGCAAGATGAAGATAATAGGAACAAATTAAAATGTTCACTAGTTTTAGATATTCCATCCAGCCACTAAATCAGACAAATGGGATGTTTCCCAGGGGAAGTCTGCGTGGCTGCTCCATCCCAGCACCTGCATAGACTGTGTGGCTGCTCCATCCCAGCACCTGCATAGACTGTGTGGCTGCTCCATCCCAGCACCTGCATAGACTGCGTGGCTGCTCCATCCCAGCACCTGCATAGACTGTGTGGCTGCTCCATCCCAGCACCTGCATAGACTGTGTGGCTGCTCCATCCCAGCACCTGCATAGACTGTGCGGCTGCTCCATCCCAGCACCTGCATAGACTGTGTGGCTGCTCCATCCCAGCACCTGCATAGACTGTGTGGCTGCTCCATCCCAGCACCTGCATAGACTGTGTGGCTGCTCCATCCCAGCACCTGCATAGACTGTGCGGAACCCATATAATTGTTTATGTAACAAAAGGTTGAATTGTCAAATTCCAAGGTTCCTATGGTGAAAGCAACAAATGTCTTGTTTTTACACCCATGAACTTGTGCACAACTGAGCAGCAATGACATCTGCTCCTTATTAGCATGAAAAGCAGAATACGTTTAAAAAAAGTAACAGGGGGCACTAGACCACATTAGTGACATTTTCATTTACTTTTTGATGAATGACAGCCTCTCTTTTATCTTTTATCTTTTTCTTTCCACTATATTCTATGAACGTGGTTACCAACATCTCCTGTCTCTGTTTAATGTAAATAAGTGTGGTGAGGATGTGTTATCACAATGTGATACCCATTTCACTCAGTGATTTGAACTTCCTCAGATGTACCCCTGAGGGAGCGCAAATCACTGAGTGAAATGCTTAGAGTTGAACACTTTGACAAAATAGAAAAATCCATGCGTTGGACAAAACAGAAATATTACACCAAGGCCAGTAAGGCGGACTCCCTCCTAGCAAACAAATTAAACAAACTCAAGACCATCTCAAATATTGAACAGATTAGAAATACAGAAGCTTGGAATCCTTAGTTTCAAACCCAAAACAGATCGGAGCGAGCTTCCAAGAATATTTCCATAAGCTTTATAATATTCCAAGGCCTTAGGCGGGACGAAATAGGGAGCAATCCACGAATATTTAGAAATGGGTGACTGACCAAAATGTTGGATATAGATAGATAAAAATTGGAGAGTCCCATTTTATTAGATGAGATATTGGAGACAATGAAGGCTTTTAAAATAATAAGTCCCCAGGCCCAAATGGATTCCCTAATGGTACTATAAAAAATTTGCCCCAGCCGTGGCACCTCACCTGCGGGAGGTATTTAACTCTCTTATGGTAGGGGAGAGCTGTCCCAAGACTATGACACAGGCACATACTGTGGTCATTCCCAAACAGGGCAAGGACAAAAAAAACTGTGCTAGCTACAGGCCTATTTCCCTTCTAAATTGCAACCAGAAAATGTATGCAAAGATCTTAGCCAATAGATTAGCAGGATTCTTACCACGCTTGATACACCGTGATCAGGTTGGTTTCAGACCAAGGAGACAGGCTTGGGATAATACGAGAAGAACTATAAATATTATATACCATATTAATATGATTAAGCCTCCAAAGATATTGTGTGCCTAGACGCCGAGAAGGCCTTTGACAGGATTGACTGATTTTTCTGTTTGACACACGAAGGGCCTTCAATTTCTGAGACCGGTTTATTACTGCTATTAAAGCATTATATACCCAGCCATCAGCAAGCTTCAAAGTAAATGTTTACTATTCGGAGCAAGTGTTGATCAATAATGGCCCACACCAGGGTTGTCCCATGTCCCCACTAATATAGGCTTCCCATTTAAGATCTAATACAGGTATTTCAGACATTATTGTGGGCAAAGTAGACTATAAGGCTGCATATATACGGACAACATTTTATTAATATTATCAAACCTATGATATCACTCCCAAATCTTTTCTAGGAATTGAACTTTGGATAATTGTCAAACTTTAAAATCAAAGATACAAAATCAGAGGTAGTATACCTAAATATACCATCCCATATAGTGAAGGTCTTACAATGGAACTTTAATTTTAAGGAATTTGTCTCTCACATTAAGTACTGTGCCTAGGCGTCAATATTACTCCTTCTTTGAATATGCTGTTCCAGGCCAAATTCCCACTACTCTTTAAAAAAATATTTAAACACCTTGCGGAGTGGAAAGACTACCATATTTCGTGGATTGGTCTCATAGCAGCAGTCAAGATTAATGCATTGCCGAACTGCTGTATCACTTCCACTCTCTCTCTCCATTAAGATTCCTAGGGGTAACTTGATCAAAGTACAGAGGGTATTTATGAAATGTATAAAAAACCATCGCCGACCAATGGTGATGGAAACACTACTTCAGAGGCTCAAAGAGGGTAGGGGCCTAGCTGTATCTAACATAACCTGATATTATAAGGCAGCTCTACCAGGGCAATTGATTTACTGGCACATTGATGAAGGGATAAAAAGCTGAGTGGACCTTGAATCCAAAATGTACAAACCAGGTAAACTGGCTGACATCTTATGGTTCCCCAAGAACGCCAGATATAAGCATAGTCACCCAATTATTTCAGTTATGTATAATCTGATCTTTGTAACAATTATATAGAGATGTTAGTGGTATCCTCACCTTGGATTCCCATTACCCCAATAAATCGACTTTCCCCTAGGCCTGATAGAGTGCAGTTTCAAAAGAAGGAAGGAAGCCATTCTCCTGAGATTTAAAAATATCACACAAGGAAGTAAAATCATATCTTTGACATTTGTAAAAGAAAACAGTACCTCCCCAATCAAGAATTCTGGCCATACATACAACTTCGAAATTTCACTAATGATAGTCCCTTGAGGGTTGACCTTAGTCCATTTGAAACTTTATGTGTTGATGCCCAAGAGACATCTAGTGTCATGTCCATAGTTTATAAATTGTTAGCGCCTATACAGGTGCGCCGACGAGTATTCTAAACTTGCCTTAAACTTGCCTTGGAAAATCTGGGGCTATCACCAACAAAATCCAGGTACATGCTGGGTACATGCTGCAAACATTTCAGTGACATTTCTGCAGAGACTAATGGCCCATCGGATTAACACAGCTGGGGTCCCTGGCAGTCCCATTTAGTTTTAATGGGACTGCCAGGGACCCCCACTGTTAATCCGATGGGCCATTAGTCTGTCTGCAGAAATGTAACTGAAATGTTGCAGCATGTACCCAGTATGTACCCAGCATGTACCCAGCATGTTCCTGGGTCTTGTTGGTGATTGCCCCAGGTTTGTTTTAGAATACTCGTCGGCACTACAGTAAGTAATGAACCAAAAGATAAGTATATGTTACTATGGGAGGGAGAACTGGGAGGAACCCTTGATTCTGACGATTGGACTGATATTTGGGAGGCCGCAGCATGATTCTTAATCTGTGTCACCACAAAGGAGACCTCCGGTAAAATTCTCTATTGGTATTACCTCACTCTGTCCAAGTTACACAAGATTTCCCCGGCCTGCTTCCCTCTCTGTTGGCAAGGATGCAGCCAGGTAGCTTCCATGACACATGTATGGTGGTCATGCCCCTAACTCACTAGACTGTGGAATCAAATTTTCCATGTGTTGGCCCTATTAACAGGGGAGCGGACACTGCGAGATCCATGATTCGTTTCGTTGGGCAGACCAATCTCGAACAAAGATAGGCATACCCGAAAACTAATCTCCCACATTTTAATAGCAACTAAATGCATAATAGCAAGCAACTTGAAATCCCCTAATGCACCAACTTTGCGCCAGATAAAGAATAAGATTTGGGAAGTGTTGGCTACCAGTTACCGCAGCCGTTGGATGGATCCCGTTTTTTTGGCGCCAAACTCAAAATTTGTCTTGATTCCTCTGGTCCCGGAAGTAAGCTGCTTCTCCGACAGGTTGAGATTTTGATTGCCTGTCTCTAACCTACGCGTTTCTCCTGTCAAAGGCTTTGAATATCACTTGCGCTCCTGCTCCAGGGTCAGTCAGTATAATGCCATCTAACAGGTGGGCGTGTAGCTCCGACTCCTCCGACTCGTCGCCTACTCGTCCTCTCCTGATGACGTCACGACCAAACTCCCTCAGGTACAGTGTCCACGCTGTGCCACAAGCCTACGCGTTTCGAGACTCAATATCGCGGGTTTCTTCCTCGGGGTGTGTACTAGAGGCTGTTAGAAGGCTATTTATGCCATCCAGAAATTGATAACAGATGGTCATTGTAATACAACCATCATAATTGTTTGAGCATTCTTTTAACTTCGTCATATGTTCATTAAGACACTAGATAATTGATAATTCAGACATCACTTTAACCTTTAACATGATAGGGATACATTGGGTTTAATTCCTAATGTTGGTAGGGATACATTGGGTTTAAAATCTATGGACTCAATGTAGAAATGTACTGTTAATGCTAGATTAATGGAAAGCTATGTTTGTAGATGCTGTGTTTCAATATCTGATCTAATTTCTTGTTCATATACGAGTTATATGTCCCACAATATGACTTTGTAATATGCATTTTTAAGCTAACATCTCATTGTATATTAAAGGTTAAAGTGATGTCTTAATTATCAATTATCTAGTGTTTTAATAAACATATGACGAAGGGCAGTCCACCATGGAGCCACTACGGAGTGTATTTCCATATGAAGATAGTTAAAAGACTGCTCAAACAATTATGATGGTTGTATTACAATGACCACATGTTATCAATTTCTGGATGGCATAAATAGCCTTCTAACGGCCTCTAGTACACACCCCGAGGAAGAAACCCGCGATATTGATTCTCGAAACGCGTAGGATTGTGGCACAGCGTGGACACCATACCTGAGGGAGTTTGGTTGTGACGTCATCAGGAGAGGATGAGTAGGCGATGAGTCGGAGGAGTCTGAGCTACACGCCCACCTGTAAGATGGAATTATACTGACTGACCCTGGAGCAGGAGTGCTAGTGATATTTCCACCAACTAAGGCTTATGTCCTAGTTATATCTTGTAAGTAGGATTTCAATTGTTTCACTCGACAGAGTCAAGTACCTTTTTTTAGCTATAGACACTACCTGTTCTGAGAAGGACTGAAGAATCAGTGCATTTTTAAATAAGTATCTATGCACATATTCATGTGATTCAATGTGCAAGTGTATCAGTGTATGTTAAGGTTAGACTGTTTGGTACATTCATTTTATAATTATCTAATTGAGTGATTTATTACATTTTATATGATTCATCTATCTCTGTCATTGTCCTGACTATTAGTCATTTGCATATCTCAAGGATAATACACTTTAGTGGCATGTTTTGTGTCTCTCTTCTCTCCTATTTTTCTGAGGTATAAAGATCCACAATTGGGATAAAAGAGTAAAGACAAGCTTCAAAGGAATTTATTTAACTCTGCTATCCAAGTGCCAGAAAGGTCTGCTTTCCACAGTGATCTAAACTGGTTGCCAGACAGCCAGTCTCTTTTCAAGGCAGCTTATTGGACTTCCACATACGGGACTTATAAGGTTCACTGTATATATTTGTTGTATATCTTGTTGTGACATCAGCGCTTTTTGCACTAATTTAGCACATACTGTATGATAAGGGCGTTTTAGGGAAGACCTGTTTCAGTCTTGTATTCTCCTGGAGAATGGGATGTAGTTCCATGGCGATCTTGCGAAGGGCTTCTAGGTGTGGGTTATATGTGACCACCAAAGGTACCCTGACGCTTGTCTTTCTTTCTGTATTCAAGGAGATTACTTCTTGGTATTCTGGTGGCTTTGTGGATTTGCTGGTCTACAATTCTGTGGTTGTATCCACAGTTTATGAAATCCAGATCTCAAGGCTGTAATCCGTTGGCTTCTGTCTGCTGTATCGGAGCATATCCAGTTGTATTGTATGGCTTGACTGTAGATGGTTTCATTCTTAGTGTGTGTGGGGTGGAAGCTGTTGTCTCTCAAATAGCTGGCTCTGTATGTAGGTTTGCGGTCTGTAGTTGGTTGTTTTTTTATAGTAATGGTGGTGTCTAGGAAATGTACATCGTCCGGGGAATGGGTGAGTTTGAGGTTGATGGTCGGGTGGAACGTATTGAAGCTTTCATGGAACTGTATGATGTCCTGATCACCAGAGGTCCAAATCAGGAGGATGTCATCGATGTACCGAAGGTATGTAAGGGAATTCAAGTGACAGGTGGAAAGAAAGTCACTTTCCAGTTTTGTGCAGAACAGATTGGCATACTGTGGCACCATCCAAGTGCTCATAGCAGTCCCGGTTGTCTGGAGGTATGTGTCATTTCCAAATGTGAAGTAGTTATGGGTCAGAATAAATTCGATGCATTTATTCACCATCTCTGAGTGGATCCTGCTGTCCCAGAAAGTATCTGCAGGCTGAAATCCCATCTTCATGGGGGATATTTGTGTAGAGTGATTCTACATCATGGTTGCTAGTAGTGTTCCTGTTGGGAGGGGGTCAATGGTATTAAGTTTGTTTAGCAGGTCGGTGGTGTCCTGGATATAGTTGGGTGTGTTCCTGACAAGTGGTTTTAGAATGCCTTCCACCCAGCTAGAATTGTTCTCAGTCAGTGTACCAGATCCAGAGATAATAGGGCGCCCAGGGTTACCCTCTTTGTGAATTTTAGGGAGCATGTAGAATGTTCCAGGTACTGGGTTACCTGGAATCAGTCCATAATTTGTTCTCGTGTGAATCGGGAGTGTTTTAATGATCCTATTGAGTTCTTTCATTTATTTTTTTGTTGGATTCTCCGGCAGTTTGGTGTAATACTTTGCATCAGAGAGTTGTCTGTGCGCTTCCTGTAGGTAGTCTGTGGTGTTCATTATGACTACTGCTCCTGCCTTGTCTGCAGGTTTGATTGTTATGTTGTGGATGGCCATTAGAGATTCTATGGCTTTCCTCTTGATCAGTGTTAGATTATACGTATGTTCCTTTCTTTGTCCAGGGTGGTGGATTTGGCTCTGTGTCTAAAACGTTTGATGCAGCGGTCCAGTTTGGGGTTGCGCCAAGTCTGTGGGATCCAGTTGGACTTTTGCCTCTTCCTGCTCTTGTGCAGCGGCCTTCCTTCTGCAGTGTTGGCACACTCTTGGTTGTGTCTGTCATGGAAGAACTCCTTAAGGCGCAGTCTTCTGAAGAACTCTTCCAGGTCACTGCACAGCTCAATCTTGTCCATGGGCTTGGTAGGGCAGAATGTGTCCCTTCGATAATAACGAGGACTTTGCTTGATTTGGTGTGTAGTCTGAGATGTTAACAGTGCAGTTCTGCTGTTGGAGATTGTCTCTGATTGTATTGTTTGTGTTTGTGATGGCTGCTGCAGAGTATCCCATTCTCAGCCTCAGTCTGTAGAGTTTCTTTTCCCTGTTGCTAATTAGACCCTTCATGAGTCCTTTATAGAATGTTTGGAGTTCTCTCCATGTGTCTGTGTGTATTTCTTGTGTGTTCAGGATGCAGTCTATCTTCTCTTTTGTTTTTTTTGCTGTTGCTGTAACAGATGCTACTGTAATTAGCTGGAGTCTCCCACCATCTATTTTTGTTGAATGCTAGAGCTTCTGCAGAGAATAGCAGAGATTGTGGGTTATGATCCTGTTGGGCCTGACACCAACTGGGTCATCACAAGGGACATTAGACTTGTCAGTATTGGTCTTATGGAAAGATTTTATGAGGTGTGGGTAGTGACTCATTTAAATATACTTTGCATATCTCATTAGAATATACCTCAGGTGTGCTCCTTTTTGAGCACAGGTGTTTCTCCCTATGTAATTTGGAGGGAGGTTTGATGGGATATATATACACAACTTGAGACTCTATTAAATTATATTTCTCTTCCCTATTTCATGCTCTGGAGGGAGCTAGAACCACCGTAAGATCATTCCGCTTCAAAACAAAGTACAATCTGTGCGGATAGTGAAAGGTGATGCTGCTGTTGTGCCTACTACTCACGGCAAGTATACGTGGAAGTACACTTACACTAGGCAATCAATAAACCCCCAGTTAAGAGATTTTAAATGCGAACAGAAAGTTTAAGTCAGCATAAAGCCCCTGCTACTAGTAGTACTTCTGAAACGAAAAATGCTTATGTAGAAAAACATATTATTGAGAAAGTTAATGAAACTGTCAGTTCTAGGGAAAAATCAGTGCCAGCTGCTGCTGTTATTGCTGCCAAGCCCATTATTAAGTCATCTGCAAAAGGCACATCATTCTTGTCACATTCGTGAATGTCGAACAAGCTCCGGAATTGATAGCACAAGACTCTATTAGAGAACAGTCAGATAAAGAGGAGGAAGAGTCACAGGGACTTGTTATGAATGAGGAGGATTCTGATGAGGATGTTGTGAAAGACTGATTTAAGTGGTGGTGGGTCTGGTAATTAATGTGATAATGCTTTAGATGCAAGAGATGATACTGTGTTCCTAGTTAGATTGTGCAACAAGTCAAGGTGTCAGGGATGTCTCTAGTGGGCTTTGAACCCTGGTTCTGTCACTCCCAGCCTGCAGTTATCCCAGTCTGTCACCAGTACTCCTATTGACCGGCTCATTATTTTTGCAGAGAACTCTCTGAAACTCCTAATTGTCTAATTCTCAGTACCTGTTCCTCATCCCTAGCCAGCCATTTATAAACCTCATCTTCCTCCCTGCCTGTTTATTGTGGTTTTCTCTGTAATTAAGATCACTGACCCATCGTGTCTTTTCTGTTGCTGTGTACGAAGATCCCTTTGGATCTTACTATGCTTGCCTCTCTCTAATCTCTGACCTCAGCCTGTTTCTTGACCATTGTTACCTGCTCACCGCCTGCCTCCTACCGATGCTTGTTTCCTGACAATTGCTAACTGCTCACTGCCTGCCTCTGACCACTGCCTGTCCAATAACCATCGCTATTTGCCTGTAGCCTGTCCCAGGCACTGGACTCCAGCCCCCCAGTTTGCTCCCTGTGACAAAAGTGACAACTCCAGGCAGTAATAACAACCCTGTATATTCACTATTTAATAAACATAACCAATCATCATGTACATTGATGTTACTTTCCTCCTCATCAGCACCCTCTTTTACACAGACATCATCATCACTAGAACCCTTAACCAGTCAGGGTTCTTGTTGTGATCATGATGCAGACCCAGGGCCATTACCAGTACCACAACATTGACGACCATGATTACATTCACAATGTCCAGAACCACCAGCTACGTCTCCTGTTGGCCATATTTTCAATGCAAAAGCGATTGTGTGGTGTTTGTTTTTTAAATTTTCAAAGGATCAGACTACAGCTACATGTGGCTTACGTCGAACACTTGTGAAAAGGGTTAGGCTGTGTCCCCATCTTGGCAACCTGTGTCCCCATCTTGGCAACTCTGCATTAAGATGTCACATGACCCGCTGTAGCGTGTGTAACAGTCTGAATACAGGGGATAAGTTCTACCACCCCAGAAGTGGCAGACTGTATAAAATAAAGGAGCGTATCACATGCATCACTACGAACATCATTTATATGATTAAATGCCCATGTGGACTATGTTATATTGGCAAGAGCAGTCGCATGCTCAAAACCAGATTTATAGAACACAAGAGCAAAATTAATAATCATGCAGAGGAAACAGCTCTTATCAAACATTGCTCTGACTTCAGTCACCCAATATCCTCACTAAAGTTAATGGGTATTGAGCATATTAAAAAAGCTAGGGCTGGTCTGGATAAGGATACGCTATTATTACAGCGGGAATCCTTTTGGATCCACACATTAAATACTGTATACCCAAATGGACTAAATGACTTTTTGTCATTAGGTTGTTTCATTGAGGAGAGATGAATTTTTTTTCCTTAGGTTGCTGCCATTGCCTGCTGCAAGTATACTCGTTCGTTTATACTGTACCTCTGGGGTTAGGCATTTGAATTCATTGCCAAAGACAAACCTTTTTTTAGATTTTTATTATCAACACTTAATCACGGTGATATAATATGTCACACAGCCTGTTCTATATGTGGAATGCTGATCTGTTCCTCCCCTTTCTCCTCCACTTATGCATTATGGATCATTGGTGATGAAGACATTCTACAACACTGTCTGACAGATGAAGATGACGCACTAGGATCAAAACACCTGACCGATTTGAAACTGGAGATCAGTTGTTTCCCCCCCCCCCCCCGAGCCTGCAGGACCGCAGGATGATTGACAATCGCAGGCGCAATGATTCTGCAATGATCTGCGCTTTCTGCGATCGGAAGGGGTATAGGGATGAAGAGGATCGACCGGATTGACACCGCGCACGCGCGGACTTGAAACGCACGATCGGAGATGACGTGCAATGGCAGAATGGGACCAGGATGCGTTCCAAACGCCAGAAACGAGGAGTGATGACGTCATCAAGATGGATGCCGGATTACACAGGAGCAAGGAGGATGTGAACACCAGAATCTAACGTGGAGCACCAACAGCTGGTGTAAAGGAGCACAGATTGGAGATTGGCTAAAGGGACTGTCTCAGCATATGAACTTCATCTACACTAATTGGACAGGCTGCATTGTGGGGATTTGGGGCACTATTTATATGTTACTATTGTGGAATGTATTTATGCCATTGTCACTTGAAAAAGACTACTTAGGTCGAAACGTCGTGTTGGCTCAATAAATGAGTTTATTTTGCTCAAATCCGCAGTGCCCTTTGTTCCTTCATTCATCTGTCTTGGACTGATTGCAGGCTTTCGTGCAAACACTGGAGCACCGGTAATTGTATGTTTTTTCTATTTTTGAGGTGTGCAGCATCACTTTATTTGTTCTGGACATGACCCGCCACCGCCATACAAATTGGTAGGAAACTTTAGATAGTCTGGGTCATACAGCCGCGAGGGCGGGTCCGGTAAGCAGAGTAGTTGTAGATAGCCTGGGTCAGGGCAGGAGAGTGTAGGATCATAGAGGTAATTGCCGGAATCAGGGTCGGAGAGGTCAAGAGTTGTCGAAGTCCAATGCCAGGGTCGAGGAGAGGAGAAGGTAGAAGTCCGATGAGTGAGCCGGTGTTCAAGGGTGCCAGAAGTCAGGAGTCCAGATACAAAGCAAGGGTCTGGTACAGGAAGACAAGAACAGACTGCGAGGTAGCTTGTAGTAAGCACGACCAAAGACTGACTATGCTCAGCAATCAGCCTAGGGCTGGTTGCACTAAACACTGAGGGGAACCAATGGGGAACTACCAGCAGTGAGGTCAGATGTAGGTAGAGCGCTGGTAGGCTGAGGCTGGGTGTAGGGCAGGTGTGAGAGGCTCTAGGTATTTAGGAGCCCGAGGGATGGCCATACACGTGAGCACTGTGAGCACAACAACACATAACATATTACACCGTGTCATGATTTATTTAACAAATCAAAAGTTATGTTGCCACATCAAAAGATATTTAAAAGAAAAAAAAGAAAAAGAAGCGCAAGCTCCATAGCATAATACTGTATTAAAGGGAGTTTATTGTTAAAACTAGAGATGACCACGGTCCATAGGACCTGCACTCACAAGAGAGTAGAAGTTTAAAAGCATTTAAGAGTCAATCTCTAAGGTTGTGTCACCGGGTGAAGGTTGTAGTTCAAAACCATACAGCTGGGCACTTCAGGAACCAGGTTGTCACGTCAGTAGGTCCCTGCCTCAGATCGGTGCGTGTTCCGGGTGAGAAGCGTGGCTGGATAGATGGCGTTTCCCTCTGCAGCAGCAAACAGTGTTTGCCCGAGCAGTTTAAGCGTCCACAATCAGCTGTAATCAACTGTAATCAGCTGCTGGAATGCAGGGGAAGAAGCGGACCTCCACATTCTCCACGGCGTTGTTGACATCACCACGTCAGCTACTTCCCAATGCATTTTGACGAAACGCGTCTGGACGTAGCTGACGTGGTGATGTCATCGCGCCATGGAGGAGTGTGTGGAGGTCCGCTTCTTCCCCTCCATCCCAGCAGCTGTTCACGAACGCTTAAACTGCTTGGACAACCACCGTTTGCTACTCTCTTGTGAGTGCAGGTCCTATGGATCGTGGTCATCTCTAATTTTAACATTAAACTTCCTTTAATACAGTATTATGATATGGAGCTTGCGCTTCTTTTTCTTTTTTCTTTTACATGTATACATATGTACATACATACATACATACACATACATGCACAAATCACACAAGCTAAGAACATCAGTTGCTCTAACATGGAACTAACTGCATTCTCTCTTTATCATCTTCATTATCCTCTCCAGGTACGAACCTCATTTGATTAATAAGTTAACCCCCTCTGATCAAGAAACAGCCCCCTCCCAGAATTGATTTTGCTTTAATCTGGAAACTCGACTGGCAGCCTTATTATCCTGTATTTCAACTCAACTAAAGTAAAGAACAGACAATCCCTGCAAGCTCTAACCCCACTAAATTATGTTATTTTTTTAAATGTCACTCTCTATCCAATGCAACCTTCCCCCTCCAGCCCACACCCAATGTATTCATATACCATGGACTACTCAAAAGCCTTGCATTATCTATTGAAAGTTGGTGGCGAGCTCTCAAAACGAGTACACCTAGCACTACTCAGTCTAATAGCAAGCATTACAACTTTGCAGCCTGCAAACTATTATTTAAATGTATATTTCTATTGTTTCTCTTTTTAGCAGGGGATATTGAATTCAACCCAGGCCCTCCCTTTTCACCTCAGTCCTGATAATGCACCTTTCAAATTCCAAAATAGGCTCTCTGTCGCCCATAAATATTTGAAGTCTGCTGCCCAAACTGGGTCAACTAAGGGCATGGTGCCTTTTGCATAAGCCTATAGCCAAAATTCTGACTGAAACATGGCAAACTCCTAAAACTCTTGATGCGTCTATCTCCATTCAGGGATACTCCATTTTAGGAAAGATAGGTAAAAGAGAGGAGGAGTGTTATTTTATATTGAATACTCCTTACAATTTACGCTGCTAAATTTCCCCCCCAAGCCCTTTTGAAATGCTTGTTGGTACAATTTGCCTCCCTTCAATAAGACTATTATTATTGCTGGCATCTACAGCCCCCCTAAAGCACCACTATAATCCCTGACTGATACCACTCATTTCCGTGGCACAATTTCTTCTCTGAATGAGAGGAGTGAGCTGTTAGTTCTTGGGGATTTCAACCTCAATTGGCTTGACCCTAAAACCAACAAAATTTGGACACAATTCAAGTCACTAAATTTATTCCAACTAATTTCCCAAGCAACACGGACACACCTAAAGTCTGAATTTTTCAGTGACTATGAAATAGTGTACTGTGTTAGGAAAATCAAACCACTAAAGTCAAGCCGTAAAGTTCTCACTAGAATATTTAGAAACTTTAACCCTCAACAATTTCTGGCTGACCTTACCTACTGCCCTTAGTACAGAATCAACCTGACACCTGACACTGATTCTGCGCTTGTTTTTTCCAAACAGAGTTCTTAAAAATCTGCAATACCCATGCCCCACTACACCGAATAAGAGTACGGGGGGCCCACCTTCCGTGGGTTATATCCAACCTTTTTGCACTTTATCATTTATGGGATACCATGTGGAAAAGATACAAAGTAACTGACACTACCAGGGATCTTAACTACAGATGCCCGTGGAATACATCCACAAGGCAAACAAGACTAGCAAAAGCCCAATATTTCTCTGACAATTTTTATCAAAATACTGCTTGCTCAGCAAATTTCTGGAAGGTCATCAACAATATATCCCAACCTTCTATCAATCATCAACCATCTAATATCAAAAAGGGTGATACTACACTGATATACTGTATCACACTGACCATGCAAACGCATTCAATGAATACTTTGTCCTGTGATACTTCCATACTATCAAAGTGCAACCCTAGCTAGAATTTTGAAGCTCAACCTGGAAGAACCCCTATAGTGCCACTTTATCCCAATAGTGCCTACACTTTTCAATTTGTCCCAGTATCTGAAGAGGAGAATACATACAGTACAGTAAGCACTCTTAACATGAAAACTAAACAGCCAATGTGGGCAGACTTACGGCAATCAAAGTTCTTATGACTCGGTGCCCCAGCCATTGCCATACCGCTTGCCTCCTTAATCAACTCTATTTTGTCTTCAGACCATATCCCACAGACCTGGAAAACTACCAGAGTTGTCCCAGTCTACAAAAGTAAGGACAAAAAAAGTATTTCCAACTACAGACTAATTGCTCTTCTCCCAATAATATCCAAAGTCATGGAAAAATGTGTCCACTCCCAATTAAGTGATTACTACTCATTAGCTAATGCCAATCTCTCAATCCACTCCACAGTAACTACATTCTTCAAAGGTTGCAATGAGATTCAGTGTGGAGTGGAATTGGGACAACTAACTGGCGCAATATTCCTAGATTTTGCAAAGGCTTTTGATACTGTTGATCATGTTATCTTGTTAAGCAAGCTTCGGTTCTATCGGGTAGATCTCAATTTGTGTCTATGTCGGCTCTAACTCCAACCCATTGAATATCATCTTTGGGATCCCACATCGCTCTGTTCTGGGGCCCCCTACCCTTTAGTAATGATCTTCCTACAGCTTGTAAGGGAGCTTCAATGCACATGTATGTGGATGACACAATCTTATATGTGCACAGCCCTAGTAACTTGGACACGTGCTTCAATTTAATTTATCAAGACTTGAATACTAGATTTCCCATAACAAACTGTTTTTAAATACGGAAAAAAACTGTATTGATGATATTTGGGACAAGGCAAAATTTCTAAAGCTACCAACGATAGATGAGAACCATCTGTTGAATTATGGTTTTCTATTCAAACATGCCAACCTTTATGCACAAACCTTCTACATTGAAACACACATAAAACCCACCCTGTTGTAAATCTGCTCTGGCTGACATTTTTTTAACGTAAGAAAAAAAATAAAAGTCTTGTCTCATGATGTTTAAAGTCTGACTGACTATAGAAACACAACTTAATTTCCCTAATATATATATATATACAGTGGTTGACAAATCACCAAAAAATCTACTCGCCGAACAAAAAAATCTACTCGCCACCTAGTACCACACGTGTGCTGCTTGGGCCAATAGGAGCTCGCCACGATGTTAAATCCACTCGCCCGGGGCGTGCAAATGTATAGGTTTGTCGAACACTATATATATATATATATATATATATATATACTAATTAGACAGTAAGCTCCTCGGGGCAGGGACTCCTCTTCCTTAATGTTACTTTTATGTCTAAATCACTTATTCCCATGATCTGTTATTTATATTATCTGTTATTTATTTGATTACCACATGTATTACTACTGTGAAGCGCTATGTACATTAATGGCGCCATATAAAAAAAGACATACAATACAATACAATATATATATATATATATATATACACGGACACCATCTTCACAGATGCATTTGTGCCCTTTATATACATGCCTGCAAACTTTTTTAAATGTTGTTTTTTTAATTTTTCCAAAACTTGTGTGTGCAGACTTTAAATTCTGCTGTTCTCTAGCAACATCACAATCAGAAACCGTGAAATAAGTTCTCAAAGCTGCACATCACGGATTAAAGGCATGACAAGAAATTGATTAATTTATTATATATAAACAAAAGTTGTGCAGGGAAAAAAATATAGATCAATATTTTAGGTCAAGAGGCATTCCATCTGAGCTAGTAATATCGATTGGAGAAAAAGAACCCAGTCTTGTAGCACTCGTACACAACAATTGTATAGTGATAAATGTAAAATCCTTTATTAATAAATCTGAATAAAAAATAGGGTGTTAAAACGTAATTAAATACTGTGTAGAACAGCACGTGACTGTATCCTTTGGTAACCCACCCTGGTATAGGTGGGTAGATATAGTGTGATCCCTGTTAGGTACTAGAGATCAAATGCTATAAATTATAGCGACCTAAAATGTAGGAGAGGAGCCAAAGAAAGCCCACCGAAAGGACTGTCTCTATTGGAGTGCGTCTAGGCGTAGATTGCGCTCTAGAGGGATACACTCATGATAATGTGGCATATACTACGACCCCTGAAGAAGTGACGTGGCATATACTACGACCCCTGAAGAAGTGACGTCAGAGTCACGAAACGCGCGTAGGGTGGAGCCTGTTGAACGTGCTGCAACGTGCAGACCCTGTGGAAGGAAAGGAGGTTGATTGACGGGGAACGTCATCGGAGGAGGGACTAGGCGCTCCGAGTCGCGGCCACGAAGCGGGGACCCACGCCGGCTCCAGCCTCCCCTTGCAATCCCCCGACATCCTCCCATGTGAAGCGGACGGCACGTTGTAGGACACGCATAGGGCATTCTCGCATACCAGCATTCTGTGTAAAAGAACGGGGCATTGTGGACTGTGGATCTTCTTTATACCATCTTTTGATTCATGGGACTACTCCGATTCGTCAGGTTTATTATCTGATAGTGCGCCAGGGAATTATTGTCTGTGTTTTATCTGTGTCATTTGTTATCTCTCTGTGTATGTTATACAGCCCTTGTGGATAGGGTTGTTATATTCCCAAGGCAGCCATTCCCCAACCTGCCACAACAGGCTGTGAGGAATTCACATTAGATTTTTCCTTATAGGGGACACTTTAAATATTCATTTTATTATTGTTAAGCACCTGGTTATTTTAGTTAATATTTAGGTATAGTTATATAGGTTTGAGCGCTGATCACATGCTTTTAGTTTAAATTTTCCTCACTATATACTACGCTAGGTAAGACCTATAAGCAGTGGTTGACAAATCACCAAAAAATCTACTCGCCACACAAAAAAATCTACTCGCCACCTAGTACCAAACGTGTGCTGCTTGGGCCAATATTTACTCGCCCGGGGGTTAAATCCACTCGCCCGGGGCGAGCAAATGTATAGGTTTGTCGAACACTGCCTATAAGTATCTCCCCCCCCCCAGATAGAGATTGCTCTGTTTTGTGTACAAATTCATCTTCATAGTATGAGCTACATCTCTTTGGCTCCTCTCCTACATTTTAGGTCGCTATAATTTATAGCATTTGATCTCTAGTACCTATCAGGGATCACACTATATCTACCCACCTATACCAGGGTGGGTTACCAAAGGATACAGTCACGTGCTGTTCTACACAGTATTTAATTACGTTTTAACACCCTATTTTTTATTCAGAGTTATTAATAAAGTATTTTAAATTTATCACTATACAATTGTTGTGTACGAGTCTGGGTTCTTTTTCTCCAATAGATATTATCACGTCTCCATCCAGTCAGCACCTCACAGGTTAACAATAGCAGTGCGGGTTTTCTGTACGTGTAGCACCATCTGAGCTAGTAACATTTCATATAATTGGATTGTATGCTACCGAAAATGATTGACCTGCAAAAGTAAAATTCTCAATTTCCACTTGGCCAAGAAAAGAAGCACAGGAGCGCACCAAGGTAAGGAAAAATTGTAAATGTATTAAACAATAAGGCAATAAAATAACTTACATGTAAGTAAGAATAAATTAATATCCAGGTCAACGAAATGTTCAACAGATCGGCATCATCATCAGTCAGACAGGGGGGCAATTTCAGTTCCGTCCCCGCGCGCTGGGACTCACTCTATAGCACTTGCTGACTGATGATGATGCCGATCTGTTGAACATTTCGTTGACCTGGATACTCATTTATTCTTACTTACATGTAAGTTATTTTATTGCCTTATTGTTTAATACATTTACAATTTTTCCTTACCTTGGTGCTCTCCTGTGCTTCTTTTCTTGGTCATTCTGTTCGCCGGCGGGGTCTTCAACCGGATTTCGTTTTTTGGAGTGAGGGGATACACTTCAAGCCATAGGAGCAGCAAGAGGAGGGAGAAGAATTCATTTCTGCAACACTAGGAATCAAGAGCGCGGACTGAACTTTCTTTGTCAATTTCCACTTGGTTTTGCTTGTTTATATACAGTACTTACTATAATAATTTGTGATTAGTCTATGTCTTGGATGCATGGAAGTTTGTTTCAGTGCACAAGTAAAGCAATTCTGGGACTAAAAACTGCACCTGATGTAACAAAGAAAAAAGTCCACTGAAAGCAATAAGATTTTTCCCTTTGATGCATCTGGTGCAATTTTTTTCATCACAGATTTTCATCACATCTCCGGATATATAAGTGTCATTGTAAGTCATATTTGATTGTTTTGTGTGTCAACATTTTTGTGCTAAGAAATAGTTCAAACCTTTATAAAATGTGCATTGTTTAACAATACTTCATAGTTTGAAATACATTTTGATGCATTGCGTGAAGCTGGATGCTTGATTGAAACCATTTAAATTAAAACAGAATTATGCCTATTTTTTATTTATAACTAGTTATTATAAATAATTATTATTGTTAGTGGAATATTATTTATCATGGCCATGCCGTGTAAATAAAACAAATTTTTTACCTATATATTGAAATATATTTGCTGCGTTAAATAAACTTTCGGTTCATACAGTACATCCTTATGTGTTAACACTATTAACAGACTTTAGTTGAACTTGGCAGCCAATTTTGATGCACTATTTTTGTACATACCATTAATATCTGTGTGCCTAACTCAGTCCATTTTTGTGCCAATAAAATGAACACAATATTTTTTTGATGCTGATCGCGCAGTTTGAAAAATGTCAGGTTAGTACATGGTACAGTACATAGCACACACATACAATAACAAATGAGATTTCAATGCGTCAATTTTGCATTAAAAAAACGTTGCTTGTGACGGTTCGACTCCAAGGGACTGATTTAGAAATTAGACGGAATGTCAAAAATAGCGTTTGTGATGTTACAAGTTTAGCGCTGCACCATTGCTATCTCTGGAATTACAACCTACAGTAATTTAGAGTTAGGCATGACCAGGGAGGCTGCGAGGTACCCACATAGGCACATACAAATAATGAAAGAGACCAGATCTGGAGGTATAAAGGCCGCGGCTATTTTATAAATAAATAACTAATGGAGTAAATGCCACTCCCTGCCAGAGTGCTTCTTTAAAAGGGGGTGGGGGGGAAACGGTCAGCCAGTCCTTGGACTGCTGATCCTGTGCCCCTTACGGTCGGGCCCACGTGACCCGGCCGTTGTCGCAAATGGGCTCCCGGAAGTCATGTCCGAATAACCCCGTCCACTCGTCACTCCCCCTGGGCTTAAACAGCCCAGCTCCCAGTCTGGCAAGAACAGGCACCTATCCCCCAAAAGGAGCCACGAGAAAGGCAACCGGTCAAACGACCACTCCTCTTAGGAACTTCATTCCTTCCATTTTCTTGAAAAAGTATAAAGACTTCATACTGTAACAGAACAAAGAAACCTCAATGTTCACATAAACTACTGTATACTACAGGCAAACAATGGCAATTGTTGATAATTAGGTACATTTCAGTGTTATGGTTATCCGCAAACGATTCTACTAACAAGGGATGGGTGGGAAATAGCTGGTGGGCAGCGAACAGATCCCACTCCCCAACAGCTGGGCTTTAAGTAGCCCCCGCAGCACTCCTCCTCATGCTGGTGGGGGGGAGAGAAGCTAAGGAGGGCAGAGGCTGACCGGAGAGGTGGAGCTTGGCCCCTTGGTCATGAGGCCCCCACCTGAAGGCTAGGATGTCGCTCTACAGAGTCATTACCATCTGGTCTTAAATAGGATAATGAAGTTTTAAATTAGCACCACTGGCAATGTGACATTTTTATGCCTTTTGCAATAACACGTCTGTGTGTTATAATTATGTCTGTGTGACATTTGCGCTTGATTGCATCAGCACACTCCCTTAAAAATCTTACTTTTGAGGACTTAACTTCTTCTGCAACAGCTGAGACAAGCAGAAGGAAACTATAGCAGAATAACCAATGAAACATGCTGCCAGCAGGCAGAGAGTAAAATAACACTTACATTTAAAAGAGAGGAGAATTGTAATAAATAATAATAATATATTATTTCCCTTCGTTTCCGGGGTCTTAGTCTATTCTCCATTGCCAGGTAGTGTTTGTGCATCAATGGGGTAGCAATTGTGGCCATAGCTCCAGAAAATGCATGCTGCAAATGCTGGGTTCTTGTAGCATAGTCTGATTAGCGACTGGTCCTCATAGGGGCATTGTAAGAGATGTATGCAGAGGTATGCAATGGAGACTGTTTTTAAAGTGAAATTAATATACGGCTTTATTGCCTGTTCCTTTAAAACAACAAACACCTATCCCTGTGTCAGGGCTAACTCACTCCCCAGTCCTTATCTGTAAGACTGGGGGGAAACGTCCCTTACCAGTGTAGCCCCCTGTAACCAGCACAGGCTATACCTATCTCCCTTCTACTGTGGTAAGTCCTGTTAAGATCAGGCACCAGTAATCATCATGGGTTTTCCCCCTTCATAGCCCTGCCCTGAGTGGTAGATGCAGGCCTGGACTCTGCTGCAGGTGTGAGCAAGAGGGGAGGTTCTGCTGACATCACGAGAGGCGGGGCTAGCTCTATATTTAGCAGCCAACTCCTGTGAGTAGAGTTAGTTATACCGAGTGTCTGGAGTTGCCGGTTAGTTATGCCGAGAGTCTGTAGTTCAGTTAGTATGCCGTGAGTCGAAGAGTCCTGCGGATCGGTCCGAGGAGTTGGAGGAGACCGCGGTCTCCCCTGCGCAGAGTTCAGGAGCAGAGAGAGGAGTGGAGAGATTCAGCCTTCTTTAGTAGAGCTGATAGAGTTATAGACCTGGTGGACCAATGCCCCTCACCCCACTGCCTGGGGTGATGGGGAGAATCCAAGCCCCACCGCGAGGATAACCTCGGGGGTGGGCCACGGGGTATTGAAGCCCTAGCCCAGACCATCCTGTCGGGGGAGAGACTTGGAGGGAAGGAGAGGAGGAATTATCTGTGTGGAAGGAGAGCGGCGTAATTAGCAAGTCCTTGCTATTGTTGTTGCGGCTACTGGAAGCCACTACCGTTGGGAGATTGCTGATCTGTAAATAAAAGAGACTATCCTTTGTTACCAAAGACTGTGTGTGAATTGGAAGCTATTACCCTGGGACCCAAGGGGTTCTTCTATACAGGTCCTGTCCCATATTCCTGGGAGTATAGAAGATGGAGGCACTGCACCACTAAGAGATCATGGTGGCTACCACCCCAGAAGCCCGGTCCTGGCTCCCCAATAACATCGCGGGAAGCTCAGGCCCTCCTGTTCCTCACAGGTATGCACCACACCGCATGTAATCTGCCCTCATGCACCCTAGACACCACCGTAGAGTCTGGGGGAAGGGGAAAAGCAGGGTTACACAAGCATACCACCCCCAAAGTCTCAGCGGTACCTTATGCAGGTGGCTCTTCAGTTCAGTGGTGTCCAGGTGTCTTGGTGTGTTGGAGGGTCCAGCCTCTGGCAGGTTCCTGGGTCCTGTGTCCATGAAAAGAGGTCTGGTCCCCTTCTGCACCCTTCTTCTGTGCACTCAGACCTCTTTCCTCTTGTCAGCACCCTTGTGTACTGAGGAAAAAATCTCTTTCCTGTGTCTCACATGCCACACTTTACAGAGCTCTCGTTAGTCCAGGTGGAGACTAGTTAATTGAGTGCCTGCAATTAACTATCTATCTGCTGGATTCTCAGAGCTCTGAGGCTGCTTTATTTAAACAGGGATAAGTCCCTGTTACAAGCATAATTAAAAAGGTTTCCTAAATCAAGAACAGCCCATGGTAATCCCACAGAAAATTGAACAGGATTACAAGCCAGAAACTACAGCTCAGGGCTGTTACAACACGATCTTTTAAAATACTTGCCTGGTGGAGACAAAATGGCTTCCAGGATTATCCTAACTCTTACTGGCGCCCACTAAAAAGCAGCAACAACATGCTTGTAGTTTATTGTGTGGCAAAAACTGGCTCAAAAAAACTTTGAAAAAGTTGATTAAGCCAAAAGGTTCCTTACAGTTTAGCTTAGTAAATGTGGCCCAGTATACTGAAGGTTATCAATGTGCTTTATGTGCTGGATTTTCAGCACTGCATAATACTGTCTTCTTATCTTTCCTTTATTGCTACCGACACATACAGTACACATTATGAAGTCTATTTGTTCTTATTCTTTTAGGGCTAAATGTGGAAATCTATTACACATGTCTCATCTATCATAGATTACCTAGTGCTAACATTGACATGTGTTGCTGAGTAGGCCTGAAACTCGAGTCATTTCTGTTGTCAAAGTGTCTTCCAAAGTAAACACCAGACTTAGTGCAATCACGCTAAGCAATTGTATTGTGTGAAATGCGGTTTAGAAAACACAGAATAAAAATTATTCAGAAATAACATCTCAGCACACATCATGAAAAAAATATGCAAAGTTGTGTTATGTGCTACTTACCAAGCATGCTGAATTTATATTATATTATGAATTTGATAATTATTTATTTATAAAATATTTTACCAGGAAGTAATACATTGAGTTACCTCTCGTTTTCAAGTATGTCCTGGGCATAGAGTTAAGACAAATACACTGTAATATATAGTTACAAATGCAGTGACATTAGTGAACAGGGTATACATTATATACAAGACATTGCATGCACAGTTAAAGAAAATATATATTATAGGTGTATGCAACAGTTACAGATCAGATTAAAATGTGAGACAGCCTTAGATTTGAAAGAACTTAAACTGGTGGTGGATGTGAGAGTCTCTGGTAGGTTGTTCCAGTTTTGGGGTGCACGGTAAGAGAAGGAGGAATGGATGGATACTTTGTTGAGCCTTGGGACCATGAACAGTCTTTTGGAGTCTGATCTCAGATGATAAGTGCTGCATGTGGTAGGGGTGAGTAGCTTGCCCAGAAAGTATTTGAAGGCAACACAGGAAAGGTGAACTTTGTGCCTAGACTCAAGTGATGACCAGTCTAGTTCTTTGAGCATTTCGCAGTGATGTGTGTTGTAGTTGCATTGGAGAACAAAACAGCATATTGAATTGTAGAGCGTGTCAAGTTTGCTAAGGTGGGTTTGGGGTGCCGAGCCATATACTATGTCTCCATAGTCGATAATTGGCATTAGCATCTAATGTTGTACTGTAACTTGTGGCTCATTCTCCGTAATCTGATTTCAAATTTCCAAGTCTTTCCACTACACATTATATAACTTATGGTGGGTAAAAAAGTGACAGAAGCCTTTCAGTGTGCAGCAATCGCCTAGGACAGCACATTGTGGGAGGCGGCAGTGGTAGCAGGAGGCCAGGACCAGAGCAGGCTGCTTACTTCTGCTCTGCAAGCATCCCACGCTGCTGCCTCGCTTCACTGCAGCCGGCTGCTGCTACAACATATCCCCCCAGCTACTATTCAAGGCAAGAGGGGTGTAAAATTGAAGAGGGGTGTAAAAATGTAGTGGGGTGAGTGTGAAAATGGAGGGGGGAGGTTGTAAATACGGAGGGGAGGTGTAAAAACAGAGGGGGGAGGGTGTAAAAATGGAGGGGAAAGTATGTAAAAATGGAGGGGGTAAAAATGGAGGAGGGGTGAGAGAGGGGTGGAGGGGGTGAGAGAGAAGGTTGGAGGGTAGGGTACAGGGGGGTGAGAGAGAGGGGAGAAGGAGTGGTGAAGGGTGGAGAGAGGGGATGGAGGGGGTTAATAGAGATAGGGTGAGAGAGAGGGGTGAGAAAGAAGGGTGAAGGAAGGTGAGAGAGAGAAGGGAGGAGGACGGAGAGAGCTGGAGGGAGTTAAGAGAGAGGTTTGAGGGGGTGAGAGTGGTTGAAGAGGGAGTGAGAGAGGGGGTGAAAGGGGGGAGGAAGAGGGGTTGAGGGAGAGAGGTGTGGAGGAAAGAGTGGGGGAAGACAGAGAGGAGGGAGAGGGTGGTGGTGGGGGTGGGATGGAGGGAGTGAGGGGTGAGGGTGGGGGGTGAGAAAGGGATGTAGGAGTGAGAGAGGGTGGTGGAGAGTGTGAGAGGAGTTGTGTGGGGTGGTGGGGAGTGAGAGGGGTGGTAGGAAGAGAGAGGTGGGGAATGACAGAGGGATGGGGGAGTAAGAAAAAGTGGGTGAGGAGGGAGCACGTGGAGGATAAGCTGGTGAAGAGGGGTATGTGGGGGAGAAGCAGGTGAGGAGGGATTATGTGGCGGAGAAGCTGGTAAGGTGGGGAGCTTGTGTGGAGAAGCTGATGAGGTGGTGCTAGGCGGCACATTTTGTGGGGGCAGCAGTGGATGAGGTGGGTGATGGCGGCAGCATGACTAGCTGGAGGCCAGGAGCAGAGCAGTCCCAGAGGGGATGAGGAACTGTGCGTTGTACAGGAGGAGGGCGGCTAAAGTAGCTATGGCAGGGGACGCCCCAGTGTTTTGGCCTTGGAAGAAAGTTAGGACTTGCTGTTCCAGGGAGGTCCTCCACAGCCAGGTAAGTCATTTTAACTGGGGTTAGGGGGGTGAAAGAGGATGAAGAGGGATGAAGGGGGGGTGGTGAAAAAGAATGAAAAGGGGATGAACGGTGGGGGGGTAAGATGATGAAAGGGGGTGAGGGAAAGATATTAGGGGGGGCGACACAAGAGAGTGTGGGAAAGAGGGGGGGGGGAGAGGATTGTGTCAGGCTAAAGCAAGTCCCACCAATATACAAAATATTTTAACATGTTTAGAGCTTTTTTTGGGGGGGGGTCGAGGGAGGTGCACGGCTAAAGGATTGCCAAAAGGTACCATTGCCCCGGCCCAGCTTGTGAGCCTGGGGTGGGTGGCACGGCACTTACAGAGGCCACGTGCTCTTCCCCAAAGTATTGTAATTAAATGCCGGAGGAGCGTGCAGGGCCTCTGTATGTTACTTACCTTGCTTCCGGTGGCTTCTGGTGACGCGTTGCTATGGCATCACATGACATCACATGACGTAGTGACTCAGAAACGCCGGAGACAATGTAAGGGGGGAGGGTACGCAAGCAGGGTGGGAGAGCAGACAGGAGGGCGCAGACGAAAAAGTTTGCGCACCACTGTCTTATCAAATAGTACTTCCACTGCAGCCAGGGATTCTGGGAAATGACATTCAAATGAGCACACAGTGTCACCTTTTACTTCATATCCATTTTAAGAAGGACCCCTACAGTATAACCTTATGCCTGCCGCATTTTATAGCTTTTCAGCACAGCCTGGGTTAAGGCAGTGCATCGCCAGTAACCCTACTCACAGACAGCTATTTCCAGAACTTTATACCACTACTCTAGTCTAGGTCCAAAAATAAAGCAAGCAAAATAAATCCACTTACAGTATATTAGCTGGTATTGAATTATTTAACACACATTACAATGTAATTAAATATAGTGATAGCACGCACCACAAAAGGCCACATATTGATTACTTCATTTGTGTTAAGTTTATGTAGAATAGCAAAACACAAAAGAGAACAAATTTACAACAGTGATTGATGTTTTCTCAGCTTGTACTGCTTGAGAAAAAGTCTCTAAAGGACCCGAATAAAGTACGGCAGCTGATTTGAAGCAGAAGCATTGTCACATTTTAATCACCAACCAGACGCACCACTACTTGAGTAAACAGAGGATTGCACAATTTCATGGACAACACAGCCTTTTATTTCTATCAATCAATATTGCAAGCTTTTTCAATATTCAAGCCCTGAGTTGGTGTGTGCAAAATAAGTTTGTGTGTGCAAAATCAAAGAAACCTGATGGCTTCAAGAAAGCAAGCAAACATCTAATGGGCGTTGTGTTTTGTTACTGGTTGTGCTACCTTCTTGACATTTTCCAATGTCTTTATTCTTCACCACATACTATGTGGTCCAGCACTTCACATTGAAAATTATTCAGCTTCATGTATTCTAGCAAATCAATTCTCTTTATTTAGTAATACTAAGTACTCTCACGTGTTAAGCACCTACGTTTCAGAGCAAAATGACCCTTAGTCAGTCTGTAACCACCATAAATAAAGAATGAAACCAAATTATGTAATCTATGGTGCAATAAAATGTGAATATTACTAAATCCGAAGTGACCACTGCTCATCTCCATCGTTGTCGTCATCATCATCATGTTTGCTAATGTCCTTAGTTACAGTATCAACGGAAGGTGAGCACCAAATACAAACACCTTGAGAAATTATTTCCTTAAACTATGGTGTGCCACTTATAATCTCTTTTGTATATCTTAGTTACAGTATCATATGCATCACTTTATTCTGGTATTTCTAACCAATCAGAGTATCCCCCCCCATGCTGATTGTGTACTATATAATTGCAAAATGGTAAACAAAACATTCATATACTACTAGAAGCTTAAGAAAGAAACTGTAATCAACAAGGTTTCAAATGTCTATTTCAATTTGTTCAGTTTTAGTAGATTACAAATGCTATCACATACGCCTAAATTGGGCTCCATGTATATATCTAAGTACATTATTGCCAGGGGACGTAGATCTGTGCAAGGAAAAAATCTCATAGCAAGTATCTCATTACAATCCAACCTTCTAGAATTGCTAACCTGTGCTCAAATGAAGAGAATGGTTTTCATCAATGTAGCCTGTTTTATATCACAAGCTAAAGTCAATATATGTTAAATAAATCCATCAAAATTACATGTCCTCCCAGCAAAAGAAGAAAAAATAATAAGACACCATTGGGTCAAGGAAAAATAATGAAAAATCAGCCTGAAGTCAGAAAATCTACATGTTGACTAGAGGTCAAGTTAGTGTATATGGTGATTAGTATCGGGTGTCAACAGATGTAGGAATGACAGAATATCTGGAATATATCTAGTATGCACAGATCAAGGGGAAATTCTGGGAAAAAGGTATAGTAGAGGAAGCATACAGGAGGGGCGACAAAAGGAAGGTATTTCAGTGAATGAAAATCAGGGATGGAGGAGGTAGAAGGAAGGAAGAAAGAAAGAAAGAAAAAAGGAAGGGGAAGAAAATGCATACTATATTATTTCAGGGGACCCACGTCCAGGGTTATAAGAATAAAATGTATAGAACACAGTTTAAAACTACATCAAAGCACCAATGTATTATTAGTAGTTAAGAAGGAGGTACCTTGTTAGGGGTCATTGTACACTATCTCTTTGTGGCAGCCAATATCAAAATCAAAAATCAAAGCAATTTTAAAACGCCAAAACTATTTTTGGAAAGAAATCATTTGAAAAAGAATAGGGGAAATTATGCATCCCTAGTCAGTAGAATCACAAGAAACAAAGCGACACATGCACATATTCATCAACAGAGAAAATAAATCTAGTACCAATAGGATAACCTCTGCTGCATGAAATAAATGGAGAAAAGAGTCCAGTAGATATTGTGACTTCTCCTCAGAGGGGTCTGATTTCTGGAAATCCAACAATCCAGAGACAGTGTAGGTAGATTTGAAGATCTGAGAAATAAAACTAAATTAGCAATCAGCCGTAAGAAGGTGAATTACAAGAACTAGCTTATGATGAGTATCATTACATATAATAATATGTAATAATATCATTACATATAATAATATAAGATATGTCAACACCTCAATTGGGCAAACATAGAGAAAAGATAAGAGGTAAACAGTCCTCATTCAGACTACAAGGTTACCTCATTTGTAGGACATCTATCGAATATATCTCCCTCCTTTTAAACTTGGTTGATTCTGAAATTCTATCCAAATTAGATTGTCTTTGCATGTTGTGTCAAAAGGCTACTGCATAGTGTCCTAACCCTGTTAAGTGGATTTTTGTTAAGGCATTGAGCTTTGTAACCCCTTCAAGTGAATTTTGTTTAATCTGATTAAATCTGTCCTCAAGTTTCTGTTCATTGCTTAATAATCTTTTGACGCTCAAGCATTTACGATAGGGTAAACCTTCTTTCATTCTAAGAGAATGAAAGCTGTCTGAAAGCAAAAGGGTATTCCCGTTAGTAAGTATCTTAAACATTTCAGTGTGTATCAGTATGTTCTTCCAAAAGCCCTTAATGTCGGGATACTGAATATGATCTGTCAAGTTACTGCAAGTACTGATGAAATTGCAGTTTTCTCAGTACTGAAGAACCCTATTTAAAAGTTCAATATTACCTTTCCAAAGAGCAAACACATCATCTATGTATCTTAGCCAGAGCACATCATGCATTTGGTTGGAAGGACTGGAATAAACATACCTGTATTTACTTTTAAGTATGTTCCTAAAAATGTTTACATGAGTAGGTGAGTAGGTGCTACATTTCATTATGTTGTTGTTCCTTACACTGCTCTGAAAAAGGTAACCTCAAATAGAAAATAATTATTTTCCAAATAATCCTAAGAAACTATAAAACCAAGGTCCTTTTCTTTTCGGTGAGTGTGATTCACCCATCTTTAAAAAGCATCCATATCTTTCAGTATCCAATCTCTATATCTACATAATGTAGATATTAGAAGTATTATTTGAGTACATAAACATTCATCTAACCATTTATTGAATATAGTAGATACTATTGCATTAGAGATTGCCAGTGCCAATGAAAATCATTGCAGTTGTAATATGTAAAAAAAAGTGTATTTTTGTTTGCCAGTTCATGAGACTAATATGGTTTCTTGATGACTAAAATCCATCTGTATTTCAATAGATAACATTTCACTTTAAGAAACCTGTATCTTCTTAAACCTTCTACTGTGTATAGAAAAAACAGCAAAAACTGTATATAGTTATAATATTAATACTTATTGAAGCTTAATCTGATTATGTGAAATGTCCAAAATTGGACATCAACTAGTATTGTCATCAACCCCTAAATAATTGGGTGTGTATATGTTATATTTGAACTGTAACCTTTTATTATATCTGTTAACAGTGCTGTTTAAGTAGAGCAGAAGCACGGCGAGATGCAGCAAAAGTTGCTTTGATCAATTCCCTCTTCAATGAATTGCCCACCCGAAGAATCACAAAGGATTTCATCATGCAAAGTGTTGAAGAGGCCGTCTCCTCCACCAGTGTAAGTCTGTTGTCTATTGCATGTATTTTATAGCAGTTACACATAATTACACAAAAGAGGGAGCACATGAATGACAGATAAATATAAACATTGGGACACTTGCATTAAGTGCCATCATTATGGTTTATCGCACCTCAACTCAATGGGAATGAACGCCAGAACAGTGTTCCACATTGTGAGAAACAATTGCCTGGCTGAAAAAGTTTGCATTACACATATAGTATTTGGTGTATGTTCATTAGTGAAAACTGGTGGAAATTAGAGAATAATGTTAAAACATTGTAACATAGATTTTCTTTGAATACCATATTTGCATACAGTATGTTACTACTTATAACATTGAAGATAAGCCTGAAATTCACCACTCAATGCATATGAAAATCCTGGCTCCATTGAAGACTGGTAAATATATCAGAAACCAAAACCAAAAATGTAAGACAGCACCTTAATGTGTACTGCAATGCATAAAAGGATACCCTAATGATAAGAGGATCTAAATACAGTATGTAATGATGAACTAGCAATGGATGCAGATAACCAAATATAAATATAAATTGGTTATACTAATGAAAATATATTATTAAACTCTATAAAAATATTTATAAACCGTTTTTGTTCATATGCTAATGGTCATCTGAGCAAACAAAAAATGCACAATAATAATAAAAATACGAAAAAATATAAAAAAGATACGTCCAAAAATAATATAAAACGTACCACTATAACCGAATGGGTTAACCTTAGTGAGTCCTTTTGGATACTGGCAGCCTTCTTCCTGGGTTCAACAAACTCCCAATGTATGACCTAAACAGAAAAAAGAGAAGTAAAAGCGCCGATCCTAGTGTGATACCAGAGTATAAAAGTGTAATAATTTGGACATTAACAATTAAAAACTCACAAACATCCGTGAATAATGAGCATGGTATGAGTAAACTCATGCGCCGACCCGTTGTTTTCAGACACCGCTCTGCTCGCTCCGTCGTGGGGTATCGCCTTCAGAACTCCCTGATGAAATCCGCTGAGACGGAAGAAACACGTAGGGTCACGTGATGTGAGTAAGCTACGGAAGCTGTGTGAGCTGTGCGTGCGAGTGCAAATCCCGATGGTAGAGTAAGACGCTGTGACGCTGTGATCTGCACCCAAGTACTGGGAAAGTAAAAGATAGGAACTCTCGTTCACATCTGCGAGCTGTCAGAGGATGTTCCGGGCAGCGACACTAGCAGGAAGTTCTGGAGACGGATACCCCACGACGAAGCGAGCAGAGCGGCGTCTCAAATCAATGAGTCGATGCATGAGTTTACTCATACCATGCTCATCTTTCACAAATGTTTGTGCGTTTTTAATTGTTAATGTCCAAATTATAAAATTTTTATACTCTGGTATCACACGAGGATCGGGCGCGTTTTCTTCTCTTATATATATATATATATACAGTGTTCGACAAACCTATACTTTTGCTCGCCCCAGGCGAGTGGATTTAACCCCCGGGCGAGTAAATATTGGCCCAAGCAGCACACGTTTGGTACTAGGTGGCGAGTAGATTTTTTTGTGTGGCGAGTAGATTTTTTGGTGATTTGTCAACCACTGTATATATATATACAGTGCTTGACAAATCACCCAAAAATCTACTCGCCGAACCAAAAAATCTACTCGCCACCTAGTCCCGCCCCTAGTCCCGCCCCCAACCCCGCCTCTAGTCCCGCCCCCAGCCACACATTTTAAAAAAAGCCATAAATTAAATAAATTGAATAAATTCCTAGTAAGAACATTCGTTTTTGATATTAGTTTATTTATTGTATTACATTATACTACAATTAGTCCTTGGTGTGTGTGTGTGTGTATAAATGTCAAATCTAGAAAAAAAAAGCCAGATGTGGATGACTAGTTTCCTGCACCCCTTAACTAGTGTCTGGATGCCCCCGCTTCACAATATTTAAAGCAGCAATCCCGTCTGGGATCTTACCTGATCCGCAGACCCTCAAAGTCCAGGTACCCTCATTCCCGCAATGTTATACATTGGAGGGGAGGTGTTTGTTACCTGTCTTCTGGGTTAGGGGGGGTTCGATGTCTTCCGTGTGAAGCTTGAGTCAGATCTGGAAGTAAGCAGTATAGGTTATTTCAGTGTAGTATAGGGCAGTTAAGATATCCAGATCCATAGTGTGAGAGTGTGTGGGGGAGAGAGCGAGAGTGTGTGGGGGAGAGAGAGAGAGAGTGTGGGAGAGAGTGAGAGTGAGTGAGAGAGAGAGTGAGAGAGAGAGTGGGAGAGAGAGAGAGTGGGAGAGAGAGAGAGTGGGAGAGAGAGAGAGTGGGAGAGAGAGAGAGAGTGGGAGAGAGAGAGAGTGGGAGAGAGAGTGGGAGAGAGAGTGGGAGAGAGAGAGAGTGGAAGAGAGAGAGAGTGGGAGAGAGAGAGAGTGGGAGAGAGAGAGAGTGGGAGAGAGAGAGAGTGGGAGAGACAGAGAGTGGGAGAGAGAGAGAGTGGGAGAGACAGAGAGAGAGTGGGAGAGACAGAGAGAGAGTGGGAGAGACAGAGAGAGAGTGGGAGAGACAGAGAGAGAGTGGGAGAGACAGAAAGAGAGTGGGAGAGACAGAGAGAGAGAGTGGGAGAGACAGAGAGTGGGAGAGACAGAGAGAGAGAGTGGGAGAGACAGAGAGAGAGAGTGGGAGAGACAGAGAGAGAGAGTGGGAGAGACAGAGACAGAGAGAGACAGATAGAGACAGATAAAGAGACGTCAAGGCGCCGTGACGTTGACGCTGCTCCGCGCTGATTGGATGTTTTCAGCTGACAGTGCTCTGAAAAACAGCTTGGCTGTCGGCTGAAAACTCCAGCGCCTCAGCACGCCTGCGGACGCTCGCGTGAGCCCCCTCATTGAGTATGCAGGGGCTCAGCGCGGAGCGTCCGCACGGCTCAGCGCGGCCTGTCCTTCTATGGACTCCGCCAGAGAGACAGATAGAGAGAGACAGATAGAGAGAGACAGACAGAGAGAGACAGACAGAGAGAGACAGACAGAGAGAGACAGACAGAGAGAGACAGACAGAGAGAGACAGACAGACAGAGAAAGACAGAGAGAGACAGATAGAGAGAGACACACAGAAAAAGAGAGACACACAGAAAAAGAGAGACACACAAAAATGAGAGACACACAAAAATGAGAGACACACAAAAATGAGAGACAAAAAAAGAGAGACACAGAACACACACAGAGAGAATGAGAGACAAAGACAGAGAGAGGGCGAGGGCGACACAGGGAGAGGGCGACAGGGAGAAGGCGAGGGCGACACAGGGAGAGGGTGACACTCACAGACACACACTCACTCTCACTCACTCAGACACTCACAGACACGCAGACACTCACGCAGAGACACACTCACGCAGAAGACTCACAGACACACACTCAGAGACACTCACTCACACACACACAGACACACACACACACAGACACACACACACAGACAGGCACACAGACACACAGACAGGCACACACACAGACACACAGACAGGCACACACACAGACACACAGACAGGCACACACACAGACACACAGACAGGCACACACACAGACACACACACAGGCACACTGACAGACACACAGGCACACTGACAGACACACTGACAGACACACAGGCACACTGACAGACACACAGGCACACTGACAGACACACAGACACACAGGCACACAGGCACACTCACAGACACACAGGCACACTCACAGACACACAGGCACACTCACAGACACACAGGCACACTCACAGACACACAGGCACACTGACAGACACACAGGCACACTGACAGACACACAGACACACAGGCACACTCACAGACACACAGGCACACTCACAGACACACAGGCACACTCACAGACACACAGGCACACTCACAGGCACACTCACAGACACACAGGCACACTCACAGACACACAGGCACACTGACAGACACACAGGCACACTGACAGACACACAGACACACAGGCACACTCACAGACACACAGGCACACTGACAGACACACAGGCACACTGACAGACACACAGGCACACTGACAGACACACAGGCACACTCACAGACACACAGGCACACTCACAGACACACAGGCACACTCACAGACACACAGGCACACTCACAGGCACACTGACAGACACACAGGCACACTGACAGACACACAGACACACAGGCACACTCACAGACACACAGGCACACTCACAGACACACAGGCACACTCACAGGCACACTCACACACTCACAGACACTCAGTCTGTCACTCACACACTCACCGGGTCACACGTGGCAGCAGTGGGGTCTCCGCACGGCAGTGGGCCCTCTCCAAGACATGGGAAACACAGCGCAGCGTGGGCCTCAGCAGCAGGAGCAGCAGCAGGTCCCCCCAGGTCCCGTCCTCCCTTCCCCCCCCCCCAGAAGCGGCCGACGCCACAGCACGCTCCCCGGACACCCCCGGGCAGCATGCGAGGATCGGGGGCAGGTGATTAGGGGGAGATCATGGGCAGGAGGCGGAGTGGCGCAGGAGGCGCGCACAGGTGAAGCTGGGTTGGCACTTCCCCCTCCGTTCCACGTGGGGAGCGGAGGGTGCGGGGGGGCTGGATCGCGCGCTTGTTTTGGGCTTCCCCCTCCGTCCCACGTGGGGAGCGGAGGGGGGAGGGTGTGGGGGCTGGATCGCGCGCGGCGCTTGTTTTGGGCTTCCCCCTCCGTCCCACGTGGGGATTGGGGGGGGGGAGGGATGCGGGGGATTCTGGGTTGCTGGGGGGAACAGGCAGCGCAAATGGCAGGACACTCTGCTTGCCCTGTGCACGCGCGCCGGGACCACAGGATTTGCCGCCATTTTTTTAAACTTTTTTTTAACCCAATCAGGGAGGGGGATTATTTATTTATTTAAAAAAAATAAAAAAATTGGCACGGGCAGGGGGATTCATTGAGCTGCAGCACGGGTCGCCAGCTGCCTAAATCCACTCGCAACGGGCGACAGGTTATCATTATTTGTCGAGCACTGTATATATATATACAGCTTAACCCCGTTATAGTGCGGTCCTCGGGGGTACTGTGTCCGCCGGAGGGGGAAAGCTGAGAACTCTCCCAGCGCTCCCAGACCCGGTGGGGCAGCGGCAACAGCACACAGCACTTACCCGGCATCTGGCAGCTCTTCTCCCTGTCTCTGCTTCCTGCTTCCGTCTTGCGAGAGCAAGCTCCCTTAAAGAGACAGTGTGCCTCTGTGTGTGTGTGTCAGTGTGTGTGTGTCAGTGTGTGTGTGTGTGCAGTGTGCTGTGTGTGTGCAGTGTGCTGTGAGTGTATGCAGTGTGCTGTGAGTGTATGCAGTGTGCTGTGAGTGTGTGCAGTGTGCTGTGAGTGTGTGTAGTGTGCTGTGAGTATGTGCAGTGTGCTGTGAGTGTGTGCAGTGTGCTGTGAGTTTGTGCAGTGTGCTGTGAGTGTATGCAGTGGGCTGTGAGTGTATGCAGTGTGCTGTGAGTGTGTGCTAGGAGTGTGTGCAGTGTGCTGTGTGTGTCAGTGTGTGTGTATGCAATGTGCTGTGAGTATGTGCAGTGTGCTGTGAGTATGTGCAGTGTGCTGAGTGTGTGCAGTGTGCTGTGAATGTATGCAGTGTGCTGTGAGTGTGTGCAGTGTGCTGTGGGTATATGCAGTGTGCTGTGAATGTATGCAGTGTGCAGTGAGTGTGTGCAGTGTGTGTGCAAAAAAAAAACTTAAAAAAAAATTATCATTTTTTTTATTTTTTTAAATTCGGGTCCACGCTCAAACCGCATTATAAGCGGATCCGCGTTATAGCGGATCGCGCTATAACGGGGTTGAGCTGTATATATATATATATATATATATATATATATATATATATACACGTTTTAAGTTATGGTGGGTGAAAAAGGCAACAAGAAACCTCCACCGTATTGCATATACTGTAGCACATAAAAAGATCACTACAGTCTTGAAAATTGCAAAGCCAGCAGTACAACCAACTTCACACTGATGATCCCCATTAAGGTTGAAACATGTCTGTGAATGGTTTCTCTGGCTTTGCATCCATTTCCCATGCTGTGCTTTAAAGCTGTGTTAACAGCGAGCATTAGCTTATATGGGCTCCATGTAACAATGGTTTTTCAGACAAAAGGTGACACATTGTGTGCTCATTTGCATGTAATTTCCCAGAATCCCTTGCTGCAGTGGAAGCACTGTGCTGGGGATAATGGTTAAAAACGGCAGGGTTGCAGACCTGCCTAAGACATGTGAATGTGCTCATAAGTAATCTTTATATATACATATATATATATATATATATATATATATATATATATATATATATATAGTGTTCGACAAATCACCCAAAAATCTACTCGCCCACCCAAAAAATCTACTCGCCACCTAGTCCCGCCCCCAACCCCGCCCCTAGTCCTGCCCCCAACCCCGCCCCTAGTCCCGCCCCCAACCCCGCTTTAAAATAAAATACATTTAATAAATTCCTAGTCAGAACAACATTCGTTTTTGACATAAATGTATTTATTGTATTACATTATACTACAATTAGTCCTTGTTACATGTGTGTGTGTATGTGTGTGTAAATGTCGGATATAGAAATAAAAGCCAGATGTGAATGACTAGTTTCCTGAACCCCTTAACCAGTGTCTGGATGCCCCCGCTTCACAATATCTAAAGCATAAATCCCGCCTGGGATCTTACCTGATCCGTAGTCCCTCAATGTCCAGGTGCCCTCACTGGTACACAAAGGGTAACTGAAAGCAAGTGAAAAAAGAGTGTGTATGTGTATCACTGTGAATAAAAGAGAATGGACAGCCCACAGTATAAACAGTGCTCTACACAAGGTGTGTGTGGAGTGAGAGGGATATAAATGGTGTGGGTGGGTGTGAAATGTGAGAGTTTGTAGCACAACTAAAAGTGTGTGTGGATACTATGTGGTCCCTATTACAAACTCTCACATTTCCACACCCACCCACACCATTTATATCCCTCTCACTCCACACACACCTTGTGTAGAGCACTGTTTATACTGTGGGCTCTCCATTCATTTTTATTCATACTGATACACATACACACTCTTTTTTCACTTGCTTTCAGTTACCCTTTGACACCTCTAGCCATAAAACACATCCACACCGGGGGAAGGACAAGCACAGATAACATTCCAAGAGACACTGTTTTTAAGTTATCCTTGCTTCATTCATTGTAACATCGCCGGAAGAAGAGATCAGTGTATCTCGAAAGCTCGCACAAATAAAAGCATTACGTTAGCCACAGAACGGTATCATCTATTTATTTTTTGATTATTGAAGCTCGGCTAACACGGTACTGATACCTCTACATGTATATATATATATATATATATATATATATATATATATATATATATATATATATATATATATATATATATATACATCTTAAATAATTATGTATGCAGAAATGTCACCAGTAATATAACTAGCCCAATATAAACCATTTAGCACTTGTGTGTTCTAGGGAATTATACAATTGCTGTATCTCCCTGTGTTATCTGTATCCAGCAAAGTTCCATATCTAGTCGCAGTAGTTGTGGTAGCCACCCTGAAGTTCAGTTTGCTGTGTATTGCATTGAAATGTATATCGAACATGAAAGTACCGAGTAATTTTATATTTACCTTTAGCAAGATTGGCTTTGTCCTGTTTTAGTTAGTTTAGTAACAAGGCTTGAGATCATAATTGTGGTTTTTAAGAGAACGACTAATTTAGTCATCAGAGAACTGTGAAAATGCATTTAGAGTTCTTTCCAACACATACAGGAGTGCCAGAACTAACAGACCAAGTAAAAATATATATTTTTTCTACACCGTAGATCATTTATAGTGGGATATGACATTCTTTTGTTTAATCCATTACGCAGGTCTGCCAAATCTCACTCATGAGATGTTAATCATTGGAAGGCAGTATTACCCAGTGTCTCACAAACATTGATGAAGTTTTACAAACTGAAGACAGAATTTTTCCATTAAAGAATTAATGTTTTAGTTCAAAACCTCTAAATTTAACTCATTTGGGTTCTTGGAAAGCTCTTCCCAATTTTTTTTCACAAACTTGTGTGACCTCAGAAATCTCATTTTTGCCTCTTCTCTCAGAGTAGATCTGCAAAGGGATTTCTGAGATTTGTAAGGCTCGTGCATGACAAGATCCATTAAGAACTTTGACTGTAGGCGCAGTAGCTTTTAATGCCCTTTGTCAGTATCCACAATGAAAATGCCTATGTTTTGTAAATAATATACCCCAATCCATATTAAAAAATGAGATACTGTAAGATTTTTTGTTTGTTGTGCTTTATTAGACAACATGATTTTTAAAAATAGTTTTACAATACATCATATTTTGAAATTAAAGCGGTAACATTTTAATACAGGTGTAGTAAGTGTTATTGTACCAATGATCACGTTAAGAGACCATGGATAATGCCATAACTTTTGGCATGTGTTGTGGCTCTATGAATGCTCTCATTCTGAAATATCACCTTGAGTATTTACTACCCTAACACGTTAATGGGGTTTATTTACAATGGCATCTTATCTATAGTGGATAGATCGATGAGCACCACAAGAACACATTGTATTCTTCATTCCAAGACTGTATTCATCTATTGTCTTACTAGCAAGTTTGCTTCTGTCTTGCTGCTTTTATTTTGAATGGCACGCATTACTAATCCAGCCCGAGCACCAGTCGTTATGAGCCTTCCAGCTTTTTTCTTTTGTGTATCGTAATGGAATGCAGCCATACTGATTTTCCTGATAGGCAACTTCTAAAGACAGTAATTCTATTTAAACAACCAGTCCATGGAGAAACTACTGCTTATCATCTCATTTTGGGCTACTGATGGATAGGAAGATAATTATTTGTTTGCGATTAGGCAGAAAGCATAATTTGTCAGTGCCTCAAAATAATTCTGTGCCTGATAAAATGTAAGATCTTCATGGCAGAGGTTTGTTCTGCTACTATACAAGACATCATACAGGGTAGTGTTATGTGCTATGTATTTGAAGTACTGTACAACTGCAAACTGAACCATCAGTATAATTATTATACAACATTTCTGCTGTTAAGAAAGTTCATGCTAGTGCAAAATGGTATCTAAAATGTACTACATTGTTTCCTAAGTGACCTACCAGTAGCCCAGAAATCAATAAATGAGAAACTGGACACATCAAGCCAGAAGCACACTATGCCAATACAATGTATTTAAGAGTAAAGGGGTAATTTTTTATGGTCCGAAGCAGCCGTTCAGGCCCCTTTCTGACTTATAGACTAAGGCCCTCAGGGCTATATTTATTAAGCAGTCTTCTGCTATAAGTAGGGTGACCAGATTTTGAAAATGAAAAACCGGGACATTTTTTTTTTTTACATAACAGTTTATTTATTGTAGTACACATATACTTTACTACCATTAGTCCTTGTTACATAGTTACGTGTGTGTGTGTGTTGACCTCACTAATCGAACAAAAAAAAAACCCAGATGTGAATGATTCTGAACCCATTAACCAGTGTCTGGATGCCCCCTCTTCACAATTTCTAAAGCAGCAATCCCGCCTGGGATCTTACCTGATCCGCAGTCCCTCAAGGTACTATACTAGAGGGGAGGTGTTCCCTACCTGTCTTCCGATGTCTCCCGTGTGAAACTTGAGTCAGATCTGGAAGAAAGCAGTATAGGTTACTTCGGTGTAGGTATACGGCAGTTAAGATAAGACAGGGAGGGTGAGAGAGACAGAGAGAGAGAGGGTGAGAGAGACAGAGAGAGAGAGGGTGAGAGAGACAGAGAGAGAGAGAGAGAGAGAGGTGAGAGAGACAGAGAGAGAGAGGGTGAGAGAGACAGAGAGAGAGAGGGTGAGAGAGACAGAGAGAGAGGGTGAGAGAGACAGAGAGAGAGGGTGAGAGAGACAGAGAGAGAGAGGGTGAGAGAGACACAGAGAGAGAGAGGGTGAGAGAGACAGAGAGAGGGTGAGAGAGACAGAGAGAAAGGGTGAGAGAGAGAGAGAGAGAGAAAGGGTGAGAGAGAGAGATACAGAGAGGGTGAGAGAGAGAGACAGAGGGTGAGACAGAGAGAGAGAGACAGAGAGAGAGAGGGTGGGAGAGAGAGAGAGAGAGGGTGGGAGAGAGAGAGAGGGTGGGAGAGAGAGAGAGTGAGAGAGAGAGGGCGGGAGAGAGAGAGAGAGGGTGGGAGAGAGAGAGAGGGGGTGGGAGAGAGAGAGAGGGGGTGGGAGAGAGAGATAGAGAGGGTGGGAGAGAGAGAGAGGGTGGGAGAGAGAGAGAGAGAGAGAGAGAGAGAGAGGGTGGGAGAGAGAGGGTGGGAGAGAGAGGGTGGGAGAGAGAGAGAGAGAGAGAGGGTGGGAGAGAGAGAGAGGGTGAGAGAGAGAGGGTGGGAGAGAGAGAGAGAGAGAGAGGGTGGGAGAGAGAGAGAGAGAGAGAGAGAGGGTGGGAGAGAGAGAGAGGGTGGGAGAGAGAGAGAGGGTGGGAGAGAGAGAGGTTAGGAGAGAGAGAGGGTGGGAGAGAGAGAGAGAGAGTGGGAGAGAGAGAGAGGGTGGAAGAGAGAGAGCACCCCAAGGCCCTGCCCCCCCACCCAGGCCCCCAGGCCCTGCCCCCCCCCCACCCAGGCCCCCAGGCCCTGCCCCCCCCAGGCACCCTTCCTTTCCATTCCCACATGCCGGGCCTTGGTGAACGATGATGCCGTGGGTGGGGCTTAATGCTGGGACGCAGGGGATTGGCCAAGGTATCAAATACTGGGGGGGCGGGACTTTGTACAATGCCAGGCCGCATCCTCCAATCAGCAAGGCCCAGCATGTTTCTACAGAAGCCCAACCCCTGGCATTAAAAAAAATTACTCAGTGCCGGGCTGCTGCAGTCTCCTCCTCCGCGCCGCCGCGGACATTAAAAAAAAACGGGAACACACGGGGGAAAAACCGGGACATTTCCGGGACACACAGGAAACCTGGACAGCAACCGAAAAACCGGGACTGTCCCGGCAAAAAGGGGACGTCTGGTCACCCGAGCTATAAGACAGTTTCCGGCCCTGGAAGACACCACTGACTTGAGTTAGCTTTGAGGTGTCTTCCAGCACCAAAAACTGTCCTCTGGCAAGACACTGCTTATTAAATCGGGCCTCAATGCAGGCAAATTGGAAAATGCAACAAAGCTAATCTGTTGCCCTGCCTAGATTACTATAGAAAAAACAGTGTGTGGTGCTCAAAAACACATGGCAGGTAATGGCTTTCAAATAAACAAATATCTTCATTGGTGTACCCTTCCAGTAACTTGATATACATGCACTAGAGTCCCAATAAAAGATTTATTAACTGGAAAAAATCTCACTCTCCACAAAACGCGTAGGTGTCGGCTTATGGCCTATATGTCCGTTTTATTGATTCAATAAATTAACATTTTTTTCTACTATGGGAACATTTTCTCTGTAATCCTCTGTTTTCAATTTGGGTGTTGTGCTCTGCCTTTTTCTCCATTTTTACTCAATAGCTCAGGAAAATTGACATAAAAGATGTAACTAAAACATCCGTTCATGTTCAAGACCCCCACTATGATAGATTTGGTGCAATGTAGAGTTTGAATGTGATGAGGAATGCCAGGTTTGTCCTTGCTAGAAAACAAAGACCGCAAAACATTATACTCAAACCAGAAATTACACCGGTAATTAGAGGTCTCCTGGCCTCTAATGCCACAATTTCCATTAAAATTGCCATTTGAGAAAAGGATTCTCTTTTTGAATTAGTGGACAACCTTCAATGTATAGATTTAGTACAGAGATGTGGCTTTGGAAGGTTTGAAATGAATATAGATAAACAATTGTATTTTTAATCTTAGAGCATTTCAGTGCTGCAGTTCTGATCCATCAATTTAAATCAAGCCGTTCAAAAAAAATAAACAGATGTATAGATAAAAGCTATGGAAAACACAGAATATTCAGAAAACAGTTGTGACTATCAAAGTAACAATCTGCTGTACAGGATATGAAACATATATATATATATATATATATATATATATATATATATATATATATATATATATATATATATGAACAACAAGAAAAGAAAGCGCCCGATCCTAGTGCAACATGAAAAATACACTTTTAATAAAAATAGATTAGGTCCAACATAAATGCACTCACAAACAAAAAATCAATAAAAGCATGTAATGAGTATACTCATTCGCCTCCGTGTGCTGCTATGGCGCCGTTGCTGTATGCTCTCTCTCAAGTAGGATGTCAGCTGCTTCTGCCGTCTTTACTGAGTGCAGGAACTGTGCATGCCTCTGGAGCCGTGACCCGGAAGTGTAACAGTCTCTTTGGTAAACCGGATGCCAGGATCGTGGATGTTTGTCCCCGTACAATGTAATAACGGGCGAGGTACTAAGTCCTTTTAAAGTCCACACCAGGAGATTATCCTGTACCTGTACCTTCGCTGGCTAGCCGCTCTCATAGAGAATAGGGCCCCGGTCTTCCCGCAACCATCTAGTGGAGATCGCTATTGGGGCTCTAACCCGGAAGTGATGGCGTGCCCTCTAGCCAAACCGGATGTGTTTTAGCGAATGTATAGCCCCGCTGTTACCTACAGAGAACCGGCACGTTCCAAATGTCCTGGCCGTGTCCAGGCACAGCAGACAAAGTAAAAAAGGCTGCGAATGAGTACTATAATAAAATCTGTTCTAAATACCAGTATAGAATCCTCCCTACGCGTTTCTTCACTCTTAGGGTGATTTCATCAGGGGATGTATGACGGAAGTGCGTCATGCTATTTATACATATGTATGTCAATCAATTAATTTAATGCTTCTAGTGCAACACATGATTGTAATTAATTGCTAATTGCAAAAACGAAGGCAGCAATATATATTTAACATATGAAATCAACCATTCATAGTTGACCATTGTTTTTAACCTAATTGTGAATGTCACATTTGATATAAAATGACAAGAATAAAGGAATTTTATCCATGTCTGTTTGCAATAGATGTTTATGTTTTATGCAATATAAATTAGTAAAGCATTACCCTACTTCAATTATTTCCCAGATGTTTTTAATTTACTGATAGTACTGGGATATTGGTTAATTTTATTTTATTCTTATAGACTAGGACAATTAAAAATTGCAATTAGACTCTGATGTGGATAATGGCTGGAGGATAGGTGCCAAAGGTGACCACCAATATCTGACATAATATAAAATATATTGGTCTATAGTAAATGATAGATCCTTAATGTCTGGGCAATGCTCCATCATAATTGAATGGTAACATATACCCCAAAACATGGGCTATTTGGATCTATCAATGAAATTGTGATTTGGCAAGATTGATAGGAGAAAAAGATGGTAAAAGATAGAAAAAATTATTATTAGAACAAAACATTGAAAGGTTTCAGATATAGTAATCCTAAAAAGGACGAAATTGTGACCTGTATCTAATGTTGATAATCAACCTCAAATAAAGAAGGATTTTGTGTATTACATTCTATTTACAGACAGAAGGGATATAATAGGTACGATATGTGATATTATTTTAATAAATAAAAAAAATTTTGCTTTAATATACATTGGTCTAAAATCACATACATTTTTTATAGCATGTTCAGTGAATACCAGTATTAATTCAGCTATTGAAATTATATTCATTTAATGTATAGTCGATCATTTATGCTAATCTACAGTGCTTACTAGTACTTATACACTTATATCATTAGTACCTGTTGAGCGCAGTCATCTTTCTGTGTATATATATATATATATATATATATATATATATATATATATATATATATATATATATATATATATATATATTAAAGGCAATTATTAGATATGTGCCAATGTCTTCAAAGTTACTTTGTGAACGTTTTCGCAAATGTCTCCTACATTTTGTGTTTTTCGTGACATTTTGAACTGTTTGCCAATGTTGTAAAATGTTATCGGACTGAACGAGTCATGTGAGCTGCATATTGACTTTTAATGCTTGCTGAACTTTGATGTTTTACAGTTTCTCCGTTATTTTTGAGAATTTCTCCTGGATCACGAACTAAAAGTGAAAATTTCACACGTCTAGTAATTATAACGTGTGAAACTACATGTGTGGGCCACTACAGTATGTCAATTTCACATTGGAAGGTTTCACCATACTTGTATAGTTGCTGTTTTGAAAGGGTAAAGAGATATCTGTCAATATATATAGCAGATCTGCACAATGTATGAGAAGGGTGTTATTTTAAAGCAAACCCCTAAATATATATATTCTTTTTTTATTGCTGTTTTGACGATCAAAACACACAAAACCCCAGCAAGCTCTTTTTACATAGTTACATAGTAAGATAGTAGATGAAGTTGAAAAAACACTTCCGACCATCAAGTTCAACCTATGCTAAATTTAGACAACAGATACTTTATCCTATATCTATACTTATTGATCCAGAGGAAGGCAAACAAAAAAACCCCATTAATGGGGAAAAATTAATTCCTTCCTGACTCCAAGAATTGGCAATCGGATTAATCCCTGGATCAACATCCTTCCCATGTATACTTATTTGGTATATCCCTGTATACCTTTCCCATCTAAAAAGATGTCCAACCTTTTTTTGAACAAATCTTTTGTATCTGCCGTCACAGTCTCCCTGGGTAATGAATTCCATATTTTAACTGCCCTTACTGTAAAGAATCCTTTCCTTTGTTGCTCGTGAAATTTCATTTCCTCCAACCTTACGGGATGAATAGTTCTTTTGAAAGCTCCTTGTATTGTCCCTGAATATATTTGTATATAGATATCATATCCCCTCTTAGATGCCTCTTTTCTAATGTAAATAAATCTAATTTAGCTAGCCTCTCCTCATAAGTTAGAATGTCCCTCCCCTTTATTAATTTGGTGGCTCTTCTCTGCACTCTCTCTAGTTCCATAATGTCTTTTCTTAGGATTGGTGCCCAAAATTGTACTCCATATTCAAGGTGTGGTCTTACTAATGCTTTGTAAAGGGGCATAATTATGTTTACTTCCCTTCCATCCATTGCCCGTTTGATGCAAGATAAGATCTTGTTTGCCTTTGCAGCTACTGCATGACATTGGGCACTATTGCTAAGCCTGCTGTCTACAAGCACTCCTAAAGCCTTCTCCATCAAGGATTCCCCCAATATATCTCCATTTAATTTGTAAGTTGCCTTTTTATTCTTGTATCCCAAATGCATAACCTTTCATTTATCTGTATTAAACCTCATCTGCCATTTACCTGCCCACGTTTCCAGTCTCTCCAAGGCCTTCTGAAGAGAAATGACATCCTGTTCTGATTCTATTACCTTACACAATTTAGTATCATCAGCAAAGAAGGAGACTTTGCTCTCGATCCCAACCTCAAGGTCATTAATAAACAAGTTAAAAAGCAGGGGTCCCAGTACCGATCCCTGAGGTACTCCACTCACGACCTGAAAAAGTTCCATTTATGACAACCCTCTGTTGTCTGTCCTTTAACCAGTTTTCAATCCAGGTGCATATATTATTACTGAGTCTAACTTTCTTTATTTTGTACACCAACCTCTTGTGTGAAACCGTATCAAAAGCCTTTGCAAAATCTAAGTAGACCACATCAACGGCATTACCCTGGTCTAGATTCCTACTTACCTCCTCAAAGAAACATATAAGGTTAGTTTGCCAAGATCTATACTTCATAAATCCATGCTGACTATTACTAATAATTTTATTTTCCATTAGGTATTCCTGAATATTATCCCGTATTAAACCTTCAAGTAGTTTCCCTACTATTGAAGTCAGGCTTACAGGTCTGTAATTTCCCGGTTGTGATCTAGCTCCCTTTTTAAATATAGGCACCACATCTGCTTTACGCCAATCTTGTAGTACTGAGCCTGTGGAAATGGAGTCCTTGAATATGAAATATAATGGTTTGGCTATTACTAAGCTTAACTCCTTGAGAACTCTTGGATGTATGTCATCGGGGCCAGGTGCCTTATTAACTTAAATTTTTTCAAGTCGCTTATGAACTTCTTCCTCAGTTAACCAATTGTTCATTAATATGGAGATTGTGGCTTCCTCCTGCGGCACTACTATTGAACTTGATTCTTCCCTGGTAAACACAGAGGCAAAGAATTTGTTTAATACCTCAGCTTTTTCCTTATCTCCAATAATCTGCCTACCCATCTCACACTGAAAGGGTCCTATATTTTCTTTTCTCATTTTTTTGTTATTAAGGTACTTAAAGAATTTTTTAGGGTTGACTTTACTTTCTATTGCAATCCTTTTTTCATTATCCATTTTTGCTAATTTGATTGCCTTTTTGCAATTTTTGTTACATTCCTTATAATTCTGATACGATGTCTCTGTCCCTTCTGACTTAAAGAATCTAAACGCCTTCCTCTTGTCCATTTCCTCCCCTACCTGTTTATTTAGCCACATTGGTTTTGACTTATTTCTTCTATACTTATTACCCAAGGGTATACACTGATAAGTGTGCTTTTCTAACAATGTTTTAAAGACTGCCCATTTATCTTCTCCATTTTTCCCTGCAAAAACATCATCCCATTGTATTACTACCAGATTAGACCTCAGTTTATTCAAATCTGCCTTTCCAAAGTTGAAGGTCTTTGTTGAACCCAAGTAATCTGTTTTTTGATAATTTATTTCAAATGAGACCATGTTACCCAAATGTTCCAGGACTTGAATATTTGTTATTACTTCTTCATTGTTTGATATGACCAAATCCAGAACTGCCCGTCTCCTGGTTGGTTCCTCAATAATTTGGGTCATATAATTGTCTTTAAGCACCCCCAAAAACATGTTCCCTTTTGATGTAAGATAATAAAAAATGCACAAATGCACACCAGGGATTAGTGGAAGGTAATTTATTAAAAATACACACAAACTCTGAGGGGATCCAACCCCACCTCAGAACAGCTGTGCAGCTGGACGGCTAAGTACTACCCAGGAGAACACCTGATGGTGACTAAACCCTAAGCTGCACAGTATACAAATACAGTAAAATTTATATAAAAACACATGAAAGAAAAAAACAAACATGAAAACAACCTATCAACAGATTTGTATAGAAACCGCCATAAGGTTGGGCACTGGCAAGGGGAAATGGACACTCACACTGAGACAGTCAGCAGACTCGCGGTGGCTGCACAGGATCCGGATCTCAGCACTGCGGAGATGGAAAAAAACGCTGCTGTCTCCTGCAGGCTCCGTCTCAGCTTACCAGCATACACGCGCAGGATGACCTGTCGTGACCTCTACGCGTTTCGTACCAAGTACTTCGTCTGGAGGTCACCGCTGAGACGGAGCCTGCAGGAGACAGCAGCGTTTTTTTCCATCTCCGCGGAGCTGAGATCCGGATCCTGTGCAGCCACCGCGAGTCTGCTGACTGTCTCAGTGTGAGTGTCCGTTTCCCCTTGCCAGTGCCCAACCTTATGGCGGTTTCTATACAAATCTGTTGATAGGTTGTTTTCATGTTTGTTTTTTTCTTTCATGTTTTTTATATAAATGTTACTGTATTTGTATACTGTGCAGCTTAGGGTTTAGTCACCATCAGGTGTTCTCCTGGGTAGTACTTAGCCGTCCAGCTGCACAGCTGTTCTGAGGTGGGGTTGGATCCCCTCAGAGTTTTTGTGTATTTTTAATAAATTACCTTCCACTAATCCCTGGTGCGCATTTGTGCATTTTTTATTATCTTGTATTTCAGGGTGCCCTCCCCCCTTTTTAAGGGGGGTTCACCTAGATTTGAGCGTTTCTGGGGAGACGCTTTATGTACATGCTGCAAAGGGATCATCCACACCATCATACAGCACGAGCGCTGAATATCCTGTTTTTTCTACCTTCAAGATAAAGATCCCTTTTGATGTAATGCTAATCTCATTGCCCCAGTCTATGTCTGGATAATTAAAATCCCCCATTATGCAAACATGACCCAGTTTTGATGCCTTCTCCATTTGCAAAAGTATTTTAGCTTCCTCAATCTCACAGATATTTGGTGGTTTATAGCATATTCCCACAAACATTTTCTTTATACTTTTACCTCCACTGCTAATTTCTATCCACAAAGTCTCTACATTTTCATCATTCCCTTCATAGACATCATCCCTTATAATAGGTTTTAGATCCGGTTTAACATATAAATATACTCCATCTCCCCTTCTATTTGTTCGATCCTTCCGAAAAAGAGAATAACCTCTAAATTAACTGTCCAGTCATGAGTTTCATCCCACCATGTTTCAGTAATGCCTATGATATCATACTGCTCCCTTGCAGCTATTAATTCAAGCTCCCCCATTTTATCTGTCAGGCTTCTTGCATTAGCAAGCATGCATTTCAGTTTTTTTTCAGCCTGTACTATTATCTTATCTTAAACTGTTCGGTTCATGCGGTCCTGGCAACAGATTGCCCTATCTACCTTCCTAATAATGGAGTCCCCTACCACCACAATCTTTCTTTGTATCTGAGCATCCTGAGTCCCCTCTGTGCTGGAGGAACTATTCCCCTGGCTGCTAGAGGAATTAGTCTCCCCCAGCCTTGCCATTTCTGCCCCAACATTCCCAATATCTTCACTCAACATGGCAAATCTATTGGGATGTGTCAGCTCAGAAATGACCTGCCTCTCCCTATTGCCCCTGCTTCCCCTTCTAACTGTCACCCAGCTACCTACCTGCTCCTCACTAACAGCAACCAAGCTACCTACCTGCTCCTCACTAACAGCGCCACCATCTGCACCACTAGTCGAAGCAAGGGCCTGCTCAGTGAGCTCTAATTCCCTTTCAAGATTGCCAATGTCCCTCAATATTGCAAGTTGCCTCTTAAGATCAGCAATCTCTGACTCTAAAGAGACCACCCGCTCACACCTCTCACAGCGGTATGCTCCTTGGAACAGCTGCTCCAAGTGCACATACATGTGGCAAGATGTGCATTGAGTGGCATTTTCAATCCTGCTCATTCTAGCAACTATGAAGTTTAGAAGTACTAACAGTAAACTGTACTTCAATAACTATACCTTGTTTAACCGCTTCCTTGTTCAAACTGCTTCTGGTTCTAACTGCACACACTTTAAACAACCAGCACTGCTTCTGGTTCTAACTGCACACACTTTAAACAACCAGCACTTGAAATCAACCACACATATCAGTCAGTACACGCAAGCTCAGGATTCGTTAGAAGCCTCTGTTTAAATAGGGACACCCACCAGGTGTGTTAGGTTATCAATTAACTAACCCCACCCACTGCAGGTGTGTTAGGCCAGCCAATTAACCAACCACACCCACACTGCCTCAGGCAGGAGAAAGGGAAAAAAAGTTACAGGCTTCAAATTACAGCACACTTTAAAAACACTGTAGATTAACCCACTGCACACTCCCAAAAAACAGCCACCCCTGCTAGTATACCCAGTACTTCCATTTCCTTCTGGTTCTAACTGCACACACTATAAAAACAACCAGCACTTGAAATCAACCAAACATATCAGTCACAACCCTTGAGCCCCCACAAAGTATATATGTATATAAGTGTCAAAAAGGAGTGCTATTGAGCGTGGCATATGTATAGAACAGACGACAGAGAAGCCCAATGCTACATCCAACATGACAAAAATACACAGTAAAATACTTATATATTCTCTTGAAAAAGGGTCATTTAGTTTAACCCTTTGGCCAAAGCATTGTAAGCTTGCGAGCCACAACAAGGCAGACACCCGTTCGCAAGTCCTAACACTACCAGATACAATACTAATATAAGTCTATTAAGATTAAAATTCTCATTTACCTCTATTAGGAGGGAGAAAGACCACATTGAATCTACAGGTGCGCCGACGAGTATTCTATAACTTGCCTTGGAAAATCTGGGGCAATCACCAACAAGATCAAGATACATGCTGGGTACATGCTGCAAACATTTCAGTGACATTTCTGCAGAGACTAATGGCCCATCGGATTAACACAGCAGGGGTCCCTGGCAGTCCGATTCAGTTTGAATGGGACTGCCAGGCACCCCCGCTGTTAATCCGGTGGGCCATTAGTCTGTCTGCAGAAATGTCACTGAAATGTTGCAGCATGTACCCAGCATGTACCTGGGTCTTGTTGGTGATTGCCCCAGATTTGTTTTAGAATACTCGTCGGCACTACAGTATATCCAGTAGAATGAAAGGACCTACTAACTTGGGAAGTGGGGAGGGGCGGGGCAGGCTTAAAACCTGGGAAGGAGGAGCCACTAACCTCCGACAGCTGAGAATAGGTTAACAAAACACACAAAACCCCAGCAAGCTCTTTTTGGAAACCCCGGAGCCACCACAAAATATATATGTATACTGTATAAGTGTCAAAAAGGAGAGCTAATGAGCATGGCATATGTATACAACAGACGATAGAGAAGCCCAATGCTTCTCTGTCGTCTGTTCTGACGATCTCCTGGAGGTTAACTGAACTTGATCACCTGTGGGTATTCTATATTTCAAAAGATAGTACAATGTATTGACACATTTGGGTAATAACAATAGAATTAGCAATTTCAGTGCCAGAGAGTCACTGAATTAGTGAAACATGTTATGATGTCCGTACATGTTATGATGTCCGTTCCTATTATTTGGCTGGTAGATATTTTCACTTTAAAAGAGTTCTAGGAATTTGGCACATTTCCAGTTTGAGCAAAGGCAAAATAATTCTGTGGTTGAAGGGATGCTTAAATTGCACCCACAAACTAATGTGCTGATACTATAAGCTTGTTTGTGGACTGTAAACTTTAGGGAAGATTTACTAAGGTCCATTCACTGAGGGCAAATAATGTGACGCTTAAACAGAAAAGGTCGTTATTCTTTCTGAGGTTAACGCCGTATTCCACTAACAAAATTCAATGCAAAAATAATGGCCTTGCTTGACCTCATCGCTGTTGCCTTAACATCCTTGTTCATTCAGGATAACGCTGTTAGTAAAGTCTTGCTGTTACTCTGAAAGGGCTTGGAGGAGAGAAAATATGAAGGCTAGATGATACAATAATAACTTTATTTCATGTAGTGCTTTTCTCCCAATGGGACTCAAAGTGCTTCACAATTAGAGTATCGTTCACGGTACGCAGCACAAAGGATTGTTACAGACACAGTCCCTGCCCAGAACAATCTATGTTTTTGGTGCCTACAGTAGGACACAGTTAGATAAACTCTGAAGATCACAAGTAGCTGACACCCGGAATTTAGCTACCACTAACTAATTACTACCCTACTCCTTTGCATACCCTGTACAAAAGAAACATGGCACTGCCTTACTAAATACTATGGTACCTCTTCCACCACCCAAGGGGTCTAACCACCTACCCCTATCATCCACATCCTACCCCACTCCAGACACCTAACAACCTCTCCTCCATGTACATGAATGTATGGCAGATAAGCCCAATCTGACTAATAGAGCTGTTGGTCAAGATATAAAAAACAATGCAATATACAAATTAAAAATACACATTATAAAAAACAATATTAAAGCATTCTTTTTAATACACGTCATTAACTCCTGGAGTGCCTGTGAGGCTAGCATGGCCTTTTTATGTAGTTTCTTGGTAGCCTCATTATCAAAAAAGGGGTTAATGATCAAATGAAACCACTAACCTCACCCATGGAGAGGACCTCTCTGATTTTGATAGCTAATGGTCCAAGGAACTAATCCAAACAGATAATCAATGGCCTTATGGCCCAAAAATAAAAATAAAAACATTTAGATAAAAATGTTCTCCTCAGGCCAAAGAAAACTCCCCCCCCCCAAAATAAAAGAAGGAATGAAAACACAAAAAGCCTAAATTCTATCCAATGCCTCTGCGTCCTGTAAAGGCCAATTTTCAATCTTGATTGAAGCCATAGTTCTTCTTTTAATTAAAGGTTCGTTGAAGATTCAAAAATCTTCTTTATCTTGTCTTCATAAACAGCAGCAATGTCTGCCATGTTATATGAAGGTGCAGCCCTTATATAGTTAGTGTTAACGACCATGCATTAAATCAAGCAATTCAATTGGTTGATTTAAACACGTGAATGAATAAAGCAATACAATTTGAGGGGGCGTGTTGAGGGTATTGTTGGGCTACTAAGCAATTAATATATTAAAAAGTGCATACAACTTTATTTTATGAACTTTTATACACTGTTGTCATACTGTAAGCTATACCTAATGTGACTTTATTTCCCAAAGTTTATCATGACAGAGTTTAGTGACTAGTATATATTTAATATAAGAAAAGGGCGAATCTGTTGATTTTTTTTTTATTTCTTTATTTTTTAAATTAGAATATTAGTTTTTTTTTTTTTTTAAACTATTAGCAGCGGTTCATTTATTGGGAGAGTTCTTAAATACCGATTTTGGACGATTTTAAGGTGATGTTTCTTTCAATAAAGTTAAGTTGAAAAGTACATACTTGCCTTATAATCAGGCCCAGGCCACTTTCTGAGCCAATCAGCTGTTGGGTGTAAAACAGAGGAAGTGCCACCTTGGGGTCCTGAAGCAGCCATCTTGCTTGTGGCAGGAGGCTCAAAATGAGAGAGACAGACAAAGAGACACCGAGACAGAGGACAGAGAGACAGAGAGAGATACACAGAGACAGAGAGAAACACAGTGTGTGTGTGTGTGTGTGTGTGTGTGTGTGTGTGTGTGTGTGTGTGTGTGTGTGTGTGTGTGTGTGTGTGTGTTTTTGTATGTGTCTGTGTAAACATTTCCTTCCCAGCTACTACTGAAATGAGGGGTCACCTTATATTCAGGGTCGCCCTATAATCAGGCAAATACGGTATTAGAAAATGTGAATATTTGGCGATTCCACTACTAATTCGAACTTTGGCAAAAAATATTCTCCCATCTTTACTTATGATTATGGTGGCTCATTTGCATTTTCTCACTAAGCACTGTTTAAACTAAAGCTACAGTATGCATTTATGGAGCAAAATTGGATTAACATTATGTTATTCATTTTAGTGAATACAGTGTTACAATTAATCTGGGCATTTGATAGAAGGTACAGACATCATCACAACACAAACATGAAATACTGTACGTCCTATAGACTGATGTAAATTGTGAATTAAACATTTCCATGCAGTAGTCACAGAGAGACAACCAATGACCAGCACCTAAAAATAAACTATTTTATTACATACAAATCATAAACACCTACTGTAGCACACACCTACCACACTCGACATTTCAAACCTAAATAATGACATGAAGCATATTTGCATTTACATAAATAGCATATCAAATATTAGGTAACATAGAAAACTTTGCAAGCGTAGGAAAACTTTTATGAAGTACCAGATAAATGGAATAATATGATAGTAAACGGAATTGCATCTCATACAGTATGAGATCGATACATATAACGATGCAGCAAAAAAGTATATACATAAATGTATATAAGATGAACACTTGGTAATGGAAAAATAATTTTCTCTAATATAAGCAGTAATTGTTATGAATATACTGCTTAATTCCTGTTTTCAGTGCTGCACTTGCAGCATTAAGAAAAGAAAGTCAGGGGCTCCAAGTAGAAAAAAAAAATCAATTGACATTACTGCCGGATCAAGGAATGTTGTACTTGTTTCCAACAGCTTTTCCTTCACAAACTTTCTTTGGCCCCCTAAATATTAGAATATACAGGTGGTACAGCAGGACACTAGTAGATGAATGACAGTCTAGGGATCTTTTCAAATGATCCACCAGACATGGACTATGGCATTTCCTATAACATTATATCAACCTCGAGGTATTTGTTAAGGCTTAGTAACTTAACAGAATGTTATTATTATTATTATTATTACAGTATTATTATTATTATCATCAGGGGTGGAAAAATCCTTGGCGCCTAAAATATATCCTTGTAATATTAGATTTTACCGAACTGGAATGAGCGAACAAAACAACCATGGATGCTTTTTATAAATATAATGACTGCAACATATGGGGGATGGGATAGATTCCGCCTATCCGAATTGTATATATTTAGGCACCTACTATTTGGGGTAAGCCAAAGGGATAGTTTCCCAATATACTGAATTCACCAATCCTACACATTGAGGGGTAGGTTAAGGGCACCCAATTACTTAGGATGTTTAGAACATGAAGCATAGTCAAAACGACTGCCTTCATCTAAGAAGGACCACAACATCTCAGTAACCTACTCCAATATTTTTCTCCTCCTACTCTCGCTAAAAACTAAGCATAGACCACCATCATTGGACATAACCTATTATTATGCTGCAAAGAAAAAAGCAGATCAGATATGGATATTGTATGAATATAGTTTTTCTATACTAATTTAATTAATAATGAGTCCTCCATACCTCTCTTCAAGCAATACGTAAAATGCACTATGCAATATGTACATGGTTTTAATCTTTCTTTTTAATTGGTAATAGGGTAGTTTAACCCCTTTGTCGCACTACAGTTCTGATTTAAGAGTTTGATACGTACTGTCAATTTTTTTAATTACAAAGGTTCATACAAAATATCTACTAATATATAAATATGTATATTAGACAATGAACAGTAATATGTGCATATGTAACATAATTGATTACTTTAAATCAATTAAATCATCTACAATAATGACTAATACAATAAGAGACACAATGGTATAAAAAGGTATAATACTTTATCTAACTGGACATATAGAAGTATCTATACAAGATAAATGTTTCCAACTAAACTCTGTATATCCCTATATGTAGACATATGCTGGATATAAATATGTTAAACGAAGGGAATTACCGAAACCAAGACCAAAAGGTAATGACATCATAATCACGAGTAACAGATAATATATGTCACTAGTGAAATTTGTCAATTAGCAAATGGCTCGAAAAAGAACCGAGACTGGCAAATGTTACAGGAGTATAAATGTTTATTCATTGTGTAATAAGGATAAAAAAAGAACACTAGTGTGTGTTGAGGTGCACTAAGTGAGATATACCTGTGGTTCTAGGTATATATATATTCCTATCAGTTTGGGAAGAAAACTGTAATATGAAAATGCATAAATAGTACAGAATAAAAACAATGAATATGCAATAAATGGCAATCGAAAAGATAGGATATAGTACAACCACTGATAGAAAGTGTCCCTTTAAGTGCAAATCAGTAGCAAATACAATCAATAACATAGGGGGAGTTCCCAGCGCTCCAAAAGAAATTATATGGTGGCAATGATTGTCAGAAAAATATAATATTTTATAGTAGAAATTTCAGAGAATAAACATCCGTCTATACACATAGATAATAATGTGAGTTAATTATCACAATAAATGCAAAAAAAAATTGCAAGACCCAGCTACCTAACTCAAATAACTCAATAGCTCACAGCAATCCAAACAAAAAAAATGAGGGGGGGGGGGGCGGTTATAAAAGATGTACTAATCAAAGGAGACATTATATGAGGGACAAGGGGAAAAGGGGGTTGGTAAAGGAAAAAACAGGGGAATAAGGGGGCAACGTTTCGGGGCTCCTAGCCCCTTCTTCTGGCCCGTTTCCTAGAGTCAATCCAAACTAGGTACTTCCCTTTTCCCTGTAAAAACAAGTGCTCCTAAAAAAAACAGCCAGACACACAAAATTGAGTACAAATATAAATAGAGAACAGTCTGTGGACAAGAATCCCCCAGTGAGATTATAGTACAAAATACTACCACAGACAATGAAATAATACTACTGGCATATAAATAGGCTGTCCCAAACAAAGCAGTAATGTCCTAAAAGTTTCTAGATAAAAAACATGAGGTAATCTATCAGAGAACCAATCTGTTCCTTGCAAATATGGTATACACAGTGTTATAAGAATCCTATAAGCAATATGAATATACTCTGGGACTAAGTCTTGGCAAAGCAAAAGAATCAAACCAACCGTGGCATCAGACTGCCGGACGCCTGAAGCAAACAGCTGGTGTGGATATCTAAGTGCCTCATTATGCGTTACGTGTTCGGGGGCCGGTACACTTGTGTTCTTTCCTGGTTGGTTTCTTAGGAACGTCACTGACATCTAGGTGCCGTTTGCATGCTTCGGTGTAATCAGGAGCCAGTGTGCTTAACATCAGCAGGTGGCAGGTATCTTCCCTGATTAGACGCTCTGTTCACATGAAACATACTGACAGATAAAAATAGAAATGGTGCACGGGAACAAAGAGGAAACCTAGTTTCCTCCAAAGTTACAATCAATAACATTGGGGGAGTTCCCAGCACTCCAAAACAAATTATACAATGGCAACAATGATTGTCAGAAATTTATAATATTTTATAGTAGAAATTTCAGAGAACAAACATCCGTCTATACACATAGAAAATAATGTGAGTTAATTATCACAACAAATAAATGCAAAAAAATTGCAAAACCCAGCTACATAACTCAAATAACTCAATAGCTCACAGTAATCCAGACAAAATCTATATTTGACTGCTTATGGAGTTGAGCCATTGTCCCTTTTCTTTGAATGTTGTGTCGATCCATCTGCACCTACCGTGTAGTGACTTCCGACGTCTTCTTGTGATCCTACCTTATCGTGCTAGTTTTCTCCCACCTCTACCCCATGCTGTCCTCGCTTGCTACTGTTGTACCTTCAATATTCTGTCTATGGATAACACCTTGAACTCAGTTCTCAAAGGCATGGTTTAAACTGTAATGTGCATTTGGTTTCTGAAGGTACTGCCATAGTCCTTGCTACAAATATTAGACCAAATAATTACATACTCAGAGTGTTTTATGATTGTGGGAATAGTGGAAACATATCATGTTGCACAGAGCATTACTGGTACAGTTCTTTAATTACATGAACTCAATTCATGGATTCAACAGAAATATGCAATTTTTCTGGTGGTACTGTTAGAGTCCCTGATGCGAGACACCGTTTGTTACTACCTATTACACACACAGAGTGATGTTATTGTTGTGCCTTTAATATTCTGTATAGGGTATAACAACTTGAACCTTGTTCTCAAAGGCATGAATTAAATAGAAATGTGTATATGGTTCGTGATGGGGCTGCCATAGTCCCTAGTTACAAGCATCAGATCTTGTACTGTTAAAAATAACTATACACTCAGATTGTTTATTAATGTATTTTATGATTGTGAGAATAGTGGAAACACATCATTTTACACAGATCATTACTGGCATCATTCTTCTATTATTTGTACTCTATTTGGCATGGATTAAACAGAATTAGGCATTTCTTCTGATGCTAATGCTATAGTCCCTGAAGCAAGCTTTACACTTTTTCTGTTACTACCAATTACACACTCTGAGTGTTCAAGAGTATTACTGTTAATTGTGAGAACTGTGTAAGCATAGAATATTTGACTGGAAGATTACTGATGCAATTCTCTCATTTTTTGCCTTTATTATATGTGCATGGGTACCCCTCATTCATGGGGTCATCACCCTCCATCCCCAAGATGAGAAATTGTCCTGTGGTCATCACAAATCCATTCATTATGGGGCTTCGTACTCAGGGCCTGCTGATTGGTCCTTCCCTGCCTGTGATACAGAGACATCAACCAATGCTAGTTACTTTGTTGTCCTGACAATGTGGTGTTGACGGAAGTAAGATTCCTGTGAATAGAGCGTCTAATCAGGGAAGATATCTGCCACCTGCTGATGTTAAGCACACCGGCTCCTGATTACTCTGAAGTACGCAAACGGCACCTAGATGTTAGTGACGTTCCTAAGAAACCAATCATGAAAGAACATGAGTGTACCGGCCCCCGATGACGTAACGCATAATGAGGCACTTAAATATCCACACCAGCTGTTTGCTTCAGGCGTCCGGCAGTCTGATGCCGCAGTTGGTTTGATTCTTTTGCTTTGCCAAGACTTAGTCCCAGAGTATATTCATATTGCTTATAGGATTCTGTTATAACACTGTGTATACCATATTTGCAAGGAACAGATTGGTTCTCTGATAGATTACCTCTTGGGTTAATCTAGAAACTTTTAGGACATTACTGCTTTGTTTGGGACAGCCTATTTATATGCCAGTAGTATTATTTCATTGTCTGTGGTAGTATTTTGTACTATCTCACCTACGCCTCCCTGCCATCTCTTCCCCTTTAAATGGTGTTAACCTTTTCATTTAACACTGACTAACCTTAAAACTTGCCCCTCAAATCAAGCATCCCAATAGCCTGCACTCATGGCTATTGTCCCACAGTCACTTATACCACCCATTGTGGCCAAGCACACCCATCTACAGCACTTATTCCCTCACCTGCTGTCTCTGTAAGTTTCCCCTCAAACCTCTTAGATTGTAAGCTCTTCGGGGCAGGGATTTCCTTTCCCATTGTCTAATTTTTGCTGCACTTATTGTATTTTTAAAATTCCCTGTACTGTACTCTTTGGGAAGCGCTGAGTACACTTTTGGTGCTATATAAATAAAGACATACAATACAATATCCAACTGGGGGATTCTTGTCCATAGACAGTTCTCTATTTATATTTGTACTCACTTTTGTGTGTCTGGCTGTTTTTTTGGGAGCACTTGTTTTTACAGGGAAAAGGGACGTACCTAGTTTGGATTGACTCTAGGAAACTGGCCAGAATATGGGGCCAGAAGCCCCAAAATGTTGCCCCCCTTATTCCCCTGTTTTTTACTTTCCCTCCCCCCTTCCCCTTTTCCCATTGTCCCTAATATAGTGTCTCCTTTGATTAGCACATCTTATATACCCCCCCCCTCATTTTTTGGTTTGGATTGCTGTGAGGTATTGAGTTATTTGAGTTACGTAGCTGGGTCTTGCAATTTTTTTTTTGCATTTATTGTGATAAATAACACACATTATTTTCTATGTGTATAGACAGACATTTGTTCACTGAAATTTCTTCTATAAATTATTATATTTTTCTGACAATCATTGTTGCCATTGTATAATTTGTTTTGGAGTGCTGGGAACTCCCCCTATGTTAGTGATTGTAATTTTGGAGGAAACTAGTTTCCTCTTTGTTCCCGTGCACCATTTCTATTTTTATCTGTCAGCATGTTTCATTTTTAGATGCTACTACCTGAGAGACCCGGCGTTGCCCGGGAGTCACACTGGTCCCCCCCCCACACACACTGTCCCCCCCCCACACACACTGTCTCCCCCCCCCCCCACACACACTGTCTCCCCCCCACACACACACTGTCCCCCCTCCCCCACACACTGTCCCCCCCTCACACACACACACACTGTCCCCCCCCTCCCCCACACACACACTGTCCCCCCTCCCCCACACACACAGACTGTCCCCCCCTCCCCCACACACACACACTGTCCTCCCCCACACACACAGACTGTCCCCTCCTCCCCCACACACACACTGTCCCCCCCTCCCCCACACACACACTGTCCCCCCCCCACACACACTGTCCCCCCCCCACACACACACACTGCCCCCCCCCACACACACTGTCCCCCCCCCCCCCACACGTAGGCCGCGGCCTGTAGAGGGTGTGCGGTATCGGGAGGGAGATGTGTGGTGTGGTGGGCGGTCCGCGGGCCGTACAGTGTGTGTGAGGTAGCGGGAGGGCGATCGGTGCCGCGGCCTGTAGAGGGTCTGCGGTTGCGGAGGGAGATCTGTGGCGTGTGTCCCGGTCCACGGCCCGTAGAGGGTGTGCGGTAGCGGGAGGGAGATGTGTGTCGTGCGCTGGCGTTCGGAAGAGGCTGCCGAAGTGAGTAGGTAGCCGGTGGCGATGTTGTTTAGCGGGAGATGGGAGGGGCGCGGTAGCGGGAGGGAGATCTGTGGCATGCGTCTCGGTCCACGGGCCGTAGAGGGTGTGCGGTAGCGGGAGGGAGATCTGTGGCGTGCTGGTCGGTCCGCGGGCCGTACAGTGTGTGAGGTAGCGGGAGGGCGATCGGTGCCGATGGTGTTTGACTGTAGCCCGTGGCCTGTAGAGGGTGTGCGGTTGCGGAGGGAGATCTGTGGCGTGGACCGGGGGGGGGGGGGGAGTTGGGGGTGGGCGAGGGTGGTGTTTTGAAGAGGCAGTCTGCAGTGTTTGGTGTTGTGTGAATGTTGTGTGAATGTGTGTGTGTGCAGGGTCTGCAGTGTTTGGTGTTGTGTGAATGTTGTGTGAATGTGTGTGTGTGCAGTGTCTGCAGTGTTTGGTGTTGTGTGAATGTGTGTGTGTGCAGTGTTTGGTGTTATCGTGCGTTGTGTGTAGGTGTTGTGTGTAGCTGATTCTGTGCCTGATTGGGCAGTCTGTGGTAGTAGACGGTGAGGGTTTTGATAGCTGTGAAGCGTGGCCCCAGAGCAGTGAAGGTTGTGCTGCAAATGCAAAGCGTTCCCAAAGCTCAGTGAGGGGTGGGACAGTGTGGAAGTATTAGCTCAGTGAGGGGTGGGACAGTGTGGAAGTATTAGCTCAGTGAGGGGTGGGACAGTGTGGAAGTATTAGCTCAGTGAGGGGTGGGACAGTGTGGCATTGGTGTTGGACGCAGGCCAATGAGAGGTGTGCGGGGGCGGGCATTGGACGCAGGCCAATGAGAGTCAGTGAGGGGTGGGACAGTGTGGCATTGGTGTTGGACGCAGGGGTGTGCGGGGGCGGGCATGGCCTGAGCCGGAGTGACAGGCCCAAGGTCCTATGCGATTGGCCCTTGGGACGCAGACATACAGTGATTTCTGAAATATATAGTAGATATACATGCAGTAGCAAATAGTTGGAAGTGTGATGCAATAAAAGGAGTTGTCTAATAGTATCTACACCAGGCCAGTGTTACTGTATGAGTGTTATTAGTTGTAGTAGATGGTATAGGTAGACATATTCACCGTCCCATAATTAAGGGACAATACAGTCTATATATGTTACCCAGATGTGAGGATGACCACTCCTCTTCATATATTATACCTCAAACACAAAAAAATAGGGGTGCAGTCTATAAATAAATCCTTTAATATAGAAAAAATGAATGACAGGTTAAAAGAATGCACTCACAAAAAATGAATAAGTGTATACTCATAGTCGCCTGTGTTTGAGACTCTTACTGCCTCTGTGGATGATCAGCTGCTGTGTGGCGATCGGGAAATGGACCACTGGAGTCTGTGTGTCTGCTGGGGATGGAGACGTCCTCCGGAAGGGAATGGCGACCCCCCCCCCCATTGCTTTGCAGAGGTCGTCCCTCTGCCTTGTGGAGTCTGCTCTCTTCCTCGACCGGGTACTGGTTGTTTCGGTTACCTTCCGGATGTGACGTATGGGTCCCCAAAGTACGTTGTGTCTGCCCCAGCTCCAAGTGATTCTAAGCGCATGCAGGGAAGACGTACTTCCGGGACCCACACATAACATCACATCCGGAAGGTGGCCATTCTGTTCCGGAGGTCGTCTCTATCCCCAGCAGACCACACAGGATCCAGCGGTTCATTTCCCGATCGCCACACAGCACATGAGAGGAACAGCAGCTGATTATCCACGGAGGCACCAAATGCATGTTACGCCCAAGTTATCCATCAAGTAATTTTTTAAACAGTATAACCCCATAGCATCCTAATTAGAAGAATATAGAATATACCAGCATTCAATTATGATCATACTCATTTCATCTTAGGTCAACCATAAAAAGAACATATGGGTATAGAGGTGGGCTACAGGTTGTGCATATATATGTATATGCAGTGCTACTTTGTTTTAGGTTTTAAATAGCAATTTTCTTGTTTAATAAATATTATTGTATCAGTGGAGATGGGAAACCATCTCTTTGCAGTGATTTACAGTTAAGTTCCTTATTGAACTAGAGGTAGAGTGCATTATCAAGGGAATACTTTTTCTTTTTTCCAATATAGCTTTGATTCTCAAGTGCACCACTCATATCTATTAGCAGAGCAGGAACTTCCCTTTCTTTATCTAACGGGCTACATTTGTGCCTGATTTGGATTTCGCCACAAATTGGCTGTTTCATTTTAGCTGCTGAATTTTTTTTCCAAATCCGTCCAACGGATTCCAAATCCCTCCCTCTCTCGCTATATTTCAGGGATTCGGAATCCGACGGATTTGTAAGGATCCGGAATCGAGATTCCGAGGTATCCAGACAGATTTTTTTAGGAAAATCAATCCTCCTAAAAACCTCACCTGAGGTTAACAAGACACAGGGGAGCAGTTAAAGACACAGGGGAGCAGTTAAAGACACAATGGCTGAAACGGCATACAACGGCGATCTATTAAGAAGTCTAATGTGAGAGTACTTCTCAACTTTTGTCTGTTACATGCATCATTGATATACAGCATTACACTATTCTCGCTTTTCTTTTTTTCTTTTTCTCCTTGCGCAGATCCACGGATCCATGTGCCTTGAGACATTCTTATTCACATCCCCCTCTAAAGCATGAAAAAAAAATAATAATAGTGACAGAATGCATAAAGGGAAATATTTATGATATTTAACTAGGAACATATAATGATGGGAAAGAGTCAGCCTAAGATTATTTTTTCGTAACAAGGGTCATTCTGCTATGGGACTCATTAAAATAGGGGTTAGCCTTGGATCACAGTGCATAGGGTCATGTCAAAGACAGAAGAAGAATGTACATTAAACAGATCTTTAAACAGATGATTTGTGCTTTTGCAGGAGCTTATTATAATAGCTAATAATGTGTATATCTAGCATCAACACAAGCAATGAAAAACAAATGGATGAGATGGCTTAAGGGATCATATATGTTGGTGTAAATTACTTTGCTATAATGCAAACACTTTGCAGATCTTCTATAATGAAGGCTTCGAGTTACATACTTTAAGTATGCAAAATAAATTTGTTTCCTAGAGTGTTTCATTGTCTTTAATATGTATCACTACAACAATGTCAGTTATACTTATATCGTTTTGGCTGTATTGTCCATATTGGTATTCACGCACTTTTGAGTTATAGACAGAGATGGGGGAACTTTCTACCAAAGTTCAAATCCACTGCAAACATTGTGTCTCTTCGCAAGTTTGACTTTTCGCAAATTTGCCTCAGTTTGAAAAAAGTCACACATATATATATATATATATATATATATATATATATATATATATATATATATATTTGTATTTGATCATACTAACATTAGACTAAGCAAAAATGCACTTAATTATTCAAAAAAAATTCACTAAGCAAAAGGGACAATTTACTTTATAGTGTAGCAAACTAAAAAGTGTTACAGTGAAAAAACGGTGAAATAGAGACTTATGGGGCTTATTCTAGATCTGTCAAAACAGCCGATTGGATCGGTTTCAGACGAATCTCACAATTGAAGTCAGTGGGAAATGTAACCAAAAATGGTCTGATCGTCTGCTTTAGTGGATATAGAATATGCGCCTTAGGCAGAATTGTAGGCTTTTACATGGCTTTTGAATAACCAAACTTTATACAAATTGTCACGTTTTTAAAAAGAAATAGAAGCGTTTATGTGAAAGTTTGCTGCCAAACTTTCACACACTCACCCATCACTAGTTATAGATAGTGAACAGTCGTAAGAACATGTACAATCTCTCGTTTTCTGCATTTACAAAATGGCAAGAGGTTTCAATGTAAAGGCGTACTTAATACTATATGTATCTGGTATTTTCTTACCACTTTTAACTTACACATTTCCTTTCCTTTTGTAAATGCTGCTTTGCCAAATGTGTAACCCATAACATATGCATTATTGATATACATACTGAGATGGTGCAAACAAACCATCATCAGAACTCTCAAAGAAAGTCATCCTATCAGCTCTGCTTTTTTAAGTCTTTGATAAATGCCGTCCAAAGTATTTTAATTGGCTCTGCACTACATAACACTTTTTGAACTTTGCATATATTCCATTGGTGCATACGCCAAAATAAATACACCAATATGTTTTAAGTGTTTTTTCAAACATTAAATATCCTCATTAGTACATGCCAAAGGAATGAAAGCTTTAGTGTGAGAACTTTGTTCTATTAAAATTGTAAAGATATAACAGAAGCGTTTACTAAACCAAATGGAATGGTTTGCTTGTTGGCAGCAGAATACGAACACTGACATTGCTGACATATATTCACTAGTATCACACAAGCAGGAATCTTGGACAATAGCCATCTGGGGTATCCAAAATGTGTTATGGGGGTCCTAAACAAGCTGTGCCTTTTAATTACTGTAATCCTTGTGAAGTTCAAAAACGTCTGCGTATTATGTTCCGAGGTCTTGAAGCGAAGGCCCATGGCTCTAATGCTTTGTTTTGATTTTGTTCACAAATGCAACGATAATCTCCCATAGGAATCTTATTTTCTGTAATATACATTCCTTCGTGTTCCCTGTGTCTTAATGATCAATACATTGTGAGGAGCCATTGTAATCTTTCTCTTGTTAAACTAGTTCCTGTGAGGTTTACAGCTCATTGAAGAAATTGGCAGTGCTTTATATTCCTGCTACATTAAGTAATTTGACCTTGCAGTAATGACTGTTGGATGTTCAGCTGGTTGAAAGATTTCATTTAACTTCTGGGTGGCAGGTAAACAAATTTTAATCACAAATATGTCCTGCAATTTTAACTGAGGTTTTAAAGGGGCGGTTCCATGTATTCAAGCACACAAAAATATTATTTGCTGATGAAGGGTCCACAAAAGTTCTCCTTTCTATACCCCTCTGTGGGGATTCCCTTGGGGTAAGCTTTTTTTTTTTTTTTCTTGATTACTTTTTGTGAAACTGCATTTTTGATTCTTTAAAATACAAATGGATTTACAATAAGAGAACCTTCTTGAGCATTTAATTAGACTAATTTCCTTTATCTGAAACTGATAAGAAGCAAAAAAAAAAACTGTGTATAAACAATCATGACAATGTTAACATATATCAAATGGCACTTCAGGTGCTTTGGTAAGAATCCTAATAATAGTTGATACAATTAGCAATCTCCTGCAGCTCAGCCACAGACCGCGGTTTACACAGCTGCGCGCGCCGTCAGCATGTCGGGCTGATGAGGTTTTTTTTTTGCTGTGCTTTAAAATAAAGTTGTTGGGTGTTGTCTTTTTAAGTTAAATACCCTCATTGTAGTGTCACTTTTCCAGTTTCTGTGTATGCTTTATTAATGAATATGTAAGATGCACAGTGCTTTCTCACAGGTAAACTGTGACAAATATTTCTTACTAAAGTACATGGCTATGGAACAAAACAGTTGCAATATTGTTGGGTTACCCTAACTTTTGTCAGTATTTTTTTTAACTCTAGCTGCTGGCACCAGATAATTTATAGCATCTGAATTCAGTAACATTAACACAGTGCTGCTGAAATATTTATGCTGGCTTTTAAATATCCCTGAGGAAACTCGCGCCCAGAAGTCTACAACATGTATTCCATTTAAACATAGAAATCTCCATAAAAATGATGAATCGCTTGAAATTACCCTCTAATATCAAGCATGGATAAATCAAAGTTTCAAAAAAAAAAAACCTGTGGCTGTTCTGGTTTTTTTTTTTTAATTCATTCGCATGATTCACAAATATAGCTTTCTGTTTATAAATGTTAGTGGGTGGTGGAGAATCCTGGCATTGCCATATTATTGAACATAAATAAATATAATGTATGCCTATTTACTGCTAACGGCGTTCCTAATCCTGTATATAGTAGAATTACCTTGCACAATCAACCTGTACCAAACAGCTCACAATCTATTTTGAACCCCTTAGGTTCTGGCACTGTAGAATCCTGTATATAGGCTCCAACTTTCAATTGATTCAGGATCCATTCATCTTTGTGATACCATGTATAACACAGGAAGAGTATGGTAGACTGATTACAATAATCCTTGTTGGACAAGACATACCTAGCCTTTCAACCCTTTGTTTTTGATTATGTTTTATATAGCAGCATGAAGGAAGAGGAGAAGTTTGTGCTGTTCCAGGAGACGCTGAGATCAAAAAGAATCCAAATGCATTTCAACCTCTCTTTCAGTAGATGACTGATATTTTGTCTAGCTTCCAGGCCAATATAGCTTTCCATAGAGGAAAATCATTTTAAAGAGTACTATGAATTCACTTCTCTTCCTCTACTGTGGAGTCTTGAGGAAATTATGGATTTTTACAAGTATTAAACAATTTCCTCACATAACTGTTGCAACAGAAGAACTGCTGTGCACTGATATGATCCCTATTGTAATCGTGTTATACAAACAGGTGCCTTACATCTACTTAAAGGCATAACTAAAATGATTGCTGCTGAGTAAAATGTAATAACTATAAATACAAATCATACATGTTCTTTTCATTTTTGTAGGGAAATTTAAATGATGCAGAGGATCCAAGCACAAGCATTGGAGCCTACCACTATATGTTGGATACAAACATTGGCAAAACCATGCTGGAATTTCAAGTAGGTGCAGTGAGAAAGATGTAACCATTTGTTGACACTCGTGATATGGAAGACGCTCCCAGTAACCCAACTACTATATTTGCTCTTTGTATTTGATATCAAAATGTACTGAAAGTATTCAGTGAACCACACACGTAGATCTCTCCCTTCTCTTTTCATGTGCTACAGTTCAGGCCTGTTGTGTTCCCTAATACAGTACAGTTCTTGAGTACCATCACAGTCTGTACTGAAACTACACAAAAAAGATATGTCATGCACACCGAACAAAAAGTGATTATATAGAGGTATGATTGGTGGAGCACTGGGGAAATTATGAACAGACATTTTTGTCTTCAGCACAATATGAAAGACAAAAGGATCTCCAGACACTCCAAGAATGGAATTCTTTAAGTATTTATTGGTTATATTGTAGATGACCAATATTTTGACCCATGCAGCCTTCCAGAGGATCTGAGCCTGAGGAAGGCTGCTTGGGTTGAAACGTTGGTCACGTACCATGTAACCAATAAATACTTCAAGAATTGAATTCTTGGCGTCCCTCGAGATACTTTTTCCTTTGATCTTACATGCACTGAAACATTGGAGAAGAAGGTTGGCACGAGGGAAGGAAACTGTACCAGTGATTATCGGCAATGGGATTCTAAAAGCTCTAGGTCAGTAGTTCTGATGAAGACCCCCCTTTCATTTGTCATGGACCCCCATTTGCAATGGAAAGCATAAAGAAACAGTTATGAAACACAAGACGTTAGATTAGGAACTGCCAACAATAGTTTACTTTTCCTGTACTTTAGGGAAATATAAGGAAGCATAGGAATAGTTAGGTAGTTAGCATAACAAATGTAATTCAACACATGCATTTTGCTATGCACTCTGTCCCAATACTAAACATTTCTCTGAGCACCACATAAAAGAAAAGTATTGTAAGTGGTGCCAGCACATAGCACAGGCACCAGATGATTGTAAATGAGAACAAAGTTGAATCCAAAAAAACATTGGCTAATTATCAGAGCAGTTTAAAAAAAAACATCTCCAAATCTCAGAGCCTGCTTATTTAGAGTATATGATGAGTGTATGCTAACAGGGCTAGTTAATGCTAGCACATTTACACACAGATCTCTAAAGATGCCCATGAATAAAATATGCCAAGAAGAAACTATAATGTTCCCTAAGGAAAATCTCCCCACATATTTCCTAGCAGAAAATGTGTTATTTCCTTGCCTCAACACTTCCATACTTGAGAATATTTACTGACCAGCAGAAAAAAAGCTGTTTTGGAAATACTGTAGTACTTTGGAGATTGTTAAAATTAAACACTGCAGGGGCCATAGTTGAGATCTTTTACCCATCTTTATTTTTTTTATATCAAAATAGATAAATCCTATAAAACAAGTCAATACAACTTCTTATACGTCTTATTAAAATGGTTTCTACAACAAAATTACTTAAAGAAGGAATTATTAGGAAAAATAACCGTCAATAATTATGTGAATTTTATATTTTTTTCTTATTCTTCACTGTGCATTTTGCACTGATTTATTTTTTTATTATTGCTGCTGCAACTTAAAATGTCCTCTTTCATGTATGTTGCTGTCTGCCTTTGGACAATCACTTAGAGCAGTTTACTCCCCATTTTCATAATTGAAACAGGGGTTGAAATTAGAGCTGAAACATGCTTTTCATAGCTCCACAGGCTCCTTGGTTCCGAAGATATTTAGGTTTTTTTTTATGTGCCAGTAAAATTTAAATAAAATGAAGTATGGCTGCCTTGGTCGTCAAATAGGAAGCTTTATATTGGTCCATGGGAGTGGGGCTAGGATAATGGCAATATTGATTTCCCAAAAGGGACCAGAAACACTGGCACATTAAAAAGTTATATATCTCGGGAACTGGGGGAGGGGGACACAAAATACAGTGGGTCAACTCTGGGGAAACCCCAAGTTCAGTTTCTGTAATAAAAATAAAGCCCAATTTGAGAAAAGGGAATTGCTGCTTTAAGTAAACGGTCCACTTCCTATTTAACACCTTCTCTGTCCACCTTTAAGACCTATTGAGAGCATCTGGCTAGCTCCTTTGGCTAGTACTATAAATCTCATATGCATTTACCATGGTCCCTTACAGGCGCACTTACAGTACTAGAACACCCTCCTTCTGTCTCTGTAAAATATCCCTACTTACCACTTTTATGTCTGAAGCGTTTATGTATGTATGTATCTCTTTATTTATATAGCACCATTAATGTACATAGCGCGTCACAGCAGTAATACGCGTGACAATCATATAAATAACAAATAATACAAATAACAGATCATGGGAATAAGTGCTTCAGATGTAGAAGTAACATTTCATTTTATTACCATTATGTGTTATATTATTATGTCATGCGGATTACTGCTGTAACGTGCTATGTACCTGGATAGCGCTATACAAATAAAGATTAAGGTGGTTTTCGGTATCCAACGGGTCCTTTTTACGTCGAACAGCTTATCCGATGCCGCATAATGCAATCCGCCGGACGCATTATCTGATTTCGGAACTGCTTATCCGACGCTCACCGCCGCAGATTAACACGGACCCGCGATCCGACGGTCCGCTATACGATGGCGGTTTGCGGGGCGGATAAGCGAGGACGTCCTGTATACATACGTACAGTTCTTCGGGTCAGGGACTCCTTTTCCTATTGTTTTGTCTGAAGAGCGCTTATTCCATTTGTGTTATAATATTATGTCACGTGTATTGTACTGCGCTATGTACCTAGATGGTACTATATCAATAAATATATACATACATCCATTTACAAATATTAATGATGTAATTGTTACCTAAAAGAACAAGCCTTTTTTAATTAAATGGAAAGAAAATAAGAGAGAATAGACTCTCCTTTTAGACTTAAGTATGATCATTGAACCAATACTATATGCAGAGTAGCAAGACACTGTCCCCAGGGCCAGCAGGGTTTTTTTAAGCTATTTTTTTTTAAATCAATTTCCATCTTGCCATTTGGCAATATAATTGAATCGAATACGTATTGCCAGGTATTATAGATATCAGTAGACTATAATTTAACATGACTTTCAACTCTATGTCGAAGACAGGGAGATACAATGTAACTGCATTGTCTTGCCGCTTAGATACCTTTAACACTAATGACAGATTATTGCTGAAGATGTCAGGATCAAATATATAATGTACTTTAAAATTACACTCCTTTCAAACAATGCCTCTGCTGTTGCCAAATAGGTCCTGTCATTGGCAGAGTCCTAAACAACATTACATGAAGTAACACTTGGAGAGGATCACATTTACTAAGCAGGGCTACTCCAGAGTACACCTTCTGGAACCATAGAATGCCTTCTTGCTTATTTAACTATACGTCCCAGGAGGCATCTTTTGGCACCTTAAGGTGTCTCCTGCCATAGCACTGGTTTGTACAGTAATTATGGCCCTAAATCTATTATTTGAAATGACTTCATTTAGCTATTGTGTTTATATTTATGCCTTGTTGTTGCTGTTCATGAAAACATTCAGATGACATCTTTGATATCTTCCCTCTAATTGCATTCCCACTCTTGGCTGCTGGAAAAATGACACTTATGGCGCTTAGGCAAAAAATAATGTCACCAAATGTGTGAATAGAATCAAACCCAACGTCTGCAGGCAATCTGAGAAATCTTGATCTGCTTTGCTGTGTGATTCTTATCCATAGATTTATTTATTTATAAAATGTTTTACCAGGAAGTAATACATTGAGAGTTACCACTCGTTTTCAGGTATGTCCTGGGCATAGAGTTAAGATGACATTTGATTACATAGAGAAGGGAATAAACAAGAACACAACCATAGTGTCAGGGATTTGATTTAAATATATGCCACAAATTTGGTGGATGAGAAGGATATGATCATTGGCAAATTGGATACTTATAAAGGTGATCTAACTCCTAAGAGGATACCATTGAAAAATCTATTATATTGGGGGACTCACTGGTACGACGACAAATGGGCTTGGAGGCAGTGGTACAAACATATTTTAATATAAAACTTTAAATAAAAATAGGATCATTTGAAAAAGTCAAAAATTAAAAAAACAAGACTTGAACGCAAAAATTATTTTTAGCATCACAACGATTAAAATTGAAATCGTACTGAAAACAATTCACTAGGTCATGAGCAGGTAAGCAGAGGGTGGCAGTGTTGGTCCTGGAGCCCGACTGGTCTCCCTGGCGTGCTGCAGACGTGCTGCTCTGTGAAATAGAAGAGAAAACTGGGGTGCTTCCCAAACTGGAGTATCTACTGTATGTGTGTGATTGATTTAACACAATAGAAACGTGGAAATGCCGAAAAATAAAAAGTACATAATGTACAATACTGGCCCAAGAGGTTGGTCACGGCTCAACCCGATGTGGAATCTTCCACGATCCTTAGGTTAATAGTAAAAACAGAGTGGGGGAGCGCAAAACATGGAAGAGAAATAACATACACAGTGTCAGTAATGATCTTGCCAAAATAAGACAGTGTGGTGCAAGCAAACCAGTGCACAATGGATGGGAGGTGGGGTGAGATAAATATAATGGAATACTAAAGACTTACACGGCCAATTATAAGTCAGTGCTCTAAACGGTATCTTTCTCAATCCTACTTGACCATTTTCCCAGAGGTTGAGAAATCTTAGTGCTCCACGTCTAGTATAACTGGTGCAACAGTGATGCTGATATAGCAAAGTGGTGGTAATAATATTAAATATAGAATATTGACTCATACGGCCATGTGTGAGTCAAGGCCCCAAGTGGGTATCTTTGCCCGGAGTGTGTGTCAGTCAGGTACCTGTGAGTATCCCGTGTGCACCACAAGTATCCAGAGTAATAAAGGTTAGAATACAATGTTTATTAAATTAAAAAACAAACGTAATAAACCACTCACATTGTGGGTTAAAACAATCGGTATGGCTGTTCCGGTCTCCTTCTCGTGATGAGCTCTGCTGTGCACCGTGTCCAGAGTACAGTGTTAGAGTCAATAGCAAGCCGGTTACTACGGAAGCCATCAAGGTCCATGCTCATCGAACAACGCAATTTGCACTGCTACGTGCTTCGTCAGGTCTGGACCGGATACCTATAAAATTCCATCAACTTAAGCTTAAACCAAAGACCAAACATGTTTTAAGATACAGTATTTTTCAATGTTTGAACTCTTTCTCGAAGTAATTTCCACACAGTGGGCCAACTCAAATTAATTGCTTAGAAGTGCAAAATAGCAAACTTCACCTAGAAATACCAAGGGCCAAATGCAGGATCAGCAGTACATGACAGTCAACCTCCACCGAGGATAGGAACCTGGGGTACATTGTCTGGTGACTTAAAATAGGTCTTTAATGTAATAAATGGATATTGCAGTATGATACAAGTTATATGGGGAGGGAAGAATAAGATAATTCCACCTTTTTAAATTACCAATAACACATCTGGAATAGGTAGCGTGTCCTTTTCTAGGGGAGTTGTCATGAGTAGGACATAAATGAGAGGTGGTGCAAAGCAGTGTAACTGAGATGATCCATGTTGATACTCAGATAGGCCTAAAATGTCCACTCCATTGTCCAGTGCTTAATTCACTTTTTAATTGAAACGTTTCTTTAGTATGTCATGTAGCGACTTGTAGAAGGCTACCGCAAAATACAACTAAGGACAAGTTTTATATATTTTGCAAACGACACACTTAACCACTCTATCATTAGTGTCTATTGTGCAATCAAAGATGCATTTTTCAATGTGTTTGTTGTCTCAGCTCTAAACCTCATCACTTCCTGCTACATTTGCAGGCCACCCACACATCTAATAACTTATTTTTATGTTCCTTCAACCACAAATTAAGCATGGATGCTGAAAACATCAGAGAATGACAGCATTGCAGTTTCTGTTCCTGATTCTAAAATGCAGTCTTTGTTAAATGTCATTTTAGATCATTGTTTAATGGGGGCAAGGAGATGTTATTTTAATACCACCATCTGTACCGTAAACTCTTTAAGTATAGAAGCTCCATGCTTTTCTTTTTGAACAAGCGGTTTCATTTCAGCACCTTGTAATGTAATGTTCAAGTTACACAATCATCGTAACTGGCACCAACGCTGACAATTTTAAAGAAAACACAATTAGAAGAGAGAAAAAAAGCAGACCACCATCTCCTCGTGCAGAGATTCACTATCCACTCCAGGCCAAGGATGATGATTGTTTTCAGGGAAGTCTGTGGTGAGGTTTAGAGCCAGGGTGTAATCTATTTGTGTTCTTTGGCCAGAACGAATGCATAGTGAAAATACTTTCCATCCGAAGAGTATACAAAATAAACCATATTCAAATGTTTTTTACCATTTTATATTTCTTAAATATTATTATCAACATGTATGATTGTGACATTGACCAATCAGAAATAAATCCCTATATTTTAAAAGGAATTGTTGTTATAAATGTGGTGCAATTCTCCATCAGTTTTGCAGCCAGAATGCTGCTATTTGAAGTAGCATTCCTCACACCGCCCGCCCCTTACAAATATATATATATGTGGCCAGGCTCTAGGGCTCTAGTGAGTTGATTCCTAAACACAAGGGGTTACAGTCTTCATATAGGATCTGACTTATCTCAACGTGGTGGGACTATAAATAGCATTGTCTGTGCTGAGGTAATTAGGAACAACTAAGAAGGCACTCTAGGCGAGCAAGTCTATCTGGTTAAGGTGCCAGGAGGCAGCTGGACCACAGGACGGACTCTGGGGCAATAGCTGGATGCCAAAGGACTACTGAGGAGCTGATGAGCTAAAGGTCTTTGACTACCAGAGCTCCAGCTGTCCTGTTCCACAGGACCATGCACCATGACCCTAGCAAGTCATCCTAAACACCATGAACACTTTGCCGCTGGACTGCCAGGCCCTGGGACTGAGTGACCATGTGAACCCTGTTAATGTTATCAAATTACTTAATAAATCATCATACGGTAAAGTTGAAGTACAGCCATTCTGCATCATACCTGGGCCTGAATCCTGAATGAGAGTAGCAGTAACGACACTGTAACATCCCAACTAGGCTATATATTATATGGGAAAAAAGGGCAAAGATCATGGGGGTTTGCAAACTACTGCAAAACTTTTACACCTTTTATACAGTAAGTGTAAAATACGTGACAGTTGTTCAGATTCTGTATTAACATTGTTAGACCACATACATGATACATTAATGACAGCATTTTGTTTCAATGAATTTCCATATACAGCTAAACCCCGTTACAACGTGAATCCGCTTATAACGCGATGCAAGCATGGCTCCCAATTTTTGGATTTATGAATACTTTACAACACGATTATTGGTGTCTTAAATACTTTATTGTACAATGCATACAATTGTACATTATTTCTAACGCGATCCACTTATAACGCTATGTGATTCTTTAGACCCCAAGCACAGCGTTATAAGGGGGTTGAGCTGTACTGTATACGTAACAATTACATTTTAGAACAGAAAAGACAAAATCGTTGACAAATTAAATTGACAGTATGTGCTAAGATTAATGAGTTTAGGAATATTTCCTATTTAGGGTCTGGATAAGAGTAACACCACCTCTAGATAAGACATGCTTAACGTTATGGTATTTGAAGTTAACGCAAGCCAGTATTACCTTAACATGATGTGAAGCATATGCTAATGAGATAAACAGTGGTCGTTGTTTTTGCATATACAGTAATTAGCTTTGTAGATATGTGTTACCTCACTGAAAATAACAGCTGTCATTGATTTTTATAATGGTGCATTATTAGTACTCCGTTAACGGACCTTTGTCGGTCTGGTTCTAAGTGCTGAGAGATTTCAAGTTAAAGAAAGTCCAGTATGGACAATTTCTATGGTTACATGAAAATAGCAAAACATACAGGACCCCTATAAGCTCATATTGAACCCCCAAAATAACCACTATATATATATATATATATACTATCCACTACATATATATATAGTGGTTATTTTGGGGGTTCAATATGAGCTTATAGGGGTCCTGTATGTTTTGCTATTTTCATGTAACCATAGAAATTGTCCATACTGGACTTTCTTTAACTTGAAATCTCTCAGCACTTAGAACCAGACCGACAAAGGTCCGTTAATATATATATATATATATATATATATATATATATATATATATATATATATATATATATATGCGTATAAGTGTCAAAGAGGAGTGCTACTGAGCATGGCAATATATATTTAAAACCAGAAACAGAACATGAAACACAGACAGAGCTCAGTGCTACATCCAAAGACACTAATACACGGTACAGTGCCTATATATATATATATATATAGATATATATATATATCTATCTATATCTATCTATCTATATATATATATATATATATATATATATATATATATATATATATATAGATAGATAGATAGATAGATAGATATATAAATATATATAGATATCTTTTGAATAAAATGGTGTTTTAGTTTAACTCTTTGGCAAAAGTGTTGTAAGCCCTTGAGCCCCTCCAAGACAGACCACGTCTCAAGGGTCCTAACACTAAAATAGATTCTTATTAACCTGTACATTACCAGGAAGAATGATTTATAATAAATCTGTCAAAATTAGTTGCATAGTTCTAAGTCTGATTGAAGCTCTTATTAACCTGTATAATACCAGGAAAAGCACTCTGTATTAGATTTGTCGCAATCAAACTGGATGCAAGTTCCCATGGGTGTGAAAGGTGCAAAGGAGTGAGCTTAACCATTTAAAAGTGGGAGGGGGTGAGCTTCAAACTAGGGAAGGAGGAGCCACCCTCCAAATCAGCTAGGACCAGCTGAAAAAGAATTGCAAACCATACAGGACCCCTATAAGCTGATGAGACCCATTAAGGTCGAAACATATCTTTGAGTGGTTTCTCTGGCTTTGCATCTGATTCCCATGCTGTGCTTTAAAGCTGTGTTAACAGCAATAATTAGTTTATAAAAAATGTAAAAATGGATTTCAGGCAAAAGGTGACATGTTGTGCTCATTTGCATGTCATTTCCCAGAATCCCTTGCTGTAGTGGAAGCACTGTATGCTAGGTAATAATGCTGAAAGGCAGGGTTGCAGACCTGTCTAAGACATGTGAATGTGCTCACAAGTGATCTTTTTATTTGATAGATAGATAGACTAGATTAGATAGAATAGATTAGATAGAATAGATAGCAATTTTAACAAATATAGGGGCTTATATTTTTTGCATTCTTCCTTAATGGAGTTCATAATTTATGCACCATGCTGTTTAGTTGCTTATTAAGTAAAATGTTCTGTTGCTCAAAGATAGAATCGTCTATTTAATCGATAATGCATATTGTTTATGCTTTTACACTGCAGGAACTGATGATAGTCTTCCAGCTCCTGCACTGGAACGGAAGTCTTAAAGCTCTCAGAGAAACAAAGTGCTCCCGTCAGGTAAGACACCACTAAGACATTATCCAGTGCTCACCCTTAACTCATAAACACTCACCAAACATGCGTCCATTTATCAATCTGGAGTCTGAATGCTAAGCTTGAGAAACATCTGTGATTCATAGATTGAACAGTTGTTTCAGATGGCTAACCAGTTTTCTAAATTGCGTTGCCAATAAAAAGTAAACTGAAAAATCCCAATTCTAATGGGAGTCTTTATCTTTAAATACAGCACCACAGAGAGTCATGTGATGTGCCAATGATTATGAGAAAGACAGCTCTAAATATGTTTTTTATCAGCAAATATACAAGTTGTCATGTTGATGAGTTCTGAACCAAATCTAAAAGTACTAGATGTGTGTCTATGGGTTGGCAAATGCATACAGAACCTTTTACCACATACTTTTTTTTAAAGTTCCAAACCATTATTTTTATATTTGTAAGAACCTTTAAATTTATATCCAATAGTTCAATACAGTTTTATGGCAACAGCTCTTTTCCAGCACATAAACAAAACTATAATTGAGATTGCTCTTAAGAGAATAGTTGTTGGAATAAATTCTCAAAGCAAATGCCAACTTCAAAAACACAAGTCTTCCTTAAAATACTGTTGTTGGCCCAAACAACATAAAATCAAACTTTTGGCCTAGTTCAAAGAAAAGCAGATCATTAGAAAAACCATCAGCTATCACACTGCGAAGGAACCGTGCAGATAACGATTCGATTGTAGGGCATTTTATCCCAAAGCCATTTACCCAGTCAGGTTAAAACTTCAGAATGGTATCATTATATATTTCTGGCAGTTTTCATAAGTAAGTAAACTTTAGGCCCATATTTCTTAAACAGTGCTATTCCATGAGACTCCATCTAGAACCACAAGACACTTTACCGCCCATTCAAGTCATAAAGCTGTAAAGTGTATTCTGAAGCTGGAAAGGTGTCTTATGGGATTGCATCACTTAGTCGAAGTGGCCCATAATGTTTCCATTGCACTTAGGATGAAATTAAAAGTATTATCTGTTCATTTTGTAACATAAGTTCGGGTGTTTCTAAAACTAATGCTGGGCCTGTCATTTTATAACAAAATTGTACCGTAAATGTTGCTTCTGTCTCATTGTATCTTGCTTCTTCTCATCCAAGTAATGTGTTGTGCCAATAGTCCAGCTGTTATCTCCCAGTGTTGGTCACTCACATTGTGCCCAAATGGTAGTTGTCATGGGAGACCAGTACATTTAACACCTTTTACCACCAGGGATCACTATCACCAGACAGGACACAATAATTGAATAAAACGGAATTTATTCTGGCGAACCAGCAAACACACAAAATACACAATACAAAATATACACTCACCAACTCGGGGTCTGGGGGGAAGTCTCTAGCCTAAACTAGGTGCAGGGTGCCCACTTCAGGTTGGCTTACCCTGTCCGCTTCTTGTACCAGGCTTCTCAGTGCTATCCAGCACAAAGCACTTTCGAATCTCCTGCTCAGCTGTGTCTCCGTCAGATTCTATCTTGCTCCGCTGGCCGGGCTTCTCCAGCGCTTCTATACCAGTGTGTAGCTTTTTCACACAGAAGCACCTTTGAAAAGCCCGCCAGTGCGATCGCTCCCAGAGATTGGCTCTCTCACATTGTCAGCCTCCCTGCACCGGCCGGTCTCTGTACATAGCGCTTGCTGCGTTTCTTTAACATGGAGAGGACTGGCAGCAAATCACAGCGCGGATCGTGGCCGTGCAGCCAATCACAGGTGCCGGTTGCACCAATGGGAGGAGGGGAACTGGCTTGAGCACTCAGGACCGCCGTTGGCTGAAGGAGTGGCTGGGAAGCAGCAGATTGGAAAGCTGCCTATGGGGATCGCGCTGCAGGACTCAGACCAAGCAATGGTTCGGTTCGGCCAGCCCCAAATCACCCGCTGGGAAGGCGCCTTCAGGTCTGCTGGGAACAAAGGCTCTCCCCGCTGAGAGCCCGTGCCCTGACCACCAGCCCCTTTCCTGCCCACCATTTGCCATGAACCAGTATTTCCTTGCAAACCGCACAGGTAATTTAATTACTGTGTCTGCCTGCAAGGAAATAATTCCACATAACTTTTACACATGCTGGCTGGTTTTCCTACCTGCAAGGGGTACAGGCTACACTTAAACATTGGGAATACATTTTCCTTTACAGGGAGTAAAGTGTGTTAATAAACAGTATACATTCATTACATTCCCTGGTTATACAATTTTCCCCTTCCAGAGATTAGACAGTGATTTAGCTATTTTCTGGAAGGGGTTACACAAAGCACATCATACATTGGCCAAAATTAGCCTCACAGAGGTGGCCATTACACACGGTATTGGGGTAGCCAAACGGGCTTCACCTTTATTATCGGAGGCTTGCTACCCCGACCGTCACAGTAGTTTCATACACTGAGGCCTTTATTCAATATTGTGTGTATGCAAAATTATTTACACATTGGTAACACTTTTTAAAATTTCTTTGCTCAGAAGTTAATTATCAATAATGGCTGGTACTATAGTGAACAAAATAGTAGATACAGTTTAGGCCATAATGTTTAAAGGTCTTAAAAAAAGTAAATTGTCAGAAATTCTCTCTGACAGAAATTGTGAGTGAGAGGGAGTGGCTCAGTGAGTAGCACAGCAGGGGAACCTGGTTCAATTCCCGGTGTTGACTCCTTGTGACCTTGGGTAAATCACTTTATCTGCCTATGCCTCAGGCACCAAAAAACATAGATTGTAAGCTCCACGGGGCAGGGACTTGTGCCTGCAAAAATGTCCCTGTAAAGCGCTGCGTAAAACTAGCAGCGCTATACAAGAACATGCTATTATTATAGAAAAAGAGTACTTATTGTATCCATATCCCTTGCAAGGAAAAATAATCCAGCAATTCTGACTATTTGAATTAGTTAAGCCTTCCAATTTTTATTTAAGCAGCAATTTCTCTCTCCCTCCCCTTCATCAACAATTGTTTTTTTTACCTACCGTATATTCGATCTGTCACTGTAAGCTGTGTTGTGGCTTAGCACCACTGACAGTAGCAATCCATTCTGCACAATTCACTTCCAACCCCTACAGCTATGCTTCCCTGAACTACAAGACCTTCCCTCTCCCTGTTGCCTTGGATTTTTTTTTATTTTTACTGCCCATATTTATTAAGTGTCACTAAGCCACAAAGCATCTAATGGCTCACTTAAAGCAGCAATACTATGTACTTTCCAATTATTATTATTTTTCTTTCTTTTCTGTATATGTAAATCATGTGGCAATGTATAATTCTACATTCTTACCTAAGCTGGCAATCGTTTGGTGCTCCTGTTATAAATCTGCAAATATCCTGATTGTGTGCCTAACATAATGGCTGCTTCAGTCAGTGTAACTCAGCAGCTACAATGTATCCCTATATTACTACGGTAACATTATCTATTGTTACAGTTGACAGCACAAAGTGCTGGGGACATTTGCAACAAATTATCCCAGCAAGTTGTATTTCAAAGATCTTGCACTGTTTGGGAAGTGGGCTAAAACCTGCTATAGAAATCAACGGCTGCTTTAAAAGTCATTAAAAATGGCATTATGAGTTGAATAAATAAAATTAAATAAAAAAGTCATTATTATCTGAAACTACTGAACTGATTTATTTGAATATATATATTTCCCAGAATCCCTTGCTGCATTGGAAGCACTGTATGCTAGATGATAATGGCAAAAAGCAGGGTTGCAGACCCGACTCAGACGTGAATGTGATCACAAGTAATATTTTTATAATATTATATATATATATATATATATACAGGTAAACCCCGTTATAACGCGGTCCTCGGGGTCCACCCCGAGTCCACCGCGTTAGTAACGGGGTCGCGCTAATTTTTAAAAAAAATGGCCGCCGCGCGCCTGATCGGGAGGGAGGGAGTGAGGAGGGAAGGAAGTTAATTAAATAAATAAAAAAAAAGTTTTAAAAAAATGACGGCGATTCATCCCTCCTCCCTCTCCCTCCCAGCCCCCTCCCTCTCCCTCCCCCCCCCCCCTCTCCCTCCCCCCCCCCCCGAGGTATGCCCCCGCAGGGCAGTGCCCCTCTCTGGGTGCAGGAGGGTGGGTTACATGTCAGCCGCACGGTGTACTCACGGTCACAAGTCCGAGCTGCAGAGAGGCTGCAAAATGGAGACGGAGCCCCCAGGAGGAAAGCTGGGACCAGAGCCAAAGAACCAGATGCTGCTAGAAGCAAAGCATTCTGGGAGTGGACGGGGCTGCCTCTGTCCAGCCTCATCTGCCCCTCACAGGGAGGGGGGATCCCCCATAGAGACCTGCCCCCTCACTCCCAGCCAGGGCACAGGGGTGACCCCCATACAGAGAATCTGTGTGTCCCCCTCACTCCCAGCCAGGGCAGGACACAGTATCAGGGCAGACAACGGATTGGAGACTTTGGGCCTCATGCAGAGAACAGCGCTAATAGCAATCTCGCCATTTTCCGGCGAAAATCGCGCTAAAAACAGCCGAAAATGGCGAGATTTGAAAAAAGCGCCATTTTTTTTTCCCCTTGAAATTCGCCGCGCGGCTGGAGAGTTTCTAATCTCTCCAGTTTTTTTTCCTGCCGTATGCAGAGAGCCGCGATCGCCATCTAGTGGCTGTTCGCGCCAAAAAAATGGCGCGATTTTCAACATTTTTCCTCTCCACCAAGCAGCTGGCGCTCCGCGGCCGGTGGAGGGGAAAAAAAAAAAACCGCGATTTTTTCCCCACTAGTTTCAACAGCGCTCATAGCGCTGGTTGAAACTCTCCATATGCAGAAAGGATTGTAAATGCAGTTTTCTGCGCTTTCTGCATATGGAGAAAAAAACTCTCCAAAAAAGCAAAAAATTTTCCCCCTCTCCAATTCTAAAATTCGCTGCTCTCTGCATAAGGCCCTTTGTTACCAATTATCATATTAAATCAGAAGCCTGGCATTTGCCCTCTCCTACCCCCCTCCCCCCATACAGAGACCTGTCCCCCTCCCCCCATACAGAGACCTGCCCCCCTCCCTCCCAGCCCCCTCCCTCCCAGCCCCCTCCCTCTCCCTCCGTGTGTGTGTGTGTGTGTGTGTGTGTGTGTGTGTGTGTGTGTGTGTGTGTGTGTGTGTGTGTGTGTGTGTGTGTGTGTGTGTGTGTGAAAAAAACGGGCTGCTGACATGTGAAAAACGGGCTGGTGGGCTGCTGACGTGTGGGGGGGTGGGCTGCTGACGTGTGGGGGGGGGTGGGCTGCTGACGTGTGGGGGGGGGGGCTGATGATATGTGAGGGGGGGTGGGCTGCTGACATGGGAGGGGGGGTGGGCTGCTGACATGTGAGGGGGGGGGTGGGCTGCTGACATGTGAGGGGGGGGTGGGCTGCTGACATGTGAGTGTATTGTGAGAGCTGTGTGCAGTGAGTGTGTGCAGTGAGTGTGTGCAGTGTGTGCAGTGTGAGCAATGAGCAGTGTGTGTGCAGTGTGAGCAATGAGCAGTGTGTGTGCAGTGTGCAGTGTGAGCAATGAGCAGTGTGTGTGCAGTGTGTGTCAGTGTGAGCAATGTGTGTGCAGTGAGAGTGTGTGCAGTGTGTGTAGTGTGTGCAGTGTGTGCAAAAAATTTTTTTTTTTAATTTAAAACAAAATTATTATTTTTTTTTAAACGGGAGCCACGGGAAAACCGCGTTATAACCGAATCACGGTATAACGAGGTGCGTTATAACGGGGTTTACCTGTATGTATATATTTATATATATATATATATATATATATATATATATATATATATATATATACACACAAACACACACACACACACGGATGGCCTGACATTCTCCTCTAGAATCTTCTAATACAATGCAAATGCATGGTTGTGTCAATGATGGCAAGCCATCCAGGTCCTGAGTCAGCAAAGCACCCCAAACAATCACACTCCCACTCCCAAAACCATGCTTGACAGTTTGGGTTGAGGTTCCTCTATTCAAACACAGTTTTTGTTTTAGCCAAACATAACATTTCTCATTGAGGCCAAGATCAACCAGATCATTCCATAAATGATTTAAAATCAAATCTGCAATGGAAAGTTTAAAAGCACCCAAGAACGGAAAACATTTGAACTGAGAATGATAAGACTCTTTGACACCAAAACAAAAGGACTTAATGCGGATATGGGGTTTCTCACAAACTATCACAATTGTTTGTAATTGTCTTGCCTCTCTTCTTATCCACTTCCCCCCCCCCCCCCCCCCCACACCCCAATACACAGCATCCCCTTTCCCCTCCATGCTGTTCCTTGTCACAGTTTTATCAAACACTTTCTCACCCTACCTTATCTACATTACATCTCTGTTGTTTTTGTTTTTTTCCCCTGCTCTCCGAAACACTGTTTTAGCCATAGATTCCTTTGTTAATCAGTATTGCCGACCTGAGGAAGAGAGGAGAACTCTCGAAAGCTTGTCCTATGACATAAATTGTTAGCCCAAATAAAAAAAAGGTATCACCTAATACTGAAGAACTAATTTCTTCTGCACTATATATATTCCCCCTCACGCAGCCTCCCTGAGGGGCCATAGAGGTGTTGTCATGGGGTCTGTGCTGCAGCCAATCCTGGTGCAGACCCTGTGCCCTCCCCTTTTGCAGCAGGGAGGAGACTTTTCAAATTGTAGTGTGTGTCAGTTCCCCTCTATCCCTTCTAGGCAGAGGAGGTGTGAGTCCTCATCCACCCCTCCTGGGTCTGGGAGAGCAAGATCTGTGCATTTTATTATTTATTTATAAAAATATTTTACCAGGAAGTAATACATTGAGAGTTACCTCTTGTCCTGGGCATAGGAGTTAAAATGACAAATAATACATTGTTACAAATACAGTTACATAAGTGAACAGGATATACATTATATACAAGACTAGCCTGCAGTTTGAGATAATATATATTATAGGCGTATGTAACAATTATAGACCAGATTAAAATGTGAGATACCTTTGGTTTTGAAAGAACTTAAACTGGTGGTGGATGGGAGAGTCTCCGGTAGGTTGTTCCAGTTTTGTGGTGCACGGTAAGAGAAGGAGGTGCGGCCGGATACTTTGTTGAGCCTTGGGACCATGGAGTCAGATCTCAGATGATAAGTGCTGCATGTGGTAGGGGTCAGGAGCTTGTTCAAATAGGCGGGTAGCTTGCCCAGAAAGTATTTGAAGGCAAAACAGGAGAGATGAACTTTGCGCCTAGACTCAAGTGATGACCAGTCTAGTTCTTTGAGCATTTTGCAGTGATGTGTGTTGTAGTTGCATTGGAGAACAAAATGGCATATTGAATTGTAGAGGGTGTCAAGTTTTCTAAGGTGGGTTTGGGGTGCCGAGCCATATACTATGTCTCCATAATCGCCATTAACTGCTGTCCAGCACCATCCAGGGATCTGAGACCCCTTCTCTACTATATGCAACGCTGTTTACCATCTGCAGTGGTTGTTACAAATAAAGACCTCATTTATATACCCCTGGCTGAGTTGCGGTCTATTAGCCAGAGGTTTTGGAGAGAAAGAACTGTCACGGTAGGGACTGCCTGCAGCCTTGTTGTAGCCTGCCGTGTCTGGAGGTGCTGTATCACCATGGAAAGAACATAAAGATCACCGTAAGTCGGTCCTGCTCCCCACCCTATCGCAGACATCTCAGCTCTCCTGGACACTCACAGGTACGCACGCAACACAACATCAGTAGTAGCAGCAATATGTAGCAGAGAGGGGGGAGACAGGGCTACATATATATATATATAATATTTCACATGTTGTGCTGCTTTAACATTAAGTTGTCTTATGGTGCTATATGGTGTTTTTTATGGTTTAGTGCCACTTAGTAAATATGGGCATTCATTAAATTGGTCGGGTACAAATAATGAATACAAATGTGCAGTACTTTAGTTTCGTGGGCAGTGTTTTTCTGCCTTATAATTAATAGCACATTGTTTTGGTATTTTGTGCTTTTTTCAAACCCATTTTCAAGGTTGGATTGTATATTTGTTTGTTATTGCGTACATGATTTGAGGGTAAATTTGTGGGTAGGAGAGGCATACAGATGGTAGATACTGTATACACGTAGCATTGCTATAGCACAGACAGACAGTATAGTTGTTGTTGAGACATATTTAGAGTGGTTAGATTATCAGCAACGGATTATGTTATTTTTTAATTGGTTTTATTTGGACTTGAGAAGAAAGTTAGGGAGAGTTGGAAAGTGATTAAACACCATATGATAGTGATTATATTTGTTAGGCATCTGCTTTGTAGTATAATGATGATACATTGAATTAGTTGGCATGTGAAAGTTTGTGCTGAGACAAGTATAGTGACGAATAACAAGCACCTCCCAACACTCATCTTTACATATTTTGCAGAAAAAACCTTTAGGATTTACAAATGACATGAGTTTAAGATTTTGACAAGTAGCTTCCTAAGAAAGATATTTAACTGTTGTCAAAATGAATAAGACACCAGGCACTAGAGACAGCATAATTAACCTGTGCATCTATGAAATATTGCTAATTTTACGTGAAAGGCAGTTACTTGTTCTCCGTTATTGACCTTTGATTGGTGGTTTGGCCTAGATCACTTACAGTAGATATCTACCATTGTAATCACTGGAACTTTTCTTGACGCCCATGTGTAAATGTTTTGATGCATAGAGTGGATTTTCCAGTTAGATGGTGTATAAAAACAATACAGAGATATATAAACTTGCTACAAATAAAGTACAGGTGATTGTAAAAGGAAATGGCATAAAAGAAAGCCCATAATCTCTGAAGGAGATGGCACATGAGGTGCAATGATGCCGAGGGCATAGAAATATCCTAAGCTTGAGAAAGAAATGGCATCTTTAGCTGAGAATCAAATGTAAGGTGAATATAACAAAACAACTATAAACACCACAGGACATATTTACTAAGCAGTGCTCAGCCATCATCCACCTTCTGGTGAGAGAAGCGTGAATGGTCCATAAGGTGTCTTATGGCACCAGAAGGTGCCTCATGGCATACCACCGCGGATTAAATCTGTACATTTTCACATTTCTCTGTATATTTGTCATATTCTCTTGTGCCAGTTTATTATGTTTGAAATTGAGTATAAAATGCACCATCCATCTGCTGTACACTAAAAGTCCCATAGATATTCAGTTATAGTACTGAGGCATAACATGGAAGAATGGAAAGGACTGTTCTCCCCTTCCTATGTTGGACTGTTGTTTTAACATCTGCACTCTAAATCGCAGTATTTTATACCATGTTTTATGTTTGCTGTACTGTTGGCTTCATATACATCACTTGCAGTCAATTTTAAGCCTGGAAGAAGCCAAACATACATAATTAATTGCAAAACCCTCAGCATGCCATTTATTTCTCATCTTGGATTTATAAAATAAATCCTTTGCAACATATCCTGTGTTTCTATCACTGAATCGCTATTGTTTTTCATCTATTTTAAAATCTGAAATAAGTACCATGTGTGATGCGGAGGAACGGCCTATATAACCCATGTGTTAGAGAAAGGCCGGACACAATTTTCTGTAGTTAGATCTGTAGCTAAAAATATATCCACAATTCATTTTGTTTATTTTTCCAACATAAAAACGGCTGAATTACGAATCAAGATGTTTTAGCAAATATTTTCAGCATGTTTTTTTTTTTTTTTACATTGTTGGTACCTTTGCCACTATATACATTTTAAACAGTCAGTTCATTTCTGCTAGAATCTTTCAACAATTCATGCAAGTAAAGTGAAATGATTTAGTGGCACCTGGAAGCCATTTTGCTCTCCCAACAATAAAGTATTGTTTGGGAGATTAAAAAAAGGAATTTCCAAGCAACCAGGGAGAGAATTCTTAGTGTGGAACATGCGCTCCAATGCTGGGTCCGTTATATATATAGGATTATGCTCATCAATAATTGATCCACAGCACCATTGGGGGTAGATAAGATTTTGAAGCAAGAATTCTGTGGTATGGTATCCTTGATAAGGACCTATATTCCCTGAAGGAACTGGACAAAGGGATAAAACCCACTGCTCAGAACCTCATTGGGATGGGCCCTGGAACACTATTAGACCACAAAGCATATCATCTTGAATAGAATAAAGTTTCTTACTCACATCTCTGGAGCATCCCCGTCCTGTGCTGGTATGTGGAGCGTGCTGCCATTTGTTTGAGAGTCAGAATCAGCATCCAAAAAGGTGTAGCGCACAGCCAAGAGAGTGGGTCAATAACTGATTAAAAATATTCTTTATTCATCCATAAAAGAGAAAAAATGGAGGTCCAACACCCTCCTACATGTTTCGTGCACCAAGCACTTTATCAAGTCGGGGTGTTATTATCACCGTTGAACTCCACAGGAGCCCCGAGATCTTAGAAGGTAAAACGAGTATTATCTTCTTTGGGTTAGCTACTTCAGGTTTGCCTTGAGTAAGGTGCAAAACAATGGGTGAGTGGATAATCATTAGAGATGTGCCAAAGTGTCAGTCAATGTTGCAAACTAGGCAAAAATTTTCCCTTTTTCAGCCACGAAAGAAAAACCTGTGACCAGAACCATGTCAGTTTGCATGTAAATTCTCTAAAATCGCTTAATTCTTTTAATGCTAACATAGAAAATAGGGAACACACACCATGTTTCACTCACTGTCTGCCAATAGTCCGCTGACAGCTTGTGAAGCTGCAATATTTAAAACTAATTTGGCTACAGTGTTAGCTGTCTGGTTTGAAGCTTGGAGAAACGTTTTGCAAAGAAGCTAAATTGGAAAGGAAAACGCTAAAAATGTCGCGACTGCATGATGAATAGCTTCACACATCTCTACTGATGACATGATCAGCGCCATCTCTACAACAATAAAAGAGTAAAGATGGAATAATATTATGCAGAATACAGTTGGCGATAAATAACCTAATTTGAGTACCCTACATTATTGTTTGTGTCAAACAGGAAGTCATCTCCTACTACTCCCAGTACTCCTTAGATGAGCGCATGAGAAGTCACATGGCACTGGACTGGATTATGAAAGAACAAGACGCAGCAGGAATTATATCTCAAGAGCTTCAACTGGCCCTGAGAGAACTGGAGGAATTCAGAAAAGCCGGGCGAGAGCTCAGATTTTACAAAGAAAAGAAAGAAATATTGAGTTTAGCACTTAGCCACATCTACAGTGACTGCATTACTTCAACTAAAAATGCAGATCAAATGAGCCTTACTTTAAATGGTTATCACTAGAAGATCTGTTTCTTTCATGTAAGATTAGGTGAACAGTAAATAGAAACATGCCCTGCAAATGCTTATTCATAAGACCACCCAGGTTAAACACTGAGGTATCCCTTTTAGGCATTTTTCTTTGATCCATTCTTTTCAAAGAGCTAACATTATTCCTTTATAGCTCGGATGAATAAACTTGGATTCAAAAAATGTACAGTTTCACATTTATTGGGTATTTTTTGTTCTATTCGGTTAAATCAGTCAGATGCCTTAGCTTCTCCTGTTTCTTATTTAACTCGCAGGAGCCACAATTCTATCTACCTCCTCATGAAAAAGTAACAATAAATATAATATAGCCACAACCATGTGTGCAGTGCTGTGCATGGCACATAGTACAGTTCAAGAATGATCCCCAGTGATTTAGCTGATGAGTTCAGCATTTCCAGGTTGCGAATTAGAATGTACCAGCCTATTCTCAGTACCAAAAACAGTCCAAGAACTATAATCAGCAGTGTTTTTAAATAATACATCTGAAAAAGTAAGCATCATATTTTATAATACTTACAATATAGGGAAGAAGAAAGAACTTCCCCACAATGTACTGTTAATCGTGTCTGTAAAAGACCTTATGGCAGATAGGAAATTGATAGTATAGTGGCCCATATTTAGAAAGCCCTCTTCTGCCATACAGGTAAGTCCCATTCCGGCACTGGAACACCCCTTAATGCTCATTGACTCTAATAGGTTGTAAGGAGCCTTCCCGTGCCAGAGGTGTCCTATAGCAGAAGACAGTTTAGTAAATGAGGCCTATTATGAATTTATTAATCATGATTTGCATATAAATAAAATATGTAATCTAGGCTTTTCATGAATCAACTTGATGCTGCTGGGAGTTTCAGAACTTGGTTAATCTGCAAAAGCATAATACATGGTTCAGCTTCAGGTTTACAGAAGCTAGTATTTTAGCTGGTTAATTTCCCCTTGTGCAGAGAGTATACTGTAGCAGTGGTTTTCAACGTATTTCCCATGAAAGCTTGGAGTTCCCAGAGGTCTCTGGGCTTCAGCCACCATATATTACAAAAAGGTTAATGGTGAATTTTTGTAGACGAAATAATTCAATGAAATTAAATGATTTCAAAATGTTGGATTGTTATATTGTAATGTTATACAATAGAAATGTTTACAAATGTATGCTGGGGGTCTGTGGAAGTTAGAAGAAACTTTGAAAACATTCCTTGGCTATTTAAAGTGTTAAAAAAATAGTCTATACATAGTAACCCTCTTCTCTAATTCGCTAGACTAAAACTCATCCGATACTAAAGGAAACATTGTTAAAAGTAAAGACCATGGCCAGAAATGACTCCAAGGCACTACCTGCTGAAGGAGACACAAGGTCAGTGGTCAAAAAGCCCTACAAAAAAAGTGGTATGAGCTCACCTGCTGCAAAACTCAATTCTGTGAGACATTGGAGCTACCTTTGTACTGTCAGATCCCAGCTCCCTATTCTGAACAATAGATATTGACGTTTCAGTTTGGAAATATAAATGAGAATAATTGATTAGAAAATTCAACCAATGCATGAGGCCATGGAGTAAAATACTGTGGGTAACATCCAATGTTTGTATGGGCCCTAACCCTTGCACTGACAGAGAAGTCAACAACACATTGATTTGTTGTTGATAGGAAATATTGTAAGTGTATATAATGTACAGCCCAATGTACATGAAATGATGTGTTTAGTTACATTATGATGATATTGTTAGCATCTATTATATCTTGTAAAAAATAGTTAACATTACTTTAGCTGAATGTCACAAGCGCTGAGAGCCTAGGTAGGGGCAGAGTTTGTGCACACGTTATACTGTATCAAAGGCATAAGGCATACATATTCATAGTACTGGCCAAATAGATTAAATAGAGGTTAGAGGGATGAAGCGTAAAGAGACTTTGATTTTATATAACTTTTTTCTTTTATATGGATATAAAACCGAGCTACTGTGTACAAAAAGTAATGCTGGCTGACTTGTGAAATGGACTGTGTGTTATATGAATATATTGCTTTCTAGTGCTGTGCAGCTTTCAATATGCTGTGAAGCTGCATTCCAATACTGGAAAAGAGATCAGGGACATTCATATAAATGGAACTGAAACCTTCTCCAGCGTGGGAAAGGGGGTTCACACCATATTGAAAAAGTGCCTTAGAGTTGTTTTATCATTAACCCTATTGGTTTACATAGTAAAGGAGTTGATAATCATAATTATGGTTATGTACTGTAGAGCTGAAGTTGCTAACCTTCCAGCAAAATGTGCTATCCTAATTTTATACAGCCATTAATAAAAAGACGCTTAAAAAAGGTCTGTGGGTTTTTTTTGGAATGTAAATTAGTTTTCAAGAACTGCTTTAAAGTGTACTGTCACATTTCATGAAGTGTGTGTTTTTTTATTTCTATAGCTCCAAAAATGTACAAAATACACATTATTATACATCATTATACTGTGAATTACACACAATAAGTGCAAAAAAACATACAGTACAAGCACATGATAGGAAATATACTTCCTGCACCTTACAATCTAAGGGGTATGTTGGGAGACTTACAGATACAGTAGAAGGTATAAGTGTATAAGTGTAGTGCATGACAGTGCCTGGACACATTAGTGTTTTTTTGGTTTGACTTAAAGGTGAGAACAGATAGAGCTTGGCATACAGATGTAACCATATTTACCTTCCCAAGAGCTGTAGCAAAGAGATCTAAATTCAGGAGCTTCAGGTAAGGTAAATGTCACGCGCATTAATGTCCGCTGCTGGGAGGTGCCACAGTCCCATTTTTTTAGCTACCCCCTGCGCTATGCAAAATAAGTCTGGCAACATCGGTATTCTGTGGATGAGGGAGTGCCACAAGTAGGGAGCAGTAGAAGAAAAAGGTTTTTGTGAGCCAGATAAATAGAGGTTAAAGGGACGGACAGATCCAGGAGACCGCAGATGTGCAGAGGTATACTGAGAAATCAAAGCCGATATGTACTGTAGGGAGAGGCATAGAAGTGTAGGAACTTGATGGAGAGGAGAACTTTGTACTGTAGATGATATGGGATTTTAATGTAAAGTCAAGAGAGAGAATTAAGGTGGAAATGAGCAGGGACTTATCTGGTGGAGGATATACTGTAACCAAGATGTAATTAGTACAGTAACGTGGGATAAAACTGCAGGCATGAGGTTGGGCTGAGTAGATATATTTAAGTATAATCTGTTCTAAGACTATGCCTGAAGCCAAAGGAGTTAACGAGTAGATACAGTCATGTGAAAAAGAAAGTACACCCTCTTTGAATTCCATGGTTTTACATATCAGGACATAATAACAATCATCCGTTCCTTAGCAGGTCTTAAAATTAGGTCAATACAACCTCAGATGAACAACAACACATGACAGATTACACTGTGTCATGATTTATTTAACAAAAATAAAGCCAAAATGGAGAAGCCATGTGTGAAAAACTAAATACACCTTATGATTCAATAGCTTGTAGAACCACCTTTAGCAGCAATAACTCGAAGTAATTTTTTTCTGTATGACTTTATCAGTCTCTCACATCGTTGTGGAGGAATTTTGGCCCACTCTTCTTTACAACGTTGCTTCAGTTCATTGAGGTTTGTGGGCATTTGTTTATGCACAGCTCTCTTAAGGTCCAGCCACAGCATTTCAATCGTGTTGAGGACTGGACTTTGACTGGGCCATTGCAACACCTTGATTCTTTTCTTTTTCAGCCATTCTGTTGTAGGTTTGCTGGTGTGCTTGGGATCATTGTCCTGTTGCATGACCCAATTTCAGCCAAGCTTTAGCTGTCGGACAGATGGCCTCACATTTGACTCTAGAATACTTTGGTATACAGAAGAGTTCATGGTCGACTCAATGACTGCAAGGTTCCCAGGTCCTGTGTACTTAGTTTTTCACACATAGCTTTTCCATTTTGGTTTTATTTTTGTTAAAGAAATCATGACACGGTGTAATATGTCATGTGTTGTTGTTCATCTGAGGTTGTATTTACCTAATTTTTAGACCTGCTAAGGAACAGATGATTGTTATTATGTCCTGATATGTAAAACCATGGAATTGAAAGAGGGTGTACTTTCTTTTTCACATGACTGTATATGTGAAATTTTTGCTGAAATCTGTGAACTAACAGAAACACCCTTTTTTCATGAAACATCTTGCAAAAAATTGGTCAAACAGTCAATTTGTCGGACACAAGATGTTACTGTAAATTCTGGTCAGATGACCCTTTATAATGGCTACTGCCATTTTCCTAAATTCTGGTAAAAATTGGCACGATTCGCAAATGTTTACAAGAAATGTGCAACAAATATTGCAAAGCACATTCTCACATCTCTATTGATGAGGTCAATCACTGGTAGTAGTAGTGGCAGAAAAGCATAATTCCTAGAACAGAGCTCTGAGGTACAAGAGTCCACGACCAGAAAGTTCAATGGGCAATGAGATCATATTGGCGAAAGACACGAGAAAAAGCAATGAAATAGATACAATATGAAGAGAACTAGTATAGGGCTGTGTTTTAGATACCACGAGAGTGTAGAATCTTAAAGAGAGGAGTGTGCTCAACAATACCAAAAGCAGCAGAGTGATAAAGCTGAATAAGGATGGAGAAATGGCCTTGAGTTTTAACTTATGGAGATTACTGGTTAATTTGGTTAGAACAGTTTAGTTAATGAGCTATAAGCACTAGTCCAAGGATTTTAAGGAATTAGCTCACAACTGCAGTTTGTTACAGGTTAAGATCTGAAGAAAGGAGTGCAGGAAGTGTAGCATTGGTTAGCTGATAGGGGGTGAGACTGGAGAGCTATTTAGGCAGGCTACAAGATCAACTATTTTAGAGAGAATGAGATGGGAAACTGAAATATGACATCAGGGGTTAGGCACTTAGCGCTTACTCACTTTTAGGTGGAAGAGTAGGTTAGGCAGCATCAGTAGAGCGCAGGCGTGTTCATGGCAGCTTCTACAAGCTGGATAGATGTCACCTGGGGAATTGAATAGGTTGTTAAGGATGGTTAGAGAACAAGCCCTGTGATTTGGTGGGGCATGACTTAGGAAGCAGTTTGTAGGGGTGGATGGGTCACACGCGGGTGGAAGGATAGGTGATAGTAAGATTGATAGTGTAGTTGACATGCAAGCTATAGTAGAAGAGTTGCCAGTATCGGGGGCCAGGAGATCAAGGCCCCATGGAAGTCACTTAGCGGAGGCAACAGAAGTAATGGAGAAGCAGAGCAAGGCAGCTGGCAAGGTGAGGTTTAAGGAGAGTGGTATCAGCTGGAGTGGTGGGAGGAGCAAGGGAGGCGGTAAGAGTTTACCAGATGGGGTAACAGGCTGATCCCTTTGAAGGGGAGTTGGTTTCCAGAGGAAAGGTGTGTGGCCATCCAGAGATTGGCTGGGATGGAGCTCGAGGAAGTCAGAGAGTCAGTGGAGCAGAGCGACGTCACGTGGTACGGAGCACATGATAATGTCAGTGGCCCAGCAACATCATATGGTCTGGAAGCACAAAGAGGATTTTGAGCAGGCCCAGGAAGGGATGGTTCGTCTGTGGAGAGAGAAGAGGATGATTGCTCAAGGAACTGACCTGGCACATCTGGACATTGATTGGATCAGCCAGAGACAGTGAGCTTACAGCTGCACCAAGAAGAGAAGACTGCACTGGTGAGTATGGTCCTTCTAGGGTGTGAAGGTGTGAAGAGGTACTGGCAGTGATGAGTGGGTAAATTGGGGCTTACAGCGGAATGAGGGGAGTTTAGTGGAGGTTTTGAGTCCGTTGTTAGGGAGGTTATAGATAGAGGCTGGGTGGACCCCTCCTTAAAAAATGTCAGGTTGAATGGTGACCAGGTGGGAACGGGTAATGCTGGGAGAATAGAATATGGTCCACGCATAGCGGAAATGTGGTCTGTGCATAGTGGAAATGGCACATTTGAGCACCTTAGGAAAGCCATTGCCTTTGGTACTGGTGGATAGCAAAATATTGGAAAGAATGATGGGAAGGGCAATTTTAGGGCAGAAACCATGGATAAAAAGAACCAGCTGCCAAAAACATTAGGTAACTGGTTGCCTGGTTTTGTAATTGTAGCTAGTGTAATTGGTGAGAGATCCCCCCAGCAGTGTTCAGCACAGTGTTATTATATGGACATTATTTGGCAAGCTTTTAAGGTTAGTAAGGGTTTGCGTGGTGGAAATATAATGAGCAGTTCTGGCAGAAAATATCGGTCAGGAAGAACGTGAGATTGTATGTAAAAGAAAGAGACCTGTGGCTCTTGATGACAAAGCAAAGGCTTATTTTTCTGGGAATTTGAAGTCGATTTGTCAGAATGAAAGGTTGGTTGAGGAGAAGTTATTGAAGGAAATGGAATTGGGGAAAATGGCAGGCCAATTTTCAATCCATCTTTGGATAATCAGAGAGCATCTCCAGTGGGTTTAGTTCCTAAGAAGGGATCAAGGAAGTTCATGTTGATTCACCATCTTTCTTATCCTAGGGGTGATTCTGATGATGATGGACTCGTTAAGGAATATTTTAAGGTGTCCTATACAGCTTTTGACAGGGCAGTGGAAATGGTTAGAGAGGCCAGAAAAGGGGCCTTATTGGCTACAACGGACACATTTTTAATTTAGACAAGGTTGCAGGTTTAAGGGGCGAGTTGGATATTGACTTAGTGAGAAGGAGAGGATAGAGGTTGCAGGTATTGACTAGACTGCCATGTTCAGAGAAGGAGAAATGTTACAGTTACGGTTATAGCCTGATTAATTATCCCTGTAGCCGCAGGAAGAAAAGCAAAACGCAGCTGCTTTGGGGTAAAAGCAGTCCACTGTCCACTGGACTATAGGAACTGGCATGAAAACAAAATGAACACCACACCATTCATTATATATACAGTATTTATATATTAAAAAAAAAAATCAGATACATCTGTGGGGGTGAACACTTTTTTTAGCCTAATTATAATATTAAGGACATGGAAGTTACAATTATGAAGGCAAATTTCAGAACTGAGAAAGGAAAACATGTAAATATAAACTCATGCAAACTTTTGACACATTTAATTCAGGACTCAATTGGGGAAAATTATTTATAGTATTATTTATAGTATGTCTTATTATGAAATAAAAATACAGTAATTAGATTTTCATATAGACAGTAGACATCCTACTCTCTACACCTCAATCCTTCTCTCTAATTCCTTACCCATCTACATGTCTTTTTCTGCTTTGATGTGTTACACTAAACATCTGCCCAGACACCTCACAGGAATTCCGGCCCTATTTATATTTCCCATGTTGTATTGCCATTTCACGTTATGTATCACACTCTCAGCTGTAAAGCCAGGTTTCCCAGGATGTAATTCTGGTATAAATATGACATGCTATTTCAGCTTAATTTATCAAAAGAATCCGCCTGAAGAAGGGACCTTTGTGGTCCTGAAAGCTCTATCACTTCTACCTTACTTTTATTTTGTCTAAACAATAACTAATGAAGTTTTTTTGGGGTGAAGAAGAGGATACCTGCAGACATTTTTTTTTCTTCGTACAAATGTAGCAAGACTTAATGTCCGCGATGCTGAGGGCATTGTCTTCCGCCATCGCGCTGCGAGGAGCCCATGCTTTCGAATGGGACGCCAGCAGCATTAATCCTTTCGTAGGCCGCAGCCACCGCTTGCTCCGGACGTGTTAAGGCTTGCTACCATGAATTGGACATATATTTTCTCTATCTTCTAGATTCATTGTCTGCATTACCTAACTGCAGTGTACAGTATGTCAGTGCATAGGTTCAAATATGTCACTCAACTATAGGGAACGCTCAGCAAAGTGCCCACATGGAAACATGATTTGTCCTTTTCAAACATTATTAAACCTAATGCAAGTGCAGATATTTTACATGGAACAAGGTAAGTAAAGTTCAGTTTGCGAGCCTACTCTGTTTCCCGACATTTTTGGAATATGAATCATTGTTGAATTTGATCACATAAAAGAGCCTTGTTTTGCAAGGACTAAAACATCAAAATAATAATTTGACAGCTGACATGTTTTTTTTTCTAGTAACTAAATATTGGGCAGCAGCCTAGATAAATAAAGTTGTGGGAAGTAAAATGTGCAGACCAAAAATACAGATCTTTCTAGGCTTTTATGACTAAATTAAAAAACACAAATAATATTTTAGCATTTGACTTCATTCACCTTGAAAGACTGAGGAAGATCTGGCTGTTACAAGAACAGAGATTGAAATATGTCATTTCAATAATATTGAAATTATAAGGAATGCTAAATGAATAAGCCGTACTTATGTTATTTATTGAAAACATTCATATAGTGTGTTTCTCAGAAAGGTCTCAGTGTCTTTTGCAGTTGAATAGAACAAAAGGTAGATCGAGGTGACTGACGCTCCAAACAAAAAATGGGGAGACTCACCAGCCAAATTATGTTAAAAACAATTTATTCGGCTACATAAAAAACATGAACAAAACAAAGAAACCTCTCCTCCCACGCGTTTTACGGCCCCTATGGCGCGTTCTCAAGGAGTATGTAATGGGGGGAGGTGAATACTATACATACCTCCCACCAAAAATAGAAAAACAACTGATGCCAATTAGTCATAATTTGCAAGCAAAAAAAAAAAATGAGAAAGGGAGAAAGACACAAAGGACGTAACATGAAGGACAAAAAAAGGGGAAAAAAATTAATAATAAAATAGGGGAGTTTTCTTTGTCCATGTTTTTTTTATGTAGTCGAATAAATTGGTTTTTTTTTTGTTACAAATTTTTTTCTTAGGCATTATGTGGTACACATTTTAGAAATAAACATACTGTAGCCTAATACAAGGTTTTCAATTTTGTAACAGAGATAGTCTCAGCGCACCCCCGACCCTACGTCTTCGGTCGGCAGGGTTAGCGTGAGAATAGAAACAGAGAGAGAGAGGGGGAGGGGTGGATGGGGGGAGTTAGAGGAAGGAAGGTCCCGTCCTCCTCAGTTCACCATGGGGGATTCCTCCCATGTCACATCCATCTCTTGCTGGGGATAGCCAGTTTTACTCTGCTATTCGGGTCAGCCATGGTTCCCATATTTTATAGAAGGGTACCGTCTTCCTCTTTAGGAAGGCTGATAGTTTTTCCATCAGCATTACCTCTTGGATTCTCTTTTTAACTGTTTGCCTGGGGGGGGGGGGGACACCCTCTTCTATGAAGCTGCCACCGCACATCTAGCCGCCGTGAGAATGAAGGAGATCAATTTTCTCAATTGGCCTGGCCAATAAGTAGGTCAGCGGATCAATGGGTATGGTGAGGTCTGTGACCTCTTTAATTAGAGACTGTATGGTTTCCCAGTATTTCTGAATTTCTGGACACGACCACCAAATATGGGCCATGTCACCTTTTTGTCCGCAGCCTCTCCAACATAGATCGGAGGCCAGACGGTAGATTTGATTTATTCTAACTGGAGTAAGATACCAGCGAAACAATATTTTGTATATATTCTCTTTGATTGTGGTACATATGGAAGTTCCTGAGGCTGATTCCCAAATACTTTCCCAGTCCTCTCGGTCTATAACTATATCCAATTCTGCTGCCCAATTAAGCATGTAGTCATGGACGGGGGCTCCTGTCGCCCTTTCCAATTCTGCATAAATTTGTGTTATGAGACCTTTTTGGTGGGCTGTTTCCTTGCACAGCCTTTCAAAGTTAGTGAGAGGGGGACATTCCAATGTTGGGGATAATGTTTGAATAAAGTGCAGAATTTGGAGTTATTTAAAGACATTCAGTCCAACTATTTCATATTTATTTTGTAATCTTTGATAACTCAGGAATTGCCCTAAGCTCAGGAAGTCGGCAACCGCCCTTATTTTTTTAGTCGTAAACTGATCAAATTGTCTGGGCTCACAGCCAGGTGGGAATTTGGGATTTTTAATAATTGGGGTGAGTTGAGATTTGGGGGCCGTGAGCTTGAATTTAAGTTTGCATGTCGTCCAGGTCTCCCCTGTGTGCCTCATTGGTCCCAATTTAAATTTGCTGTTCTGCAAGTCCTCCCTGCTCAGGGACCAAGACATGCTGGTAGAGAAGGCGTGCCGGCGTATTGCATTTCTATGTCCAGCCAGCAATATTGGCCTGGTTCCGCGTTCCAAACTACTACCTGTCGCAGCTAGGTGGCTTGATAGTATCTTGTAATTTCTGGGACTCCAAGGCCCCCTCTCCCCTTTGAAGCAAGTAAAACTGCCCTTGCGACTCTAGGTTTTTTCCCCTGCCAAATAAAATAGAAAATTTGTTTTTGGATATTCTTCAATTCTGAGCCAGGGATGTGGATCGGGAGAGTCTGGAAGAAGTATAGTAATCTGGGGAGTATATTCATTTTCACCGAGATCATTCTCCCAATCCATGATATTTGGTATGCTCCCCATTTATCTAGATTTTGTTTAATTTTCCGAAATAGGGCTGGATAATTATGGTGATATAAGGATTGGTAGTTCCCCGATATCTTTACTCCCAAGTAGTTGATATAAGAGGAACTCCACCGGTAGTTAAAGTTTAGCTTTAGGAGTTTCACCTCTGGCAGGTTTAAATTCAGTGCTTCGGATTTGTCATTATTGATTTTATATCCTGATAGTCTTCCAAAGTCTAAGAGTTCTTTTTGTAGGGTTGGGAGGGAAATTTGGGGTTTGGAGAGCGTTAATATTATATCGTCCGTAAACAGGGATATTTTGTATTGCGTATGTCCAATTTCTATTCCTTGGATGTCTCATTATTTCGAATTGTGGCCGCCAGGGGTTCTATGGTTAGTACAAAGAGGAGAGGGGACAAGGGGCATCCCTGTCTCATGCCATTTTTAATATTAAAGCTCTGGATACTGCCCCCTGATAATTTTAGCATTGCTGACGGGTCTTGGTAGAGTCTGCGGACCCCTTCTAAGTATGCGTCTTTAAAACCAAATTTACGCATGGTGTGGTCTAGGAATAGCCAATCGATTCTGTCGAACGCCTTCTCTGCATCCAAACTGAGGAGTATTGCTTTGGTCCCTGTGAGGTGGACATGGTCAATAATATTAATTATCTTACGAGTGTTATCTGAGGCTTGTCTGCCCGCCACAAATCCAACTTGGTCTATATTTATAAGTCTCGGTAAGATAGGGTTTAATCTATTAGCCAGTATTTTGCTACATAATTTGAGGTCATTGTTAAGAAGGGAGATTGGACGATAGCTTCCACATTGCATCGGGTCTCTGCCCTCCTTATGAATGATGGCTAGGTTGGCGAGAGACATAGAGGTGGGGATTGGATTCCCCTCTAAAAAATGGTTAAACATTTTTAATAGATGCGTAGATAATATAGGCAGAAATCTCTTGTAGTAGACATTGGTGAAACCGTCAGGGCCAGATGACTTGGAAAGTTTTAGCACTTTAACCGCCTCTTCTAATTCCTCTTTTGAGATCTCAGCATTAAGGACCATGTTTTCCTCCTCTGTTAATGTAGGGAGTTGTCAGTTGTCTAGATATTTTTTTATTGCTTCAGACGCTATTGGTTCAGGTCGACCATTTTTAGATCTTAGGTTATAAAGTTCCGTATAGTATTTAGTAAACTCCGCTGCTATCTTGTTATCACTATATTGTATCTATTCTTGATCGCCGTTATTTGGGATCTCTTTTGTATTCCCCTCAGTCTGCTAGCCAAAAGTCTGTCGGCCTTGTTGCCCTTGTCGTAGTAGTGTTGATTGGTCCATTTGAGGGCTTTTTCTACATCTTCTAGTTGGACTTGTTTGAGTTTTTGCCTAGCTGTAGTTAGGGTTTTATAGGGTTTTTTTAGGGGGTTAGATTTGTGGGCTTGCTCCAGCTTTAGAATATTATCGGTGAGTTCCTTAATCAGTTTCTGTTTGACTTTTTTCCTATGAGACGCAATAGAAATAAATTTACCTCTAATTGCTGCCTTATGGGCCTCCCATAGGATTGCTGGGGAAGAGACTGATCCCGAGTTAAAGAAGAAGTAGTCCTTAAGTGAGGTTCTAATCTCCCTCTCTATCTCAGGATGGTTCAATAGGGAATCATTTAATCTCCAAGAATAGGATGTAGTCTTTTTGAATGGTGTTGATAGGGTCAAGGTGATAGGAGCATGATCTGACCACGTGATTGGACCGATATCTGACTCAGTGGACGCCTCTAAGACATTTTTGGTTAGCAGAAAGTAGTCTATACGAGAATAGGTCTGATGAGGAGCTGAGTAGAAAGTGTAGTCCCTCTGGCCCTGGTGCTGGGATCTCCATATGTCCACTAATGAGAACTCGTCCAGTATTCCCCTGAACCTTTTTCCCGTGAGGTGGGAGTGGGTTGTATGGGGGTGACCCATTACGGTTGATCTGTCCTCGGTAGGGTTTGAGACCATGTTTAGGTCCCCGCCCACTAGCATCGATGACAGATATCCTGGGTCAATGCCCTCAAGAACTGCTTTTAGGAATTCTGTTTGATTCTCGTTTGGGGCGTAAACATTGATCAGAGCGATTGCCGAGCCCGCTAAGGAGCCGTATACCACCAAAAATCTACCCTCTGGATCCACTGTTGTTTTGACATGATTAAATGGAGTTCCTTGCCTGATTAATATAGCCACTCCCCGCTTTTTACTACTAAATGATGTGAAAAAACACATTGGAAACACTTTTGTGAATACATTTGGGGGGTCTTGTGATGTGAAGTGGGTTTCCTGGAGGAATATGATGTCTCTCCCTGATTTTTTCATATCTTGGAGGGACAGTCTCCTTTTCCTATTATTTTGTAGCCCTTTGACATTTAGTGACAGTATCTTAACTGGGGCCTTGGTAGCCATTGAGTTTTTTTTATGGTGTAAAACCTTAGGATACCTCCTTTCCCACTTGGGGGGGTGTTGATTCTGTGGTGTAGGAGTACTCTGCGCCCTAGCAAACATGTAGGATTGGTTCGTTCTCCGTGTAGGATTGACTGGGTGTACTGAGGAGGCGGGAGGGGTGGAAAGGGCGGGGAGGGGAGGGTAAAGATCTGCTGGGACAGGGTCAGCAGATGAAAGAAAAAGATGATTAGGTCCATGTTAGAACCCAACAAAAAGTCACCAGGTCCATGGGCGACCGGCATTTGGGCTGGTGTGCCCTTCGGGGGTGGTTCCGGTGTCGGCAGCCGGTGGGCAGTAGAGGGGCCAGACCCTCTAGTTCCTTTAGTGAGCTCTCTTTCCCCTGTTCTCAGTGGTGCCGTATATATACCCTGAGTCTTTTCTTCTGGTTTGGGAGTGGGGGGTGGTGGGGGGGGGGTGATTGTGGGGGGAGGGGTTGAATGTGGGGGAGTGGGAGGGGGGGTCAGACATAGGAATGCTTTAAATCTATCTCAAGTTGGATCTATGATGTCGCTGCTGTGTGTCCCACAGGGGTCACTGTGTCGGTGGAGGTTGATTCATAGGTTTTAGGTTGCTATTTAGGGCAGGATCTGTCCTGCGTGTCGGCTTGCATGGTGTCATTGGGTAAGGGGCTGGGAACTCTTCAGTAATGGGGTGCGTGTGCAGGGGAGGGGGGGGGGAAGAGGGGAGGTGGTGGGGAGGGAGGGGAGGGAGGGGAGGTAGTGAAGGGGGAAGGGGTAGGGGGGGGGAAAGAGGGGGATGGGGGGGAAGAATCGCAGAGTATGTTTTTACCATTGTACATAGAATTATTGATATAACAGGTGATGAGATATTTACATTGAGTAACCAAACAGATAGTTGTATAGCATCATTCTTAACAACTTTAGCAGAGAAAGGAGTGGGATCATATGTACATACATCCAGGTATTGGGGAAATAAATGCTGGTGATTTTACATCCATTAACATGTCCTATTTTTAGACCTTGTAGTTCTTATTTATTGTTGAACATATGGAGGAGTGATCTCAGGGTAGGGGGGGTGGGGGGAGGGAGGAGGGGATGGGGGGGTAGTGGAGGGGAGGGGGGGTGTGGGGGGAGAAGGGGATGGGGGGTGGGGGGGAAGAGGAGGGGGGAAGGGGTGGGGGGAAGAGGAGAGGGGGAGGTGTGGGGGGAGAGGGGGGGTGGGGAAGGGAGGTGGGGAGGTGAGGGGAGGAGGTGGGGGGGCATGGAGGAGAGGCACAGGGGGGGGTATCTGCAATCACACAATTGGTCATAAGCAAAATGCACATTGAACTATTTACAGCCATCAACACAATTATGTCCCCAGACTATGCGTTTTTTTTTTTTTTTTAGCAGCCGTTCAACCCATGAGAGGGATGTAAGTCTGATGTGCCGCTCGTGTCAATTATGAAACATATGGGAAAACAGGGGCAGGGAAGGGGGGGTCAGGGAGGGGAAGGGTACAAGGGGGAGATGCAAGGAGAGAGATGTATGCGGTAACACATTTGGTATAATATAGTATTTACAACTGGTAACAAGATATGTCTATATTCTTTTTTTAAATTTTTTTATTTTATATCCCTCGTTGAGCGTACGGGAGGGGGGGGGAATAGTGAACAACATTGAACAGCTTTTCAGTTGTTGGAACAATCAGCAGTAATTGCAAACATTTTGATATGACTATATATCACATTTTAATGGTAAGCTAACAAACAAATGTGGGGGTTCAGAACTTGGGGGCGTAGTTTACCAGCCTCAACGGAGGCAGAGGGCCGTCCGATACCAAACTTGGTAGGGATTGAGCTTTGTCCCATTTAGCCCAGATATAACGTTCTATCCAGATGGGTGTCTCTCAAACCTGATCTGGGTGATGTTGTTCCTCGTCTTCAGGCGGGTTGAGGAGGTCCCAGCGGTGCTTTGCAGTTTGGATCGTTTGTGCTGCCGCAGCAACCGGGTCTCCCTCCTCCGCGCACCTCAATTCAATTCCTCCGCCTCTGGGGGGGGGTATGCGTTGGTCCCCGCACTCCATCCGAAGAGACGTGGGGGACTCCGGGTCCAAAAAGCCAATAAAGAAAAAGACCCACCACCAAACCTCGCGATGGGAATCAATAGCCCAGGATCGTCGGGCTCCAATGCTGGGTGTTTAGCTTTTCTGTGCATGCTGGCCAGCCAGCCTCTCCGAAGCTCTGATGGGCCCCAGGCCGCGACCTGGTCCTCGCGTCTCCGTCTGTTCGCGGTCTCGCGTTTGCGGCAGCGTCAGACCAAGCTCCCGGGCAAATCGTGGCATCTCCTCCGGCAGTCTAATCGATAGCTGTTTTCCACCTCTGGCCACCACGAGTCGGAACAGGAACCCCCACCTGTAGGTTATGCTGTTCTCTCGCAGCAGTTGGGTTAGGGGTTTGAGCTCCTGTCGTCTCTTGACCGTGACCCTTGCTACGTCGTTGAAGATTTGCACAGGTTTGTTGTGGAACATTAGATTGTTGATTTCTCTGCTCGCCGCAACTATTTTTTCTTTCGTGGAGTAACTATGTAGTTGCACTATTATGTCTCTCCTTCTCTTGGGGTCGTTCGATTTGGGACCTAGTGCGCGGTGAGCGCGATCAATTTCTAGGTCTCTTTCTTCCAGGCCTGTGCAGAGCGTGCTGAAGAGGTCTACCAGGTAAGGTTTTATGAGGTCAGGGAGAACCGTTTCCGGGACATTGCGAATCCGCAGCTTCTGTCTACGGTCCCGGTTCTCCTGATCCTCCATCCCGTCTTTAAGATATTTGATTTCGTCCCCCAGGCGTATGATTTCTTCATCAGCGGCCGTTTGGGCCTGTAGGAACTCCTCCAGCTTGTTTTCTAGGTCCTCTGTTCTCTGTGTGAGGCTTCCCAGCTCCTCTCTTAGCCCAGACACCGGCCTCTTTTAGGTCTTGTTGTAGGGTTTTATGGAGCCTTTCATGCATGCTCGTTAGTATTTCCTCCAGGTAAGTGTGTGTGTTCTCCTTCTCCAGCGTTGTGCCTTCAGTTGGCTGATCTCTGTCCTTATGTGGGGATGCGGCCGCACGGTGCCCGGCGCCATCGTGGGCTCTCTGCGTGATTCTTGAGCCGCGCTGCTGCTGTGGTGAAAAGTACTTTGAAACTCCCTTGGGAGCCGGCGTTTTCACCTTATTTGACATGCCGTGGGGTTTAGGCACGTTTTTAGACGAAACTCCGGTTATGTTTTGTAGGGGAAAAGAGCTTTAAATCGAGTTTATCCACGAGGGTTCTTGGAGCTCCCTTTCTAATCCACCATATCGGATGACGTCACCGGAAGTCTCGAATAAATTGTTTTTAACATAATTTGGCTGGTGAGTTTCCCCATTTTGTGTTTGGAGCGGCAGTCACCTCGATCTTCTTTTTGTTCTATTTTCCTGCTTGATTGAAGAGACGCCTTTGGGGGAATATCAGAGGATTTGTGCAGCAAGCTGAGCCTCATTCAAGCAGCATCAGCTGGAGTTGCAGGACGGTGAAACATACAGCTGCAGCAACCGTTATTCAAAAAAAACATGGCGCCGATTTCGTGTGCGCTGCTGTACTCCACGCAGCATGAACGCGGAAAATCGCCCCAGACACCCGCACTTATCGCGATTGCTTTGTTTGAATTTCATGGATTCTGTTTCTTTGGGTGCAATGAAATGAATGAATTGCAATGTGTACAGTACTGTGCTACTGTGTCAATATCAGGTGTTTATATACCAGAACTCTAAAATGCCATTTTCTGCACTCACCGCACTCGCGTCTTAAGGCGGTACGGTTGGAAGACATCCCGCGTCATGACATCGGTATTCCGATGTACACAACGCGTTAAGTGTTTGAATAACAGCGCTGCAGCTGTACAGTAGTGAGTAGCGGTTACTCCACACCGGGCACGCCGGAGATATAGGGTGTGAGTCTTTGAGGTTTATCCTTGTGAGGCTCACACAAGCCCACTTAGGGTTTTATACTCATTTGTTCTTGCTAAATATCCCTATTTACATCTCCTCCTGCCCTCCCATATTATATTGTAGATTATCCAGCAGCACTACCTACCTCCCCAACCCATGCTCCGTTAATTACACCTATATATTCATTATACCATTCATTGTTTTTTTGTCCTTCTGGAGCTGCTATTCGTTTTTTTTTCTATAGCTTTTGCAGTTAAGCAAACATAATCCGAGCAGATATTGGTCATTTTAACAGCTAGCTACAAAAAGAAGAAACTAAGAACTTCAAATTATATATTATCCTGGTAGTGATAGTATTTGGGTTGTAGAATCTTTGACACACAAGATGCCAAATCTGAAAGACACATTGGTATTTGTGCTTTAATTAAATCATGTTTTTAGTGACCATTAAACGTATCTACAAAAAGACACCCTACAAGAATGAAAGCTCTATGGATATTTAATATTTATTGAATGTTTCATTTCAATCTGTACATAGGAAAATGTGCAAGTAACAAATTGAAAGAGTCATTGTATGTTAAAATGACACACTCATGACTTTCATTATAAATTTAAAAAAACCTGTGCCAAATTGTCAATGTCACTAGTTGTTAAATACTTATGATGGCAGTTCTCCAAATCTAAAGGCCAAAATACCTCAATCGCCACATATTATACCACACTCAAATTCATCTACCACCTTTAAATTTATTTGCAAAACATTTTAAGACCAATTTATAGTTTAACTGCATTCAAGTTATTACTCAACATATAATACTCCACATGTGAAATTTGTATTGCTATAAAATATCACTGAAGTATGAATCTTACTTTGCACAGCTTGTACTATGTTGTACAGTTCAGTGACAAAAAGTTTTATTTTTAGTTTATTTGATGCCAACTCCATGCACAGCAATGTATAATTCATTTATTAATATGTTAGGTGCCCCAGGTAACTACAGGGAAAATAACCCCTTTACCAATGTGGTGTGGTACAAAACGTCGAGTAAATGAACATGTTTTAGGAGATTTCAATGTTACATAGTTACATAGATACATAGTTACACAGTAGATGAGGTTGAAAAAAGAAATATGTCCATCAAGTTTAACTTATGCAAAATGTAGACAACAGATACTTTATCCTATATCTATACTTTCTTATTGATCCAGGGGAAGGCAAACAAAAACCCCAGAGTCATATCATCCCTGGATCAACATTCTCCCCACTTACAGTACTTATTTGGTATATCCCTGTATACCTTTCCTTTCTAAAAAGATGTCCAATCTTTTTTTGATTTGCCATCATAGTCTCCATGAGTAATGAATTCCACATTTTAACTGCCCTTACTGTAAAGAACCCTTTCCTTTGTTGATGGTGAAATCTCCTTTCCTTCAACCTTAAGGGATGACCCCGTGTCCTTTGTACTGCCCTTGAGATGAATAGTTTTTTTGAAAGCTCCTTTTACTGTCCCCAAATATATTTGTATATAGTTATCATATCCCCTCTTAGACACCTCTTTTCTAATGTAAATAAATCTAATTTAGCTAGCCTCTCCTCATAAGTTAAATTGTCCATCCCCTTTATTAATTTGGTGGCTCTTTTCTGCACTCTCTCTAGTTCCATAATGTCTTTTCTAAGGAGTGGTGGCCAAAAATATACTCCATATTCAAGGTGTGGTCTTACTAATGCTTTGTAAAGGGGCATAATTATGTTTACTTCCCTTCCATCCATTGCCCGTTTAAAGCAAGATAAGATCGTGTTTGCCTTTGCAGCCACTGCATGACTTTGGGCACTATTGCTAAGCCTGCTGTCTACAAGCACTCCTACTGCTGCGGCCAACTTGACTCTAACATTTGCCCGTAATTGTCCGGGGCTTTTTTCGGCTGGCGCCGAACTTGGCTGCGCGCCAGCCGCATCTTCCCCGCATCTTCCCCTCCCTGCATGCGCATCTTCATAGCGGTTCCCCTCCCCTTGCGACCCCCTGGCTGCTACCCCTGACTGCTCCTCTGCTTCGCGCAGCTTCACGCATCTTCCCCTTACCCCTGCTTACCCCTTCAGCCTTCGGTGATGCCGGGGAACCCTGGCACGTGTGACCGGCGCCACAGTGACGTGCGGCACGCACCAGGAAAAAAAAACGCGTCTGCCTGCACATTGCCCGCACATTGCGGTGGCGGCCGCAGGAGAATGAAGGCGGCCGCCACTGTAAATCCTTCTCCATCAAGGATTCCCCCAATTTATCCCTGTTTAATTTGTATGTCGCCAGTTTATTCTTGCTTCCCAAATGCATAAACAAGCAAGGTTGTATGGTGCTCTGGAACAAAAAAACAGCTTGAAAAAATAGCCAAAGTCTTAGGTGGAGTACCCCTCCAAACTAAACAATAAATAGGGCTAGGATATAATACTCCCACAAGCACTTGGATGTGTAGCTGGAAGTAGAGTCCCACAGGATCTGAGGTAAGGACAATACACACCTGCCGGTGTCCAGCATCAGAACAGTATCATGGCAATAAAATGGGGTATATAAACAATGATCCTTATAGCCTTTTGGGGAAAAGGACAGTGGAATAAGCTCACATTGAATATAAAAACTCACATGGTTGAGGAGCCTCGGTATCCACTTGTCCAGGGGTATATTGTGCCTCCGTTGATGTAGATTAACAAGGAGAAGGAGAGAAAAAACGAAGCACTGATTCCACTGCTAGCTCTTTCTGTGTTTTTTTAAGCTAGCAGTGGAATCAGTGCTTCGTTTTTTCTCTCCTTCTCCTTCCCAAATGCATAACCTTACATTTATCTTATTTAATAAAGGCATACAATACATCTGTATTAAACCTCATCTGCCATTTACCTGCCCAAGTTTCCAGTCCCTCCAAGTCCTTTTGGAGAGAAATTACATCATGCTCTGATTCTATTACCTTACTAAATTGTGTATCATCAGCAAAGACGTGTCATTCATGTCCCGGCTGGATTAACGCTGCAGGGAGTCTGATCCAGAAGCATAGAACCTCCACAGCACGATCACGGAGACACCCTTCCCAGCGGCTAATGCATAGGGGACAGTAAGTCTTGCTACTTCTAAATCAATTGTTAACAATTAGATATGTTCCCAAATAAAAAAGTTATCTGCACATATTGTAACGTAGGTCTACTAGCACAAATAACTTTAACCTTTTACCGTGCCTCAGGTCACATTCATAGAATTGCCACTAGAGTCATGTTAAACCTTAGCACCCTTTAGGAAAACTTTTCAACATTTAAATGCAATTAATCCCATTGTTTATTTACATTAATATTATATACATGTTGCACATAATCTGCGCATATGTGACCCTAATCACAAAAGAATGCTATGCTTTAGGACTCTTTTAGTCCTATTCAGTTGAATGGGAATAAAGATGTGCTGAAACTTTGTACCCTTTTGAGGATCTGGGCCGTAACTTTATATTTATTCTGGCACAGTTTTGTAATCATAACTATTGTTTTTCTCTACATATAGGCCCATCTCACCAACTCCCGGCGCAAGCTATAGCCTCAGACGGAGAAGTTCCCATCAGGATACTTCGCAAGTAGAGGCAGCGGAATATATTTACATTTATTGGAGGTGGACCATCAGCTCTGTAGGAACACAATGAATAAATGTGATCCAACAGGCCATAGATGTTCCCAGGCCCCCATCTCACTTTACCATGCTGACTGTCACACAGTTCAGTAGAATTTCTACACCTGCAGAGGAGCCATCCTTGTTTACACGTGAACCCCAATTCTCAATTGCGATGTGTCTTGCGCCCAGAGCCCCCAACAGATTTCCCGGGGCCCAGGACTAGAGTTTTGATAGGGAATTCCCCCCCCCCCAGGTCGGCCACCCCTCTCCCCCACCCCCATGTCAGCGGTCTTGTGAGCCCCTCCATTTCACACCTCGCAATCCCTCTCCTCTATTTCTCTCCCCCCTACTCATATATTTCTCACTCTCTCCCCCCCTTACCTCTCTCTCTTCCTCACTCCCTCTCTTAGACCCCCTCTCTCCTCACTCTCCACCACCTCTATCAATTACCCCCCTCTCACTCAACCCCGCTTTTTCTGTACCTCCTCACACTCATTCCCCCCCCGGCCACACACACACACAAAATCCCTCCACAATAATTACCCCCCCCCACACACACAAAATACATACAAACCCTCCCACTCCCCAAATACATACAAAAAAATACCCACCCAAATACCAAATACATTAAAAAACAGACAAAGGATGGATGCGCATGCGCGACAACGGACTGAATGGACGCTTGAGTTTTCAGCTCCGTTCCCAGCCGACAATAATTAATTAATAAATGCGCTAAAACCTAACCGATTCCAACAAAAACTGACCACACAGCCCCCGGATACTCCCAAGATGTCAAAAGGGACACGCTCAAAGCGCCCCTCCGCAGTGATGACAGACTATTATAGCAAGGGGGATCAACCGCGCGCCCGAAGCCATGAGGGCCTCCCGCCAAGCGGCTCCGACTCGGAGGCAGAGGGAGATAATGATAGCGGCAACCGAATCATGCGGAGACGCGATATGCAGGAGTTCTGCGCGGACATTAAGAGGTGCCTGCAAGCCGAGGTGGCGACCCTGAGAGCGGACATAAGCAGCATCGGATCTAGGACTGACTCCTTAGAAAGGAAATTGGACTCAACTATTAAATCACTCCATAGAACAGACAAACAAATGTCCCAAGTGAAGGACACCATCCAGGATCTCCTGGACAAACAGGAGGATTCCGAAAACCGGGAGCGACGCAATAATGTGAGGATAAGGGGAGTCTCTGAGGAGGAGCCCGATCCAGAGGACTTCGTGGGCCGGTGGCTGACCCAGCTGATGCCAGACAAGATGACCCAGGATCTTCATCTGGATCGCTGTCATAGAGCCCTGAGATCCAGGCCACAGCAGGGAGACCCTCCGAGAGATATCATTGCCAGCTTCCACTACTTTAAAATAAAAGAACTGTTTTGCCAAATGACCCGCAATAATCCTTCCTTTGAGACACACAAAATTCAGGTATTTCAGGATATCTCCCCCACCACGTTGCTGAAAAGAAAACAACTTACCCCAATTACTAAAATCCTCAGGGACGAGGGGGTTAAGTACCGGTGGATTTTCCCCTTCGGGCTCCTGGTATCCAAAAACGGGGCATCTACAACAATAAGGAAGGCAGAAGATGGAGGGGCCTTTCTTACGAAACTGGGCCTGCAAGACAAAATTACAGACGAAGTGGCGGGAAACAGGTCAGCTCCGGACCCAACATGGCGGGAGGCAGGAAGATCTAGCAAGAATAACAAAGCCCGCAGCCCACGGTAATTGGACTGACAGAGAGAGATGGTTCCCTAACAGTTAAAGTTGACCCCTCCCTCTCCGTTCGTTTAAGACACCCGCTGAAGCCCCAACGAGATCTCCCTTACAGCTACACCCCCCCCACGGCATCCCCAATAATGCCCAGAAGCGCCTAGGCCCAAACCTATCACTGCATCACTTACCTGGATCCCCGACGACAGCAGACGGAGACTAGCGGCCATCTTGGAACAGCTCCGGAGTCCAACTGAGAAGGGGCGGTAGCGGATGACGTCAGAGGGGAGGAGACAGCACTTCACGCGACAGGACCGAGAGCACGACACCACATCCAAGATGGCGGCGGACGAAGATGAGCCGGATGGGGCGGGAGCCGGAGCAAGAAACCGGAAGCTGACCAGTGGAAGAGCATCGCACTGCGCCGAGCGGAGGCAGAGGCCGGGAGAAATCCCAAGCACGTTAGCAGAGGGGGCAACCATGACACACATAGAGGCATCAGGATAAGGGTTCCCACAAGAAAAGGCAGGAGGGGAGTAGATCAGGTCGCTGCGGGGAAAAACTGGGGGCGCCATTTAGATGGAAGATGAGGAATAGGAGCTGAGGAGGAGGCGAGAAGGGAGAGAGGGAGTTAAAGGTTGGAGTTCACACAGAAGAAGGGGATAGAAGCTCAATAAAGTGAGGCAAGAGAATGAGAGAGTTACAGACATAGAAAGATAGAGAGACAGGAGGGATATGACCTAGGGGCTCCAAAGCAGAGAACTGGAAGGAAAAAAAAAAGTGAAGGGCAGGCAGGGAGACTCAAGGGGAGGGCCTGACGCGCAGACACCGCAGGGGGGGAAGCTAAGCTAAACTAAGCTGAAGTCAAGAGTTAGAGGAGAATATAACTAAACGATTTAGCGGAGATCTTGGGCTTAGCAGTCACTACAAGAGGCAAATTTGATAGGAACTACAGAGGAAATGGGGTCAGGTTGAGGAAAGTTATTGTTACAAGGTCAGATCTTTGTTTAATCTCACATTAAAGGTTTTACGTAGACTAGCTTAAACACGAATTTGGCCAACATCACAGCTTGGACTAATAAAGCTAATAGTTTGTCGGCTGGGACGTCGGTCCTACAGTCGCCGTGTGTGTCTACCCTCGGGCTGGGGCAGTTGCCCTAAATCCTGAGGAAGTCCTGGGGAAGAGGTGGTGCAACACGGCCCTTTGGAGAAGGAGGAAGACGGAGGGCGTGTTCCAGAGACCCACTGTCCCACAGGCAAGGGAGAGAAAGTGGTACTATGCCACTGGTCACTCTCCCAAGTTGATGTGTGTATTGTACGTGTTTTTTTCCCGTCCTTATGTATCCCATGTACCTATTGTGTCTACCCCCCCCCCCCCACACTGTCTCCTACACAAGTGGTCCCCCGCTGAAGCCCCGCACAGAGCTGAGTACTGCAGAGGAACAGAAACGACACTGTAGCGGCCCGACATATCAAAGAGCAGCACTAGGAGTACAAGGTCAGTACCCCACACCAACATGCCTCTAACATTTATATCTCACAACACGAAGGGGCTAAACTCCCCGTGCAAACGAAAGATAGCACTCACAGATTACAAAAAAAAGGGAGCGGACTTCATCCTACTCCAGGAAACACATTTCAGCACCACTAGTGCTCCCAAATACTTCGACAAACAATACAACCAAGTATTTCGATCCTCCGCTTCAGAAAAGAAGAGGGGTGTAGCAATCCTACTGCACCGACACACTTTATTCGAGCAAATACCCAGTATGTACCTGGCAGATACCTGGAATGCGCCGCTCCTCACCTCTGACAAGCCCCGTTGCATTTGCCTTCCCAGCCTGGGTTCATGCCTGGCTGACGGGCGGCTGATCTGTTAAATGATAATGATTAGGATTTAATAGGCTGCAATGCTTCGCGTGTCTACCAGATGGCATAAATTCATGAATTGTAATGCAATATATATATATACTGTGCAGTATTGCAGCCAGCGGGAATAAAATGCTTCAATCCCTGCCTGGAAAATAACCCAATGCACTCGGGCAGAAAACAGTCACAAACCTCAATACACCCGGGTATACCCGAATTCGTGGGACCAGCCGAGCTCGAATAAAGTGTGTCGCCAGTGTAGTTCACAATAGGGTGGGCCTAGTAGTAGACAAGGTGAAGAAAGATCAAGAGGGCAGGTTCTTGATGCTCATAGGATCCATTAATACACAACCCATAACAATAGCCACGCTGTACGCCCCTAATGCCCACGAGGCAGATTTTTTCACAAGGACATTCAACGTTATAAATTTTTTGAGCAAAGGAGCCCTAATTCTAGGAGGGGATTTCAACACGGCTATGAACACAGCCCTAGATCGATCGGGTCCTCATAAGCACAAGTCCAAACCACGACCTTCAGCGCTAGAGCAAGGCTTAATAGATCTCCAACTAATAGACGCATGGAGAGAGACCCACCCGCTAGAAAAGCTTTACACTTTCTACTCACACCCACACGACTCATTTAGTAGAATCGATTACTTCTTTGTATCTAGTAGACTGGTCTCCGCGGTCACCCATTCTGGGATCCATGATATTTCATGGTCTGACCACGCACCGATCGAGCTAAGGTGCACTCAGATAGGTTTGGAAAGACCAAGAGCAAACTGGAAATTAAATGATTCCCTACTAGAGATCCCAGACCTTGAGAGAAAGATCAAAGACGAGATCAAATACTTCTTCAGTGAAAATAAAGATAGCGTTGACTCACAAATATCCCTCTGGGAGGCACATAAAGCAACACTGAGGGGGGTTTTGATTAGTATGGGAGCCCGAAAGAAAAGAGAGCGCAACGCAAAAATTGTTAAGGTACAAGCAGAGCTAAAGCAGCACTGGGAACAACATAGAAGGTCACCCAATGCAGCGACCCTGCAACAAATTAAAGACACCCAGCTTAAGCTAAACCTACTTCTCACCTCCCAGGCCGAGAAAGCGCTAAGTTGGTCAAAGAGAAGATTCTTCGAGAAAGCAAACAAACCAGATACCTTGCTAGCTAATATGATTAACTCCAAAACACGTAATTACAGTATCCAAGCTTTACGGCGAGAAACAGGGGAAGTTACCGCCAATCCCAGGCAAATCGTAAGGGAATTCAAAGACTTCAATGCAAAACTATATGACGGGGATAAAGTAACTAGATCGGCAGGGAACAAGGAGGCCCTAGTGAATTTTCTAGAAAGCTCAAATATACCCTGCTTGAGCGGGATGGACAGAGAGGTGATACAGTAGAGGCAACGTTTATTCTAACATTTGCCGTAAACTAGCCGGGTTACATTCTGGGTATGTGCTGGGAATGTGCTGGGTATGTTCTGGGCTAGTTTGAGGCACGTTTAAGGTATTTCTGCATTGACTAACGACCCATAGGATTAACACAGCAGGGATCCCTGGCATTCCAATTCAGTTTGAATGGGACTGCCAGGGACCCCCGCTGTTAATCTGCTAGGCCATTAATCAATGCAGAAATGCTGGGGCTAGTTTAAGGAAAGTTTAAGGCATGTATTCAGAATGTACCTGGGTGTTTCCTGTTTTTTTGGGGGAATTGCCACTGGTTTTTGTTCGAATAAGAGTTGCCTCTACTGTAGGTAGAGATTTTACAATGGAGGAATTATCGGAGGTTATGAAAAACCTGAAACCCTCTAAAGCCCCGGGTCCCGATGGATACTTGAATCTTTACTACAAAAAGTTTAGGAAACAATTAGCCCCTTATTTACTTCGTATGTTTAACCAAGTGTTGAACGGATCCCCGTTCCCTAGCCAGATGCTCCAAGCGTCCATTTCAGTAATCCACAAGCCAGGGAAAGACCCTCTGGACTGTAAGAGCTACAGACCTATATCCCTGATTAATTCGGACATCAAAATTTACTCCAAATTATTGGCCAATAGATTGAGTCTTGTCCTACCCAGACTGGTGCACCCAGATCAAGTCGGTTTCATCCAGGGTCGACAAGCATCTGATAATACCCGACGGATTATTGATCTGATAGAGATAGCCAATTACAAAGATATACCAGTTATGGCGCTCAGTCTGGATGCGGAAAAAGCGTTTGATAGGATAGACTGGCCATATCTGGAGGCCACGCTTGGAGCGTTTGGAATGGGAGACAATTAATAAAAGCTATATTCGCGCTTTATTCGACCCCGTCGGCTAGGGTTACCCATCAGGGATTCCCTTCAGACCCCTTCCAAATTAAGAGCGGAACACGTCAGGGATGCCCGCTCTCCCCCCTCCTCTTTGCACTGTGTATGGAGCCGCTGGCGGCCCAGATTCGGGATAGCAAAGATATCTCAGGCATTGCCATCGGAAACCAGACGCATAAAGTGGCACTCTATGCGGATAACGTGTTCCTGACAGTATCCAAGCCCCTCACCTCCCTGCCAAACCTGCTTGATCTATTGGGACGTTTCAATAGGGTCTCCGGGTTCAAAATCAATCAGAGCAAATCAGAGGCCATTAACATAAACCTCCCTAAGCACGTAGAACAATTAATTGCCCTAAATTTCAATTTCCGCTGGCAACAGCAACAAATCAAATACCTGGGGGTTAATATCACGCGGACATATAACACAATTTACCAGGCTAACTACCCGCGACTGATGCGGACCCTGAGAGAGGATATGCGTAGGTGGGCTAAAAATAAAATTTCATGGATCGGCAAAATCCATTGCGTAAAAATGAACTTGCTCCCTCGCCTATTATATCTTTTCCAAACGCTTCCAGTGCCGTTAAGTTTGAAGGATACTCTCTCCCTCCAAACGGAGATAGATAAGTTTATCTGGGGAGGCAAAAAGGCGAGGGTGAGCAAACAGATAATGCGCACACAAACAGGGGCGGGAGGGCTAGCGGTACCTTGTTTGTTGCCATACTACCGAGCGGCCCAATTATGTCAAATTGTGCAATGGTACACTAACCCCGACTCTAAAAGATGGGTCGCGTTAGAACGAGAGGCATGCTCCCCATTGGAATTGGAAAACCTGATTTGGTACCCCAAGAAGGTGCGCAATAGCACCAAACTGCCGCTATCCTCAATGACCAACTCGCTTTCGATCTGGGCAGGCACGAGGCTCAAATGCGGCCTGACTAGCAGGGCGTCGGGCATGACACCAATTTGGAATAACACCCTCTTTGCTCCGGGCCAGTCCAGCACAGATTTCTCTATCTGGAAACAAAATAACATAAAGCGATTAATAGATCTGGAGGGGAGACAAGGCATAACATTTTTCGAAATAGTCAAATCAGACCATCACATCCCCAATGCCGAGATCTTTAGGTACCTCCAGATCAGGGCGTTCTACCAAAAAGTTCAGCCAAAGTCCCCTATGACGAATTTCGAAAAGCTCTGTCGATCAGGGACATCCACGGAGAGACTCACATCGCAGATGTACAAAGAAGTGACCGGTTCTAGCACGACAGTAAAAGACAAAACCAGATACATGACTCAATGGGAGACAGACCTGGGCGAGGAGTTGGAGGTAGAGGACTGGACAAAGATAGTGACAGCGACCTCCAAGAGCTCGATGTGCACAACCTTAAGGGAGAACGCATATAAGGTAATGATGCGATGGTACCATACTCCCACAAAACTAGCTAAATTCCTGCCCAGTTACTCCCCATTGTGCCCACGGCAATGCGGACAGCAGGCAGACCTGTTACACATGCTGTGGTCCTGCCCCAAAATCGTCCCAGTCTGGGACTCAATTAAAGACTGGTTGAATAAAATTACAGGTAAACCCATCCCATTAGACCCATGGCTGTTCCTCTTGAACAGACCAGCAACCGGGTTCACCAAAGGAGAAAACAAATTGATAGCTCACTATGCTATGGCGATGAGGGGAGAGACCGCAGCATGCTGGAAACAAAACATAATTCCCTCAATTACAAACATTAGATATAGAATTTGGTCAGTATGCCAGATGGAAATGTTGACAAGCCTGGTCAACGACACTGGCGAAAATTTTGAAAAAGTCTGGGCACCATGGTTAGCCCAGAAAGATATCCAGGGAATAGAATGGACCTCAATTTGGCTTTAATATTAGAAAAAGCGTTCTCCCATGAGGGAGCACTTAGAGTCGGGATCCACAACACACATAGAAACCCCCCCTCCCCTTGAACACCCCGCTTACCCTGGAAGGGACTTATAGGAGAGCGAGAGAGACAAACCGGTTGAGAGTCGGCTGTCCTACGGGGTACGCACAAATTCCTCAGATGCAGAGAACCAGCAAGGCTGAGGCAGAAGCGGAATCACGGAAGGAGACCCCCAACTCCCACCCCCCCTCCCCCTCCTTTTTCTATTTTCTTTCCCCCTTTTCTTTGTCTGTCCCCCCCCTCCGACCCCTAGCCGGAGATCCGCCCCAGTCTGTCTGTCTGTCTACCCTGTATGTCCAAAGATGTCTATCCACTTACAAGGAAGATTGACACATGCAGTAAGCTGATACTGTGAGCCGTCGATATCTTATTCACTGTATGTATACTATGCTTTGAACAAAATAAAAAAAATTAAGTTGCAAAAAAAAAAAAAAAAAAAAAAACAGGCAAAGATGCCCAAAGCTAATTCCAATGTGTCAAAAATACACAGTGCAATACCTATATATTCTCTTGACAAAAGGGTAATTTAGTTTAACCCTTTGGCCAAAACGTCTTAAGCCTGCTGCCACTTTCAAGGCATGACCGTTAGCAGGTCCTAACACTACCTGGGTTAAAATTGTTATTAACCTGTATAATTACAGGAAGAATGATCACATTGGATCTGTCGTAACCTGGCAAAATGTAACTGACCTGCCAACTTGGAAAGTGGGGAGGGGCAAGCTTAAACCTTGGGGGGGAGGGGCCACTACCTTCCAAAAAGCAGATGAGACCAGCTGCACACAGTTATATACGTAGGGGAAGATACCCACAAGTATATAAAGCTGTGCATCATTTTGTCATTGAGACATATGCAAAAGGATTGCCTGTCACATGCCGGGCAATGCAAGTATTGTATTGTATGTCTTTATTTATATAGCGCCATTAATGTACATAGCGCTTCACAGTAGTAATACATGTGGTAATCAAATAAATAACAGATAATATAAATAACAGATCATGGGAATAAGTGCTTTAAACATAAAAGTAACATTTCGGAAGAGGAGTCCCTGCCCCGAGGAGCTTACAGTCTAATTGGTAGGTAGGTAGAACGTACAGAGACAGTAGGAGGGAGTTCTGCAGGGGGCCAAGCTTTATGTATCATGTGTTCAGAATATCCACAGTGCTATTCATATGCTTCTTTAAGCAAGTGTGTCTTAAGGTGGGTCTAAAGATGGATAGAGAGGGTGCTAGTCGGGTACTGAGGGTAAGGGCATTCCAGAGGTGTGGGGCAGTCAGGGGAAAAGGTTTAAGGTGGGAGAGGGCTTTAGATACAAAGGGGGTAGAAAGAAGACATCCTTGAGAAGAACGCAAGAGTCTGGATGGTGCATAACGAGAAATTAGGGATGAGATGTAAGGAGGGGCAGAAGAATGTAAAGCTTTAAAAGTGAGGAGAAGAATGGAGTGTGAGATGCGGGATTTGATCGGAAGCCAGGAGAGGGATTTCATGAGGGGAGATGCTGAGACAGATCTAGGAAAGAGTAGAGTGATTCTGGCAGCAGCATTTAGGATAGATTGTAGGGGAGACAGGTGAGAGGCAGGAAGGCCGGACAGCAGGAGGTTACAGTAATCAAGACGGGAGAGAATGAGGGCCTGAGTCAGAGTTTTAGCAGTCTAGCAAGTAAAGGCAGTGGAAATTACCAAATCTCTCGGAATAGATCATAGCATTTTTTTTTTTAAATCTTTTTTTCCTTTATTGAAGACACGCATATAACATTACATACATGGGTTACAGTCGTTATGGTGCAGTCCAGAATGAGGGTTCTTGGACGTGACTGTGGGATGAATATAAAGTCTCCATAAACCTTTTTCTCTGATCTTGATAAGGAAAGCAGAACTGGGGAAGACGCAGGGCGGGGAGATAGGTGGGAACGACAAAAGTGGGGGGGAGCATAGAGGGGTGGGGGGGGGCACTTCTCTCTCGCTTCCCTTTTAGGGGGGGGGAGGAGGAGGAGAGTTAATCTTTTCCAGTATTCCTAACTTTCTGTTGGTAAGTTACTTGTCTATTGGGCCTAATCTGGGGGTAGTATTCCAGAGTTGATCCAGGGTTCCCAAGTATTATAGAATTGTGGCATTTTTTGTTTTAGCATGGCAGTTAATTTTTCCATATTCATTACTATATTTATTCTGTTTGTTACTGTCCTCCTTGAGGGTGCTTTCAGTTGCTTCCATGCCGCCGCCACCGAGTATCTTGCCGCCGTAAGTATGGCAGAGGTCAGCCTAGCCGTGGGGGCCGGAAGGTCCTCTATTGGGCTGCCCAGCACGTATGTCAGAGGGTCCAGGGGAACCTCCAGGCCCAGGGTTTCGTCTAGTAGTCGCTGGACTCTGGACCAGAACCGCTGGATCTCGGGACATGTCCACCAAATGTGCACCATGTCACCCTTTTGTCCATATCCTCTCCAGCACAGGTCAGTTGCGCCGGGGAAGATCTGGCTCAATCTACTCGGGGTCAGGTACCATTGAAATAGTATTTTGTATATGTTTTCTTTTGTAATTGAGCAAATTGAAGTTTTGGGGGCTGCCTCCCTGATGTCCTCCCAATCCTCAAGGTCTAATGATATGCCTAGGTCGGTACACCATCTTTGCATATAGGCATGTGTGGGTGAGGGAAGGGAATTTTCTATTATCCTGTATATTGCCGTAATTAGCCCTTTCTGATATTCTCCCACTCGGCAGAGGGACTCAAATTTGGTTAGGGGAGGGAATTTTGAGGATGGAGATAGAGCTCTAAGGAAATGTCTTAACTGTAAGAATGCAAATGTGGGGAGGTGGGGGGCTGTTAGTTTATCTTTGAGCTCTTGGAAGGACAGAGCTTCATCATTCTCTAGCAGATCCGCAACCGTGCTAATATGTAGGCCTTGAAATAGACCGATTTGGGCTTGGGAGCATCCCGGAGGAAATTCAGGGTTCCCAAGTATGGGGGTGAGTTGGGAGGGGGATGAAGTTAGGCCATATTTCCCTCTATTTTTGGACCAGATAGACCACGTGCATTTCATTGCTCCTAGTTCGAATCTCTGGGGAAGTTTTTCCTTGTGTTCTGGGGACCATAATAGTACTGGGAGGGGGATAGGGGATACGTAACTGGCCTCTATTTCCAGCCAGCAGGCTGAATTCGGGGGATTGTTCCAAACCACTGCCTGTCTGAGTTGGGCTGCGTGGTAGTACCTGACCACATCGGGTACTCCCAGTCCTCCTCGTGTCTTTGCTGCCATGAGCACGGATCTCGGGACTCTGGGTTTCTTTTGCTTCCATATAAAGTGCATGATTTGGGTTTGTATATGTCTTAATTCGGCTAGTGGTATTGGGATTGGGAGGGTTTGGAAGAAGTATAATAGGCGGGGGAGAATATTCATTTTTGCGGAGACGACTCTGCCAAACCAGGAGATCTGGTATGTATTCCAAGTCTCTAAATCTCTCTTAATTTGGTTAAATAGGGGGGGGGGTAGTTAGTTTTGTATAGCGAGGAATACATTCTAGAGATTTTTATCCCCAGATATTTTATGTGAGACGAGTTCCATCTATATTTGTAGTTTGATTGGAGAAGTCTCCATGTGGTCTCAAGGAGGGATATGTTCAGTGCCTCAGATTTGTCCATATTTATCTTATAGTCTGAGGCCTGACTAAATTGATCTAGTAATTTGTGTAAATTGGGGAGGGAAATATGTGGGTCAGCTAAGGTCAGAATGACATCGTCCGCAAAAAGGGATATTTTATCATTTTTGTCGGCTATGTTTATGCCTGAAATGTTTGGGTCCGCTCTAACTTGAGCTGCCAGTGGTTCTATTGAGATTGCGAAAAGCAATGGGGATAGGGCGCAACCCTGTCTGGTTCCATTTCTGATATGGATCGGACTGGATTGTCCTCCTGGCAGTTTCAGATATGCGGTAGGGTTCTGGTAAAGTGCTCGAACCCCTTCTAGGAATGGTCCTGAGAAACCGAATTTGATCATTGTTTGATCAAGGAAGGTCCATTTGATCCGGTCAAAGGCCTTCTCGGCATCTAGGCTCAGGATCATTGCCTGGAGTTTATTGAGATGCACGTGGTTGATTACACTGGCGACACACTTTATTCGAGCTCGGCTAGTCCCACGAATTCGGGTATACCCGGGTGTATTGAGGTTTGTGACTGTTTTCTGCCCGAGTGCATTGAGTTATTTTCCGGCAGGGATTGAAGCATTTTATTCCCGTTGGCTGCAATACTGCACAGTACATATATATATACTGCATTACAATTCATGAATTTATGCCATCTGGTAGACACGCGAAGCATTGCAGCCTATTAAATCCTAATCATTATCATTTAACAGATCAGCCGCCCATCAGCCAGGCATGAACCCAGGCTGGGAAGGCAAATGCAACGGGGCTTGTCAGAGGTGAGGAGCGGCGCATTCCAGGAATCTGCCAGGTACATACCGGGTATTTGCTCGAATAAAGTGTGTCGGTGCAGTATATTAATAATTTTGCGGGTGTTGTCAGAGGCCTGTCTTCCTGACACGAATCCCACTTGGTCTATATGAATTAGTCTGGGGAGAATAGGGTTTAGCCTGTTTGCAAGGATCTTGCTAAAGAGTTTTAGGTCTGTATTAAGTAGGGAGATTGGTCTGTAGGTACCGCATTGCAGCGGGTTCCTTCCTTCCTTATGGATGATAGCTAAGTTGGCAGCCGAAATAGTGCCCGGGATCGGTGCTCCTTCTAGAAAGGAGTTAAACATGTCGAGTAAAAAGGGAGAGAGGGACAATCTAAATTTTTTTATAATGTGCGTTCGAAAAGCCGTCAGGGCCAGGGGTTTTGGCTATCTTCAGGGTGCTTATGGCTTGCGCCAATTCCTCCTGGGTGATTTTACCATTCAAGGCTTTGAGTTCCTCGTCAGTGAGAGATGGTAGATTGCATCTCGCCAGAAATCGCGCGGTGGATTCTACCTCAGATGGGTCTCGGTTGGGGGGGTGGAGGTTGTAAAGCTCCGTATAATAATTTGCGAATTCTTGGGCAATTTCTTTTTCTATGTAGGTGGTGTGGCCTCCTTTAGTGCGGATTTTTGTGATCTGTGCTTTTGTTTTGATGCCCCGAAGTTTTGATGCTAGGAGTTTGTCGGCCTTATTACCCCTGTCGTAGAACCTCTGATTGGTCCATTTAAGTGTTCTCTCCACTTCTTCTAATTGTGTTTGCTTTAGCTCAGTTCTTGTTTTGTCAAGTGTTCTGAGTAGTTTTTTGGAGGGGGTTTTTTTGTGTTGTTGTTCGAGGGAAATTATTTTATCAGTAAGCGCCTTTTGTGTTTTTAGTTTAGTATTTTTTTGTATGATGCCAATGATATTAGGTCGCCTCTGATTATTGCTTTGTGGGCTTCCCACAGTGTTGACGCAGATCATAGCATTTTTAAAGCTAGGAGAGGTTGGTGTGACCGATTCATGCACCATGAAAGACCAACACTCAGGCGCTGAACATTTATCTGTCAAAAGCTGCCAGCTGACTTTCAAGAGAAGCTGCTTAACTTCCAGCAATACGTCAATCAATTAAGAAAAAAACAAAACTACGAGTTTAAGCAAATATGAAATGCAGATGAAACCCCGGTATTCTTCGATATGCCTCGAAATTATACTGTCAATCCTAAAGATGCTAAAGAGGTCAAGATCATGAGCACGGGTTATGAAAATCAGCGTGTCACTGTGATGCTATGCATTACTGCCGATGGCACAAAGTTGCCACCTTTTATCATTTTAAACCGCAAAACGATACATAAGAATAAGATCTTTCCCAAAGATGTAATTGTGTGTGCACAAAAAAAGGGAAGGATGACGGCTGAGCTGATGGAAGACTGGGTAAGTGTTTAAAAATCGTCTGGAATACACGTCCAGGAGTCCTGCGTAACACACTCAGTATGTGTTACACATAACATGAAGCTGAAGGGTTTGGATGTGAGTAACAGCAAGTTTAGCCATGATTTAACAAACATAACGTTAAATCCCTGCGTTAAGTATAACAGAGGTTTGTAGATATGCAAAAGAGGTGTTCCCTCTAACAATGCATATCATTCTCACTAATGTTTGTTATAGTAACACAAAGGCTCCTTACAGCTGAAAACAGCACTTACCACATCGTTACTGAGCTATGAATATCTTTGTTAGCCCTTAAGTGAAGGTAACATCTCGTTTAGTCACTATGGATCTTTCTGGATGTGCCTCACTGTTTCGAGAAAGTGGAGAGTGAGATACTTTTAGTAAAATGATTATAGCATAAGTAAAAGGTCAGTAGATAGGGGTCAAACATAAAGGTGGTTTTGGATCAAGGCATGCATTTGAGCCTAGACTGTATAGTTATAGAGAAAAGGATAGAGAGGTTGAGGATGACAGCACTGTTACGGGACCAGACGATTACACAGGGATTGAAAGTACCAAACAGAACAAAGTAGTTAAATAAACTGAGTTTTTTTTTCATCCGGAGCAAACAGGAGCAACACAATGCGCAAATACAGGCTCAACTCACCAAAATAGAGGGTTACAGTGGGAATCTTTGCTCACTAGGTACTGGGCGCAGACATAGCTAGTTTACTCAGCATTTCTTCCACAATCTGTCCACCTCAAAGTATCACAATACCTTGGGATGATAGTCTCTCAGTTCTCGATTCAAATTTCCCGCTAGTCTGTGACACTAAGACTAGCTATGAACCACCAGATAATTTATGGAGCTCTGATCGGCGTCAACTTACATACTTTCCTGGCCTCCATCTAAAACCATAGAAAACCGGCGGCCGACCAATTAACGAAGAAATTGTCTTTGCTGAGCCAATCAGATGTAGAGGGCTTGTCTGAGACTGACCAATCAGGTCCGTAAGTGGTGATAGGGGTTTAGGGCAGCCCACGAGGGCAGGCTTAATGAGGGTGGGAAATTCAAACTGTCCAATGGGAATTGAGCCGACTGGGCTAGGACAAAAGCCTTGGTTCCTACTTTCAGCCTGATACCTCCTGCAGAGATAGGCACCTCAGTATCAGGAAGGAACAATGCCTCTGCACTTGGAATACACAGGTCCGCCAACAGAAATCATGGGGCCCAGGACAAATGAAAGGAGCAGGCCTTCCCCCGAACCCATAGCGCACTCCCCTCCCCCGAACCCATAGCGTACCTACCATGAAAAAATATCTTTTAGCGCGCAACTTTTACCTAACTGTTTTCTTATTGTGATACAGAAAAAAACATTACAATGCAACCTGTTTATTTTTATATTTTCAACAAAAGACAGATGACTGCCTGCCTGGGTGGGTGGGTGAGTGAGTGGGTGGGTGAGTGGGTGAGTGAGTGACTGGGTGGGTGGCTGAGTGAATGACTGGGTGGATGGGTGAGTGACTGGGTGGGTGAGTGACTGGGTGGGTGGGTGAGTGGGTGGGTTTTAGTGGGTGGGTTAGTCACTGGGTGGGTTAGTGACTGGGTGGGTTAGTGACTGGGTGGTTGGTGACAGTGACCAGCTGGTGGGTGACTGTGACTGTGACTGGGTGGTGGGTGACAGTGACTGGGTGGTGGGTGACAGTGAAAGTGGGTGACTGTGACTGGATGGTGGGTGACTGGGTGGTGGATGACACTGACTGTGACTGGGTGTTGGGTGACTGTGACTGGGTGACAGTGACTGTGTGGTGGGTGAGTGACTGGGTGGTGGGTGACAGGGACTGGGTGGTGGGTGACAGTGGGTGGTGGATGACAGTGGGTGGTGGGTGACTGTGACAGTGGGTTGTGGGTGACAGTGACTGGGTGGGCGATTTACCTTGACCGGGTGGGTTCTGCTTCCTTGCCACCAGCCGCTTCCCCTCCTGCCCCCGAAATCCCAGTGGCAGCTGCACGGGGTGCAAGGTGGGCTCGGGGGAGGAGGGCGCGGGAGGTGGGCTCGGGGGGCGCGCAGGTGGTGGGTGGCTGGGGGGGCGCGAGACTGGCGGCCGGCTGCTGCATCCCCCGCAGCTGTTGCATCCCCCGCGGCTTCTGCAGTGTTGGCGCGCGTAGGTGGGCTCGGGGGGCTGAAACTGGCGGGCGACTGCAGCACCCCCCCGCGGCTGCTGCTGGGTTGACGCATGGGAGGTGCGTGCGGGAGGTGGGCTTGGGGGGGGGGGCAAGGCGCAAGACTTGGCAGGTGGCTCCAGCATCCTCTGCGGCTGCTGCCCGTTGAGGGGGATCCTGGGTTGGCGCATGCACGTGGGGGGATCTTGGGTTGGCGCTTCCCCACCCTCCGTCCCACTGTTGGGAGCAGGAGGGTGGAGCGGGCCCACAGGCAGCAGGCCGGACACCCTGCGAGACCTCGGCTCTGTGCATGAGCATGGGGAATCGCCGCCATTTTTTTAAAATATATATATTTTTAAATATAATGGGCAGGGCCGCGCAGGGGGCCCAGCCGGTCCTGGGACGCTTGTACCCTTTGTCCCCCCCTGTTGGCGGCCCTGGGAATATATGTTCCCCCAACATAGGTCCATGCCCTCCCCTACTTTCCCAGTGTTCCTAAACACTTCACCTAGCCTAAATCAGATAACAGCCCCAGGTTTCATTGTGTGCTGGCCAGGCTGAGTGAATTACCACCCCAGACACAATGAAGCAGAGCAAAATATACATAGCAGGATACACAAGTGGAATAAACTGTCTTACATGGGGAAATTAAACCATGTACTGGGTAGCCATTTTGGCTACCTAAAATGGCCAGCTCCTGATAAAGATGCATCAGCAGAGATGGTAAGGAGAAAGATTTGCTCGGGTCCATCACACAAGAAACAGTCAACTGTCAGGGAGTTCTTTCATATGAAAATTATGTTCTATAAGGTGTCAGTGTCCATTTAAAACGTTGTCATCCTCATCAACAACCTGCCTGATGTTCTTCATGGAGATCCCATGGTCACATGCATTCTAATATCTGAATACTATATTTGAGCTACAATGCTACTAGAGCCATGATGTCAAAATAAACTGCTCTTTTCTCTCCCAGAAGTCACCCACATCAATGCCTATAAAAAGCGACGTATCAGCCTAGTATCTGACAAAAAAACAAAACTTGTTCAAACCTGTTGAGGCTATACCACCCAGCCCTTCTGCTTCTCCTTAGCTGACAGTGCTATAAACCATGTTCCCCTAATAGTCACTAATGCACGTTAGAGCATAACCCCCTTAGTATGACCACAGGCACCTTGGGGCAGATTAATAACAAAGGATTTTTGCTATTATTGTAGTGTTAGATATGCATCTATGCTATTGATTCGCCAGGCCAGCACAGGCTAATGGCAATTCTATGCCCATGCTACCAAATACCATCCAGAAGAAGTTTCTGCAGGAAAAGTCATTTCAAACCTACCGAGGTAGATATGTATGAAAGTGAGCAAGGCCATGAAGACTTCTTTTGTGCTACAGTATCTGCTAATTTAACCACAGATACTTTGACAAGTGTCCCAGGCTAAACTGAAGACTACATGACAGTAGTCTTCGTAGATGCCCGTTCGGTGTGTTTCGTTTTACCCTCTTTGTCAGAATCAGATGCAGGTCCGGCTCCCAGGCAAGCTGCTCTGTGTATCACTGGATTCAACAAGAAGAATACCGGTGTCAATTTCTTGCGGACTAGGAAAATCAATTAAAAAAGGACTGACGCACCTTGGAATTTACCCAGGTTTTATCGTTTCTGATAAAGGCGCTAACATTGTACAGCTTGTCTTGGCAACTCTGTGCACATACCTTGTTTGGGCGCCCAATATCAATCTGATTGTACAGAGGTTTCTTTAAAATTACAGGACTATACAGAAGACGATGTCAATGGCACACAGCAATTTCAGAGTTACAATGTGTCATTTAAGCTATGCACCTTCCAGTGTCTTCTCTAAATAAATAATTAGTCCTGGTGGCCACATTGTTAATGAGTGTTGCATGAGGCTGTTGCCCACAAATGTGGAGATTTTAGTATTCATTAGGAGGGACTAAAGCCTCAAACATGAATATGGCACAAAACAATTTAAAATAGATCCCAATTCAAGCAGAGCTTGTCATTTTAGTTGATGATCATGATGACCGTGACATGGACAGTTAGGAAAAAGACCATGATATCATCTAAAAGGTACTCTTTGTTGCTGACTGGCAGTAGCATTCTTACAAATTACACCATTTTAGCATTTCCCTGCTTATTTTGAATTTTAGCCATCTTTTTGTACAAATCAAAAATACCAGTGAAAATACCCAACCTTACTGTAAATATTAATATCACTAGTCTCTAAATGGATAAATATTTAAAGAGTTGAACACTTTCTTGAAATGTAATACAAAGAACATGCTACATGTTTTATTTTTCTGATTACAGTTATACCTTTAGAATTTAGTGACTGTCAACTGTTTTATCTAATTAAATAAGCTGTGTTTACAGAGAACATGTAACTTAAATGTACATCCATCACATAAATATTAAGAAACTGGCCAAATATGTTGCATTCTGCGTTACGTAATATTACTCAACAAATAACATCTCACATCCACTACAATAACAAATGAAGCAGCTGTTACAAATGTATTTACTATTAAATGTCAAATAGTCAAGCATTTGTTCTTGCCCACATTAATACAACAGAAATGCCACAAATGGAGAAAAGTTGATTAAGACTCAGATTGTAGAAGTTAAAGGTAACTATAAAATATGCTCTTGTATTCTTGGAACTTGCTACTTATATTGTAACTGTGATTTCTTTCTTTGATGTTCACCCTATATCTCAGAGTCCTGATGTTGGCCAAACACTTTCTACACACATTATTCCTTGTATCTCTACTCTCCTCCTTCTAGATTATAAGCTCCTTGGGGATGGAACCTTCTTCCTATTGTCTGTATTAACATGAATGAAATAGAAATATATCTTAACATACAGTATACTGTATGTACTCTTTTGTCATTCAATGTTATTGTCCTCCAACATTGTACTGCACTGCAGAATATGTTACATACTGTAGTAGATGAGGTTGAAAAAAGATATGTATCCATCAGGTTTAATCTATGCTAAACTTAGACGATGGATACTTATTTTATTTATATTTATAGTATGTTCATGCCATACACATAAAAGATAATAATAAAACTATTTCTCATGCATGGCTTGGTGAGATGAAGGGCATTAGGGCTCCTCAAGATGTCTTGTTGAGAGTCACATTAGGCCACTTGCTATTGGTTTGCAGCAGAATCAGGGGTTCATACTACCGGCGCTCATTAAATATTAGTTATCAGTTAAACTGATGCTTTCCAAAAAATATTTATTTATTATTCAACAATAAAACTAATGAAGAATCTGTTGCTATGCACCAGAAAAACTGGGACAGTTGTAATTTCCATACAGTACTCTTCTCAAATTCTCTCTCTCCCCTCCCCCCATTCTCTCCTCCACTTCTCTGTCCCCTCCTCTCTCTTTATCTTCCCCATTGTCTCTTCCACTGCTCTCTCTCCTTCCTCTTTTTCTCTCTCATCCCCCTTTTTCTCTCTCCACCCTTGTTCTCTCTCGTCCCCTTTTTCTCTCTGCGGGACCAGCACATACTTACTGTACCAGTGTTTAAAATCTAATGAAACTGCTGAAGCAGTGAGACATATTAAGTAGTATGAACAAATTTGTCCTAGTCTAGGCTATTTAGCCAGATGACCTCACAATTGGGTGGAGAAGAGCCAGCTAACCCTCACCCAGGAAACTTGAGGCATTGATTATTTTACTAGTAGTGATAAGGAAGCACACACATCCTCCTTAATTTACAAGTCTACATTTTGACTTCCTTTCTTTTATTTCAGCCTACATATAGCATCTACCTTTTGAAATACGTTAAAATAGTTGTACCCACTGATTTAAAAATATTAGTCTTTCCTAAAATCAGTACATTTTCATCTGCATACAAGTTTAATGAGGACCTGTATCTAGTTTGTGCTGTGCTGGGGGAAAGCACTAACCAGATACATCCATACCATCAAAAAGTAAAAAGAGGGCAATTAGTACAACAACAAAATGTGCCAATACAACATTGGAATTTTATGGTACTATTGTGTTCTTCGATATACAATATTGTGGTTTGCAAAACATTGTGTTACATATTACAAAGTTGTATCATCAAGTTACAATTTTTGTACAAATGGACAACGTGCATTAATTGATTGTAATCTGCTCACCACACACTTTCATGTAACCATGAAGCAAATATGACTGACCTGAACTTTATTTACATCTATTTATTTATACAGCTAAACCCCGTTATAGCGCGGTCGGATCGGGTGGCCCCCGGGGTCGCGCTAATTTTAATAAAAAATGGCCACCGTGCACCTGATCGGGAGGGAGTGAGGAGGGAAGGAAGGAAGAGGTGGCCGGAAGCCCTACACGTCCCCTAGCAACGGCGAGTCCAGCCGCAACCTGCTCCTTACCTCCCACCACGGCATCCATTTCCTCCACCCCCCCAGGCCCCCACACCTACCGGCCCTCCGCGGCATAGCCCACGCGGCTCTCCGAGTCCCAGCCTGCTCCTCACTCACCCCCCCCTCCTCCTGACACCCCCCCTCCTCCCGACACCCCCCTCCTCCCGACACCCCTTCTCCTCCTGATGCCAGCTCCGCTCCGATCTCAACAGCCGACACCAAAGGTAGGGAGGTGGAGTGGGAGGTGTGGTGTAGTGTGTTGTGGGTGCTGTGTGCTGTGAGTGCTGTGTGCTGTGACAGTGTGCTGTGAGAGTGTGCTGTGAGAGTGTACTGTGAGTGCTGTGTGCTGTGAGAGCTGAGTGCTTTGAGAGTGTGCTGTGAGTGCTGTGTGAGCTGTGTGCTGTGAGAGTGTGGGCTGTGAGCAGTGTGCTGGGAGTGTGTGCAGTGTGCAGTGTGTGCAGTGAGTGTGTGTGCAGTGAGTGTGTGTGCAGTGAGAGTGTGTGCAGTGAGAGTGTGTGCAGTGAGAGTGTGTGCAGTGTGCTGTGAGCAGTGTGCAGTGAGAGTGTGCAGTGAGAGTGTGGGCAGTGTAGTGTGTGCAGTGAAGAGTGTGTGCAGTGTAGAGTGTGTGCAGTGTACAATGTGCAGTGAGTGTGTGCAGTGAGTGCTGGGAGTGTGTGCAGTGTGCAGTGAGAGTGTGTGCAGTGAGAGTGTGTGCAGTGTGCAGTGAGAGTGTGTGCAGTGAGAGTGTGTGCAGTGTGCAAAAAAAATATAACATTTTTTTTAAACGGGAGCCACGTGAAAACCGCGTTATAACAGATTTCGCATTATAACGGGTCGCGCTATAATGGGGTTCACCTGTATATGAATGATATGATAAAATTGCAGAATAAATCATATGTACTCCATGAAAAAGAGGCATGCCATATGATTTGAACCTCTTAACTATCAAGGTCCCAGGTTACTAACGTAGGTTATACTCATTTCTCTCTTATGGGCTATTGAACAAGTGTATACACCACAATCCTTGCTTGTGTGGCATGTGTGTACCACAGGTATTGGCTTGTATAATAATGACCAGGGCCTTAAGTCCAGCACAATTCTTACACGTTCCTATATCAGAAGGCAAGGCAAGATTATAAAAAGTTATGCTATTTCTTTTTCAAATAATCCACTCTGGTGAAATTACCCTACATATAGTACCTGATGCCTTGGAGGTTGCGGAAAGTTACCAAGTTTATGACATTTGGTGCAGATACAACAACAACAAATAACGTTTTAGACATAGTCGCCATATCCTCCTATCTATTCCCATCTATTCCTAAAATGGTTGCCAAAGTTTTTTTTCAACAAATGTCACAGAGAGGATGGTCACTGAATTGAAGGTAACAAGACCTCATGTCACTGTTATTCAAAACATGGAAATGCAGTGTTGTACTATAAAGGGAAAAAAACTGTGGTGTCATGGAAAACCGAGGTAAAGGGAGAGAAAACTAAATATATTCCTAACTGGGACACATAACTATTCAATTGCTTTATTTTATTCTCTACTTACTGTACCTAGAGCTCATGCTCTGTAGAAAAAAATACTTGCAATAGTACAAAGATGAATATCTTTTTTTCCCCCTGTATGACTGCGGCTTGCTTTTTTCCTAATGTAATTTACATAATTTCAGATATGGTTTTCATACGAATGAAAAAGAAAATTCTGATCAATCCTGAAGCCCTGGAGAAAAAAATTGGTTTCCGAGCCAGCTGCCAGACATAAATTAAACTTAACTTTATTGTATAGAATGACGGTAGTGTATGAACCTTTAAAGAATAGATTTCAAGATTAGCACACAAACCATTGCACATAGACAAATGAAAAGGGATGAATATGAAAAGGTGGATCAATTTAACTCAGAAAAGACCAAGGGAGGAAAAAGGGACAGCGCGCACTGTATTTCCTGAATATGAAAACATACCTGTCCATTTAGTTACTGGGAACAGCTCACAGACTTTATGAATTTTGTTAACTGCTCCAAAGGGAAGCTGAACTAGCATGTCTGGAAGCAGTGAGATGTATTCATATCAGCATTTCATTTAATAGCGTCACCCCTGGAGAGGCCACACCAGCACTGAATCAGTTGCTGAACAATTTCCTACCAATTTAAATTCACTTCATTATGCTGTGATGATGCTTCCCTGTTCTAGAGAAGATTTTAGTGCTGTTCATTTGAATAGATCTGTACTCTTTTCCAGCACTGCACTGCTGAGAAGCTTCACAGTACATTGTGTAAGGGCATTTGTCTTGATCCATCCAGTGGATAGAAAACAGAGTGTTATTAAAAAGATGGCGCTTATCGAATATCCAGAGAGCCCAAGGCAGAAGTCGTGTACCCCAAAGAAGTGTCTGTCCGGTGCTAATAGTGAGAAACCCTCAACCAACCATACCAGGGAAGCGGAGCCAGAACCAATGAGTGGCGATCCCTTGACCAGCCCTGAAAATGCCCTGAAAATTGCCATTCGTGACTGTGATCTGCTCCGGGAACAATTGAAACTTGAGAGGGAAGATAATGCTGAGCTACAGAAGACTGTTCTCGCAATGTACACTGAATCTGGAACAGAATTGGACGATCTCAAGTCTGAGCTAGATGCTGCAAACATTACTAATGCCACCATAGTGGAAAAGCAGAGCCAATCCGATAAAATGATGGCTAAACTGAAGCGGAAGTATGAGGAGGCACTGATGGAGATTACAGTCTTTCAGCAAGAGGTTCACAGTCTTCGCCTAGAACTGAATGCCTCACAACAAGAGGTCAACAGTGTCCGGACAGAGGTGGACGTATCCCAGAAGGAGGTTCATACACTCCGCACAGCACTGGATGCCTCACACCACGAGATCGGCAGCTGCCACACAAAACTGGAAGTCTCCAAAAAGGAACTTCACAGTCTCGCTGAGGAGCTGGACAATTCTAAAAAAAATATTGTCAATCTTAATATAGATCTCAAAGTCTCTCAGAAGGAGCTTCAGACACCCAACCTAGAGAGAGATGGAAGTCTCACACCAGGAGACAGTCAGTCTCCAAGCAGAGGTGTGAAAATGGAAGGCGGACTACAAGGAGGCCCTGAATATTACAGAGACTGAAAAAAGAGAAAATTTAAGACTAAAAAAAAGAAAATTCTGAGATGACAGACCACGTCAATGGAAAGAATGAAAAGCTCCGTGAGTTGGAAAAAATAAAGACATTTCTGGAAGGTGAAAAAGTTGAAGCAGAGCACCGACTGCAGAACCAACTACAAGGTCTGCATACACACCTCCAGAATACCGAGGAGAAGTAGTGAACTCTGCAGGAAGAAAATCTGCAGGCTGCTAAAGAGGTACAAGCGCTGCAGGAACGTCTGAATACCCAGTGCGTCCCCACAGAGCAGTATGAGGAGCTAAAGGCCACGCTGTATGTCACCAGAGCCTCGCTGAAGGCGGAGCTTAGAGATCAGGGGACTCTGTATGAGCGGGAGCAGGAGAAGGCCCAGAAACTGGAGCAAGACCTGGAGAGACAGAGAGTCTGTTCCATCCCCTTGAGTCAGTACACCAAGGAGAAAACAGACGCAGCGGCAACCTTGACGACAAAAATTACAGAGCTCCAGAATATGAAGGAGACACTGATACAAACTCAGAGAAAGCAAAGTGCATAGATAAATTCCCTGAGAAGAGACTTGCAAGATGCACTCAAAAAACAGGAATCTCTCACGGAATAGATTACAGTACTACAAGACAAGTATTGACCCTGACCAAGCGTCAGTGTCCCACAGCCACGAAAACCCAAAGAAATAAGGGTACAGTAAGAGCTGGGGACACCACTCACCTAAAAAACCACCTAAGCAAGCACTAGCTAAACCTCTGCACACATCTCTTACAACCACACCGACTCGCTGGCTTTTAATGACAGATTCTCAACTGCAGTCCGCAAGAGCCCCCCAGGGTTATCCCTGCTTCAGCACAGGTGACAGGTGGTTCAACCGTATACAGTATATACAGTATGTTACATGATGGCAGCAGCTGGAGGAGGGTGTGACGCGGTACAGTACGTGTTCTGTGTGTGGCATGATTCCAGTGTGTGTACAAAGTACTGTACACTAAATGACGGATGTTCACAGGGTGGTACACAGTACAGAGCACACACCGTAATTGTTTCCCCAGTATTGGGCTCTATCTGCCATACCACTATCTGTGTGTTGTATCTCAATACATGTTTACTGTAAATGTAGACTGTAGATAGGTCTGGCCAAGAGATATACATTAGATTAAAAAAAAAGGTCTATCTGTGATGAATCAGTGCTATTGTTACCTACAGCCGATATTTTTCTCCTTGTGTGCTGTTAGCAGTTTAGGGTAATTCAACCCCTCATACTGTACAGTACATTATAACTATACCAATATACTGTATATAGCAACATATCTAATTGCTCAGGTATTGCACTATGTATCCTGTAAAACAGGCTATGTATGTGTATTTGATGCCTAAATATCTTGATACAATCTATCCTGCATATACTGTATCATCACTGGCTAGGTTGTATCTCTATAATATTGCTAACGCACTACTGTACTGTGCCTTGAGCCCTGGAGTTGGGCACCCCTGATTTACAGTATGTACTCTGTATTGACCAATTTTACGTTTGCACCTGAGCTTGATTACTCATTTACAGTATAATACACACTAATGATTATTAGGAAGGAAGGACACCCACAGTATTTTTTCTATTGGTATAGAATACAGTAAGTTACCACATTGATATCCAATGTGTTTATTGCCTTACTGTGTTTCCTTAAGCACATTTAATGTAGTGCATATTTATGCTGTTTAAACTGTTTAAACACAAATGACCCTAGTACTTTATTTACAGTACCACTGTAAGTTTATTTTATTTACTGGTAAATGGGTAAAACACAAACACACCAAAAGGTATTTATATAAAAAAAGAAAACCTTTATTTTTCAATACAGAATCAAATGAAAAAGTGTAATACTGTAATTGTTTTCTTATTTTGACCCGGTTGGCTATTCTTAGCATTCTTGTTCTGTAAAAGATAGAGACAATATTAAATATTTATATTGACCTGCACACCACCAATATTAGTAATCACATTTTAATTTTTAACTTGGGAGGTTCTCTCATTTTGCTGTATGGCAAATATGCACTGTGGTTGTTTCCCCTCATACTGAGGTAAAAGGAAAGGTTCACAATGTAGTGCTAGGACCTGCATATTTCGTTATACCTTGGCGTTGGTATGCAGGCTTATGATGCTTTGGGCCAAAGGGTTTAACTAAATAACCAAGAAAATATTATTTTTGAAGTATTTAACTTTATACTTATTACCATGTTTTGTCAACTGGATGTAGCATTGGGCTCCCCTGACTTTTGTTGTATACATTTGCCACGCTCAGTAGCACTCCTTTTGAGACACACACACACACACACACACACACACACACACACACACACACACACACACACACACACACACACACACACACACACACAATGTGGTGGGTGTTGGGGTTTGAGCTTACTGGGAAAGTGTATGTTAATACAATGGGTTTCTTATCTGCTCTTTCATTAATTGCTGAAAAAATCAGATATTTGATGGTGCAGTTGGGTCGTTTATAAGAAGTGGCCATTAGCAGTTGTCTGCCTCAAGGAATTACTTGAAGACAATATGTAGGCACGCATTCACACATGAACATTTTTTATTTAGTTAAATAAAACGGAAATAACCACCATTTTGATAACGTCTTGAGTGGCCAAGGCCATAAAACAATGCTGCTTTGTAAAACATACACTACCACGGACACCTGTTTTCAGACATAAACATAAGGCCTGAGCGGCGTCCTCCATAGGCAAAGACATACACTATGCCATCTGCCGGACAGGCGCCGAAATGCAAACAAACATCAGAATTCTGTCTAGCATATTCCTGTGAAAATCTAGGTGTGAATAACAACACGAAAAGTTGCTTTGAGCTAAATGGGATGTATATTTATTATATCTTAATTGTATCTGCCAAACATAACGATTGATGTTCGCACTTTTGTTGAGTTGAGCCGGAGAAACAAGCAAGACATATCTGTTTTTATGAAACAAAAAAACCTGCGCTCATAAGTGATCAGTGATGGGTGATAGTGACTTAGAAATAAGGTATAAATTACAACCTGATAAGGGTGAGGTTTTGTGCTGCTGGTCAATTAGGATGGCTCAAACACCAGGCTACATGGAAACAGAGAAAAGACAGCGCAAAAAAAACATAGTGTAGTATATTTAAAAAACTATTTATCGGGTGGGGGTTAGTGTTGCACGTACATCAATAAAAAAGTTTAACAGCATGACATGTTAGGGACATGTTACCACTCGGCGGGGACAGCAGGACACGGACAGATGTATCTTGGACTTCCTCCCTCTAGCTGCTGGTATCCAGGAGCGGTGTACACTGGCGACACGTTTTATTGAAGTGCGGCCGGTTCCGCAAGCCGGGAGATTTCCCGGCTTGCTAGTGGCATCCCCTCGGCGTGCCGCGCGTCACCGATGCGCGGTCACGCGTCATCGGGTGCCTGCGCCCCCTGCACGCGCGTCCAGGGCTCCCCGAGGGAGCCCTGGTGTCCCGCGATGTGGGGGACGGCGGCAGGGGGTTCCGGGTGACCCGGCAGCGGGAGGAAGAAAGCCCCGATCGGAGGGCGCTCCTCCGCTGCTTCGGCGCGCGCCCGGCACCCTCCGGCGCGCGCCAGGTTACTGCTGCGGCCGAGAACGGGCAAATGCTCGAATAAACTCGGCCGCAGCAGTATGCAGCTCCACTTTAGGGAGCCTTCCCGTGTGCTGAAGGTACTCCAGCCGGTGGTTCAGAAGGGGTGATCTCCTAGTCGCTTCCTGGTTAGTCCACGCTTACGTCTGACGTCATCTAGCGGCGTCTCTCAGCCGGTCGCGTCTTTAGTGCGTCTCTCCTCAACGATAGCTTATCGAGTGGTTAGGAAAGTCCCGAACAAGTCTCACATAGAACAAGTGCAATAATATATAACCGCAATGGGAGTAGATATAGAAAATGAAGGAACGCGCCCTCTCCTACGTGTTTCTTACTTTCGTACTTCTTCAGGGAATAAAATATTTAAATATTAAATTGAATATTAATTGAATATTAATTGAAATTAAATATACTATACTATGGTTTTTTTGCGCTGTCTTTTCTCTGTTTCCATATCTGTTTTTATGCTTATGTCAATTTCCATTGTTGTGTATTTTAGTTTAGGATATCCCATACATTTTATTTCTGTCAATATATATTTTTTAATTCATTAATACTTATTATTAATACTTGGGTAATTTAACAATTCTTCTTTGTAATTTATCATTTGTGAATTCCCATCTGGGTGGGGGACAGTTAGTATTTTGTGATCCTGTTCTTCCTGTTTTTTTGCAGTTGCTATTTAGGATCTGGAGCACCCCCTATATTTAGGTTTCCCTTCAAAAGTTTATTCATTTTATTTTAGTACTGTACCTTGAGTATTACTCCATTTTCTTTTTTTTTTAATCACCTGATAGCGTAAGAAATTCAATTGAAATGGTTAGTAAAGTAAAATACCACTACAGTAAATTGAGAGATATAAACCTAATTTTCTGCCACGGGGTAAACAAATATATTTTTCCAAATATACAAGTAACATATAAATATAAATATGCAGCACTCAAAAACATATTCAGGCCACAAAACATATTTCTTAAATACACACATGCTATCACAAAAAGGGGCAACTCTCCGGGTGACAACATAAAGCTAGACCATCACAATGTTGAGCAAGTACTGTATGGGGACACCCGCTTTTGTAATATCACAACATATGCAATCTTGTCCATACTGTAATTATTCATTTATAATACGTTTTACCAAGAAATAATACATTGAAAGTTACAGTACCTCTTGTTTTCAAGTATGCCCTGGGCACAGAATTATGGTGACAATACATATTTACATTCAATTTACAGATACAGTATGTCATGGACTGTTAGAGATAATATATGATCATTGGCGTAGTTTGTTTGGTTCCAAAATTACAGAATATGTATATGTGTTTCACTAAATCATTCATTATTGGTATGGTATGACTCTGTGGGAGTCTTTATCTCGTTTGTTATTTCTTGTTCCATTCCTGATCTTGGTTCGATATACAGTATTTGAAAATGTGTTACTCTTTGTTAATGGTTAAGAATAATAAAATAAAAGTGGCAAAAGAAGATAGATTATAAAACAGTATATTTTTGGTGTAGGGGACCAGTAAAAATTACAACAAGGATGCAGTATAAAATCGCTCACTGCTACTGAAGCACCCCATATGGTGCGCATTTAATGCTTAAACATTGGTTTTTAAGGAGTGGAAAATAATGTTAAATTGCTGATACAAGTCCATATTGGTTCCTATGCCATGAGACATTTTAGGAACCATTCACTTTTCCATCTTTAATTTAGAATGCTCTTTGATCTGCAATAAGTTCTAATTATGGTTAATATATATATAATATATATTCAAAAGGGGAAAACATGACTAAATGCATTTTGCACCATTTAGTTGTCTCTCAGGTAAAAGGTGTCATAATGTATATTTTTTTTACAAGAACAAAGCACATTGGTACTAGGCATCTGAAAGCCATTTACACAGAACAGTAACTTGTCCATCTGGACTATTTTTTTTATTATTAGTCTGTTTTCTATTACCTGTTGGAATGTTGGCAAGGGAGTGAATGACTGTAGTTCTGCACATAAATCTGAACATCCTGGGCAACAGAGTCAGCTAACAAAGATGTTTCAAATCATCAACCCACTTGAATAGAACTGAAACTAGTAGACGACTTGTTTTGCATTATATGCTGAAGATCCAAGTTGTTTTGAATTTGGCTTTGAATTAATTGGAACATTGTGAATCAGATTGCAACCAGGAGTTCATATAAAATATAGTGGCAGGTTACAGGAGCAGCAGGGATATAATAATTACAGTATTATATTATTCAGTTAATAAATAATTAAATTTCGCAACAATTATTGCTATAGCATTTGCTTGTTAATGCTGGTTAATGTAATTTATATATATTTATCACCATTGGGTTTTACATAATAATCCTTATGAAAAACAAATACATTCTCTCAAAAACTCATTAAAGTACCACAGACACAGTTCTGTATTAAGACAAGTTTGTCCAGTATCAGCACCTACGAAAAAAAAATGATGTTTACATCTGGATATTACAACCCTTTAGTACCATATGAATCAAGTAATTAAAAACCACTGTAAAGTTTGACAAATGTATTCTCTTGCTGCAGGAACGCCGGTTGAATACTGTGGACTTGGATATGGGGATTGACATGGGAAATGTCAGAAATACTTTTTCATCCAAAGAGTCGCAGATGCAGGAAACAGCATCCCAGTGGAGTTGGTGTGAGAAAAAAAAAGTATCTAACTGTATTTTAGTATATGAGAAAATAAAATCCGGGGATGATGTTTTCTGTAAAGTTCCCTGCGAACTGTAAGAAAATGACAAATTCATCCAAATGTTCCTCTCTCTCTCTCTCCCCTCCCTTCCGAGAGTTGTATATCCAGGTTATACTTTACTTAGCTGTTCAAAATCTGTGTCCAACATTCTTTGAAACTCCCTTGATGGAGATCATGTTAGACACATGGGCCCTCAGTCAGTAAGCTGCAATAGTTCCCATCCGGTGCTATCAAAGTCCCACTGTAGTCAATCGCTTGATCGGTGGCATCAGATTTGACTGAATAAGGGCCATTGAATGGTAAGAAGCTGGAAAATCAGTGGACCATACTGTAGTATTGATCTGCTTCTTCATTTCTTTATTGTGTTGTTGCCCCTTAGCACTGAAGGTGTAAGTATTTGTCACAGCCAATCCCTAGCAAAGCAATGTGAGCATGAGAGCTCCCATATACTGTACTGTAGTTATTTATACAGTCTCCATGAAAGGAAAGGATTCTTTAATGTAACACACATTTCCCAGATTTTTGTTGTTGTTTATTTTGTAATAAAAGATATGTTCAGAATTGCATTTGTAGGTTGAAAAGCAATACTTCTGTAACAGTGTTTCCCCCACCCGGTGGGAGATTTGATACATACTCCACTCTGTCCATATAAATGGACCTGCCTACCTTCCACTTATTCAGATAATAATCAACTACTGTACTTCGTCACTTACAGTGGAGGAATTAGGATGGGCCCTTCTAGGAAATACCCTGGCTACAGGCGCTATCCCTAGGGACAATTCCCAATCAGACTCGGAGAACTCACTAGACAAAATCATCCCAATCCCCTTCTGTGACGATGGGGAGGATTTGGCCCGGGATTAAAGGGGTTACACCCCATTTGGCCATCCCCTGACCTCACCAGGGAGACAAGGGGTTAACTGGGCTGAGGTCCAGAAATGTGATTTAACCCTTGTTGTAACATGAAAATGTGTATTCCCCTGTTCCCAGGTTTTATTGTTATATCAGTGTCTGCATCACACACACACTAGGATCCATCCGGGAGTACAAGGGTTAATAGTTCTTTAATGATTATAGCCCTTTGTGTAATTTTCCCGCCTTTCCAGGCACCATTTTGCAGGGTCCCATAGGCCGCCATTAGGGCTCAATGCATTCTAATGGCGAATCTTGCTGTTTTGGTCCTGTTTCCTGTGAAGACCAGCAGATGGCGTCCGAGAGGAGGAGCGGCGGTTTCCCATTGTAAGTCAATGGGCCCATTGACTTCAATGGAGATTCCTCAAATGAGCTTTCGAGGAACGAGTTGGCTGTCGTCCAAACCGCAAAACCGCAAAGCGGATACTTTTTCTAAAAGAGAGCTTTGATCACTTATTAGCCAAGTTCAACAACAAGTGGCGTGGGAATAAACAGTTCTAGAGCACCTAGAAATAAAATTCTTTTTGCCCCTAGTTCCTAGGCCTCCCCCCACTCAACCACCACCGGGTCCCCGAATCCTGGACCCCTGATAAGGGTCAAACCGAGAAGAGCGAGTCGCGCCATAGGTTCCAATGGCGGCGGCAGAAACAGCTCAAGAAAACGGCTAAGTGTGAAAAGCTGAAATTTAGGAATCCATAGCTCCGGTTCCGGAGGGTCCAGAGGGCCAGGGTTTGAGGTACCTGTAGTCACTGCTTCGGCATCGCTGCAGAACCATCCTTGACCCTCTTGGACCAACCCGACGGAGTATGGACCCCTTGAAAGTTTGGGACTTTTCCCATAGACTTCAATGGCGGCCAATTTCCATTGACAGGCTATGGCGGAAAACCCCCATTGACTTCAACGGCGGCGTGGCCCCGTTGAAAGTCTATGGCGGTGGATTCCCATAGCCGCCAACGGCGGCTGTTTGCCATTGAAAGTCTATAGTGGCGAAGCCCGTTGTTTTCAATGGGGATTTAGTGGCATCCCCAGGCATGTATCAAAATGTGTTCCCATGTTAGTGAGTGGCTACAGGTAATTGAAAACCAATCACCTGTACTTAATGTTAAGGATAGGGTTACAAAAGGTTTATAAACGGTTGTCCACCCTTTATCCTGTGTTGTTCTTCTATACCATCTTGATTGCTGAGAGAAATGCTATGCAATGTCAGCATGCAAGGCCTTTTCATGGCTTTTCGTGTCTTGGGATGATGAAGATTTGCTGTATGAACTGCCAGTCCAGATGTGACTGTTTCATCATTTCCATCGTTGTGTCCATATTTTGCCTGTTATTTGTATAATCTGTTGTGTTCACCTTTATCTAGGAATAAATTATATTTTATCATATCTAAGTCTCGTCCCAGTTCAACCCAGTTATATATATTTTATTATATTATATATATTTGGTGTAAATTGCAGCCTGTCATAAGCTATCGTCACAGGCTTGTAATTAACTGGTGGCAGTGGCGGGATTGAACTGGACCTGTATTACTAGTGTTCTGCGGGATACTGTAATATAGTGGGAACTTGATGGTAATTGCAAGTTCCTGGGACTAAAGATATTGAACACACAGTGTACAACATATAACACAAGATATGGCACCTCCTCACTGTTCCCCTACTTGTGAGAAGCATTGCCTCCAGAACCAAAGTGCCGGCCATCCGTCTGACTGGAGCCGGGCACCGAGATCGGAGGAGTGCATCAAGTCGGCGCGGGGACCAGCAGCCAGCAAGGCTGAGAGAGACAGCGATCGGTGAGCATGAAACCCGGCAGGCTGAGCAAAGATCCACAGCTGCAGCTGCTGTAACCATCAAACCGCCCGGAGAGCAGGGAATGGACCCAGCTCCGGGACGGCAGAGACTTGTGGAGGGAGCAGGTGGTCTCGGAGACCACAGAAGTCTTGCACCAGGAGAGGTAACGGCCGTTGCGGCGGCCCGTCCATTTTCCCTGAAAGAGCTAGCACAGGTGTGTGCGTTGGGCAAGACGTGGTTCCCGGCGAAGTGGACCCAGTTCCTGGCGTCGGTACCACACGACCCGCTTATTCCCTCCCAGAGCCCGGTGCTCAAGGAACTCCGCTCTGGACTCCGTTGCCCCTTGCTGGGGTTAGTCCACCGGCGGCGGAGAAGCTCTGGAATGAGCCCGGCGCTCCAGCAACTCCACTCTGGACTCTGTTGCCCCTTGCTGGGGTTAGTCCACCGGTGGCGGAGAAGCACCAGCAGCCGCTGCGGCACTGCCAACAAACGGGCCACAATAATGCCCGGTGCCCTGACCGTGCGCGGTCGGGCGAAGAAGCCCCTCAGGGCCAGCGCTCATGAGCTGCGGAAAAGATGACCAAGTTAGCGGCATCCTCTGATGGCTCTCGCCCAGCCGGGGCGACAACCCTCCTCGGGACGTCTCCTGGAGAACCTAGACGGGCTGCATCAGCAACAGCGGCGGAGAGCAGCGGCCATCCACCTGATCCCGGCGGAGAACCAGCGGCAGAGAAGAAGCCGCCACTCCGGCATCCTGCCGGCGGCAATTTTATTTGGGGGGAGGGTTGGGGTGTGTGGGAGGTGGGTGTTTCACATTTTTGGCAGAGTCGGCGATTCCCAGCGATGACCAGAGCCCCACAATCCACGCCGGCGACCCTGCATCAAAGCCGGGTACTGCTGCGGCAGCTACCCGGGGCTCGCCCATGGCGGCGGCGGCAGAAGAGCCGCGATTCCGGCAAAGTGCCGGAGCCCTTTCTGAGTGGGGGGAGGGACAGGGATTGCGGGAGGGGTTTATGTTACCAAGTTTGCATGGAGCGGTGTTTCTCCACAAAGACCTGGGACCCCGGTCCTGCATCGTTTCCCCTGTGCCAACCCCGGGCGCTGCTGCGGCGGCGACCCATTGCTTCCCGGCCCAGATGATGCCGGCGGCGGCCACTCCAGTCCCCCTGCAATTGGGACCAACGAAAGCGGCGGTCTCTGCGGGGACCAGCAAGGTAAGCCAGACCTAGTCGCAGACTGACCCCGACTTATTTTTCCCTATAACTGTACCCTGTTGTTTCACTCTAGGGGTGACTGGGGGGTGGCAGGAGATAGGGGTACCAGGGAAGGGGAAGGAAGAGCAGCTTGTAGGGCAGCTAGACTTCCCCATTACCCTGGCGGAGCAGCAAGGGGACTCTCGGTTAAGAGCCCCACTGTTGCAGCCTTGCTACGGGCTGGAGGTATCAGGGGTTGTGGCAAAGTTAGACCACCCCCAGATTACCTGCCAGCCAGGAGCTAAGGTGGGTGCAACTGCACCAGCAACCCTGAGCTCATCCCCGGTAATGGGGAGACAGTGTCAGGGAGATGGCCTCACTCAGGTAGCCCTAGGATCCAGGATAGGATTAGCAAGGGAGAAGCGGAGTGAGGGGAGGCTGCAGGTAGGTAGCCAGCGTCAGTTCTCAGTGGGAGAAGAAGGGCTAGTGGTAGCCGGGGAGGGAAAGCAGCAGGTATTGCAGCTAGAGTTCCCCATTACCCTGGTAGAGCCTCATGGGGTGTCTCAGATCAGCAACCCCCTGTTGCAGCCTAGCTATGGGCTGGGGGTATCCGGGGCAGTGGCAGGCTTGTGCCACCCCAGGGATACCTGCCAGCCAAGAGCTAAGGCGGTTGCATCTGTAAAGATGCCCCTGAGCTCATCCCTGGTAAGGGGGAGACAAGGTCAGGGAGGTAGGTGCACTCAGGTAGTTCCAGGGTCTGGGTTAGGATTGCCCAGGGGGGAGAGGAGTGCAGGTGGGCTGCAGGGAGGTAAGCAGCAGGAGTTATCAGCAGGGGCTGAGGTGCTGGGCCTAGGGGAGGCTAGGCAGGGAGACACCGTGGAGCAGGGGGAGATAGGAGGTCAGTGGGGTGTTAGGCAGCTGGCAGAAGCTAGGGATGGGCTAGGTAGGCAGAAGGTCCCTTGTTCTGACGGTCCAGGAGTGACCCCCCTGACAGATTCCCCAGAGTTCCCAAAGGAGGGGCTGTGGGTAGATAGGCAGCCAGGGAGGAGAGTCAGGAGTATAGCAGAGCAGCTACAGGTGGGCACAGAGCCAGGGCAGGTAGGGTCCCTACAGGATAGTGACATAGCTCTTTCCCAGACTTGGTTGACAGGAAAGCGATGGTCTGTGCTGGATAGCTGGTCTCCTGCAGGTGCAGAAACATGCCAGTCTCTGGGCAGTGTGCAGCCTGGTCTGCAAAGGGGCCCCTTTACCATGGACTTGGTTCACCAGGCACTGGGTGGGGGGCAGAGGGAGGCAAAGGAGAATGCCCGGCAGCCAAGGTGGAGCCCTGCTCCGCAGGATCTGGACCTTACAATCCACTGTGGCCAGGACAATGTACTGGACAATGCCGGAGGACAATTTTGCCAGGCCAACCCATCAGGACTTATGGAGTGCTTCAAGGGTGCCAGTGGTATCCCAGTGCCAGGGGGAGGCAGCTGGGGCACCAGGCACCCATTGAGCAGGGGAGGTGGAGAAGATGGAGAGGATTTGGCCCCAGATTAATGGGGTTACACCCCATTTGGCCATCCCCTGACCTCACCAGGGAGACAAAGGGTTAACTGGGCTGAGGTCCAGAAATGTGATTTAACCCTTGTTATAACATGAAAATGTGTATTCCCCTGTTCCCAGGTTTTATTGTTATATCAGTGTCTGCATCACACACACTAGGATCCATCCAGGAGTACAAGGGTTAATAGTTCTTTAATGATTATAGCCCTTTGTGTAATTTCCCCGCCTTTTCAGGCACCATTTTGCAGGGTCCCATAGGCCACCATTAGGGCCCAATGCATTCTAATGGCGAATCTTGCTGTTTTGGTCCTGTTTCCTGTGAAGACCAGCAGATGGCGTCCGAGAGGAGGAGCGGCGATTTCCCATTGTAAGTCAATGGGCCCATTGACTTCAATGGAGATTCCTCGAAGGAGCTTTCCAGGAACGAGTTGGCTGCCGTCCAAACCGCAAAATCGCAAAGCGGATACTTTTTCTAAAAGAGAGCTTTGATCACTTATTAGCCAAGTTCAACGACAAGTGGCGTGGGAATAAACAGTTCAAAAGCACCTAGAAATAAAATTATTTTTGCCTCTAGTTCCTAGGCCTCCCCCCACTCGACCACCACCGGGTCCCCGAATCCTGGACCCCTGATAAGGGTCGAACCGAGAAGAGCGAGTCGCGCCATAGGTTCCAATGGCGGCGGCAGAAACAGCTCAAGAAAACGGCTAAGTGTGAAAAGCTGAAATTTAGGAATCCATAGCTCCGGTTCCGGAGGGTCCAGAGGGCCAGGGTTTGGGGCACCTGTAGTCACTGCTTCGGCATCACTGCAGAACCATCCTTGACCCTCTTGGACCAACCCGACGGAGTATGGACCCCCTTGAAAGTTCGGGACTTTTCCTATAGACTTCAATGGCGGCCAATTTCCATCGACCGGCTATGGCGGAAAACCCCTGTGGCCCTGTTGAAAGTCTATGGCGGCGGATTCCCATAGCCGCCAATGGCGGCGGTTTGCCATTGAAAGTCTGTAGCGGTGAAGCCCGTTGTTTTCAATGGGGATTTAGTGAAAAAACGTGATTTAATTTACAGCGGAGTTTATTGTATTAAAAAAGGAAACGGTTTAAGGTGTATTTGTGTAACTTCGGTTCCGAAGGTCGTAGCAAGTCGCAAATTGGACCATATGGTGTCCCAGTTCCGGCATTGAGAACTGGGAAGTTTGGACCCGTTGGACTCAACGGAACTGGATATTTTAATATGGTTGTGTATTATCTTTAATACTGTGTTCCAAGGCATGGGCAGAAACCAGAGGAAATTCCCTTGGCCATAAGGTAGCAGATGGCCAAGGAAGCGTCCCAATGTCTAGAATTTAAGTGCTGTTCAAAGGAGTTTATCACCTACACTGTTTACAGGAGGGCGGAGGTGACTCAAACCAGAGCAGGCTGTAAGTGTCCCATTTCACACCTTACAACAAAGGGTTTCCTGCCAGAAATTCCGTTTAGTAGACTGGCTGGCATTCCTGATTCAAATGTAGGGCTGCAGAAATGAGACCCCAGAGTCCAACTGAGCATGTGCCAACTAGCTGGGGGCATGTATCAAAATGTGTTCCCATGTTAGTGAGTGGCTACAGGTAATTGAAAACCAATCACCTGTATTTAATGTTAAGGATAGGGTTACAAAAGGTTTATAAACGGTTGTCCACCCTTTATCCTGTGTTGTTCTTCTATACCATCTTGATTGCTGAGAGAAATGCTATGCAATGCCTTGGGATGATGAAGATTTCTGTATGAACTGCCAGTCCAGATGTGACTGTTTCATCATTTCCATCTTTAAGTAAGTGTCCATATTTTGCCTGTTATTTGTATATTTTGTGTGCTCACCTTTATCAAGGAATAAATTATATTTTATCATATCTAAGTCTCGTCCCAGTTCAACTCAGTTAGATATATATATATATTATATTATATATATTTGGTGTAAATTGCAGCCTATCATAAGTCACCGTGAAACCTTCGTCCCCGGAACTAATCTCAAATTCATATTCCCTCCAACAGGTTCACAGAAATACAGATCCAATATCAGGCGGTTTCGCATCCATCTCACCATTCTCTGGAAATTCACTGGTGGTTCCAGCTCAGGCAGAACAATCTCTATAGGAACATAGGAAATATTTTCCTCCCTCTGATCCATCTCCCAATGAGATATTCCCTCCATACCTGCAATATAGGTCTCTACCGCCGGTGGAAAGGGTTGATCCAGGGCATAGATTTGGTGCTCAGCCACAGTCTCTTGTATGAGCGGCAAAACAGTAACGGGAGTTGAGGCTTCCGGGCGCCCAAGAGAAGACCCCCTAAAGGATATTCTACTTGAAACAAATGCAGCGTTACTAACCAGAGCGGGAATCGGCCATCCCATGTCCGCCTTGTCGGTCGCCTTCGGAAGGATGTCAGACTCCGACATCACGAGAGCCCGATCAAGGTTACTGCCGTTATCCTTTGCATAAATGGTGGCCCCAGAGGGTACCTTCTCGTCGACCCTTGTTACTGGTTCCTGCTGGGAGTAAAGGGGTGGTTTCTAACCGCTCCGCGGATACAGAGGAACATGAAGACTGACCGAAGATGAGGTTCGGCGGCAGGTGGATTCACTGGAAGCGGTCATCTCAGAGCCTTTCCCCCCTGCCATCAAAACCGATTGGTACCAGCATTCGAGTGGTGGGGTCATTATCTTTAGTGAAGACGGTCGGAATACATGCCAGTTGGTGCAATACCATCGAAGCCGCTCCACGGGCCAAGGGGCCACCATATCTGGGCTCTTCGGTTTGCTTCCGGATCGGTTCCAGCTTGGAAACCATCTCTGACACTGAGTCAGCATCAGCAATAATGAAGGAAGGCTCCCCATTGTTGAACCCTGCATCAGGACCGGGCAAATCTTTGGAAGAACAGGCTGTTGGCGTTTAGCTGCCATGGTGTGAATTAGCTTGCACCACACTCAGTGCACGTAGCTCCCCACACAGGTCTCGGCCTGGGAAAGCACAATTGGGGCACAAACACATCAAGTGGGTGGTTCCTCGGATCGTAACTTCCAGGAACCCCTCTGGGCAGAGAGTAATGTACCATAACACAATTTGCTATGGTTGACTTGACTAAAGTGTGTGGAGGCAGAAGCACAGGTAGATTAGCTCCTCCGTCGTTGCTGACTCCGAAGAACTGAGTGTACGGTTGGCCACACTCGACTCCTCCAAAGGTTGAAGTCGTTGCGCATTTCCCATTAGGCCTAATAGGCCTACATTGACATCTATATATATATATATATATATATATATACAGTGGTTGACAAATCACCAAAAAATCTACTCGCCACACAAAAAAATCTACTCGCCACCTAGTACCAAACGTGTGCTGCTTGGGCCAATATTTACTCGCCCGGGGGTTAAATCCACTCGCCCAGGGGTTAAATCCACTCGCCCGGGGCGAGCAAATGTATAGGTTTGTCGAACACTTTATATATATATATATATATATATATATATATATATATATATATATATATACAGTGCTTGACAAATCACCCAAAAATCTACTCGCCGAACCAAAAAATCTACTCGCCACCTAGTCCCGCCCCTAGTCCCGCCCCCAACCCCGCCTCTAGTCCCGCCCCCAGCCACACATTTTTAAAAAAGCCATAAATTAAATAAATTGAATAAATTCCTAGTAAGAACATTCGTTTTTGATATTAGTTTATTTATTGTATTACATTATTAGTCCTTGGTGTGTGTGTGTGTGTATAAATGTCGAATCTAGATAAAAAAAAAGCCAGATGTGGATGACTAGTTTCCTGCACCCCTTAACTAGTGTCTGGATGCCCCCGCTTCACAATATTTAAAGCAGCAATCCCGTCTGGGATCTTACCTGATCCGCAGACCCTCAAAGTCCAGGTACCCTCATTCCCGCAATGTTATACATTGGAGGGGAGGTGTTCGTTACTTGTCTTCTGGGTTAGGGGGGTTCGATGTCTTCCGTGTGAAGCTTGAGTCAGATCTGGAAGTAAGCAGTATAGGTTATTTCAGTGTAGTATAGGGCAGTTAAGATATCCAGATCCATAGTGTGAGAGTGTGTGGGGGAGAGAGCGAGAGAGTGTGTGGGAGAGAGAGAGAGAGAGTGTGTGGGGGAGAGAGAGTGTGTGGGGGAGAGAGAGAGAGTGGGAGAGAGAGAGAGAGTGGGAGAGAGAGAGAGAGTGGGAGAGAGAGAGAGAGTGGGAGAGAGAGAGAGTGGGAGAGAGAGAGAGTGGGAGAGAGAGAGAGTGGGAGAGACAGAGACAGAGAGAGAGTGGGAGAGACAGAGACAGAGAGAGAGTGGGAGAGACAGAGAGAGAGTGGGAGAGACAGAGAGAGAGTGGGAGAGACAGAGAGAGAGTGGGAGAGACAGAGAGAGAGTGGGAGAGACAGAAAGAGAGTGGGAGAGAGAGTGGGAGAGACAGAGAGAGAGTGGGAGAGACAGAGAGAGAGAGTGGGAGAGACAGAGAGAGAGAGTGGGAGAGAGAGAGACAGAGAGAGAGAGACAGAGACAGAGAGAGAGACAGAGAGAGAGACAGAGAGAGAGACAGAGAGAGACAGATAGAGACAGATAAAGAGACGTTAAGGCGCCGTGACGTTGACGCTGCTCCGCGCTGATTGGATGTTTTCAGCCGACAGTGCTCTGAAAAACAGCTTGGCTGTCGGCTGAAAACTCCAGCACCTCAGCACGCCTGCGGACGCTCGCGTGAGCCCCCTCTCAAGGCATCCTCATTGAGTATGCAGGGGCTCAGTGCGGAGCGTCCGCACGGCTCAGCGCGGCCTGTCCTTCTATGGACTCGGCCAGAGAGACAGATAGAGAGACAGATAGAGAGAGACAGATAGAGAGAGACAGATAGAGAGAGACAGACAGAGAGAGACAGACAGAGAGAGACAGACAGAGAGAGACAGACAGAGAGAGACAGACAGAAAAAGAGAGACACAGACAGAAAAAGAGAGACACACAGAAAAAGAGAGACACACACAGAAAAAGAGAGACACACACAGAAAAAGAGAGACACACACAGAAAAAGAGAGACACACAGAAAAAGAGAGACACACAAAAATGAGAGACACACAAAAATCAGAGACACACAAAAATCAGAGACACACAAAAATGAGAGACACACAGAAAATGAGAGACACACAAAAATGAGAGACAAAAAAAGAGAGACACAGAACACACACAGAGAGAATGAGAGACAAAGACAGAGAGAGGGCGAGGGCGACACAGGGAGAGGGCGACAGGGAGAAGGCGAGGGCAACACAGGGAGAGGGTGACACTCACAGACACACTCACTCTCACTCACTCAGACACTCACAGACACGCAGAGACACAATCACGCAGACACTCACGCAGAGACACTCACGCAGAAGACTCACAGACACACACTCAGAGACACTCACTCACACACACACACACAGACACACACACAGACACACAGGCACACAGACAGGCACACAGACACACAGACAGGCACACACACAGACACACAGACAGGCACACACACAGGCACACTGACAGACACACAGGCACACAGGCACACTGACAGATACACACACACACAGGCACACTGACAGGCACACTCACAGACACACAGGCACACTCACAGACAGACACACAGGCACACTGACAGACACACAGGCACACTGACAGACACACAGGCACACTGACAGACACACAGGCACACTGACAGACACACAGGCACACTGACACACTCACAGACACACAGGCACACTCACAGACACACAGGCACTCACACAGGCACACTGACAGACACACAGGCACACTGACAGACACACAGGCACACTGACAGAAACACAGGCACACTGATACACTCACAGACACACAGGCACACTCACAGACACACAGGCACACTCACAGACACACAGGCACACTCACAGACACACAGGCATACTCACAGACACACTCACAGACACACAGGCACACTCACACACTCACAGACACTCAGTCTGTCACTCACACACTCACCGGGTCACACGTGGCAGCAGTGGGGTCTCCGCATGGCAGTGGGCCCTCTCCAAGACATGGGACACACAGCGCAGCGTGGGCCTCAGCAGCAGCAGCAGGTCCCCCCCCCCCGAAGCGGCCGACGCCGCAGCACGCTCCCCGGACACCCCCGGGCAGCAAGCGAGGATCGGGGGCAGGTGATTAGGGGGAGATCATGGGCAGGAGGCGGACTGGCGCAGGAGGCACGCACGGGGGAAGCTGGGTTGGCACTTCCCCCTCCGTCCCACGTGGGGAGCGGAGGGTGCGGGGGGGCTGGATCGCGCGCTTGTTTTGGGCTTCCCCCTCCGTCCCACGTGGGGAGCGGAGGGTGCGGGGGGGCTGGATCGCGCGCTTGTTTTGGGCTTCCCCCTCCGTCCCACGTGGGGAGCGGAGGGGGGAGGGTGTGGGATAGGGGGGGGGGCTGGATCGCGCGCGGCGCTTGTTTTGGGCTTCCCCCTCCGTCCCACGTGGGGAGCGGAGGGGGGGGGGGGCTGGGTTGCGCGCGGGGCTTGGTTTGGGCTTCCCCCTCCGTCCCACGTGGGGAGTGGGGGGGGAGGGATGCGGGGGATTCTGGGTTGCTGGGGGGAACAGGCAGCGCAAATGGCAGGACACTCTGCTTGCCCTGTGCACGTGCGCCGGGACCACAGGATTTGCCGCCATTTTTTTTAACTTTTTTTTTAACCCAATCAGGGAGGGGGATTATTTATTTATTTATTTAAAAAAAAAAAAAAAATTGGCACGAGCAGGGGAATTCATTGAGCTGCAGCACGGGTCGCCAGCTGCCTAAATCCACTCGCAACGGGCGACTGGTTATCATTATTTGTCGAGCACTGTATATATATATATAAAAATGACATTTGTTTGATTGTTAGTAGATGTGGGGATTCTCATTGGTTCGTCGGTCTGCCCGCCCATGCCCCGCCTCCCCCACGGCTCTCATTGGGCAAGAGGTACGCTGACATCACCGACACACCTACTCCACTGTGACACACAAAGACACACACACATACTGCCACAGAGTCTCACTCCTGTAGACTCACCATACCCCCTTAGACTGTCACCCGAGACTCTAAAACCTAATAGCCTCGGAGACTCTCTCCCTGCAGACTCACCATACACACCTAGGATCACCCCTGCGGAGTCACACAACCACCTTGGTAAGTTTAACCCACTTATCACACAAACCGCCTTTAATTCTCAACCTTACTTACCACACTTCATGCATCAACATTTCAGCCTTCCCAGACCCACCCGCTGTGAAAATGTCTGCCTTCCCATCCACTCCGCGTCTGCCTGGCGGCACCGCTACTCTGCAAAAATGGCCGCCTTCCCGCCAAAGACAATATTCATTGTCCCACCTAACTTACCACCCTTCCTCAATCAAATTTTCCGCCACCGCTACTCTGCAAAAATGCCCCGATCCGCGCTCACCAGCCCGCTTGGCGGCAACGCTACTCTGAAAAAATTTCCGCCACTCTCTATCAGCAGCTCCACGTGGGGTGGGAGGGAGGTCTACACCACCGCCGACAGCCGCCTCACCTCCCCACCCGCAGGCAACACAGTCCCGCGCAGGGGGAGGAGGGGGGTGAACTACTATGCCACCTCACACAGTAGCACGCATGCACTCACCTTCCCCCCGCCGTTCACCCACCATCGGGACCCGCACCCTCACCACCACCACAGCCACCTCCCCACCCACCACAGCTCCGCACGAGGGGGAGTGGAGACTACACCACCGCCGTCAGCTGCCTCACCTCCCCACCCGCAGCCGACACAGCTCTGCACGGGGGGGAAACTACTATGCCACCTCACAGTAGCGCCTGTATATATATATATATATATATATATAAAACATATATAAAACAGAAAAAACAAAGTAGCGCCTCTAATACAGCCTATACAAAACTGTGATTAATGTAAACCAATTATGAAAGCATCCAATGGGGTGGCATATGTGGGTAAATTAAATCCAAACCAGTATTAACCAAGGGTAATAGGTTCTATAATGTATTTAAAATAATCAATAGTAAAGACCTAATACTTTAATAATTAAAAATTATACCATATAACCATAACGTATAAAAAATATAGAATAAAAAATTTAAAAAATAGTGAAATAAAAAGGTTAAAATTGGATGAAAAAACCGAAAAAATCTCAGAAAGCACAAAGTCCTGTTCCAGAATAAAGCATCCAGATATAAGGCAGCCCGTTTCAAAGGGGTCACTACTCCCTGTTGATACCTATGAGAAAAGAAAAGAAACAGGCGCACACCTAGTGCATTAAAGTATAACAAATAGTTTATAGAACAATAAAATCAGTCAAATGCCCACTCACAAAAGTACAGGGTTTAAAAGCAGGTATGATATAGGCTCTCATAAGCCAGTACTGCCGTCTGTTGTCAGCAATGGAGTCCTCTCCTGTCTGCTCTCCGCATGGTCTGATCAACCGGAAATGACGTCCCTCCGGTCGGGTGCACCGCACAGGAAATCCCTCCGGGAACCAGCACCTCCAGTTCCTTGCTTCTGGTCAGTGAGACATCAGGGGAAAAGGATCCAGCGTTTTTTCCTCTCAGCCTCACACAGCCTGCAACGTCTAGCAACCCGCAAAGGTAGAGTTCGTGGGGAAGTGACAACCTCAGCATTAGCCACACCCTACGCGTTTCATCATCTATGATGACTTCATCAGGGGATACCCATTGATGCCCCTCCATAGTATTTATAACAAGGTAATTTGCATAATTAGATAAATCAATTAAAAAAAATTATTAAAAAGTTTGATACAAAAATTAACCAGTAAATGACCTTAAACATCATTGAATTACAGTCATAATAGACTGATTATAAGGACCGCACTAAATCGTTTCAAAAAATATATATATATGAGCAAATTGTTACTTAAATTAGCTATTCAAAAATACTATTTACAAGTGTTTAACCATTGTGAAATAATGTTGAAGACTAAGTGATTTACTAGTAACACTAAGTAGGTGATTATTATTTAGAATTCTAATGTGAACTAGAAATAGTACTAGTAGTAATTTTGAAATAGTAATTAGATTTAGAGTAAGAACCAAATGAGAAATCGAAAGTTATACAAAATAATTAAATTTGAAAATGAAAAAATAAAAGATATATAATCAAAATAAAAATAATATATCAAGAATTAGAGATTTCTACCAAGTATATAATATAAAATAATATAAATTATATAAATCATTAAACAAATATAACATTTTACTTACTTTAAAAACATAGAATAACATCACAATAATACCAGACGTCCTGATAATTGTTAATAGAGTAGTAGATGGAATAATATCCTATCCGTTAATTATTAATATATAACCTGATGTTACCCATTGTTTGATTTTCAGGTATGTGGATTCCAGTTGGAGCCATTGGTGCAGCAAAGGATGATTATTAAGCATGAACAGAAGAAACCTCAGCATGAATCATAAGATGTTGTATGTGTGCGTCATATAGTAATATTACTTAACCTGTACATTAAACATAAATGACCTATATATATCTAAATGTGTATGACTAGATGTGGTTAGCTAAAATAACTAATCTTGTGTGTATATGAATAAGTGTGTATGTATATATGTTATATATAATGTAAATCTACAAAGTGTGTGTGTAATGTAAGTGATACCATGGTTAGTTGTATTATAAAGATAAAATATATGTAGTTATGGATATCAATATGAATATAAATTTAAATAATTATTGTTTTTAAAATGTATTCAGTATATGTATTTAATCAAAAACCCTATTCGCGAACCCTAAACAGATACATCCGCAATATCAGTACACTGGCGACACACTTTATTCGAGCTCGGCTAGTCCCACGAATTCGGGTATACCCGGGTGTATTGAGGTTTGTGACTGTTTTCTGCCCGAGTGCATTGAGTTATTTTCCGGCAGGGATTGAAGCATTTTATTCCCGTTGGCTGCAATACTGCACAGTACATATATATATACTGCATTACAATTCATGAATTTATGCCATCTGGTAGACACGCGAAGCATTGCAGCCTATTAAATCCTAATCATTATCATTTAACAGATCAGCCGCCCATCAGCCAGGCATGAACCCAGGCTGGGAAGGCAAATGCAACGGGGCTTGTCAGAGGTGAGGAGCGGCGCATTCCAGGTATCTGCCAGGTACATACTGGGTATTTGCTTGAATAAAGTGTGTCGGTGCAGTATATAACCAATCTCTAATATAGCTATTTTGTTTTAAAGGATATATAATCCCTCAATTGGAATATTAGTAGATATATGAAAAATTGCATATCATTATGGGGAGATATGAATGATGACCTGACACGTGACCAAAGTTCGGAGGGAATGCAATAAAGCATTCAACCCAGACCTCCGAAGGATCACCCTCTTGTGGGTGGTCACACTATGGTACTAATGTCAATGTGGTCATTATGTCCTTTTGGAAACGTAGTGTCTAAAATGTACATCCAATAAGTCTCCCTCATACATAGTCTTTTGAAGCGATCTCCTCCCATATATGAGGGGGGAATGCATTCGATGCCCATAACCCGTAGCGATTTTGGATCTTTTAGATGTTTAGTACAATAGTGGCGGGAGAGGCTATGTGTCTGGCATCCATGAATAACATTTCTTCGGTGCTCTAGAAATCTTGTACTTAGAGCCCTTGATGTGCGGCCTACGTATTGTAAGCCGCACTCACATGATATCAGATATATAACATACTCACCTAGACAGTTAATATAATCTGTTATTTTATGCGAAATGCCATTTGATTGTGATGTGAATTTATTTGTTTTAACCAGATGTTTACACGTAAGACACCTGCCTCTCCCACATCCAAAATTCCCCCCTTCCCTGATGGAGCCGGAAATGTCCAATCTATTTGTATTTAACGCTTTTGGTGTTTTTAATTTACTTGGGGCTATCAATGTTTTGATACTCCTTGCTTTTCTGAAAATCACAGGGGCATTGATAGATAAATTAAAAACACCAAAAGCGTTAAATAGCAGCAGACGAGTGACGTCATCAGAGTAGCAGACGAGTGACGTCATCAGAGTTCCGATACCAGGAATTAGGAACCGGACAAACGGAGCATGGAGCTCGTGCATCTCAGCAAAGCAGGAACCGAGCACACCAGTACACAGCCCAGAGCAAGAGCCTGGACTTCTGCAGCCCGCAGAGAGGGAAGGAGGGAATCCAACTACTTGGTGAGCGGACGACCCCCACAGGAGGACCCAACAAACCCCAACAAAGCGAGCAATAAATACTGCAGTGAAGAAGTGCCTGTGATGCAAAGCTGTGATGCAAAGCTGGAAAGCTTCATATTCAACTATGCTGATAACCACATATGTTTGTGAGTTTGCAATTGCATTACTTCTTTTTTATCATTTATTAAAAACATTATTGCACTATTTTGTTCTTTATATTCCTTCTTTAAGGTTCAGTTCCCCAATTTTTGTGAACTGCTGGAGGAAGCTACATATCATCTCTATGCCCAGGACATATGCCTGTATGGGTAACCCCGGACCCCGCTGGTGTCCCGTTTCTCCCCCGCTTACCTCCGCTGCAGCGGGGAACTGGCTGGCAGGCGGGAGGAGGCTGTGAGGGGCGAGAGCATCGCCATGGCTCGCGGGGTAGTCGACTTGGGCGCCGCTATCTTGCGCCAGTTCGCGCATGCGCAGAGTCGGCTCCGGCGGACATTACGAGTTCAAGCATGCGCAAGGGGATAGGCGCATACAGCGGCAGATAGGGATAGAGACAGCAGGGACTACAACTCCCAGCAGGCACAGGGGCCAGCGCACACGTGGCCAAGCAGGGCCAATAGGAGTGCAGGGATCTCGGCAGAATTAAGTAGATACTATTCGCATGTTGGAGACCATGTGAGTCAGTGCCAGGAGAAGCTAGGGGTAGGTGGTGAGTGTGCAGGAGTCAGTGACCCACTGCACTAGGCCAGAATCCCCCTAGGCCCCAGTTAGGGTCCTGAGACACCCTTCAGTTTGTGGCTGCTATAGGGACAGGCCCTAGGATAGGGAACCTGCCCCATTAGAGCTGCTGAGATAGCTTAGGGACACAGCGGACACTGCACTCCCTGAGGAGAGGTCTGGGGACCAGGCCTCATCAGAGAAAGATAGATTATCCGGGTGGGATCACCTGGAAGGACGTTGCCAAAGAGATCTCGGATCAGTGGATCCTTTGCGAAGTTGTCGAGAGGTAACTCTCAATGTATTACTTCCTGGTAAAACATTTTATAAATAAATAAGAACTCTAAATTCGAGCTAAACATCACTATATTTCCTAAATTATTTTAGTTTATATTTACAATTATCACTCTCTTCCATATACATTTGTTTACCTCCAGCCCTTTGCGCCCATTTGTCCAGATTTCTATCACTGTATGAGGGGACCAGGAAAATCCCCTGATTTGGACTGTGGCAGCCAAACTGAGGCATTAGATCTATTATGATTTTTTACAACTGATTTTTATTGAGTTTTATTGGTGGTTTAATGTTAATTTATCTCTGTGATCTTATTGAGTTTTTATATCAACTTTGCTTTTATTTGTTTTTATTTAAACTGTTTTGCAGCTATACTGTTTTAAAGGTATTTTAGCACTTCCTTCAATTGTTCTGTAACTCGGGTACAGTCTGACTGATAACAGAACCAGATTAATTTATCGAACACTAGAAATACAGAACTCGTAAAGCAGCAATACTACATTCCACTTTCTTTTTATATATGTAAACAATGTGAGATTGTATAATTCTACATTTTTACCCTATCTGGCAATCGTTTGATGCTTCTGTTATAAATCTCCAAAATTCCTGATTATGTGCCTAACGAAATGGCCACCTTCTAATTTTGTACTTCAGTCTGTGACATACTGCAACTGATATTTAATGTGACATTTACTATGTGTAACACATTATTGTCGCAGCTTACAGAGTAATAGACAGTCTGCTGTTTGGAATACTACTACAGATCTGTTTGTGATACTTTGTTGCCAAAGTGTAGAGCTCAAAAAGTTGTGTGTCAGAGAAAGAAGTGGATATGACTTTCTAAATGGTTGCTGTAGCAACCAAAGGATGATCAGTACATAAAAAAAATCATTAAAAATGGCAGGATATTTTCGCTCTAACGATTAAGCCATTAGCTGCTAATATTAGAGCAAATAGTAATATACATGATATAGTGATTGGAAAAATAAATGATAAAATCTCATTATTCACCGACGATATTGTTCTGACTTTAGCAAACCCCCAGACTTTGTTACCCAACCTCCAAAAATAATTATCAGACTTTGGAAAAAATCTCTGGATATAAAATTAATAATGATAAGTCACAGGCTCTAAATTTGAATCTACCAGATCCAGAGATAAAATTATTAAAATTGAATTTTAACTATAGATTGATATTTTAAATATTTGGGGGTAAATGTGACCAGGAATTATCACTCTTTATATCAAAGTAACTACCCACCCTTGTTTGATAAAAAAAGATAGGAGAAAGGAAGAGGCACACAAATTGTAGTGGAATCAAATGATTTCAAATGTATTAATGCATCAGAGCTAACAATGGTAACGTTTCAGGACAAGCAGTCCCTTCCTCAGACCAAACAGGTACTCTCGGATGGTCCCTGGAAGACGTAGTTCTCCGTCAGGTAGGTGGCCTCTCACATAGCGGCACCAGCAATCCTCCTTGGAACAGACGTCTCATCAGATGACTTCCCACCGGGGCGTTATCGGTCTTACGATATGATAATACTGTTTGTATAATGTCCGTGGTTTTGAGCCAGAAGGTAACCCCTCCTACTGTATCTACAAGCGGTGTCACAGTATAATCGTGACCCGTAAGTGGGGAAACAGGGGGTATTACCACAGGGGTCACATAAACAAATGAGTTAATACTCCGGGAATCAATAGTGTATCACTGCCTCTCCCATCCCTCCATCTCTCTTGCTCTCTTGCTATTTGTTTGTCCCTCTAGTAGGAAGTTTATTGTATAACGCTGGATGGCCCTTGTTACTATATAGATGGAAATCAATACACCGATTGGAGTGTTTGCAAACGAAACTGGGATGTTAATCAGGTGTTATTTAATATTATTCACTGTTCTTTTTATTTTTCTATATTTACTGAAAAACAGCGGTGTTCTATTTTCAACAAATGTTTTGAGATATTGTGTATCTTATGTCCACCCAATAAAAATATTTGAAGAAAAAAAAAAAAAAAGATGGCATTAGGAGTTTAAAAAATACAGACAGTATTATCAAATATTACAAAACTGATTTATTTAAATAAAAAAAAACATACAGAATTTTTAAGGTTTCATATTTTAAATAAATGGCAAGTTGGTCTTCTAGCTGGTCATCCAACCTCATCAGTTTTGATCTGATCAATATGACAAAGGGCATGCTAATCCCTTAAACACAGAAATAGTCTCTAACAGTTTAATACAAATGTTTCTCTTGAATAGTTTATGGATTGGTTTATTTTATTCCTGTTGTCACAGCAATCTTCTCGATTAATATTTTGAGACTCACTGCTTGCTCTCCCCATACTACTTTTTACCGGTTTGAAACTTACACAATATCTGCTTAGAATATTTTTGGATGCAGAAATGTCTAAACAGGAAAGCATTTCTTGCCTTTTGCCGATAGTTAAGGCGTGCATTTGGCCCCTGGAGTCAGGCATGAGTACATTTATATTTATTTCATCGTAATAAAAAGCATACGTTCATCTGAAACCTAACCTGTAAGCTGAAGCAGAGTTTTAAGTCTTTTTTTCTAGTTCATTTAACGCTTCAGTTATTTTTCTACTGCAGCCTTTTATGTTTGAGAATACATCCGTAAACAGCAAATGTCCGCATATCATCAAATCATTTTTTCCTATTGGAAACTTCTTCAAACTTTAGAATAAATAAATAAAAGCCAAGCACTGAGAATTATGCAAGAGGACTAGGGAACATCATGCACTGAGACTTGTGCAAGAGGACTAAGGAACACCATGCACTGAGACTTGTGCAAGAAGACAAGGAAACATCATGCACTGAAACTTGTGCAAGAGAACTAGGGAACATCAAGAACTGAGACCTGTGTAAAATGACTAAGGAACATCATGCACTGAGACTTATGTAAAAGGATTAGGGAACACCATGCTCTGAGATCTGTGCAAGAGGACTAGGAAACATCATGCACTGAGTTGTGCAAGAGGATTGGGGAACATCATGCACTGTGATTTGTGTTGGAGGAGGACTAAGTAACATCATGTACTGAGAGCTATGCAAGAGGACCGGGAAATATCAAGCACTGAGACTTGTGTAAGAGGACAAGGGAACATCATGCTCTAAGACTTGTATAAGACGACTAGGGAACATCGTGCACTGAGAACTGTGTAAGACGACTAGGGAACATTATGCTCTGAGAGTTGTGTAAGAGGACTAGGGAAGATCATGCACTGAGACTTGTGCAAGATGACTAGAGAACATCATGCACTGAGACCTGTTCAATAGGAGTAGGGAATATCATGCACTGATGATTGTATAAAAGGATTAGGGAACATCATGCTCTGAGACTTGTGCAAGAGGATTAGGGAACATCATGCTCTGAGACTTGTGCAAGAGGACTAGGGAACATCGTACAATGAGACTTGTGTAAGAGGACTTAGGAACATCATGCACTGAGAACTGTGTAAGACGACTAGGGAACATCATGCACTGAGACTTGTGCAAGACGACTAGGGAACATCATGCTCTGAGACTTGTGCAAGAGGATTAGGGAACATCATGCTCTGAGACTTGTGCAAGGGGATTAGGGAACATCGTGCACTGAGAACTGTGTAAGAAAACTAGGGAACATCATGCTCTGAGACTTGTGTAAGAGGACTTAGGAACATCATGCTCTGTGACTTGTGCAAGGGGATTAGGGAACATCATGCTCTGAGACTTTTGTAAGAGGACTAGGGAACATCATGCAATGAGACCTGTTCAATCGGAGTAGGGAATATCATGCACTGAGACTTGTGTGAAAGGATTTGGGAACATCATGCACTGTGACTTGTGGTAGAGGACTAGGGAACATCATGCACTGAGAACTGTGTAAGACGACTAGGGAACACCGTGCTCTGAGACTTGTGCAAGAGGATTAGGGAACATCATGCTCTGAGACTTGTGCAAGAGGACTAGGGAATATTGTGCACTGATAACTGTATAAATCCACTAGGGAATATTATGCTCTGAGACCTGTGCAAGAGGACTAGGGAACATCATGCACTGAGACCTGTGTAAGACGACTAGGGAACATCATGCACTGAGACTTGTGTAAGAGGATTAGGGAACATCATGCTCTGAGACCTGTGTAAGACGACTAGGGAACATCATGCACTGAGACTTGTGTAAGACGACTAGGGAACATCATGCACTGAGACTTGTGCAAGATGACTAGGGAACATCATGCACTGAGACTTCTGCAAGAGGATTAGGGAACATCATGCACTGAGACCTGTTCAATAGGAGTAGGGAATATCATGCACTGCGACTTGTATAAAAGGAATAGGGAACATCATGCTCTGTGAATTGTGTTAGAGGACTACGGAACATCATGCACTGAGACCTATGCAAGAGGACTAGGGAATATCATGCACTGAGACTTGTGTAAAAGGATTAAGGAACATGCTCTGAGACTTGTGTAAGAGGACTAGGGAACATCATGCACTGAGACATGTGTAAGATGACTAGGGAACATCGTGCACTAATTGAAACTGTTCCTAATTGTTTCTAAAATCCCCCACTACATATGAACACAATTTCCCTCGCTTCCCTCTCTTGTGGCAGTGTTGTATTATACATAGGTGGTGATGGTGATCTGTCAGCAGAAAATGGGGTCAATGGCTGGGTTGGTCGCCGCATTGTACGACAGGATGGACCTATAAGAAGGTAAAATAAAAATATGCATTACATAAAGGTTCAAAATGGAATTTTATTTGTGATGCTGTCACATATTGACATGTAGTGAATTATAAATACATTGCTAGACATGTCAACTGTTATTATTTTAATTATGTAAATAAATATTATGATTTTTAATTGTACTAACATACTTTATTGTTACATAACATGTACTGATAAATTATATATAGTGTTATTAAAGTCTACTATAAATATGTGCAGTGCTTAAAAAAAAAAAGTGCTGGTACCCAGGCTTTTAGCTTCTTCTGATCGTCATGCTACTGTACGTTGTGTGACTGCAACATTACCTCCCTTATTCCTAGATTCGGTACCGTGTCTTCCTTATTGCTCCTCCCATGTCACTCTGACCTGTCCTTCGCTACTCATCCCTCCCCTCCCTCCACTCCTACTCTGGCGTGTTTCTGCCCTGTGTAACCGCTCTTCTGATCTCCTCCAAACCACTGCCCCGCTCATCACTCCTCCATTGCTCTCTCCTCCGTCCACCACCACTCCTCATACTCCCTCCACTCTTCCATTCTACCCCTCTTCACACTCCTCTTCTCCTCACACTTACCTCCAGCTTTCACTCTCACACTACTTAAAGCCACAGTCCAAGTGGCCGTTTTTATTTATATTTCATTTTTTTCCCTTTAATATGTGCATCAGTACAATCCACACAATGATGAGTAACAAGCTAAGTTGCAGATTGATCCGTTCTCCTGTGATTGATTGGCGAAGATTCAGCTCCGGCATTAACTATATGGCTGCAGAGGAGTATTCTGTAGTCAGTGAACGCATATGCATATTAATATGACACAGTTCTGTGGGGAAGATCATGTGGCCAGATAGTCACTAGATACAATTGGTGCACTGATAGAGAGAGGACAAAGCTCAAAAATGTTTGTGCTAGAGCCAGTTTCCGAAGAGGAAGGGGATTTGACTTTGTAAATACTTGCTTTAGAACAAAAAAGACCTGTTACATTATAATACATTCACAATTTAATTCAGAGTTGTTTTTCAAAAAATGCTACAAGTGTTTTCTCATAGTAAGGAACAGATTAAAAAAAAAATTTAAACCACACATGTAGGATATTGCTTTGCCTGCAGCTTTAACACAAGCACAAAACAAATATGAAGATACAGACAAAAGACAAAAAACTTCCAAAGTATAGTAAAGATCACAAACTCATGAACACTAGTACCCACACAGGCAGACAACAAAGAGCACAACACCTCAATCAGATATCAATATATAGCACTAATGAGCATGTCTTCTCTACCACCCAAAAGCAGTGCCAGTGTGTGTCAGGAAATCATATGTTTATATAATCTGCTACACTGGATAGTCTTGAGATGTTTTTCCGACATTCTAGGACCATCCCGATACTTTGTCGACATTTTAACGCCAATGCAATATTTATCGCAAGAAATAACGCACCTTTTCAAGTCCTCGCGTTTTTTTGACAACTGTTGAAATATTGATGTATACCTACTTATTTCTGCGATATTAACATGTATTTCCTTTTTAACGGAATGCGATAATGCAATTCTAACAGAGCTTGATGTATCCAGGCCTAAAGCTCTTCTGCGAATGATAGAAATAGGGATTTTTAGAACTTATTTTTCTACTGTAGGTATTGAAGTTGGTTGATAACCGCCTTTTTGTTCATTAGTTCCTGAATATAATCAATATGACCGTGGTTCCTGTAATAATTGTATAGCTTTCAGTTTTAGCATGATTTGGAAGTTGGACATTTGTTAATCACAAGCTACATAATACTGTGTTTGACCTTACTCTTGCTAAATTGGGATTTTTTCTGGATTTTATGACATATATGGGTGATCAACCCTAGTGTGGTAGTTTAGAATATGTTTTAAAGAACACATACCTTTAAAATACACATGGTATGAAAAATAATAATTTATGGGACATCAGAGTCATATAGTCCGGCTCAGTACCCTAAGGCAGCTATTCTTAGCTGTTAACACTTAAGTGCAGCTTCACCTTTTGCTAACCATGTTTGAGAGAGCATTATTTATTATATGCCGTAAATCTACCAATGATGTAGATTCCACACAACCTTCTAGGTAATCCGTTCCAGCGATCAACAACTATAACAGTTTCTGATGCTTTAATATTTAATCATTCTTTCTGCACTTTAAGTCCATTACCTAATGTATTTTTCTTGATGCACTTGAATGATTGGGCACTTCTCCCATTACATCAACTTTTTTATATCTATCTAGATAGAAGACAGTACTAGTGCTAATATCTACTCAACACTTTGTTGACCCTCGTGTAAATGAGAATACTACTAGGAGACAGAATAAACCCATGTTATTGCTTGGTTGAACTGGCAAATGTCTTACACTTTATGACATTACATTTATTAGATTTGATGCATTTTCTTTTTTCCGTAATACAATGCTGAGAACATATTCTCTTTTGAATGCATTTCTCCATGTCCCATGTGCTTATCTATGGATAGGATTTCTATCAAATATGAAACAGTGGGATCTTGACATCAGCGCGTCCCTCCCACTGCATTAGGGTGTTTTAGTAGTCCTTTTAAGACTTATTGCACTCAAGACAAGCACGCACGGTATAATTTTAAGTAAAACTATGTTACTAGGTGTTTATGGTGAGGGGAAAGAAATATAAGAGAAATACCAGACACTTGCAGTGTTTTTTTTGGCAGGGTGCCCCATACATGATTTATATTCCCTGTGGGTATTTCATCCTGCAGATATTTGCCAACTGAAATCTGTCAATTTGAGATGGTCTCAAAGGCACCGCCATTCTCTTCTAGGAGCTTTTTTTTTTTTTTGCTCTACTGCTTCCAGAAGAACTAATATACACAATAATCTGTTACTGTAATGTAAGTGTTTTTCTCACAATAATCTCACAGATCTAAAAAAAAATCAATAATTATCACTCCATGTTTTTATGTGTCCTGGTACAAGTTTATACATGTTATCATAACGCATAATTTAAAAAAAAAAGGAAACGTATTATTTTAAATCTTACCATATACTGTAATATTATATGATAGAGGCAGCTGACACCAAAATAGCAAACATTACGAAAGGGGTTAATAGAAGATTAGTGGTGTTATGAAGGTAAATTGATCAGTGATTTTAAGCAAGCAAAGCAAGCAACACTGCAACCTTTCATACTCTGAGACCATAAACACCTCCCAAAGCCAGCAGGAGTGAGTGAAGGGTAGGGGACTTCTTACTGCATAGATGCTTGTTCTCTGCTGAACCCAGAATCTTTCAGCTGTGATCACTGTTGGAGACAGGATGCAGGGCTTGATGGACTGTTCAATTAGCATACTATTGCTGGTCTTGAGGTCTTACAATATATATACTAATGTATTTTCCACCAGGATATTACTCCTCTGTCTCTGTACTGGTCTAGAAAAAGTAATTAACGGATTTAAAATGCCTGCACTGATGTTAACTAAATGTGTGTTATTTGGAGATTCTCCAAAGTTGTGGTGTAAATGTTTTTTCACTTGCAAATTATAATGTAGCCTAGTCCCTTGGCTATCATCTTTTCTTTGACCCCAACAGTATAAGTCCTGTTAGAACCAGGCAATGTGGAGGATAAGCTCTCTCATTGAGGCCTAGCTTGCTGTTGCAGCCTGGATACACTATTGCTGTATCTAGGGGCTGGCCTAACAACAACCAGAACGTGTCATCACTGGAGAGGATACTGGCTGGGTCACATGGCCATGATGTGTTGCCTGTCAGTATCGGATCTGCCCTGTTATGGGGCAGGCTTACAAACCCCTCCCCTGTGGTACAAAAGCGTACACTCTCCCAGAAGTGAGGAGCTCTCTTCCCTCCCCCTGTGGAGTGGAAGCACTTACCCTTTAGCCCATCAGGGGGTTAAGGAGCTGAGAAGGGGCCTGTAGGGCCTCAAGCCCTGTGGGTACTACTTCAGGGAATGAGCCTGCCATAACTGTATGTATGCAGCAAATAAAGATCCAGTTGAATACATCTGCTTGAATGGAACAACACATGAGTTGTCAGTGAGGACCATCCTGGCTGCACCAGGATCCTCACCAGCTGGAGGCACTGTGCTGCAGAAGAATCATCACTGAGAGCCTATCCAGATTTCTCCCCATACCATTGCGGACTTCTCAGGGCCTTCTGTTCAACCTTATAAGTATGCACCAGCACCAGAAACACCGGTAGCTAGATGATCTCACTTACGGTGGGGGAAAGGTGCTACAATAACATATTTTTTTATCGGATTTGTATGCTATTACTTTTTAATGGAGGGGAATACACTCAAAATTAAGAATGTCAAAATGGTGTTTGAACTTGATGATGAAGCTTGTACCGAAGAAGCAAATGAAGTAACTAGTGTGCCTGGTATACAATCGAAGCAACTTAGGACAGCTATGATGGTCAGGGACTCTAAGAATAGCTTGTTACTGTCTATGAAGTGGGTGAACTCTGTTTGCTTCCTAGTGTCAGCTCTCCTTGTAACCTTGGGCAAGTCACTATATGCCTTTGTTATGTAGCCACTTTTCCCTGTACGTAAAGAGCCACAAGTACTGCTGTTACCTGTTTGGCTACCAGAAGGCCTGAGCCTCCGCCACTGGGAGCCTGGGGTGGTCTCTTGCTCACCTCGGTGCAGCGCCTCCACCTGAGAGGGATCCCAGCGCAGCGGGATAAGCCCCTCACAGGAACCAAATAGTAATTACACACACAGGTATATAATAGCGCTTTACTGAACACTAACATACGACTTGTACCCCACAGTATGTCACACAGCACCCCAATACACCAAGTGAGTGTCCCCAAAGTACATAGGGTGATGACACCAATACCACGGATGTCCTTTCCCCCAATGTCAGGGCCCACTCAAAAGGGTGTGGAATAGCGCTATCCCTTGAACTGTTGGTGCACTTGTTGACGTACCTGCCCAGGGCTCCAGGACCGGATACTGCTGAATAACAAACGGGGATCCGCTGATCCAGCAACATTGACATCCACGATGGTGTCCGCCTCTGCATTGGGTGAGCTCCCGCTGGAGGTTCTCACCTTTAAGAGTCTCTGAGAATACAGTGGTGGTCTGGTCCCAGACCACAGGTTGCAATTCACCATACGACGTCCTGTTGCTGATGCCTATCACTGACAAGCTACTGGGGTGGTGTCCCTATCTAAGGGCCTTTCCCTGTATCTGTCATATGTGAGTGGTGCCTATATGGGACCTAAGGGACAATAGGGACCTAGTCTGGGTGTCACTGACACCCAGACCCTACCTTCCCCTTCTGTGTCCTTGCTCCATCTGCTTCCTCGCGTTCCAAGCATGCTAAAAGTAGCAATATCCCCTCAGGAGATCCTATGAGCCCTATTGGCTGCGGCTCGTCATGTGATGGTGCAGTCCCAGAGCACTTTGGGAAGTGTAGATCCCCTGCGGAGCTTATTATAAGATGGCTGCCACTGCTGAGAAGCCTCTGCGCATGCGCTAGCTTCATAATTGCCGCCGAGACCCTTCTGCACATGCCTGACTAATCCAAGAAGGCGGCGCCCTGTACAGTCGTCCGCCCGGAGTTCCGGAGCAGCCTCCCTAACTACTCTCAGCCCCCACTGGAGCCGCATACCTTCCTCCGGAGCCGTCCTCTGCCCGCAAGCAGGAGGTAAAAGGGGGACCTGGCTACAGCTATAAACAGCAAACTTAGATTGTAATCCGCTATGGGGCAGGGACTCATTGTGTCTGAAAATGTCCATGTACAGTGCAGCAGAGCTGGTTGGGATGTTTGCGGGGGTTAGTGCAGGGACATGTGCGGGGCCTCGACTCGTGGCGCTGCTCAGTATTGTAACGTTCCGTGATTGGACATCGGGGAGCCATGATGACAGCACCATGCAACGGGAGATGTCGCCGGAGAAGGTAAGTGTTAAAGATGACCCGCGCTCTGCCCTGGCAATCAGTTTGTCATGGGGGAAAGCGCAGGGCCTCTGTAACCGCGGGGCTCGGTGCAGTGGCACTGATGGTACCACCATCTCACCGGCCCTGCAGTGTAGTGTACACTGCCAGCAGTATAGCAAAATAACATATTAATGTTAATTTAATTGCTCTAACATTTTTTTAAATGCTAACAGTAAACTAAGAATTATGAAAAAAACGCAAATTCGAGTTTATTAAAAAATGCTTCAAACTTTTATATATAGTGAATACATAACTTTGATTTGTCACAACAAAGTAATATATAGTAAATACATAAATCATAGTACAGCAATAAAATATATGTAACAACAAACACGGTTTTCTCAATGTTTCCCAAACATATAATAAAACAGTGTGTGACAGATCAAAAACTAAAGATAAGCACACAGCCTCTCGTGGCATCGTATGGTTGGTGTAATTACAGAAAATGTAGGTAATGTAGTCACATAATGAGTGAACCTATACAGCCTATCGCAAATCCCATGGGAGTTCTGTAACTGCTGAATGTTTTCAGCGTCCCAGGCACACCACCACGGGGACACCCTACTGTTGAGTGGTGTGTCAGTGATGATGCCAGTGAGCCGATTGATGGTTGTTCCTTGTTTTGGGATGCAATCTCGTGGGTTGCACTTTCAAACGTGTTTCACAATGAAGAATGACCACTTCATCAGGATAACACAGTTCCAAAATACAAGCCCTTATATACCTCACTCTTTAATATGGTTGTTTAAGTTAAAAAATATTTTGAAAAACAAAGAAAAATTAGTGTAGAAGGAATTGAATAGGAAAATATATAAAGGAAATGTACATACAGTAATGAAGTAATGCATTTTAAATAAAATCAATAATAGAATAAAGTAATATTAAGATACAAAATGTGATGTAGACAATTAGAGTACCCCTATTAAAGAGTATGTAGAAGCATAATAAGCACATGAGGATCCATAGATATAAGATACAAGTTTGTGCACCAATAATTAAAGTTTGCAATGTCCAATGATTGATTATTACATTGCATAAAGTGTCCTGTAAAGAAAGTGTTGTAGAGGAAAGTGGGTCCAATTTTCCTGCTAAAAATAGTTTGCAGAAGTGATAGGGACCACTCTGCAAAAAGCTCTTGCTAAGAAAAGTTTTCTGTAAAAGTAGGCTGGGTTATTTTACTGACAAAAGAATCAATTTTGAAAAAAGAGTGCATGGGTGCAAGCATAATTGGAGTTTCCCCTATCCCAAGTGGCGCGAAAGTATGACCACGCCTATTCTGGACTGTTCTATGTGAGTCAAGGGAAAGAATCCAGACCCGCCTTTAATAATGTCGATAGGGGAGGGCCCTATAGTCTTGAGGAGAAAAGATGTTCAGGGAAGTGTGCTGAAGCCACACCCTGCTGCATGCCGAGCCGGACTTTTTATGTGGATCCACGAAATTGACCACGTCTCTGAGTGGGTCCTTCCTAGACTATGGGCAGATTTCAGTATCTCTTCCCGTGTTCAACTGTAAACAAGACTGGATACAGTGCACCGTATCTGTCTTAACTCGAGATGGAGCCTAATGTGCCTGCCGTTGCTGTCACTCACTATGAGATCCCTGGTGGGGTCTTCATAATTTCCGTACAGGGTAAAGAATTCTTCTGGGCTGTACATGACATTTGACGATTCCCTAGAGGAGAGTTGTTCTGCAATGTTAGGTGTGATTAGTGTGGCACACACTATCTACAAGACACAAAGTCTAGGGGTTTCCGAGATATCCCCAAAGATGTTGCTACTGTGCCAAGTAGTGGGAGTTCCAGTGAGATGGATGTCTACTCTCGTTTGCCAAAGCCGATATAGAATTGTCTCCTCTGTCCTGCTGCAAGCTTTGCACATGAAGGAGTATAGAAAGGTGAACCCAACTCTGGATATTCACACCTTGGAGTATGGGAGCAAACACCTGAAGATATCCCCCAAAAACGAATGAGCCATGGAAGTTGCTCTGGTCGAGATACCATTGGAAGCAATGGTGCCAGAGTTGAATGAGGACGCCTCTGCGATGTCGTCCCTTGCAGAGCCAAGTGGTGCCCACTGTGTAAAGGCCAAGGATCATCAGGATGATGCCGCCATGCCTGAGTTTTCTGAACTCAGTAATTCCTGACCGGCATATTTGGGAAATGGCTTGACGAAGGCTTCTGAGCCTGAAGTAGGTGTCCCCCAATCAATATTTTTTTGGGACCACCATATAGCAGATCCTGATTCCACCTCTTTCCTTTCTGTTGAGATGGTAAAGGACAGTATAGTGGTGAAGTGCACACCAAAGATCGAGCTGACACAAATGTGTGCTTCAATGAGGGGAAAGGTTGTGCATTGTGGGAGGGCCCGTTAAATCCTCAGGGAGAAGAGGAGGATTATCAAGTTCACCTAAATGCTATCGATGATTTGGATATTTTACGGTGATATATTGTGCAACATGGCCCTAGCCGAGGTACCTACAGAGGAACCTTTAATTTGGGTTTTGCAGAGAGCTCCTCTTGGAAGAAACTTAACCCGGTTGAGCCAAGCTGATCAGATGGTATGGTAAAGAATCCGGGACATATCCTTATGTCCCTATGGTGATTATGGATGCTGTTGGCATGTTCCAGGGCCAATAGCTTGAAGGTATTGTAAAGCCATATACAGTATCACCCATTATGGCCATGCCACTATTGCTTCTTATGGAGAACCGAGTGTCCAAATTAATGCGGATTTGGCACATAGGCCACACAATCTATAAAGATAGGGTTCAATATGTGGACAATATGGGGTCTAAGAGGGTCTATTTCGTAGAAGTGCCCGACAGAAAAGGGGGAATGTGTAGGAAACACAATCCTGACCACTATTGGTAAAGTAAACCACACTGATATAGTGATTAGTGCAATGTCACCTGCCCACTGCCCTAGTGTAACACCTGTGTTCTGTTACCCGCCATTGCCCATCACTGCCCACACAAAGTACCGCTAGTATTGCATTGCCCCATCACTGCCCGCACAGTACCGCTAGTATTGCATTGCCCCTGTGATTGTATTTGTATATTGTATCTGAAGCATTGCATTATATCATGTCTGTACATATGTTATTTATTATTGTATTATCTATGTGGAGGAATGAAGGCGCAACTGCGCATGACAGAACTGACAGGATCCCGGATGGAGTAGAAAAAACTTTATTTGCAGAACAGCATCACACTGGGGCTACACCACGATCTCCCACTCTACGCGTTTCACCCTCTTGCTAGGGCTTCGTCTCGGAGTGGGGAGATGTGGTGTGAGCCTGCAGATTTAAAGCTAAAAAGCCCGCGAAAATCGCTTAAAAATGTTAACCCCTTCATGTATTCTAGCACCATTAATTATATATTATCTGAAACACATGGATAGTGGCCAATTCAAAGCCAGGTAACTATCTAATCTATATACCACATGACAGCCATATGATGAACTTATAACATGAAGGGTAAGTAAACATATTAAAAAGAATGTCTGCAACACCATAAAGAGTACATGTATTGTCTCTGTTCTCTTTTTGAAGCTGTGTTTACCATGATACTTAAATCTAACAGATTCACTTTTAGTCTCTATTTCCATAACTTAGTATGGAACTTGAATATGAGAGATAACTAAGTGACAAAATACATGACTAGAAAGAGTGGGCAAGATGAGGGAAGGGGGGGGAGGAGGGGGGGAAGAGGGGAGGGGGGGGGAAGAGGGGAGGGAGGGGAAAGGGGGGGGGAAGGGAGGGGGGGAGGGTGGAGAGGGGAGGGAAAAAAGGGGGGGATGGGAGGGAGGGGTGGGGAAAGAAAGGGGGGGGAGGGGGGGGTGCAGTGTGGGAAAAGTAATAGCAAAGAATATCTATGAACAATGAACAAAATAATAATCAGTTGTATGTGAGTTTGCTTATGTTAACCAGGTTCTAATACAGAATATCTCACAGGATGTTATAACTTTTTACATTATACATTTTACAAGAAGCAACGCAGATCACACTCTATATTCAGCCCATTGGGTTGCAAGGTGTTCAATGCAAAGATCCAATGAGCTTCTCGCTGGTGCAAGATCTTCTTCCTATCTCCCCCACGGGGGGGGTAAAGGAATGTGCTCAATGGCTGTGCATTGCAAGGAACTGATTGAACCCAGTGGACAGGTGTTAAAGTGAGCAGAAACGGGGTGCAACATATCTTTGTTGCGAATTAACCTGAGGTGCTCCAGGATACGAATCTTAAGCATCCTGGTGGTCAAACCCACATATTGTTTCTTACAATGACATCTCAGTACATATACTACATATGTCGTCTGACAGGTAATAAAGGATCTGATGTTGAATCTGCGTGATTCGTCCTGGTTAGAGAAGTATGTTACTTTGTTCATATTTGGGCAGATTTTACAATGACCACATTTAAATGAACCATGCAGCTTTGGAAACAGTGATAATCTATTCGTTTGATAGACTTTGGAAGGTAGCATACTTGGTGCCAAGAGATTACCCAATGTAGCCGCTTTACGAAAAACCACGCGAGGGCCGTTGCATACCAATTTTTTCAACAAAGGGTCCAAAGATAATGTGACCCAGTGTTTCTTAATAATTGATTTTATGGCATTGGCTTGCTCGCTGTAGTTGGTGATAAAGAAGGGTACCTCTGTGTCCTCAATTGGTGTACCCTGGTCAGACTGTCCCGAATCTACTTTGATAAGGGTATCTCTGTCTGTACCAAGGACTGAATCAAAGGCTAAATCGAGATCCTTCTCGGTGTACCCTCTCGCCACAAATCTCTCCCTCATCTCACCCGCTCTCTGGAAAAAGGCCTCAGGAGAGGAGCAGTTCCGACGTAACCGAAGAAACTGTCCCCTCGGGATGCCCCTAACCAGAGGGCGGGAGTGGCAGCTTCTGGCATGGAGTAGAGAATTTCTGGCATTTTCTATCCTATAAATATCAGATTGAATTTGATTATCAATATCAATGTATAGGCTGAGATCCAAAAATTGAATTTGATGTGCATTGTACACATGAGTGAATCTGATATTAAGTGTATTTTTTGCCAGGTATTCGAAAAACCCCAACAGGTCTTCCTCCCCGCCACTCCAGATCAAAAGCAGGTCATCAATATAGCGCTTGTAGAACGCTATATGATGCCTGTAAGGATTTGTATCTCCAAACACATGGGACATCTCCCACCAACCCATGAATAAGTTGGCATAGGAGGGGGCAAATGAAGTCCCCATAGCTGTCCCACGTGTTTGGAGATAAAACTGCTGATCAAAGAGAAAGAAATTGTGCGTGAGTGAAAACTTAATACAGTCCAGTAAGAAGACTATATATGCAGGTGAAAGAGGGGAGTGGTTGGCCAAAAAAATTCTACTGCTGTGAGACCGTGCTCGTGGTGGATGATGTTGTAAAGAGAAGCTACATCTAGAGTAACCCAGATGTAGTGAGGGTGCCATTTGAAGGGTGCTAAAAGTGCTAAAACGTGCTTAGTGTCTAAAATGTGAGAAGGTAAAGTGTGTACAAGTGGTTGTAAAAAGTGATCTATGTATTGAGAAAGGTGCTCCCCCAGGGATCCAATGCTGGAAATGATGGGTCTCCCTGGGGGTGATGTGAGTGTTTTGTGAATTTTGGGCAGGTGGTGAAAGATAGGTATGATGGGATCTGGAGTGGTGAGGAAGTCTCGTTCAGTGGGGGTGAGAATTTGGAGAATCTCACCTTCATCCATCAGATCTGCAAACTCCCTGCGAAATTGAGGGGTTGGATCGCCGGCGAGGGCCTCATAAGCCTCAGGATCTCCGAGTTGTCATTGAGCCACTGAAACATAATAATCCCTGTCAAGAACAACAGTGGCGCCCCCTTTGTCGGCTTTCCAAATTAGGATAAGGTCATTGTCAGCAAGTGATTTAATGATTGATTGTATTATTGTTAATGATTTAGTGATTGTATTATGCCTGTTAGTGTGAAAATATTGGGTTCAAGAATAAATGTATCTCTGTATGCACGAAAACAAAGCAAAGAACTCCCGCTCAACCTGTATTGATACATCCATTTGCAGAAAATCTGCCTACATGGGGAAAATGGAGAACAAATTCAGTATCCCAAGAAAGGGATCAAACAGACAGAATTGCACTCACTACTTGTTGTTGTAAGGAATCGGGGGCCACGTCCCTTGTGGTGTGACCCCTCCTTACCCACTACCAGTACTGCAGCGGCTGCTGCCCCTGCCCCCCGTTGCCACCCATGCCGCCGCCCAGTGCATACCTTGAACTCTGCCGTCGCCATCTTGGATTCTGGCACTGGTGTTACAGACTCTCAGCTGTGCTCCACTACTTCCTGGTCTCTCAGCCACTCACGGGCAGCTCCTCGACACGCCTCCACCATGCCCCTCGTCCGGATTGGTCACTGTCGCTTTAAATATTCTGCTTTGGCTTCACTTCCTTGCCGAGCATAGATCCTTATGGGATGTTACCTGTGTTTCTGCCACAAGCCTTGTTCTTTCGTTACGTATCTCTGTTTTTGTTCCAGTTCGTTGTACTCGTCCAGTTTCCTCCAGGCTTGCTGCTGCTACGCTGAGTTCCTGAGTTCCTGGTTCTTACAGACCTGCTTCGTTTGCGCTGTAACACGGGGTTACTAGTGCTGCCTGGTGGTGTGCCTATTGCGGTCAGTCTTCCCTCTCCTAGACCGGAGCCATGGGTCGTGGACGCCACTCGCGTAAACCTCATTCCCGACCTGCAGCGATTGCGCTGACGCAAAAGGACCAGCTTGATTTCCTGTTGCCGACTCCCTGCTTGAACTACGACTACCCGGATATCTCCTACCCCGACTCTGGCTTGCCCAACAACTATGCTGTTATCTCCAGTCCTGAACCCGGCCTGTTTGACTATGAACTGCGCACTCCGGACCAGTCTGCGCGGTATAAGGTCGGTGATTTCATAACCCAGCCTCAGCCCCGCGGTCCGGTCCCGGTTTGTGGCGAGCACAATCGTGACAGTATGCTCGGCCCCACAAAACCGGACCGCGCCGTGGCGGGGGTTGGTAAATGTGTAACTGCACCTATGTTCCAGGCTGCGGACCAGTCCCTGTTTGAAGAACAGTATTTGTTTGAAAAACTGCCTCCGCCTAATCTTGCTTGTATGTACGAAGGGTTAACCCCTGCAGAAAGACTGACTCGTAAAGAAATATTGACTAAATCTCAGGAATGTAGAGAGTTAAAGAAGATGTTTCAAGCCCAGTACTCCCAACTGCTCCTTCTTAAGTCCACTCCGGGACTGGAAACTGGGGATTTTGGGGTACTGGTTCAGGCCATAGACACCACCCTTAAATTATTCCTGGAATTTGACAGGAACATAAGTGAGCGTGAACCTCTACTTGCTGCCTACGCACAGACTATTCACAAACCCTTTTCTGTCAGTCCTGTTGTTAAACCTGTGGGGGCACCTCCCACTCCAAAAAATGTCCAAACCACCCCACTATCACTGCCCCCTAAGGTAGAAGCTGCCATGATTTCTAGCCCTGATTGCACCTCCCATTGCTTAAATCCCAAAGATATGTCTGCCTTAACCCCTGCCAGTCAGGTCTGTGAGGTTCCCGTGGAGTATACTTGTATTTCCAAAGCTACAGCCCTAGTATTTGAGAATCTACCCTCACTTTCTAACTCAGAATCCCTAACTCCTGCACTTGAGGTTTTTTCTGCTTTAACCCCTGATAGGCAGCTCTGCTTGCTCCCCATGTCAGAGAAAGAACCCCTTCTGCTTCAACGTTCTAAGTTAGAATCCCTAAGCTCTGTTCCCGAGCTCATTCCTATATTAACCCCTGCAGGTCAGCCCTATGAGCCTCCTTTTGTAATCCCCTGTTCGCCAGCTAAGGCCACATCCTTGGCTCCAGAGGAGGAACTCCTTGTATCCTCAATTTCAGAGGCAAATCTCCCTCTTTTTGACTCTCAGGTACTATTTGCATTGATCCCTGTAAATCCTTGCTGCCCCCAGGCTAATGCATCATTTCTAGCATCAGAGAATGAATCCCCAAGTCTGACAGCAGAGGTTGCACTGAATGACTCCCCTAAGCTTGCTGAGTCCTTGAATTTTGTTTACTACAATCCCCCTGCTTCAGCTCAAGTTTCCGTTGCCGTGTCCCTTGAAACTTCTGCTAAAATCCTGGTTCCAGTTAAAGGTATTCAGGAACCGGGTTTTTCTCTAAGCCTGTTCGCAGAATCCCCACTCCCAGGTATTTCGCTGACCCAGTCTGTCACTCAGAATGCTGAGATCCCTGCTTCAGCACATAGTTCCCTTGTCATGGAATCTGTAGTCTTTTCTGATTTCCCAGACACTCCTTCCCAAGCAACCCCTCCAGAGATCCGCGTATCTGCTGTCACCCCCTTAGTACAGTCAGAAACCACCCTGCCTACATTACAAATTCAGGTGTATAAATCTGAGCTATTTTGTCTTCCTTCACTTGCTAAACCTCAGTCCTTTAGCACTGCATCTAAATGTGCTCCAGCAACCATTGGGTTATTTAGGGCTAAGATTAAAACCCCTGTGTTAAAGGGTACCTTCTCACAGATATCCTGCAAACCTAGAACTTCCGTGATTAGTCCTAAGTCACTTTCCACAGTATCTGATTTTCTTATTATTGAAACCCAGACATCCACATCACTGGCTATCAGTTCTGTTATCAGAATTTTTGCACTAGTAAACATACCTATTTCTGATTTTGTCATGACAAGTGCCCCAGTTAGGGCCCTTGCAGTTTTTGATAAAACTCTTTTTCCTACTAAGGTTTCTGCTGTTAAGAGTTTCCCCGGTTCCAACTTACCGCTTATTGACCCTCTAACTTCCCAAGTACCTGTCACTGAATCCCAGGTGTCAGCTTCAGACGCTAGTTCTCCTTCTACCAGTGTCCCTGTTACTGATTCTGAGCCTCCAGATCCAGACACTAGCTCTCCTCCCTCCGCTGCCCCTGCACTGCCTGATTGTCAAGTTCCAGATATTAAAGCTCCAGAGCCTACTCACACTCCTATGACAAGTACGATGCCCTTGGAGTTCGTTGCAGCACGTAATCCGCCTCATGCGGTTGTTCAAATCTCTGCAAGGCCCTGTATACCTTCCCCGCACTCTGGTGCCATATCCGAAGTAACCCTTGCTGCGCTCCAAATCCCCAGTGCGGGAAGGCAGTTTCTTTTCACGGACCATTCGGTGGCCCCTGAAGTACCTCAGTATGACTTTAACTATGGGGTTTCTCTCCCTGTTGTCTCTGGCTTGGACTCTGGGAAGTGGAGATCACAGACTATATTGTCTCTCTCTGAGCGTTCTACAATATTTGGTAGCTCCACTAATGATTGCTTCTCTGCCTCAGCGAACCCATGGTTATCCCTCACGGAACCTTCTGTTGTGCCTGCGTCCTCTGTGTTGGAAATACTCAGTTCACACCTCAAGATTTCGGTCCCTAAGCCTGGTTTACTGTTCACCTTGTCATCTACTATACCCATACCTGGCAATGCACCCACCCACCCTATACCCTCGCTGACCACTACCCGGAAAACCTCTGTAGGAGAAGACCCTCTCAAATTCCCACGTGATGATGTCAGCAAAGACTTTGTCTGTCCGGAAGGTCGCCCTGATAAGCTCTTTCAACTATTGGTGCCTCTTGTCCTGAATTTTGGTACCATTACTAGGGACTGGGCTCCCAACGGGGGCCCTTCTGCTGTTTCTGCTCCAGAACCCCCTGGTTCTTCACAGCCTTGGATTTCCAAACCATTTCGCGTGGCGAGCCACGTACCAATAATTTCTCTACCACCACTTTCCTATCCTAAGTTTGTACTCGCCAATGAACTGTTGGTTTACGGATGCCCTGCTCGCCTAAAACAATTTAGGAATAACTCCTTGTCTCCAAGACCAATGAGTGCCCACGAGTCTCTGGACCACAACTTTACTCTCCATCCTAGACAATTCCGGAACAATTCCAGGTCCCCCAACTCTAGGAGTGGTTATGATCGCCCTGAGGTCGATCCTGAAGGGGGGGGTACTGTAAGGAATCGGGGGCCACGTCCCTTGTGGTGTGACCCCTCCTTACCCACTACCAGTACTGCAGCGGCTGCTGCCCCTGCCCCCCGTTGCCACCCATGCCGCCGCCCAGTGCATACCTTGAACTCTGCCGTCGCCATCTTGGATTCTGGCACTGGTGTTACAGACTCTCAGCTGTGCTCCACTACTTCCTGGTCTCTCAGCCACTCACGGGCAGCTCCTCGACACGCCTCCACCATGCCCCTCGTCCGGATTGGTCACTGTCGCTTTAAATATTCTGCTTTGGCTTCACTTCCTTGCCGAGCATAGATCCTTATGGGATGTTACCTGTGTTTCTGCCACAAGCCTTGTTCTTTCGTTACGTATCTCTGTTTTTGTTCCAGTTCGTTGTACTCGTCCAGTTTCCTCCAGGCTTGCTGCTGCTACGCTGAGTTCCTGAGTTCCTGGTTCTTACAGACCTGCTTCGTTTGCGCTGTAACACGGGGTTACTAGTGCTGCCTGGTGGTGTGCCTATTGCGGTCAGTCTTCCCTCTCCTAGACCGGAGCCATGGGTCGTGGACGCCACTCGCGTAAACCTCATTCCCGACCTGCAGCGATTGCGCTGACGCAAAAGGACCAGCTTGATTTCCTGTTGCCGACTCCCTGCTTGAACTACGACTACCCGGATATCTCCTACCCCGACTCTGGCTTGCCCAACAACTATGCTGTTATCTCCAGTCCTGAACCCGGCCTGTTTGACTATGAACTGCGCACTCCGGACCAGTCTGCGCGGTATAAGGTCGGTGATTTCATAACCCAGCCTCAGCCCCGCGGTCCGGTCCCGGTTTGTGGCGAGCACAATCGTGACAGTTGTATATCGGAGCCATATTGTTCAGAAATGCAAATATTTACAAATTGCGGCCACCAAAAAATGGAGAACTTAGGATACCTGATCAGAGAATCAATACAAAAAAAGAAATCAACTGAAGATACAGTACCGACACACTTTATTCTCGCTCGGCTAGTCCCGCGAATTCGGGTATACCCGGGTGTATTCAGGTTTCTGATCGTTTTCTGCCGGAGTGCATTGCGTTATTTTCCAGGCAGGGATTTAAGCATTTTATTCCGGCTGGCTGAAATACTGCAATGCCGTGTAAATACACATGGGGGCGCTTGCGAGCTGTTCTCTTTGAAGCCGTCCCCTATAATGAATTGTAATGCAGTATATATACTGTATATATATATACTGTATAACAACAACCCCTATAAGCCCTAACATACAGTACTGTATATGCACATACATAAATGATACTACTGTATGGGCGGCGGGGGCGAGATGTGTTTGCAGCAGAGAGAGATCCGCTGCTCTCTCTCTGCGCAAACATCCGCACATTAAAAATTATTTGAAATACATTTTTATTGATAGTGTAGATGTGCAGGGGGTCTCCGGAGCTGAACCGCATTGGTTTCAGGTCTGGGAACCCCCTGCTCCCCGAGATACAGCCCCCTTTAGGGGGTGCCGGTATCCCTCTGCTTGGTTTAAAGGGCCCGACCACGTGATCGCGGCCTGTAAACCAAGCAGAGCAGAAAGATACCGGCACCCCCTAAAGGGGCCTGTATCTCGGGGAGCAGGGGGTCCCCAGACCTGAAACCAGTGCGGTTCTGCTCTGGAGACCCTCTGCACATGTCAGTATCAATAAAACACATACAGTATACAGTATAAATAAACACTCGTTCTTTACCTTAGCGGCTATGCGCTATGGTAAAGAAGCAGCATTTCTGTATTTTAATAATATTGTACAGTGAGCAGGGGGTTCCCTGAGCCAGAAATTAATGCTCAGGGACCCCCCCTGCTCCTGCTCAATATTATTAAAAATACAGAAATGCTGCTTCATTACCATAGCGGATAGCCGCTAAGGCAATGAAGGGGTTAACCCACCGTGCCCGCTTTATTGTGTGTAGTGGGGATGGGTGAGGGGGGTATTTGGCCCTTGGTGTGAGTTTAGGACTTGCGGGGGGGTTGCGGGTGCACTTAACCCCTTCACGACCGTAGCAGTTAATACCGCTACGGTCATGAAGGGGTTAAGCCCTCCCGCTACCCCCCGCAAGCCCTAAACAGCCACCGTTGGGGCTAATACCCCATTCACCCACCCCCGCTACCCACAATAAAAAAAATACACACACACAGCAGCCAAAAAATAAATAAATAAATCTAAATAAATAAATAAATAAATGACAATAAATACATTTGAAATACATTTTTATTGATAGTGTAGATGTGCAGGGGGTCTCCGGAGCTGAACCGCGTTGGTTTCAGGTCTGGGAACCCCCTGCTCCCCGAGATACAGCCCCCTTTAGGGGGTGCCGGTATCCCTCTGCTTGGTTTAAAGGGCCCGACCACGGGCAGCCCATAATGGGAAGTAGGGGGTCCCCGCGGTTGAAATCAATGCGGTTCTGCTCAGGAGACCCCCAGCTCCCACACACGAGTATTAAAATTAATATTTAAACTACACGGTCGCCTGTAAGAGTCATGCATGGAGATGCAGCTTCTCCGTGCAGCTCTTCCAGGCTGCAGTTTAAACAGTTGCCGATCGATAGGATTTATAGAGCGATAACACTTAGAAAAAACAAGTTGTTCCATGCTGCATTTTTTTACCGAACTTTAAAAAAATGCTGTTTTTTCTTAGTGAATACCGTTTTGACCCACATGTTTTATAGTGCAATAAAACAATGCAAAGTCGATCGGCAATGCACTGATTTTATCTAGAGGTGCAGGGGCATTCTTTTTCCCCCCTCTTTTAACTATGCATCAATAAAGGAACTCTTTACAGCAAAGTCCAGCATTTGAACTAAAACAAGAAAAAATGAGTGTATATAGCGCTAAAAGAAATAATATGTGTATTTTAAGTGATATTAGATTAATAGGCTGCCAGGTGATACTAACTCCAAGACCTAGTTAGCAATACAAAACACAAATATACAATACAGACCGGCGCCACTATTGTCCAATGGTAGAATAAAGATTGTCCAATATGGGAATGTTCTCACACGGATGGTAACTTTAAAAGTAGTTTTCTGCTGTATCTTCACTGTGTGAACTCCATCAACATGTTTAAAGAGAAGAAAAACAAGAAAATCACATCATAGTGCAGATATGCAATGATATATAACACCAAACAAGACTAACATTACACAAAACATATAACATATAACATATACGGCTGGCTGAAACTAAAATGAATTTATTTAACACAATAAAATCGCAGGTGTGGGATCCGGTTGGTAAAAACCGGAGTCCTACTTACAGCACTGCCATAGACCATGAGCGGGGGTTTTTTTGTGTTAGAGTTGAAACCGGCTGCAGCTCCGTCGAACACGTGGTATCCTGGAAGCTCCACAGTCCTGAAACCGGAAGTGCGTCGCTCCGTGCGACTTGCTTCTTCTCCTGGTACCGTCAATCACTCTGCTGCCGGAAATGTACTCCTGGAGGCGGGTGGAATCGCCAAAATGTCCCTTCTCTATGGATTACTACGGCTCCAATGCTGTCCTCTGCCACACTGCACAAGTAGTAAATAATACTGCCCAATGCGTTTCGTGCGCATGCGCACTTCTTCAGGGGAAGAATGGTGGCGCCGGTCTGTATTGTATATTTACAGTCCAGCATTTGCTACGTTTTTTCTGCCTCGTGGTGCCCGCTGAAACACCTCTTCCAGACCGGAACAGGTACACTTTCTCTAATTCATATTGTATTATAATTTATCTAGTGCTTCTTATCCCAAGAAAAGGAAGTATCATCGAAGAAAAGGAGTTTTCCTACATGAGGTTTCGAGTTAATACATTGTGGAATGTGTTAACGCTAGAGCTACTAAGCCATCCCAGCCCCAAGAAAAATAATCATAAGAATCATAAGAAAGAAGACCATGGGAGGAAAGATCACTGGTTAACTTCCCTTCTGCCCTCTGGGATTTCATGAAAGCATCCACATCCCTTAGGATGTCTTCTCGGGTTCCTATCCCCATGCCACCCAAGGGTTAATCACCCTAGGCCCCGAACTCATCCAAGTTCAAAAGGCTTGTGAAAATATCCGTTCCAAATGTGAATAAATACAGATTCTTTGTCCCAATAAATTGGTCCGACACAGGTTTCTTTCAGTTACAAATTATTTATTCTTCTAAAGGCAGTTTCAATTAGCTTCAGAGGACAGGTTAACAATGGAGAACAGACTTGGACTATATATTTCTGTTCTGAGGCATTTATTCTCAAATACGATTCATGTAGGAATTCCTAGCTACTAATTTAACCTGCGCGTAGCTTGTTTGCATGAAACAATAATACAAATAAACAATCCTTGGAAAAGTCTGGGCACAAAGCCTATACTCTTTTCTTGGCCTTGGACAAACTTTATCTTGTACCCAAAATATACAATAAACTATTCACTTGTTCTAACTGTACTAAAAAATCAATTGTTTCCCTTAAAAGTGTTTTTCTTACTGTATATCCTACAATCTTTCTCAGTTTAGTCTGTGGAAACAAAATGGATTCTAACAGACAATATGGATTCCGAATCACTCTAATTCCATTTACAAATCCCCCTAAAAAAAATAGAAGATTTTTATGGAACATGTGATTCTGCAATTATGATTTCAGTAATGAAAATGTTAGTAATATAAATCTAAACATATACAGCTTTCATACAAATAGCAATATAATAGCATATATAATAAAATGGAACTTGTCCCAACGCATTTTTTGTATCGTCATATATGTGTCTGATAGATAGATAGTTCTTTGGTGTTATACTCTATGACCACCCTGGCTTCTCCTAATTACTTATTTCCATTCTTGATCACCTCCTTCAGATTATTTGTGTTTACTAGATTAATAAATTTCTTTCCCAAATCCTAAATGTACAATTCCTTCCTTGTGTGTACAATTGTGTGTACTATTGGGGCCCATACTGTGTGATCCGCTTCATTTTGAGTGCACCATAATCCTTGTTTTATCCATTTAACTACGGTGCAATTATGGGTATGTATCTCTATTGATTCATATATTGATAAACAGAATTTTCCTGATCCTAAATACATTTCACAGTAGATTTGTACATATACAGTGGTGTGAAAAAGAAAGTACACCCTCTTTGAATTCTATGGTTTTACATATCAGGACATAACAATCATCTGTTCCTTAGCAGGTCTTAAAATTAAGTAAATACAACCTCAGATGAACAACAACACATGACATATTACACCGTGTCATGATGTATCTAATAAAAATAAAGCCAAAATGGAGAAGTCATGTGTGAAAAAGTAAGTACACCTGATGATTCAATAGCTTGTAGAACTACCTTTAGCAGCAATAACTTGAAGTAATAGTTTTCTGTATGACTTGATCAGTCTCTCACATCGTTGTAGAGGAATTTTGGCCCACTATTCTTTACAACGTTGCTTCAGTTAATTGAGGTTTGTGGGCATTTGTTTATGCATAGCTCTCTTAAGGTCCAGCCAAAGCATTTCTATCGGGTTGAGGACTGGACTTTGATTGGGCCATTGCAACACCTTGATTATTTTCTTTTTCAGCCATTCTGTTGTAGATTTGCTGGTGTGCTTGGAATCATTGTCCTGTTGCATGACCCAATTTCGGTCAAGCTTTAGCTGTCGAACAGATGGCCTCACATTTGACTAGAATACTTTGGTATACAGAGGAGTTCATGGTCGACTCAATGACTGCAAGGTTCCAAGGTCCTGTGGCTGCAAAACAAACCCAAATGATCACCCCTCCACCACCGTGCTTGACAGTTGGTATGAGGTGTTTGTGCTGATATGCTGTGTTTGGTTTTCGCCAAACGTGGCACTGTGCATTATGGCCAAACATCTCCACTTTGGTCTCGTCTGTCCAAAGGACATTGTTCCAGAAGTCTTGTGGTTCGTTCAAATGCAACTTTGCCAACCTAAGCCGTGCTGCCATATTCTTTTTAGAGAGAAGAGGCTTTCTCCTGGCAACCCTTCCAAACAAACCATACTTGTTCAGTCTTTTTCTAATTGTACTGTCATGAACTTTAACATTTAATATGCTAACTGAGGCCTGTAGAGTCTGAGATGTAACTCTTGGGTATTTTGCAATTTCTCTGAGCATTGCACGGTCTAACCTTGGGGTGAATTTGCTGGGATGTCCACTCCTGGGAAGATTGGAAACTGTCTTGAATGTTTTCCACTTTTGAATAATCTTTCTCACTGTAGAATGATGGACTTTATATAGTTTGGGAATGGCCTTATAACCCTTCCCAGATTGATGGGCAGAAACAATTGCTTCTCTAAGATTATTGCTGATGTCTTTCCTCCTTGGCATTGTGTTAACACACACCTGAATGCTCCAGACCAGCAAACTGCTAAAACTTTGGCTTTTATCTAGGTGGTCACACTTGCTGATGAACAATTAATCAAGGGCATTTGATTAGCAGCACCTGTCTGCTACTTAGCATCTTAATTCCTATGGAAGCAGTAAGGGTGTACTTAGTTTTTCACACATAGCGTCTCCATTTTGGCTTTTTTTTTGTTAAATAAATCATGACACAGTGTAATATGTCATGTGTTGCTGTTCATCTGAGGTTGTATTTACCTCATTTTTAGACCTGCTAAGGAACAGATGATTGTTATTATGTCCTGATATGTAAAACCATAGAACTCAAAGAGGGTGTACTTTCTTTTTCACACAACTGTAAAGTTAATTATTTTAGACACCAATTGTTTGTTTTTAATTGTATTTGCTTCGTGTATGATAAAACCAAAATATTCACATTGACCTTCTCCGTTCTGCCAACATCACTCTCTTGTTTAACTTTCCACTCACACATTTTGCAACAGTGGCCATGATATAGAGTGTGAGTTTGTCTTCAACTAGAAAAGTAGTTGTGCTGTGATTAAAGGATACAAAGGTTTGCAAAGGATAATAGGGCACAACTGATGGCATCCAGACTTTAGAAAAAATCATGAAAAGGAAAGTGCGTTTTCCATAGAAAAATATTTATTTATTGGTCATGGGACAAAAAATAGCAAAAGCGTTGCCCTACCAACGCGTTTTACACTAAAAGAAGCGCTTTCTCAAGGTATACATATCACATCATCCACACTGTATTTCTAAGTAAATGGTAAGCTAACTCACCAATCAGAAAACATACCTGGGATCCGCCCCACGGCACACCCATCAGCACCTTGCATTTCCTGAGGACACGCGCACACCCCGGCATCACGCATACTAGCCCCGCCCTGGACATCTAATCAAAAGTAAAAGTGAGCAAAAGCATGAGTGAATCGCGCTTGCGCAATAACCAACTACTGGAATGCTCATTTTTTAACAATGGAAAGTGTCCATAGAGCAGGGAGGCAGCTAGAACACACGGGTGCATGCATAAACCAGACTAATGGGGTGTCACAATGACACACGCGTGCCCCCGCATATCCACAGCTATCCCCGCCCAGGACACGTGCATTAATGCAACGGCAAGCATCAAACCAGGAGGTACGCGCTCGCGCTGTAACCACCCCTGGTGTGCTCACAGAAATGCATGATGGGGCATGATCGGAGAACAGGGGAACAATATGAAGAGCAGGGGCGCATGTGTACCAGAGCGACATCTACCACAGGCGCGTGCACGTGGCGTCCCATATACAAAATAATAAATCTTTATTAATAAAATACAACATGAAAAAAACATATTAAAAGAAACAAACCATCAATGTCAGTAATTGACACTTACTTTGAAAAATATGGCTTGTATGGTCTTTAGCACTACACATCTTTGTCATTATGTACTGTTATTAAAACAAACTTTCTCTTTTTTTTCCCTTACCCTCTCATGTAACAATAATGATGTTAACCTTAAAATTAGCCTGATGGCACTTCTTAGCGGCGTATTACCAGAAGATCTTTTTGTAGATATCATTATACCATTGTGATACCAGGTACATTCTTCCTGATTTGCAAGAAAATATGTCATGCGCTTCGGTTAGTAGCAAAAAGCACCTAAGGTGTCAATATCGTCATGGGGGGCTATGAGAGGGAGCTATAACGGGCCACGAGAGTGACCGGAGTATCTGAGCAAGGCAATGACCCTTACCTAAACTCAGCTCCTGGTCTGGGTCCCGCTCTTTTTTGTAAACCGCTCCTGCGTGCAGCCATCAATGTAGATACAAGAGAAGGGAGAAATTCCGGCGCTACTGCGCATGACAGACTCCACAGGTTCCCAGATGGATTCAACAAACTTTATTGGCAACGACCAAGCCGAGCTCCAAGACGAAGCCCTAGTAAGAGGGTGAAACGCGCAGAGGAGGAGATCGTGGTGTAGACCCAGTGTGTTGTCGTTACCAATAAAATTTGTTGAATCCATCCGGGAACCTGTGAAGTCTGTCATGCGCAGTAGTGCCGGAATTTCTCCCTTCTCTCACATTCTTCCTGATATTCACAGTAGCAGAATCAGTAGCGTATTTCCCATTATGGGAATTATTATTTTTCTTTACATTTTTAACCCAGGGGAGTGTTAGGACCTGCTAACGGTCATGCCTTGTGAGTGGCAGAAGGCTTAAGACGCTTTGGCCAAAGGGTTAAACGAAATGACCCTTTTACAAGAGATATATAGGTATTGCACTGTGTATTTGTGTCACATTAGAAGTAGCTTTGGGCATCTTTGTTTGTTTTTTGTTGTATACATTTAGCCACGCCCACTAGCACTCCATTTGACACTTATATGCATATATATATTATGTGGTAATGGTTGGGGTTTCTCAGAGCTTGGGAATCTGTGTATTTTGTTAACTGTGTACAGAAAACAAATTGTTTTCTGCTCACTACTGCGGCCTATGGCAAGAGGTTCCGATTCAATCGAGTGGAGCCACACTGCTTCTTGAAAGTTTAGGAGGAGAATTAATCTGGTGATCATTGTCATCATACCCACAGTTGCTGTGTACAGATTGGTAACATGTCCAAATACATGTCCTGCTAGTTATTCTTATCTTTGATGTACGTGCGATACTCACCTGTTTTTTATAATACATTTTTATTTTTATACTGCACCATGAGGTTTTTTGCACTGTTTCTCTTTTTGTTTTTCTGTTAACTGTGTGCAGCTGGTCTCAGTTGCTTATGGGAGGGTAGTGGCCCCTCCCTCCCAAGGTTTAAGATTGCCCCACCCCACTTTCCAAGTTGGCAGATTAGTATCATTTGGCCAGGTTACGACAGATCCAATGCGATCATTCTTCTTGTAATTATACAGGTAAATAAGAATTTTAACCCAGGTGAGTGTTAGGGCCTGCTAACGGTCATGCCTTCTAAGTGGCAGCAGGCTTAAGATGCTTAGGCCAAATGGTTAAACTAAATGACCCTTTTATAAGAGATATATAGGTATTGCACTGTGTATTTTTGTCACGTTGGAAGTAGCTTTGGGCATCTTTGTTTTTTTTTCTTAATTCATCTCCAAACATTTTCCCAACTAGTAGAACTAGCTTCTAAATCGTCTTGCAGAGAGTTTTGCGTGGCGATCATCTCGACGGGAGTAACGGGATAAATTTGCCGCAATTTTTGACCTTGATCGAAGGCCATTGGGTAAGGGAGATGTCCTGGATGAATAACTTGACCCTTCCTGCAAGCTTGGATTTCCATTCCTGTATTTCGGGCACAAGCTTGTAGCCTCTGTGGACGTCTTCCTCAGGCGTACTCTCTAGCAAAAAGAGATGGTCGGCCTCGTCTTGGCCCGGGTAGTAGCACACAGCGGCCATGCGCTTCACTCCCCCTGGTGGAATCTTGGTTACCCCCACTCGGAGGTTGTAGATGATCCCGTGGCCCTCTTGGGCCTATATTTTACAGCACTCTTCCTGTAGTACTGGGTGGATCTCGAGAGCAGACAGGGGTAGTTCACCGGCCTCTTGCAAGTAGGCTCTGATCACCGCCCATACCACATCGGTGTTGGTTCCCAATATGATCGGGGAGCTGGGATGGTCTATAGGCTCAGGGCATATTAGAGCCTGCACATCCATGGTGTGAGACTTGCCTGTGTTCAGCTGTGGTATTTCCAGCCGAACCTTCACCACGCCGTCGATTGGGTATTCCTCATTGCCGAGTACCCACAGCTTCTTCTGGTCTGCCGACTGCAAGGGCAGATATTTAAGATGTTGATCATAGAATGGTCGGTACACAATGGTCACCTGGGACCCAGTGTCCAGCAAAGTCGATGCGTATTTGCCGTCCACGAGGACACGGATGATGACAGCTAGTCCTACGCAATGGTAAGCATCCAATGGAGATGTTTCATCGGGGCTTGGCACTGGTGTGCTCTCTGAGGGCGGGGAGGTTGTTTCTGCTGTCTGGACTTGCAGGTCATGGGTTTAGGGTTGGAAATCCCAATTTTATTTTCTTCCGGACAGTTCCGTTATAAGACCCTTTCATTTACAGTTGAAGCCACTGAGGTCCGCCTCGATCCAGTAGGTAGGGCATACTCTCCCGAACTCTCCAGGGCTTGGCGGTAGACTGTTTGGGAGGAGGGTCCTCTTCTGTGCTGTATGCCTCTTGACCTTTGGAAAAGACAGCTCCTTGGACTAGTCCTTGCGAGACTCTTTGGTGCGAGTCGTAGACAAGTCTGCCCAGGGTTCCTAAACTGGAAGATGACCTCCTGATCTTGGATTCGGTCCATGGGAGGGTTCTCCATAGAGAGGTTGCAACCGATGCGGGCCACTAGGGGATGGTGTAGTGAAGCTCCCTGAAGGAATTGTTTGGTCCTATAGTCGTCCAGGTCTGGCATCTGGATGACCCCTTTGTGGAGCAGTGCCCACAGGGCTAGCTGCAACCGCTGGAGGTACTTAGACATTTCCTCATTTTCTTTCTGCTTGAGGGCATGGAAATGGGCCAATAGAGCTATTGGGTCATCCTTTTTGCCATAAGGCCTGGTCAAGGCTTGTATCAGATCTTTGGCCTCCGCGTTGGAGTGGCATTCGCGATATAATCGCACGGTGTTGGTGGCCGGGGGCTGCAGGCACTCAATGATTCATTGCCATTTTAGTGTGTCAAGGAATGTCCATCCGGGTAGTACTTGCTCTGCATGGTAACGCCATTCATCGAACATTTCTCCACCCAGTGGTGTGGGTCGCACCCCGGGAAGGTTTTTAGTCGGCAATGCTGGTGACTGTGAGCGGACTGCATTATGGTTTCTACCAGCTGAGGTAGAGTTACACTCCCGGTGGAGCCACCAGTTGACAGGCCACTGTAATATTCAGGTCTCGGGCTAAGGTCCTGCACAAGACAACTCTCACCCCGACTGGGAGGTAGCTGGCGTACGGTGAGTTTCGGCCCTACGGGTTGTCTCTAGCGTAGTACTGGAAGTGAAGGCCACCGGGGGTATGGGTGAATTTACAACCGAAGTGCTGCTCCTCCAGGGGGGGGCAAGGAGTACGTAAGAGTTCAGCCCGAGAGGGTGCGCCAACGGGGAGTCCCGGGGTAGATATCACAGGTAAGGCAGTTGGGCAGGACATCCCGTGGCCGGGCTTCCGGTAAATACAGGGCCCTCAGGGCGCGTCCTTCACATAGGTCATGACCGGCGGCCACTGGGACTATAATCCACTGGTGCGCAGTGTCATACTTGCAAACTAAGATCCGTGCGTTGGCTAGGCCGGGGAGCTGGTGGAATTGGTTACAGATTTCGCACGGGGGCGTATTGGCGGGAATGTCTCCCACGGCGAGCACGTGGCGGGGATTCTCGTGCATCCCCATCCTCTAGCGGCACCTACCATATGAGCAAAATTCAGTGGTAGTGAATGGAGTTGGTGGGAATGAAAGTCAGCGGCGATGGAAGTGACGTCACTGCTGGCAGAAGAGACATTCACTGCCATTGAATTTTGCCAGCTTCCAGCAGCAGGAGGAACACACACACACACACACACACACAGAGCCGCCAAACACCCCAGCCGAGCACCACCCGCCGAGTGAGCCACCGAGCACACCTTCATCCCCCGTGAGCCGCCAAGCACCCCCCGTGACCGCGGAGTAACCCCCCCGTGAGCCGCCGAGCACCCCCCATGAGCCGCCGAGCACCCCCCATGAGCCGCCGAGCACCCCCCATGAGATGCCAAGTAATCCCCCATGAGCCACCGAGCACCCCCCCGTGAGCTGCCAAGCAACCCTTCCCCCGTGAGCCACCGAGCACCCCCCCCCATTAGCCGCCAAGTAATTCCCCGGTGAGCCACTGAGTACACCCTTCCCCCCCCCCCCTGGAGGGCTGGCACCAGCAGCAGGACACAGCTCCGCCAGGGGAGAGAGTGGGGGCTACTCCAGGCAGGGGACTCAGACAGACCCACTGTGTCTGGGGGGTGAGGGGGAGTCAGGGAAGAGGGGGGGCAGGACGCTAAGAATAACAGACACACACACACAGACTGAGTGGCACACACAGACTAACTGGCACACACACAAACACACCGACTGACACACACGCTGACTGACACACACGCTGACTGACACACACGCTGATTGACACACACACACACACACACACACACACACTGACTGGTACACACATACACACTGACACACTGACACACTGATATACTGTACAAGGAATTCAGTTACTATAAATATAGAAGTGCAAATATCTAAAACACACTTTCTAAGTCAAACTTCTTTGCGTTTTGGCACTGAAATTGTGTTTTGATTAATTAAAAACATCACCATTCCAATTTCAATTTCTGTGACAAAACAGTGACAAAAGACAAAGAAGTTTCACTTAAAATGCGCATGCTCAGCACATAGACAACTTTTTTTATTTGCTATATGCTGTACGGTGGAGGTTTTTTCACCCACCATAGCTTAAAATGGTAAAGAAACAGCAAGCACTCCAATGTAGATATCAAAAAAAGCCTGGTGCCGTCCCTTAAGTAATGTAGAGGGTATGTTACCATCCAGCAGAGCAGCAGAACAGCAAAGATAGGCAGCACTCAGAGGTAAGTAAGCAAAACAATGTATTGAAAAAGATACAAAGTTCCGACGTTTCGATCCCCAGAGGGATCTTCTTCCTTGGGTTGTGCACTGCACACTGCAGTGTCTGTTTCAATACATTGTATAGCAGTGCCCCCTGGGTCCAATTACCTCGGTGGGGCGTGTGGCTGGCAGCGTAGAGGGGGGCGCGTGCACCCAGCGAGCACCGGTGGTTGCGGGGAAGGTTACAGGCAGCACGGACCTTCAGGGTGGCGAGTGGGTCACAAGAGGCTCCCATTTTGTGACTGATTGCGCATCTTGTGCATGCGCAGTGGGGGAGTGACCATTGCCAAGGAGCCTTCACAGGGGAATTACAGTTCCCAGCAGCCTAAGGGGCTGCAGTCACATGGCGCGAAACCAGCCAATAGAGCTGCAGACTTCCCCTGCTCTGGGAGTTGCTACATTTCGCGTGCTGCAGCCACTCCAGTCAGAGCTGGGACGCAGATAGGGTAGGTTGTGTATGCGCAGGTGTCTGTGGCACTTGCACTAGGCCAGAAAACCCCCTAGGACCCAGATAGGCCCCGACTCCCCTGTGTAGCTTGTGGTTGCTGCAGGGACAAGCCCTTAGATAGGGACACTAACCCTGTAGAACAGAACATAGGGACAAAGCCAGGACGCGGCTGCATCCTGGCCCAGATCATCCATCGGCGACTACAGAGACTTTTAAAGGTCGTACAATCCACGGCAGGTACCGCACCACATCTACAAGTGCACCAACAAACACTTTAGTGGGCAGCGCTGTACCACACAGTTGGGTGGGGTGGTTCTTGTGGACACCAGGGTGATTGGGTGCCCAAAGGCCCCATAGGGACTTGGAGACTGTGGGGCCTATGCAGTAAACAGCGATAAGCCCCTTATCGCCAGCTTCTTGCCAAAAATGCCTACTGCGATTCAGTAAAAAAAAATCCGGCGACCACTTGGCGAAAGGGCCCCTTCCCGACGCTCATCGCCAGCTTTTCCAACTCGCTGAATTCTAGTAGCCCCGATCAGCTTCTCGCGGCTGATCGCCGCTCTAGAATGGGGAATTTCTTTCCAAATGGCATTGGCAAAAAAAGTTGTCAAGAAGGTGGGGATGAGTGGCGAGTCGGGAAAGAAAAAATCAGTCCCTTTTCCTGCCTCTGATTGATGCCGGGGTCTCCAGAGCTGATACCAATTAATATCACCACCGGAGACCCCCGGCATGAATCCGGTGCATGAAAAATGCATTTACAGCCCACTTCATTACCTTAGCGGCTAACTGCTAAAGGCAATGAAGGGGTTAAACACCCGTGCCAGGCGGGAACTGGTTCAACAACCAATCAGATAGGGGATTAAGATCCCATGATCTGATTGGCTGAAATACTTTGCGACACCGGCCATCTTGGATTTAGTGACATCATCTTAAAGGGAAATGAAGCACAGCCATTCTGATTGGCCGGCATCATTCCCTTTAAATGACGTCATAAAAAAATGTTTTAAATCGGTCAATGGTTTTAACAGCCAATCAGATGAAAATATACTGGACACCTAACAAGCTCCTATTGAACCCCCAAAATAACCACAACATATATATAAGCATATGAATGTCACAGAGGAGTGCTACTGAGCATGGCAATATATTTAAAACCAGAGACAGCACATAAAACACAGACAAAGCTCAGTTTTAGCACATCCAGTGAAAATCATACATGGTACAAATAAATTGTTAAATATATTGCCAATCAGATGAACCAGTTCCCGCCCATATGTGACGTCACAAGCCATATTTAAGGCCGTGGTGCCTCATTTGAGCCCAAGAAGATGACGAGACAATATCAGTTGGGATCTACCATGGGGTTTTTTGGATTGAAAGATGAAGACAGAAGATTAAGACGATTAAAAAATAATTACAGAAGAAGAAAGAAGAAGCGGATTAAAGATAGAAGAAAGAAAAATTGTGTACCTGATCCGGATCTTCATGGTGGATGGCATCAGATGCTGTTTGAGCCCTTCGTGGTTCCTGTTTCCCCGGGAGTCGGAGGGCTAGCGCTTCTAAAGGTAAGTAAAATATTGAATGTTTGGAAATTTATTTTTTTACAGTTTTTTCCATTGGATGTGTATTTTTTTTTCTTTTTTCTTTGCACGTTGACTGATAATGTATTAATCTGTACTACTTTAGGGTACAAATCAATACATTATTAGGCCAATAATTTGTTTTTAATGTGATATTTTCTGTGTGTGTTTATTATATGGATATAATTGTTTGTCATTTTGCTGCTTTATTTTAAAAACATTTTGGCAATTGATTTTTAATTTTAATTAATGACATCTTGTGTTGGGTAATGCTTTTAATGGTTGTGTTGACGATATTTTTTAATAATTAATGTCTTTGTTGGTTCCTGTTTCAATTAATTCATTGTTGTTTTAATAATTAATTGCTTTGATTGGTTACTGTTACAATTAATTCCTTGTTGTTCTATTAATTGCTTTGATTGGTTAATGGTTTATTTAATTCCTTGTTGAGCTGGTTAGTGCTTTTATTAATTACATTTGTTGGCTACTGTTTTAATTTAGTGAATTGGGATGTTTCTGTGTTTTTGAATGTTTTATTATTGTCTTTTGTGCATTCATTTATTTTGATTAGGGTGCCCATTGAGTGCTATAGTGCCTTATCAGGCCCATATTATTATATGGGAATGATGTACCACTACACTACTCAATGGGTTCAGTGTGGGTATAGTGGGCCCAGGGTGGGTGGTTAGGCCCCCCCGGGTGGGTAGCAGGGCAGGGTGGCTTAACCCCTTCAATACTATAGTGGTTATTAACCAGTAAGGTGATTAAGGGGCTAGGGGACATTAGAATGGATTTATTACTGTATGTATGCTTTCTGGCAACGGAGCACAGGGACCTCCAGTATCCCGACGATGGATGGCCCTGTCACAATGCCAGGTGTAAGTAGAACTGTATTTATTTACTTTATTTATGCTGGCTAATGTTGTGTTTAATAATGGCCAAATAATCTATTATCCATATCTGGATAATACTTATTTTGCCCATTACTGTACTGTATGTGTTTGGTGGTGGGGGGGAGGGTGGGGTTTATTGATTTAAAAGTAGGCCATGTTTAATTTTTTTACATAACGCATTGGTACCGCAGGGCAGCAGGGACCCATGGAGACCACCTGAGGACCCCCGGACGCCCACGTGTAACACCCGAGGACCCCTGGACACCCACTGGTACCACCTGAGGACCCACTGGGACACCTGTGGGGAAGAACCAGGTGCCCCACAGCTGTGGAGGCCCCGCAGGGACCACCACAGTGCCCCAGACACCCATGGGAACCACCCGAGGGCCCCAGACCCCCATGGGAACCACCCGTGAGCCCACAGACACTGGTGGGGATGACCCAGATACCCGAGGGGACCACCCATGAACCCCATTGGGGCCCGCGGGTACCACCTGGAGGTCCACAACACCTAACGGGGACCACCCGGAGGCCCCCAGACATGCACTGTGGGACCTGCAGACACCCATCGGGACCACCAAGGATTCCCGCCGGCCTGGGGTATTAATTGTGTGTGTCACATAATAAAAGCGAACTCAAGGGAAGGGAAAGGGACTGGAGATGGGGAGGGGGGACCCTCGCTACTCCTAAAGAAATGTGGAGGTGATGGTGCTACAATCAGGGGTGAAGGTAAATATACAACACAGGGACAGAACCCCAATGGAGAGCACTCAGTCACTAGAGATCACAGGTACAATGTGTGGAGAATTGTAGTGTGTGTGTGATGGGTGAGGAGTGTATGATTTAAAACACTTTATTAGGAGTAGTAACTCAAATAAAATAGAACGCTATAGAGTCAAAATGTATAAGACTCTGATGAAGCCAAAATGGCAGCGAAATATTAAAATCCAGTCGAATACCACAATAGATATTACCAATATTCTATCCTCACAGGAGGGGTATTGAAGCCGGAGCAGTACTGTATTGGTAATGACAGCTATATGTATCCTTCCTCAACCTGAGGTCAGTGTGGGATGGCCACTAAGTGAGTGGTGAGATCTGGACTGATGCTATAAGTGGCTCCCTCCCAGAATGAGAGAGCTGACCTGTGGTATAATGGACTAATCAGTGTAGTAGGACCCCGAGTATGTTTATCAATGTGTCTATAGGTGTGCACATGTATGGTCTGGATTAAGGTGCAGTCTTAGTATGACTGATCCGAAATCACGGTCTGACCAATGGCGGGATGCCTGTGTACATTAGTTTAGCACATAGGTTGTTAGTGCTACAACAAACAAACCCACTGTAACAGGGATAGGTAAGTGGGTCTGCCGGCCAGCATAGCTTAGTGCAAAAGGTGCATAGCTGAGTTAGAGTGCTAGCCTAGACATGGTTAGCCCTAAATCACATACATTAGGACCAGTAGGTACAGGTAGGTAGGAACAGAGCTGATATAACAGTGCACAAGTAGTGCCTGTTTAAACATGGTGTCCTGAGATACACACAGTATAAAATGTATCTGACCGTGTTCAGTAGCCCTGTTAGTTGCGCTTAATAGCGGTGCACCCCCTAACAAATACAGGGTGCTTGTACAGTCTATGCTGAACCAGTGGGTACTGCTAGAGTTAAAACCAATATGGCACGTTAGTGCGTTAACATAGCTGCAAAAGGAGAGCTAGTAGAAGTGGTCGCACTCCGATCACGAGCTCTAGGACCGCCCCTTTGACGTGATGACATCATATGCCGATGTACATTTCGCTGGGCGTGCTTTGTCAAGGCTGGATGTGTATGTCAAATAATAAATCATGGTTTTATGTGGGGACACAGGGGGTGGGTGGGGTATTGGTGCTTACGGCAGAACCGTGTTGGTTTCAAGTCCAGGGACCCCCAACTTCCCGAGATACAGGACCCGTTATGGGGTGCCGGTATCTCCTATGCATGGTCACGTGATCGGGACATTTCAATGCATAGGCGATACCGGCACTCCATAATGGGGCCTGTATCTCGGGAAGTAGGGGGTCCCTGGACCTCAAACCAACGTGGTTCTTCTCCGGAGACCCCCTGCTCATCTGCACTAGGAATACAATTTAAATTTTAAAATATTTTTTTTCCGGCGAGATTTTCACAGAGAGGCGGATCACTCTCTGCAGCAGATAGTCGCCGAGTGAGCCCTTCTCGGAGGGCAGGTCCTATCGCCGCCGGCAACTCGCCATGTTTGGAAATGTTGCTCTCGCTGATATTCGGGCCTTTCTGCATACCGGGAGAGCAACTCGGCAAAAACATGGCGAGTTCAAAACCCTGCCGATAATTTCTATCGGACTTTACTGCATAGGCCCCTGTGTCTTGGGCGTGGAAGATACAGCCTGGCATGGCCTGGTTGGTGGGGTTGTGTATATCAATATATTATGTGTCTATAGTAAAACTGTTATTTCATACCACTTGTGTATTCCTTATGTGTCCTGTAACGGGGATATTCCAAATCATAGAATTCCATACAGGTGGAGGCGTTACCAAGCATTGATCAAGGTACACCCCAGGCTCCAAGCAGCGGAGGCTCAGGCCTCCTGTGAGCCACATATTTCCCAGGGGGTGGGGGGAAATGCACAACAATTGTTTTGCTTACTTACCTCTGAGTTCTACCTCTGAGTTCTGCCTTCTGTCTGCTGCCCTGCTATACACACACACACACACACACACACACACATTATATATATATATATATATATATATATATATATATATGCAAATACAACTGTATGCTCATCTGCATGTCTTAGGCAGGTCTGCAACCCCGCCTTTCCCCATTATCACCCAGCACACAGCACTTCCACTGCAGCAAGGGATTCTGGGAAATGACATGCAAATGAGCACACAGTGTCACTTTTTGCCTCAAAAACCATTTTTAACATGGTTCCCTAAAGGCTTAAGCTTGCTGCATGGCCACAGCTTTGAGCACAGCCAGGGTTAAGGTGCATACCCAGAAAACCACCCACAGACAGCTGTTTCGACCTTGATGGGTCTCATCAGTGTGGGGTTGATTTTAACTGGGTATGCATGAGAGGCTATGGGATAGGCTATACCATAATACTGAGTTAAGTATATATATATATATATATATATATATATATATATATATATATATATATAAAATGTTTTTTATATGCATCTTTTAAATATTGGTATTTTATGAGATACAATGGCCAATAGTCCTACCAGCCACTTTGGCTAAGTAATAGGGCTGTTAGTCATATTTATAGGGGGTGTTAGGTTTATTGCATGGGGTGGGAGTGGAAGAGAGGTTATGTCCCCCAGGGGAAGTGTGGTAGGAGTTAACCGCTTTCCTGTCATAGCGATTAGTAGAGCATTGCTCGGCATGACAGCAGAACAACAATGTGTTCCTGTTTTAGGCAACATCACTATATGATTCTTGATTTAATGGAGCTAAATCTGGAATTGCTTTGGGAAAAGAAAGAACGAAAAAAATATTAATAAGGACATTTTAGATTAAAAACTTATTTGTAGCACTACAAAGTAATATGTATTTTAAATTAAACCACACGAAAATAACCCCATATAACAAAAGACATTTTTTTTAAACGGAAGTATAATTTGTGACGCAGTATACAATAAACAAAAATGACTAAACACGTATAACAAACAGCAGGTACCATTGGAAAGAGAACGAATTGAAGAGACAGCAAAGCTTACATGGTGAAATGTGATATCTGTATCATTCACAAATGATCATTTCTAAAAACTGGAAATGTAGCAGGCTAAATCTGAAGAAAGAAAACTGTTCACTATGCATTTAAAGAATAAAGCAAATTAGTAGTTTACAATTTACCATTTTTGCATGCATTTTGTATTCTTATATTAGTAAAGATGCAATCCCGTATCTCTCATATGTAGCGGTGCCCCCTGAGGGGGCTGAGGGATGTCTCACTCCCTTGATGGAGAGACTTGGACTCATAATTTAGAGCTGCTTCCTCCCTAGTGCAGAGGTGGATGGCACAAGATCTGCACCAAGATTGGCTGCACGCAGACCAAGTTCCACCTCCACCCCTGTCACTCAGAGAGGCTGCCTGAGGGTGGGGAAAACACAAGATGATAGCCTACCACAGCCTGCAGCTATCAGGACTTACATGACAGGGAGGGGCAGGAGGATAGCCAGAACCAGCCATTGCTTCACATACAAAATAACTTATTGTAAACCACTTCATAATTTAACCAGCTTCTTTAAGCAAACTAAATTATTACTAAAGCAAACATTTCCCTGTGATGCTGATAACTGATTAATTCATAGACAAATACCTAGTGTGGGTTCTGCCAGGTGTGTCCTTCTCCCAACGCTTGACCCAATTTAGGGCCTATGCTATAAGCGTTCATAAGCCACTTATCGAGCCCAGAACTGCTAAAGGAATGAAGGGGTTAACGTCTCCCACTACCCACCAAGGGCCAAATATCCTCTTCACCCACCCACGCTACCCACAATAAACACTAATACTCACCTCCTCTACCCCCACATGATTGATACCAGAGGCCACAGGTGTCCAGGTCTCCTCAGATGGTCCCGTCGGTGTCCGTGAGCCCTCCGGTAGTAATTGCGAGTGTCTGTGGACCCTCGGGTGGTCCCTGCGTGTGTCCAGGGGTCCTCAGGTCGTCCTTGTGGGTGTCTGTGGGCTCTCGAGTGATCCCCGCGGGTCCTCGCTGACCTGCAGTATCAATCGTGTGGCCAAATTTTTTTCCCCAATACATTGAAATAAATACACCCCCTCCCTCCACACTCCCAACACATACAGTACTGTAATGAGTAAAATAACTATTATCTGGATATGGATAATAGCTAATTTGCCCATTCAAAATAAAACATTAGCCAGCCATCATAAATAAAGTAAATAACCCTTTCTACTTACCCCTGCCACCATAAAGGGTGTCCTCGTCGGCATACTCCAGGACTTTGACGTCAGATTCATGCACCCGTGTGCAGTTCCGAGCTGAGATGCCAGCAAGTGCAACAGAAGGGAGATTGCAGGAAATTGCAGATGGACTATCATCTGACAATAGTACCTTTGTTTGCACACACGTTGGTTGTACGACCTCTGCACATTATATATTCTAGCTATGTTTGTGAGTATTAATTTTTAAAATGACCTGAACTCACTTATATCTTTATTAAATAGATATGCACCATGAAAGTGTTTTTCTGCTCTTGTGTTCCAGGAGGAATTGTTAAGAATCCTACTCACAATTAAAATATTTTTGAAAAAAGTTTATCTGCCTGGAATTCCCATTATTTGCCCTACCTAGGCGTGAACATACTAAAAAAATGATGGACTGATCTATTCACTGAACTACCCAAAGATGATAAAAAAAATTACTAACAAGTCATGAGGCCTAGGGCAAATACAATATCTCCTGGATCAGGAGGGTTGTCTTGTTTAAGATGAACCTTCTCCCGAAGATCTTGTACCTGTTTCAGTCCCTGACGGACCCGGTCCCATCTGGTATACTTAAAGATCTACAGGTAAACATTTCCACATGTTTGGGGAGAAAAAGCGTCCCAGGATAAAACAGACAATATTATACAGAGCCTCAGAGTTTGGTGGTCTTGCCCTTTCCAATATGGCCAAATACTATCAGGCCTCAAAGCTCCTTCTCTGGAATTCTACTAAGGGCTCCAGGGGTTGGGTTGATATAGAGGATTTTGAATACAAGCCAGCTAATATCAATTCCTTATTGTGGCTGTCAAAGAACCGCCTGCCCGCAACCAAATTGTGGCCAATCATCAAGAATTCTCTTGCGCTGTGGGCCCATCTGTGGTCCCCAATTAACCAGTCCTCTGCCAGATCTTGTATGATCCCACTCTCTCTCAACTCTGATTTCTCCCCTGGCCTCTCAGTACAAGCATTCACATCCTGGGAAGCTGCAGGTATCACGAGAATCCAGGACATGGTGCTGGGGTTGACAATCAAACCTTTCACGGAATTACAGGAACAAATACATTTGTCCCAGTCTGTGCGTTTCCAATATGTGCAGGTCAGGAACTTCACTATGCGAGTGCGTTCCAGGGCACAATCCACCGCGATTTCCCACTTCGACCTGCTTTTTTATTCCAGGTTCCATCGAGAGATCGTTGTCCTCCATCAACAACTTCTGAGCTCAGTCTATAACCAAAAATTCCTCTAAAGTACATGTCAAGATGGGAGAAAGAATTGGGTGATACTGTACATTAGAGGATGAAGATAACAAACAGATACCTAGTGGTATCTATTAGTCCGATTTGCACCGTTGTCAAGGAAAATGCGTACAAACTATTGTTTTGTTGGTACTTTACACTGGTGCAACTTCATGCCATTAATAAGTCACAGTTGGCGGCCTGCTTTTTTAAAGGGTGTTGGCAAAATGGCTCCTTATCCCATATCTGTGGTCTTGCCCCCTTAATAATTCAAATTTGGAACCAAATATTTAACTTTATCTATGTCCTCCTGATAACATTGCTCATACCAGAACCCTGGATGGTTGTCTTGGGTAGGCCAGTCCCTCATCTCACTAGACACAAGGTCAAGCTAGTCATCCATATATTAACAGGAGTTAGATGCTGTGTGGGAAAAACCCAATGCCCCTGATCTGAACATGGTGAAAAATAGAATTTGGCATGTTATGTCCATGGAAAGATCACAGCTTTTCTTAGTGAACGTTCCCAGTTCACTAAGGTCTGGGGTCCATGGAATTGAGGACTGAGACAGTGGCAATATAGTGGAGGCACTCGTGTAACAAATGGTTTCTAGGGGACTCTCTGGTGACTGTGGGGATGTGGTCTGTGGTTCGTTAGAGGCTCTTTCTCAACGGATGTTCGCAAATGTCCAGAAAGGGCTGGAAGGCACAATCTCTCCCCCTGTATGTTTCCCCCCCACTCCCCATTTACAATTAGTATGTCTCTTACCCTGTATGTACCAATATGATCTTATCTGGGGTATGGTCTCCACCCCCAACAGAATGTATCTCCCCCATCCCCTATTTTATTTTCCGTACCCCAATAAAACTAAAATAAAGATATTAAAAAAAAAAAAAAAAAAACGTATCTGAACTAGTTTGGGTATCCCTTTTGATACCGTGTAGAGTCTCCTAGTAAGGCCCCTGGTCTTCTATCAGGGTACAGACTTGCTCCTTTGCAGTGCTGGAGATGAGACCGGGCTGGGAGCAGAATACCAGACGTGACATGCTCTTCCGAGTGCAATGAAAACTATGGATCCCTCAGAGGGACAGAAAGTGATGCTTTTCGTAATGCTAGGTTACTTCATCAAGAGATGATCCATGAGGAGCATGTCCATTCCACGTCTATTCTAGGTTATATATATAGTCATAGACATACTGTAGTCCCAGGTATACATACATATGTATAGTATATAGACATAGTCCCAGGATAGTGGGCAGCTTTCTGTCTGATTTATAGAAGAAAGTGCAGACATAGTGTGGATTTGATCCGCCCCACAGATTCACAGTCACTAAGGCTGGTGAATAGGAAAATCTATACCAGACTTTACCAGGGTTCTGGTTTCCCTCACCTGCTTTCATAATTGAAGAACAGAAATATAGTGCAGTTAGTTTGGCTGCTTCAGTATCTCTCCTAGAGCCTGGAGGCTGGGAGGAAACTGCTGCTCCCCAGTAACCAGTTCGGGGTAGACTCCCCCCCCCCCCACACACACACACACACACACGTGTTGCAGCAACTGAGGATCTATTGGGATGCTGTCCCCATCTGACAGTTAAGGACTCAATATTATCTGTGTATGTTATTTAAAGTTGGTAAATGGCTTACCCAACCAACATTGCAGATAGCGATATACATGTGAGTTAGACTCCTGACAGAAGTAGATATTTCCTTTTATGATTTCTTTTGTTTCTTAAAGTGACAGTGTTTAAAATGTTCAGTGTCCCTAATGGAAAAATAAACCGCTGAAGGTAGAGGGCTGAGTGCCCTTGTGTGTATACATGTGTTTGTCCCCCTTTTCTACGAATTAAACCCTAGAAGACTGTGTCACGAAGAGGCAGGGCAAACGGCAGCGCTACATAAAGGGAGGCATTTATCACATATCATGGAGAGTGCGGGCAGACACTGAAAGGTCTTTGGGTTTGAGGAAAAAAACATGGAGATTTAAAATGGCCACCCAGCCGAAGAAAAGTGCAAACTCTGCGAGTAAAGTCTGTCTCACTGTGTATAACCAGTTGTGCTTACAGCATACACAGATAATGTGTGAAGTGAGAATGTAACAGCACCCAGAAGTCAGTAGATGAAGACATGTTAAGGCCCTGAACCCAAGCAGAAAACCACATTTTTGCTGAAGAAAGTGAAAATGGCATCTAGCAAGTGCTGAGTGTAAAGTCTGCCCCGTTGGGTATGAAAAGATTGCTGTGCTTTGTAAAGCTAACGCCATAAGCAAAGTGCTATGTCAAGTTTTCCCTGACGGGTTTTTTAAATGGCCCACGTGAAATGTTTGTTTTGTAATGTACATAACCATGTAAACCAGTGTCCCTCCAGGCCATACGATGATGACGACAACTCGTATGTGGCCCCAGGAAGAGTGCTGTAGCCGCAGATTAATTTAGTATTCTTGGCCTGTCATGAACTAGGTCACATGGAAGACGTGTGTCCCCAAAATGTCAAATACAAACAGCTGAAAAAGCAAGCAACGCCTTTTGAGTGCAAACAAGATGTGGAAGCTGGTGAGTGTTTGCCCAGTACTACTGATCTCTCAGGAGCTAATAAAACAAAGAGAAAGAAAAAGGAAAGTGTTTCACAACCCAAAGAGGAAGTGACCGAAATACTTTGTGAGTCTGCGATGTCTGGACAATGTGCGTCAGAAAGGTGCAGAGGTGTGCTGCAGGCCGAAGTGATGGGCGGAGTCAGCATAGGAACGGCAGCAAAAGAAAAGGAGGAGCGAAGAGAAGTTGAATCCTTGATCCAGGATAAAGAGGCCTTAATTTCGGAACTCCAAACTGCCCACCATCATTATGAAGTCCTGTGGGAGCGATTGGATAAGGAGCGAGAAGTGAACGCCAAGGTACAGGAGGCTAACGCCGAGTTACAGAGGTGTCTACTTCCAGCTTTACAAGAGTATAAGGCTTTGAAGAAAACAGAGCGTCTCTTACGGAGTGAGTTGGAGGAGGTAACGACTAGTCTGGAAAAGGCCAACACTGTAACTGCTACCATGGATGAAAAGCAGACCAAGCCTGACAAACTGATTGCTAACCTAAAACAGAAATATGGGAAGGCTCTAGAAGAGGTTCACGCTCTCAGCACAGGAGGTGGAACAATCACACCAAGAGGGCCATGGTCTAAACAGAGAGCTGGATATGTTGAAGGAAACCCATGAGAATGCCCTGAGTGATTTAGAGAGTGTAAAGAGAGAGAATGCAAATCTGAAAGAGGAAAATTCAGATTTGACTGACCAGGCCAGTGAAGGAAATGAGAAGCTTAGCCATGCAGAAAAAGTGAAGGAACAATTGTCCCGGGAAAATGTAAAAGTAAAGGCAGCACTGCAGAATACAGAGAGAATGCTGGGAAAAGAATGCCTCTCCATGTAGCGGCATATTCCAGCAGAGCATATAAAGCAAAGACAGCTGCAAGAGCATCATGCGGATCTACAGGAGGTCAAGGAGAAACAGAGGGTCCTGCAGGAAGAAAGTATCTAAGCTGCTAACAAAGTAAAAGTTCTGCAAGAGCGTCTGAGTACCCAGTGTGTCCCCACAGAGCAGCATGAAGAGCTGAAGGCCACATTGAGCGTCACAAGAGCATTGCTGGAGGCGGAGCTTAGATGCCAGGTGACTCTGTATGAGAGGGAGCGGGAGAAGGTCCAGAAACTGGAGCAAGAGCTGGAGAAGCAGAGAGGCTGCTCCGTATCCAAAAGTCAGTACACCCAGGAGAAAAAGGCATGGCCGACAGAAGCAGCAGCGATCCTAGCGACAAAAACTGCAGAGCTCCAAAATATGAAAGATCAATTTAATAAAATAATAAAATCACGAGGACGTTCACTCACAAGGTGAAGAACATAATGTGTATATAAGAGTAAAACTCTTCAAGACATAAGACGCCCAGCTTGCGGAACATGCAGGAACCGATGAGAGTGCGATAGTGACCCAGACGCCGGACAAAAGTCCACATTATGGTGTTCAGAGCTTTTTGGAGGGTATGGATGAAAACAGATAGAGCATAAACAGTGTCTCCACAATGTATAACAAACCGCTCGTTACTATGGAATTCTCCCAGTCCTCTGCTCTCGTTCCATTGAGTACAATGTGACATCACTTTGCGTAGCCTAATGCTTTTCGGCACAGACCCGTGACTTCTTCAGTGATGACAGATAGAACTCCAGCATTATTTTAAATGCCTCTTGTAGCCTGGCAACATTCACTAGAACGCAATCAATTACTTAACAGATTTAACCATTATTGGGACAATCCATTATAAATTTTAAAAAAAGCACATGCGGATGCAAGTGTCGGTTCTGGCCTAGCGTCTGAGGAAAATCCACAATCATCTCGCAAACACTCTGCAGCATAGTCCATAGATGCTGTAATGGCCCATCAGATTAAAACAACGGGGGTCCTTGCATTTGGGACTCACAGCCCGTTAGGATTCACACAGCGTGAGTCCCATTCAAATGCAGGGACCCCCGCTGTGTTAATCCGATGGGCCATTACAGCGCCTATGGACTATGTTGAGGACAACATGTTCATTGAATTCCTCAGAATCTGGGCCAAAACCGACAGTTTCCTCTATACCAACATACAAAGTACAAAAGAGCTACATATGTTTATAATATAATGGTCCTAGAATTAAAAATTCTGTAGTTAAACCTATGCGACTTGGGAATTATGCAGTCACAATAGATGAATGATCGCTTCTTCATCTGCAGGATTACCTGATAGATCAACAACTTGGATTGCAACAGGGTTTTGTTAGTGGTGACTCTGTGGGACTGTATTTTAGCCTGGATTGCCCTGTTTATGAACTATGTGTTTTATCTGTGATGGATTAGAATTTAGTAGCAGCCTGCCTTCAGTTAACACTACAGTACTCGGTTGACAATTGTAGTGATCGCACATCCTGCACAGATGTTTAGTTTGTGTACACAAGGTTGCTGAGCAGCCATACTCTGACCTAGTAGCTGCTGTGTTTTCGCAGGATTTTTTTGATTTGTACTTCTGGGTTAGTTTAGTGTATATATTTTCTCTGTTTTTCCATGACTTTACACAACCGAGAGGAAGGTTCCATGGCAAACAAAAATGTTTATTGATGTTTCAATACTCTCTCTTTGATCATCATTATTGCAGTGCTGAGTCTTCTTCTTCAAACTTGTGAACAACCTACAGTTGTTTATGGATTTTAAAGACTGGGAGGAAAACAGAGAGCAGAAGAAAAGACAAGTTACACTATGTCATCTGTGTGATTCATTGCATCTCCTGGGCAACAGAATCTGCATAAAAAGCATATAGCGTAGGGGAGGTGGTGTGGCAACCTGTTTTAAAACCCAGTGGGGCTAACTCAATGATTTGAGAGTATTGCTGCCTGAGTGCTACCGGTGTGGGGTTTAGAATACTTCTAAACTACCGCCCCACCTGGAGATTGGAAGGTATTTCTGCAGCAAATTGCAGTCCTCGTTGCTGGCATAGTCATGGAGCACCCCAGATGGATTATCTTAGGAGATTTAAATGCCTGAGAAGATGATAAACTCTCTCACTTTGGTCAAGACTTCCTCTGCACAATAAATGCTCTGGGCTGCACACAACTTGTTTTCTCTGTTACCCATAGAATGGACACACATGATCTTGTTTTCCAGACAACATATATAACAATATAGTCCCAGTTGTCTGGTCAGACCACCATTCAATTTTGTTCTCAATCACAGTCCCCCACCCAAATAGGCCCTTTCCCATGGAGGTGACCAGGTATTGACCATTAAGGGGTTTGACTCCCTAGGGCCTGATGTCAAACCTTGATTTCTCTGACATATTGAGTGCCTACGTTTATCCCCAGTGCTCTTGTCCATTACTACAATAAAAATGTTGAGGCCGCAATGGATACTGTTCACATACAACCCCTCACCTCACCCCCAGACCCCTTGGTTTGGCAGTTATATTAGGGAATTTAAGAAGAAGGGGCACAGGCTTGAACGTTGCTGGAGGAGGTCGTGCATGGACAAGCTGAAACAGATTGACCACATCACAACATATCAGTCCACAATTACTAGTAAGAAGTCAGAGTTCCTATGACATTAAATCATAGCAGTGGATAATATACCAGCTCAGCTCTTCCGCACCGTGGAGAGGCTCTGCAAACCAGCATGTTTGCAATCTGGTGACGCCTTTTCACAGTCCTGTTGTAATGATTTTGATCTCTTCTTCTCTGATAAAGTAACCTCCATCCGGGCTAGGGTCCTGGCTGTGCTATCTAACAGGGGGCAGGGTTCCAGGCATGAAAATGCAGGTTCTCTGGCTTTATGGACTAGCTTTGAGCATCTAGATGTAGAAGACAATGTTCAAACAATCCAGGGGTTGCTTCCCACTACCTGTAATTTGGCCCCAGTCCCAATACGCCTTCTATTAGGCTGTGTTGATGTAATTGGTCCAGTTTTTGCCAAAATAGTCCTGTGGTCTCTGCAGACAAGAATCTTTCCCAAATCGCTGCAGGAAGCAGTCATCAAATCTCTTATTAAAAAAATCCTTAATTAGACCTGGATTGCATGGCAAATTACAGGTCTTTATCAAACTTTCCTAGGGCAGGTTATTACGAAAGTGGTGGCAACCCAACTAGAAACATGATATTCTACCCATGATATTTATGACCCAGTTCAGTGAGGATTCAGAAGTCAGCATAGTACTGAAACAGCCCTGGTGCATGTGCTAAATTATTTCCTGGTGGTGAGAGAGAGCGGTGACTGTTTAATCTTAGTACTCCTTAAACTCTCTGCAGCATTTGATACCATGGACCATGGGATCTTAACCGAGTGCTTGAATGATTTCTGTGGACTGGGTGGCACAGTTTTCAGCTGGTTCAGATTCTCTCTCACTGGCAGGTTACAGAGAGTACAGCATTTGCAGGAGTGTACTCCTCTGCACCAAAGCCCCTGTCATGTGGCTTGCCACAGGTTCTATTCTATCTCCAATCTTGCTTACACTGTGCATGCTGCCACTACAGTAGGTCACATAATCACATGGCATAGCCTGGGTAATCACTTCTATGCAGATGAGGCTCAACTCTGCTTGTCATTTGTATCAAGTACTAAGGACCCATTATCAGTCTTCAATAGATGTTTATCTGAGCCCCTAGAGTGGATGAGTGCTTGTTGGTTGATATTGAATCCCGATAAGACGGAAGGGCTTGTGGTGGATGCTCATCATTGCAAGACAACAAGACTGCAGCCAGGTTAACCAACTTGCCTTAAGCTTGGGGGTTCCCATGTTGCTAAACTTTGCCTGTGCGCGGAATATTGGTGTTGTCCTTGACTGTGATCTGACCCTTAAACTTCAGATGTCAATCGTGATCAAATCTTCACTCTTCCACCTAAAGAACAGCCAGGATTAAGCACTTGATCCTGGAGGAGCTTACTATGCTTGTCCATGCCTTTGCGTCCTCCCGCCTAGATTACTGTAATGCACTCTACTTCGGTCTTCCTGAAAGAGAGTTGCATCACCTGCAGCTAATGCAGAACGCTGTGGCCAGGTTGCTTACTAACCAGACCTGTTTTTCTCACAACATCTGTTCTCTGTTCTCTGCACTGGCTGCCTGTGAAATGGTGCATTTATTTCAAGAGTAGGTTGCTGACATTCAAAGCACTACATGACCAGAATCACAGATATCTGATAGAGCTTCTAGTTCACTACACTCCCATTCGCTCACTTCAATCTGCAGATATAGGACTCCTAACAGTTCCAAGTATCTCCTTGACTTCATTTGGGGCTCGAGCTTCTATCCACACTGCTCCCACTCTCTGGAACAGTCTGCCTCGTACAGTTCGAGAAGCCCGTCACTGCAAATCTATAAAACAAAGGCTCAAGACCTACAGCGTCACGTGACCGGAGGCCTTTAACATTGCAGGGATACCGACACCCCATTCTTCAGCTCAGCTCAGGAGACCCAGAAAAGGGGAAGGGGAAACACAAAATGAATGTGCCCCCAAAAGAATTCACTTAAATGCACACCACCCAAGTGTAAAAATTAACTTTTAATAAATCCTTAAAACATATATTACCAAAGTAACGTGTGATGTGAATTAAAATTGTATTAAATCATAGCTATTAAGCAATCGTGTCGTAAGTTATTCAGCTCAGGAGACCCCCTGCTCATGCACACAATGAATAAAATGAATAAAAATAAAATGTTATCAGCTTCATTACCTTAGCAGCTATCTGCTAAGGTAATAATTTTTTTTGGGGGGGGGGGGGTGTTTGATACTAGTGTGCGGGAGCAGGGGGTCTTCTGAGATTAACAAAGTTGATTTCGTCCTCGGAGACCCCCTACTTCCTGAGATACAGGCCCCGTTATGGGGTGCCGGTATCTCCTACAATGTTAAAATCCCACAGGACATTTTGAGCCCGAGGAAGCCGTTTTTCACGGTGAAACGCGTTGCTCTAATTCACCACACCTTTTTGGACATTTGAGGCTTCCGAGGTCAGTGGAAGCAAGCTGCAGTCACAGCCGCGCCAGAGGTTTCCATCCCTTCTGATTCCGGACACGGAATAAAGTGCAGCTGAGAGGCGGCTTGCCACCACGGCAACGGGAACGCAGGGTTTTTGTTATTTTTCATGTGAGTGCCATTTACTGTTGTTTTTACTGTTTAAATAAATCAGCAATCTTTTAAAGACCACCATTGACCCCCTGCTGTTACCTTACTTCACCCACCATTGTTTGCTGAACCGGAGAGGGAAGGAGGAATAAAACGAAAGGACAGTGAAGGGGATACCCCATTCAACACCCTGCCTGCCAGCAGATGTGTGCACTGCACCTCGGATAAGTCTACTAGAGGTACCCCACAGCTACCTTTCAAGGATTGGGCTTGCACATGGCCGTGTAAGTTATATATATATTTCTCTCCTTGATCCCATCCCCACTCCAATTAAACCATCTGGGTTAACAAGAAGCCGCAGCTGCAAGATACTCCTATACACTTTTACTCACACAGGGCCGTGTGAGTATTTAAATACCTGATTATTTAATTATTATACCCCACGTCCAGTTTTTGTAAGGTTTTGCAAGGTTTTTGACTAGCTATTTGAATACTGTGATTGAAGGTTTGTGTTCTTTTTCCCTCTAACCCCCTGCTCCCCCTATTTTCCGTCTGTTACCAGGATTTTAACACGGCAGGGATACCTCGGGAAGTAGGGGGTCCTCGAACCTGAAATCAATGCGGTTCAGCGCCGGAGACCCACTGCTACAATACTGTAGTGTTAAAATTAAATAAAACCCCAGCGATCGCCTGTTGAGGCACGCAGGTAGAGTGATCGATTCAGCCTCTCTCTTACTGCGCGTCTCTTACAGACCGGCAGAAACCGGTAGGATTAACACAGCAGGGACCCCTGCTGTGTTAATCCGATGGGCCATTAGTCATAGGCAAATGTTGAAAGGATCTTGGGGAGATCTCGAAAACCAATTCGAGAAATGGTCGGATAACGGGCGCTGCATCAGTACCGGTTTACCCAGGCATTTAATTAATGAACCACACGTTGTCCGGCATTTAATAGCTACTGTATCATCCCATTCTGTATTGTATCTTTCCTTGCGCTTGGTCTCTTATAACTTTAAATGCTTTCTTCTTTTTTCCTTTTTGTAACTGAAGTGCTTTGAGTCCCATTTGGAGCAAAGCACTATATAAATAAAGTTATTATTATTAACTCTGGTAAAGGACTGTATGGACTTGCATTCCATTGCCTGACGGCTACTGTACCTATTGAAGAGTTACAGTAGAAACAAATTCCCTGTGCCTGAAATCCAAGTGGTAATCGAGCATAGGACTTTTCTTCCCGGGTTAGTGACTGAGGGGTACACAGTTATACAAATAGAACAAACTGTCTTGCGCTTCAGCTATGCAGCAAGAGCACCGCACGGTGTCAGTACCGTCATGTGGGCTGGGTATGAGGACGCTAAGAGTGACCCTAGAGTGACCGGAGTGTGTGGAGAGGTAATAAAGTAAAAACTCTTACCTTTGTCTCCACTCCGGTCTGGGTCCTGCTTGCCTCTATCCTCCCGCTCCCGCGTGCTGCCTTCAAGGAGTATAGATGTGTAGAGAAGATTTCGGCGCAACTATCCTAGAGGGTGAAACGCGTAGAGGGGGAGATCGTGGTGTAGCCCTGGTGTTGTTTCGTGCCAATAAAGTTTTTTTGACCTCATCCGGGACCTCGTGGATTTGTCATGCGCAGTTGCGCCGGAATCTTCTCTACACACGTACACAGTTATACAACCTTTATCTGAGAAAGTGGCACAAGAGGAGTGTCATATCCACAACAGGAGGGAGTAACAGACACCGAGGACATTAGCGGGAGAGGCAAACTATACAACACCTTTAAGCATTTGCTGGTCGTTTTTAACTGCTTGAAAATGAAACACATATGAGCTCTTAAGGGTTTAAGGTTGTCTGGTTTCATTTTAATTGTTAGACAGTTATTTGTGAATCGTAACTTGAAAAGTACACCTGGAGAGGTAATCAACAAATATAACATATGTACACCATACATAAAAATGTCATATGTTCAATGAATTAGGAGGGTGCATTTGTGTAGGAAGTATACTCTCTGCAATGGTTCCATCGCAGTAAGAACTATGAATTTAAAAAAATGTAAACTTGGAATAGAAACTGTCCTTTAAAAAGACAAGTAGGTGTTTAATTGAACTCCATACCATTTATATCAGTGAGCCCCTTCTGTGAAATCAATGATGTAATTTTCTGCTTTTACTTGAATAGTATAGTGTATATTTATATAAAAGAATAAAAAGGCACAGGTAGCCAAGATATAATGGTATTTGGTATTTCAGTAAAAAGCAATATATATGTAGCCCCCCTGTAAACAGCACAGGCTATACCTATCTTCCTACTACTGCGATAAGCCCTGTTAAGATCAGGCGCCAGTAATCATCATGGGTTTTCCCCTTTCATAGCCCTATCCTGAGTGGTAGACGCAGGCCTGGACTCTGCTGCAGGCGTGAGCAAGAGGGGAGGTTCCGCTGACACCATGAGGGGAGGGGCTAGCTCTATATTTAGCAGTCGACTCCGCAGGGTGGAGCGCGTTCGTCCTTCTTCTGGTTTTCATTAAAGAGAGTAGTTAGGAAGAGTTCGAGTGACCCGTGATAGCGAGAGTCTAGAGTTGCTGTTATAATGCCGTGCGCCATGAATCCTGCGGAACGGTCCAAGGAGTATCAGGAGGCTGCGAGCTCCCCGGCGCCGAGTGCCGGAGAGAGAGAGAGAGAGAGAGAGAGGAACTGAATCGATCAGCGTCTATAGGTAGAGCTGATAATATCTTAGACTGCTGGACCAATGCCCTCACCCCGCTGCCCGGGGTGATGGGGGGAGAATCCAAGACTCACCTCGAGGCTAACCTCGGGGGTGGGCCACGGGGTATTGAAGCCCTAGCTCAGACTATCCTGCCGTAAGAGTGACTTGGATTGAAGGAGAGGAGGAAGTACTTGGGGTGGAGGTTAGCTGTGTATAACCTGTCCTGGCGATTGTGTTGCGGCTGCTGAAAGCCTTATCGTTGGGATATTGTTGCTCTGTCAAATAAAGAGACTATTCTTCATCCATAAAGACTGTGTGTGACTTGGAGAGTATAACCCTGGGACCCGAGGGGTTCTTCTATACCGGTCCTGTCCCATTACCCTGGGAGTATAGAAGATGGAGGCGCTGCACCACTAAGAGATCATGGAGGCTACCACTGCAGAAGCCCGGTCCTGGCTCCCCCACAACACCACGGGAAGCTCAGGCCCTCCTGTTCCTAACAGGTACGCAACACACCGCATGTAATCCGCCCTCATGCACCCTAGACACCACCGTAGAGTCTGGGGGGGGGGGGAGAAAGCAGGGTTACATATATATATTATATATATTCTGTCTAAGACATGCAAATGAACATACAGTAATATTTACAGTTGCTATATGCTTTACTGTGAAGGGGTTTTGTCACTTTTTGTACCCACCATAACCTTAATAATTTTGGTGAATACCTACTCTTACTCTCAAACCAGCATAGCCAGCAACCAACCTCACACTGATGATACCCATCAAGGTTGAAACATGTCTGTTAGTGGGCTTACTGGCTTTGCATCTCATCCCAGCCTCTGTCTAAAAGCTGTGTTTAAAGCAGTATGCATTGTCTTAAGGATTTGCTCGTGTAATATGAGCTTGAGACAAAAGGTGGCACTGTGTGCCATTTGCATGTCATTTCCCAGAATCCCTTGCTGCAGTGGAAGCACTGTGTGCTGGGCGATAATGGTGAAAGACAGGGTTGCAGACCTGTCTAAGACATGCAAATGAACATACAGTAATATTTACAGTTGCTATATATATATATATATATATATATATATATATGAAAAAGAATAGAAAAAAACAGGCGCACACCTAGTGCATTAAAGTATAACAATGTAGTTTATAGAACAATAAAAACAGTCAAATGCCCACTCACAAAAGTACACGATAAATAAGCAGGTATGAGATAGGCTCTCATAAGCCAATACTGCCGTCCGACTCATCAATGGTGTCCTTCTCATGTGTGCTCTCCGCGTGGTTTCCTGCAACCGGAAGTGACATCCACCCGGTCGGGTGCCTCGCACAGGAAATCCCTCCGGGAAGCAGCACCTTCAGCTCCCTGCTTCTGGTCACTGCACCACCGGGGGAAGAAGGGATCCAAACTTCTGCTTTGCCTCTCACAACCTGCAATAGTTCTCATATATATAAAGACAAAAGAAAAAAGTGTCCCACTAAAAGCACTCAAGCAATATAATAATATGACAAATGTGTTTATTAAAGAACATGGATTACACAAAAAAAATTAAAGGTTAAAACAGTCCCCATGGGATCCCTACAGCTGATAGAAAATACACAACATGAAAAGGCAATGCTATACTCATGGATCTGTGTGTAATAAGATCTGAATGATACTACCCAGGTGAAAAAATAAACTCCTGAGATGTATGTAAAGACCGGCCGGTCAAAACATGTGTAACGGGTTTTCTGAACCGGTCTGACCCCCCCAATCTCATATTGGCCCCTGTGGTCTAACCAGTCCCCATTACGGTATAGTGTCTGGTGGTGCACCTGTTGGCTACAGGACTCCTGAGTCTCCCGCATGATGGTGTGTGGGGATTTGCCAACCCAGACAGGCAGCTGAGGTAGTGTGCTGAGTCCTACCTAGATCCAGTGCAGCGCGCCTCCACCTCATCAGGGTCCCTTCGGTCACTCGGGGATGGTCCTGGTGAGGAACTCCTCTGTGGTGCCCCTCTCCGTGCAATAACTACACACTTGCACACGAGAGTGTTGTTAATCAAGGACATCTTTATTTGTACGGTGGGCCAGCTGCCCTCCACAATGGGGTGTAATCAGCCCTCCATTGTTCAGCTGCTTCCCTCCGAAAGGTTCCTCCGTCTCTAATGGAGTTGCTTCCACCTCTCCCCTAAGGGAGATTCACCAGCTTCTCTGTCTGCCTTGTGCTGCCAGACTCACAGCTCTGCATCAGACCACTGCAACAATGTTGCAGACCTCCATGTGCCTCTTACTGAACAGAGGCAGCCAACAACAGGAACTGAACTAACTTTAGACAGTGCTGTGTCTTATATCACCTAGGAACAGGCACATCTCTGATGTCACTAACCGTGGACACCAGCATGTTGTCACTTCCTATAGGACATATGACACCTCACCAGGGTGTGAGGGCAAACCTCCATGATAACTACTGGCATTCCTGCATACTTACCAGGTTTACTGCCAGCATGAGAAAGAGATATGTACACCAATTTTACACATGGCTACACATGTAAAGCTGTATGTTGTGAACTATACACTGCAGATAATATTAATTGCCAATGCAATACCACCTGGGTCATCTGAACAAGCAAGTAAATAAGTCAGAAATAACCACTGTAGAAATAGATAAGCACTATATATACTTGCAGGTAATCAATAAAATCTGTCCTGTGGTAAAATCCGGAAAGGGCATGAATTGCAGAAAATCTCTGGTATAATTGCAGCAAAGTTCACATCAAATGAAGGGGGATCATGGGGAAGTGCACACAAAAACAACCCCGACGCAGCGTTTCGCACCCTAGCTTCTTCTGGGGGCTTAATAAAATCACATCCAAATAAGATTTAAATGGACGCAAATAATTTGTGTAAACCAATGGGGTTGCGAGCAGAGGGCATACACAGCTGATGCTAGAGCTACAATTTATCAATGCATAGTAAGGATATGGTGAAGCAGGCACATTGTGTAAACATGACTCCTATTGGTTGATGTCAGGCATTGCTTCCAATCAGAGAAGCCCTGATATTCTATTTAACCTTTAATGTTTTTTGTGTAATCCATGTTCTTTAATAAACAAATTTTTCATATTATTATATTGCTTGAGTGCTTTTAGTGGGACACTTTTTTCTTTTCTCTTTTTTTTATATTCATATTATTGTCCCCAGCACCGTCATTCAGCTGCTATTCTTTATCTGGTTAGCATTACATGATAGATTTTTGATTTAAGCAATTCAGTGTCACTTTTCAGTTAGTTGCAGATTCACATCTTTTGTTGTTTATATATATATTTGTTGCTTATATATATATATATATGGGGAAAGGGGAGAAACAACGGCGCAAATGACTGTTAACTGTATAATAAATTTGAGCATAAGTAGAATGGGGTATGGTTTGCCAATGATTCTGAATTGAAATGAAGAGAAACAAAATATAGTGAAGTACGTTTAGTTAAAATATATGCGCAAAAGTAGATCGCTACTTACAAAGATTTTGGCCGAAAATTCCCCAGATGAAGTCCTAGTTCCAGGACGAAACTAGTAGGGAGGAGGCTCTAAGACAAACTTTCAGCATCTCTATCCAACATCACATGCCAGCAGAACCCCCTGCTCATTACTGGATACTATATCCAAATTTCGGCCAAAATCTCGGCGGAGTGACGTCAGCGGGCTAGTCTCGCGAGACCAGAGAATCAACCAGGAAGTCACGGAGAAGGGCTGCAGGCAGAGGAGAACCAGCACGGCGCTTCTTGGCGTTCCACGTGAAGGAATCATACAGCAACTCCAGGCAGCAGGACGGAAAGGATTATAATATCCTACATGCTTGTTTACATCTGCTACTTTAATCATTGGCAAACCATACCCCCAGTCTACTTATGCTCAAATTTATTATACAGTTAACAGTCATTTGCGCCGTTGTTTCTCCCCTTTCCCCATATATATGCTATTGTGTGTAGCTGAACATTAGGCAGCAACCGTTAATATTTTGGATGTAAATTGTATCTTTTTGCGCACTTAGTATTCTATAGTATATATATACTATATATATATATATATATATATATATAATGAATAATATTGTGGTGAAAACAAGGGCATGAAGTAACTGAGACAGAATAAGTTAAAGCTATGCAACTTCAATTCTGAGGGTCATCAATAGAACAGGTGTCTGTCAAACTAATGAGTGCGTGATAACCAATATTTGTACTATGCCTAATTTGAAAGAAGTGTCCTATGACAAATAAAAATAATTATGCAATATTCCCTTAAAACACAAGTGTTTCATATATAGGCCACAAAACAAAGTGATGATTGTAGAGAAGATGACTGACTTGTTATTTGTGTAATACAATAATGGGGGAAGGGGAAGGGGATGAGGACCCTCGCGTCAGCCTATAATAAAATGAAATCAACAACGGTGCAATAAGGGGAGAGAACAGGATGATTACTAGGAAACAAAGACACCCTCAGGGCAGCACTCGTTGTAAGTGATGATGTAATGATGGTAAACTTAAAATAAAAATGCTTTAATTATGTTAGTTAAAATAAGTGTCAAAATCGTTGAAATAAATAAGCAACTGACAGTGGTGAAACAACACACAAAACAGACAAAAATACACAATACTCAAACTGAAATCTAGGGGGAGAGGTAGAGATCCTACCTATCTGCTGATTAGGAGTGATGAATAATCATTGACTGAATAGTTTGCCCCCTGGTTCAGCAATAACAAGGTTAAAAAGCCTGTAAAATAGATACAGGTAACGGTGGACTGGTCATGCAAGGATATATGCCAAAATGTTATACAAAATATATAGCAATTGAGTGAGAGCTCACTAATAATAGTTTGATACAGCTACAATAGGCTAAATGGTTGAAATAACTCTGGTCGTGGAGGATCCCTAATTAAAGGGTTAAGCGAGCCTAACTCTAAGTAGGTAGAATTGGTAATCCAAGTGTTAATGGACAGTGTGCACAGGAGCTCACAAAGTGTGGTACTTAGCTCTGGGGCACGGATCTAGTCCGTATCCAGTTATAGCCCCCTAGTTCAAATGTGCCACTAAATCACGCTTATTTAGAACTCACAATACACAGGAAACAGTAATTGTCTTGACAATACACAAAAATCAGTTGTGATCTTGGCTGTCGATAGCTAAGTGCACAAGAGCTTACAAAGTGTAATATTCAGCTCTGGGGCACGGATCCCGTCCGTATCAAGTTATGGCCCCCTAATTCAAATGTGCCACTGTAGCAGATGCGATAGCAGATAGCAGAAACATAGTGAGCAACCACATATAATGAGCCGAGGGGAGGAAGGGATACAAATGATGCAACAGTAATATACAACAGTTACACTTGAATGTTCAGGGTAGGGTAATTGTAAACAGCCCGTGCCCCTATCAAATATACCAAGCTCTCGTCAGAGCTTGCACGGCAAAGTAACGCTGATGTAAGTAAGCTACCTGCTCAGAAATCCAGCAGGCAACGGCACCATACAAAGTACAAAGTGTCTACTGCGTATAGACATAGTGTCCCTTCATGCATACATCGGCACTTAGCAGTGCCTCTCACCCTCTGCCCGGCATGTGAACGTCATCACGTGATGACATCAGTCCTGTAGCCGCCTCCCACCTGACGCACGTTTCGCTGGGGCGCTTTTTCAAAGGTGGTGATGTGGAGAGCTACATGCAAGGTATATATAGTGTGTGTTGAATAGCCAGCAAATGCAGAGCAGCTGAGTTTAACCACTTGATTCAATTGCAGGATAAGGGCAGATGACTTGGTACTGCCGATGGGATCCATGGAGAGCCTGCTCAAGCAATAAAGTTTATATTGAAAACAGACAAAGTGTGATATTCATTGGTTCAGAAACTGTATGAACGTTGTTGTGTATCTAAAGGAACAAGGTCACACAAATTGGGGTAGCATGCTCAAAGTCAAACCTCTAAATAGGGTGGATGTTGCTGGTATGCCATAGACCAAAAACCCAGGAGGGTTAAGTGTGGTAATGCTGGCACTCTAAATAAAGGGAGAAAATAGAAACCCCTCATTAATCCCTCTAGGTGCCAAAGTGCCCAGTAAATAAATCCATTTGGGCTCTTTCTGTAAAATGAGACGATTCCAATCACCCCCTCTTGGACTAGGGGGACGCTTTCAATCCCTGTGAAGCAAAGGTTAGTAATATCACCACCATGCATCTGATGTACGTGATTGGCTAGAGGGGTGTCCAGATGATTCCGTATTGCCCCTAGGTGTTCCAAAATACGCTGGCGGAACTCACGGATGGTCTTGCCAATGTATTTTTTGGTGCATTGACAAGTGACTTAGTAGATGACCCCCTTTGTCCTGCAGTTGATCAACTGCCTGACTTTGAAAGATTTGGTATTGTTCCAATTAAAGAAGGTTTTAGAAAGGGATAAATGGGTACAAGCCTTACATCCTTGACATTTGAAATTCCCCACTGATCTATTAGTTAGCCAGGTACTTGCTGTTAATGGTCTCAAATGGCTGTGGACTAACTGGTCTTTGAGATTTAATGCCCTCCTGCTGACCAAAGTTGGTGTAGGTCGCAGGACATCATTGAAGTCTGGATCCTCCAGGAGGACCGGCCAATGTTTCTTTAATATTGCGTTAATCTCAGACCATTGATTATTGAAGGTACCCACAAATCTAATAAGTTTTGAGTCTTCAACTGGGGGGCGATATGTACTCAATAAAGAGGTTCTATCTGTGAATTTTGCTCTCTGATAAGCTTTTCTTATACACCGGTGGCTGTACCCCCTTTCCATGAATCTATCCCTCATTTTTTGTGCTTCATATTCAAAAGCTGTGATGGTAGAGCAGTTTCTGCGGATCCGCAGAAACTGCCCAACAGGGATACCATCCTTAAGTCGCCTAGGGTGGTGGCTTTCATAGCGCAAAAGGCTGTTGGTGGCTGTCTTTTTTCTGTGGATTGTAGTTTCCACTATGTCACCCGCCCCTCTAGAGATTTTAAGGTCAAGGAAAGTAACTTCCTGTGTATCAATTTCGTAGGTTAAGTGAAGGTTAAACTTGTTATTGTTGAGTATGTTGATGAAATCAATGAATGACGCCCTGGTCCCCTGCCACAGGACCAGGACATCATCGATGAAACGGACCCATAGTAAGATCTGGATGGTATAGGCTTCATTGGCTTCATGGAAAACCACCTCTGCCTTCCACCAACCTAAATACAGGTTCGCATAGGTGGGAGCGCAGTTGGTCCCCATCGCCATGCCTCTCAGCTGGTGGTAAATGACACCATTGAAGGTGAAATAATTATGTGTCAGTATAAATCTCAACAGGTCAAGTACCAATTGGTTGTGTTTCACAAATTCACAACTACGGCTTTTGAGAAAGTAGGAGACTGCGTCTATACCCACTTGATGTACAATAGAGGTATACAACGATTCGACATCAAGACTAATCAGTAGTGTGTCTTTGTCAAGGACTATGTCATTTAGTCGATTCAGGGCGTCCTTGGTGTCTCTAAGGAACGATGGTAAACTGTCAACAAACGGTCGTAGTATTTGGTCGATGTATTTACTACTTTGTTCCGTGAGGTTAGATATACCGGACACAATGGGTCTCCCAGGGGGGGGCAAGGTTCCCTTGTGGATCTTTGGTAGACAATAGAAGGTTGTTTGTGTACTCTCTCTGTGTTTCCAGTTAAACATCATTTGAATAGATTTTGAAGAGGACCAGATGAGTTAAGTTGCACTGATTCTGTTCACATTAACGTATAGGCATACCCAGGAATATGCCTAGTGCCGCAACACCTTTCAAAGTAAATGAATTCAAGATGTTTCACTTGGAAGTCATACTTTAAAGCTGCCCGGTCACGCATTCATCAATCTAGGTTCACAACTGCTACATTTACAGGCAACAGTTCAGTTCTTTAATTGATAGCATTAGTACATTGACACTCCAAAATAACATGCCATTTTTGGTTAATGGAACAACCATGCGCTGGTTTTCCAGGCTTCATTTGCCATTTGGGTAATAAATAAATGTCATTCAATAGAAAAATTAGAGCAAAAGAAAACTTGACTGGTGAAATCCACAATTACCCCTTCGCCTTGTGGCCATACCACCTTCCTGTGTATCACTCCTACCGTTCACACAAAACGCCAAGACACAATTGTGGGTGAAAATGGGCACAGTATTATATTGACAATCCTCCTCCAATTTCCTCTTTATTCTCTACCCTGTGCAATAGTCTTCTCCTCACTTAACCGTTTGCTTTCCATTTCTAACATATAATTTAACGGAAATATATATATATATATATATATATATATATATATATATATATATATACATATATACAGTGGTTGACAAATCACCAAAAAATCTACTCGCCACACAAAAAAAATCTACTCGCCACCTAGTACCAAACGTGTGCTGCTTGGGCCAATATTTACTCGCCCGGGGGTTAAATCCACTCGCCCGGGGCGAGCAAATGTATAGGTTTGTCGAACACATATATATATATATATATATATACACATATATATATATACATATATATATACATATACATATATATATATACATATACATATACATATATATATATATATATATATACATATATAAAATAAACAAAAGAAAAAAGAAAAGTGTCCCACTAAAAGCACTCAAGCAACAATAATAATGAAAAAATGTTTATTAATGGACATGGAAAACACTAAAAAAATATAAATATAAAACAATCCCCAGAGGGTCTCAACAGCTGTGAAAATATCAGGGTAATACTAAGATCCTAAGTAAATATAAATATATATATATATATATATATATATATATATATATATATATATATATATATATATATATATAATATATGTAGCCAAGTGCCCCTTTCTATAGCCTTCTACTGGCCTCAAGACTATAAGTCCGGATAGGAACAAGCACAGTGTTGGGGCTAATCTCCTGTGCACTGCCTAGCCTACAGTTGCAGCCTGGCTGTATAATATGTTGCCTTATCCAGGGGCAAGCCTAAACCGGCAGTTGGAAGTGTCATACCTGGGAAGGGTACTGACTGGGTCACATGTATATGGTGTGATGCCTGTTGGTACCTGGACCTGCCCTGTTATGGGGCGGGGTTACAAGCCCTTCCCCCGGGTATAAAAGCTGACACTACACCAAATTGAGGTGGTTGATTATGGGACAGTGTGATACCCTTTTCCCTACCAGAGTTTTAAGGAGATTGGGAGGGGCACTTGGGGCCTCAAGCCCCTGGGGTCTGCTCCAGGGCTGGAGAACTTTCAAGCTGTTATGCAATAAACCTACCGTTGGCCCAACTATTGTGTGTGCTTATTGGGAAGGAGTATTGCCTGTGGGGACCATCGTGCACTCAGCAGGATCCTCATGAGATGGAGGCGCTGCACCGTAAAGAGATGGAGAAAGCCTGCCCTGTTGCTGCACCCAAACTCTAACTGCGGAGCAACTCAGACCTCCTGAACCAGCAGGTGAGCGACAGAACTGGGGGAGAACATCCATGTAGTGGCCAGATCTTCCAAACAGGAGGTAACAGGTGCTACACATATTTATATATTATGTAATGTTAACATAATACTTTGTGGCTTGGTTAGAGGTCATTCGAACCTGCAGTCATGTTGTTTATGGATCCAGGGCTTCCTTGATGGGTAGAAGCCTCAATTAAACCTTAACCTTAAGAGGTATACGTTCCCACAAACCGCCATGTGTTTTACTCCTACACAAAAAACACCAAGAATTGTGGGTGAAAATTGTCACAATATTGTAGTTACAATCTTAAACATAAATTAACAGAAGCTTGTCAGCACCATTCTAAACAAACTTGTACATCAGCTGTACCTGCTCAGTAGGCCAATGCAAATTCCATAACCAACATTCCATGAGAGAACACCCCCTCTCCCTGACGATCACCATTGAGTATTACTGCTGCCTCTACCTCCATAAGAGTACAGCACCAAACTCTGCCAACCAGCACGGGTTAAAGTACAACCTCTCTCACCGTGAATGGACAGCACCACGCCCTGCCTCTCTCCATTGAGTATTAGCGCTGCCTCTATCTCCATGTGAGGATAGCACCAAACTTTACCACGAAGCACAAGCTATAGGACTGCCTCTACCTCCATGATAGGACACCACGACTCCTTGCCACTCACCATTGGGCTGAGGCACCACTTCCCCCATTGTGATAGGATACCATCAAACTCTGATACCTAGCAGTGCCTCTCCCAATCAATCCAGCAAATGGAATCAAGGGAGAGCCTTTTTTCTCCCCTGCCAAACTAACCTTCAGTGTGTTCTTCTAGCAAGATCCTTCTTCCACCATCAAGCCCATTAAATAACTTTAATAGGGCTCATCCCCCACTAAATAAAATAATGTCCTCCAATAATCCATAACAAAAGACAATCACAGCTCAATCAGTGTATTGCTGCACTTGATTGCTCTTATAACTTCACAAGATGTTATCGTAACCAATCAAGATATAAGAGAGGCCATCAGATAAGCTGAAGTGCTTTATTATGTATACTTGGTTCTCCAGCTTAAACAATCACATACAACAACTTCCAAGGTATTTCTGAATTGCTTCAATAAGCGCTCACCAAAATGCTCTGCCAAAAATGCAGGAAGATATTCAGTGAGCCATCTGCCGGACACACATACTGAATTGCAATTACATAAATAACCCCATAAATAATTCCGACGGTTGACCGTAGCCGAGCTGTAATCCCGCACCTTATCATGGTAATGGGGAGAGTAAGTCTTGCTACATCTGTATCTTTAATTGAACAGTAAAATAGTTGATACCAAGCTGCTCAGCGATCCTGTTCCCCCCCTGCCTGTTCTCCCCCAGTGCTTGCGCCCTCCCCCCTTTACCTTCTCTAGAGCTTCAAATGATGCAGCGGGGTCACGTGACATCACGTCATGTGACCCCCACAGCGTAATTTGCTGCCGCGTTGCCCTGATGACGCGTGTGAAATGACGCTGCAGGTGATGCGACGTCACGACACCGCGTTGCCATGGCGACGCATCACCGAATCCGTCTGAGTGAAGGTAAGAGAGAGTTACCGAGGCCTCGCACGGTCCCCCATTTAATTTAAATGCTTTGGAGAAGAGCGCAGGGCATCTGTAACCGCCGCGCCCCCCAATTTGCGCACCCCTGCTTTAACCCACCTTGTGTTTGATACAACTGTCTCACTAACCAAACCATTTGCAAACGTGCAACATTCTGTAACAATTGGATCTAACTAAACCTACTCAGCTCTGACTTTCTGATTTAGACTCAACAGTGAATACCATAAAATCAGGAGGTATTCTATAGAAATAAATTCTAAAACCACAATTCAAATCTTACAAATTGGTTCTGCTAGGCTTCCACACATGCCCATCACTCTGGCAAACTCCCCGTGAAAATATGCCCTTGTATTCTCCAACGTCTTAGCGTGAAAATACACCGTCTGCCGACTCGGGATGACTTCACACCTCCGGAGGATTTAACCCACTCTTATAGCGCTGATGATCTGGGAAAACAAAATGGTGGACGAGCTCGGAGGAAAGCAGTAATTGAGTCAGACAGTGAAGCTTTGTCAAAAACTGTTCTCCTGTTTATTGAAGGGTATACAGCCAGTTTATATAGCAAACTTGAGCATAGAAAAACACACATATGAGAACATACTTCCTCTTTTAATTCACAGTCTGTCTATCTCAGCAAAATGACAGTTAGACAGTTTATGGTCTGGGAAAGGGGCTCAATACAGAGTTAGGAGGCCGTTAAGGAAATGTCAGCATGTTGTGTAATGCATTCTTGTGTAACTTATGCCCAATATGGTTGAAGACAAGTTCCTGTTTTCTATAGGGCAAAATAAGTCTGAACAAATACAGTTCAGCTAGCGATAAGTAGGTGATAGGTCAGGTCACTTTCTCAGACTGCCTGGACAGCACAATTACGTATGGCATATAGCATGTGGTTAGTTCCTGAGACTTAAATGTTAGTACAGAATAGTTATAGAAAAATGGTTATCCAGCAATCAAAATGGAGTCCCCCCCTTATATGCACATTTTCAATCCCCCCTTTTGTCATGACTAAATGACAATTAACCTCTAGGATATGGGGGTCTCGTATTGGATTTGAATATTATCATAATCCATCAAAGGTATCTGGACTCTAGTGGCAGTAGGTCCAGAGTCATGTATCATATTTGGGAAACTGTGAATGGGGGCATTAACGTCCAGTGATGCATATGTGTGATCAATTGACTTACCAAAAGGCATAATCATTTTACATAAAGATAAACACATAAATTTGTAACATGATATAATAACAACTAATACTACAAATATGCAAACGATAAATATCAGTCCCATAACAATTCTCTTTCCCTTATTTTGTCGTGGGTCCATAACCTAACAACTACTATATTGTTTTTGATATTGTTGATATATTTTGTCGTACTGAAGTAGTGGTGCAGGTTTTGGGGGTCCGAAGAAAATAAAAATATATATATATATATATGGCCACAGGAGTTCTTGTTTGTAGAGAGATATATATCGGTGTGGCTGGTATGATATCTTTTCTGTTTACCAGGTTGACTATTACTACAAAAACTATTACCAATTTCTAAATTACTATTCACACTGCTCTTCTGTAACTATTAGCACATTATGGCGGCTAAAACTTGTGAAAATTGGTGGGGGCTAATTTCTACCGGGAGCGATTGCACAAATATCCATCTTGCACGCATCTTTCATACTGCATTTATTCAGAATGGCAAAACAGAAAAATGGCTGCTATGGTAAAAAATGGCTGACTTATGATCCTTTCCTTGTGGCTGACACACGCCTCTGGGTGACCTCCCACTTTCCTCATAGCCTCATATCCAATCTTCTTAGTCCCCTCTTATTCTTTAGAGACAGTCTATTTAAAGAACAGTTAACCATTGCATAGTCCTGCTGGACCAGGAGATTGTCCAATTGTGCCTTGTCATTCTTTTTCGGCCATTATATCGGCACGGTTGATTTCTTCTCGGTCTCTTCTTCTGGGGGACTGCTGACATCACCGAAAAGAGGCATAGCGTCGGTGGGGGTGCAACGCACTTCTGGATCAAAGTTTACTGCATATGACACATACATAGAGAGTGATGAGTAGGACAGACACACACACAAAAGCATCCAATAGCTTCGCTTCCAGAGAACTAATCCAACCACCAAGTCCCAACAAATCCCATCCGTCATCTCTACCTTTAAACACTGGACTATTTTCCCCAAATAACATAACCTGTTCTAGTTGCAGGGTAATATTCTATCTGTCCTCCTATCACAGAGTCAATAACTTCCCTAGGGCAAACTCTTATTTCTACACCCTTCGTAACCAATTTCTTATAGATGGTTCTACAAATGTCTTATTTCATATTGTCTTTTTCTCAAGGGGTTAAATATAACACTTATTTTCCCTGGGGTGCAACCTATTGAATATAGATAGTATATTGGGTTATATTATACATAAAATATGGGCTTTGTTTACTAGGATTCCATTGTGTGACAAAAGGTGTGCATATATGCTATACACAAATCAATAAAAACAAAATAACAATTACTAAACAAAATATACCTGTTCCTACCCTATCGTCTTTGTGTGCACACTTATTTACACAAACCTAATAGACTATACATTTATAATTAAAATAACAAAACCTGTAAAGAAAAAAGATTATTAAAAGTTCAAAGTTCATATGTTGAGGCCTGGAATTTTGGCTGTGTCTCTAGGCTTTTCCACTTTGGATACGGTGCAGATTGAAGCAACTGTGGGTGGTGCTGGGATAAGTTTCATATGCGTAACGTGGATCCAAAAAGAGACCTCTGCCACTTTATTTGCTGTAGTGGTGATGAGTAGTACTTTTAATAGTAGTAGTAGCGCCTTTTCATCTGGGATGAAGAACGTTCTTGCGTAGGAAATGCTTGACCATTAACCCATCTCTCGTAGGTGCACTTTCAACTTTGACATGTGCCTAGAGAGACTCAAAAATATATCAGTTGCATACAATACTTACTAATTGTTTTACTACACAGTCACTGTGGTCTTGACTTTGCTACAATATAAATTCATTCAAATTGGTGCCTCAGCTATTGCCAAACCAAAAGAAAAAAAAATGACTAAAATAATTCTGTATAGAACTCCAAACTAATTACTTGTAATATAATTTCTTTGAAAAGTGCCGAGCACACTGCCAACCTTAAAAGGCACTCAGCATTATTCTTAAAAATAAATAAATGATAATTTCAGATTTCGTTCATCCCGGGCACTAACCCATCTAACTTCTGGGCATAGACAGCTATATGATAAACAGCAATAATACCCCTCATTTGTTCACATAATTTTATATATGAACAATATTACAGAAAGGATAACAGCATTCAAAACATAACTAACTATTGTTGTTTGATCTGTAGCTAAACTAACTTGAATCCTTTGGGTATAAAATTTGCATTAAAAACACTGAAAACACTACTGAATATAAATATAAGCAACTATTGTCTTCTGACAGAAACATCCTGTAATATAAGAAATTATAGACACAGATTTAAAAACTTTTTTTTTTTTCTCGGATTGGAACAAGCTTGAAATAGCTTTCTGGGCATCCTGCCAAAACCTTGGAACAAAATAGATAAGAAAAAAAAAACTGTAAATTACATTACAATATAATTTGGGACATCTAAAAATGCAGCTCCTCACACGGCCTGATAACAGAATAAAATGTGACACACAAAAGAAACAAAAATAATACAACAAAAATTACCAAGACAAGGCAATGCAAAAACTGTTTGATCCTGCTCGCAAACTATATTAATAAAACAGTTAAACCTAATTTGTAGCTACAGAGCTTCGGTTAATTTTCGTGTCTCAAATGTATCTCCGCACATTTTTTTCAACTGGAGAAGGGGGGCTGTCTGGGCTGCTATTCTGATTCTCTCTCTCTCTCTCTCTCTCTCTCTCTCTTGACATGGAAATAGAGAAGTTGGAAAAGGATGTCTTTCTGGTTTTTAAGAAATCATCGTCTGGCCAGAACGAATAAATCCTCAAAATATACCAGTGACCAGGCTGAATTATAATTTTTTTTTTCCCTTTTTTTCTGACATTTGCCCATCTTTTTGTCCTTTTCTCTATAACCAGTCAAACTCTCCCTTTCCCATTATTGATTAGTTTGTGTTATAGTGCGGGTGTTTCTTACCTTTAAAATTTACACTTAACATGAGCAATTAATTATGTTCTTATTTCAGAAACAATTGCAAGTACCTAGATAAAATTGTATATATACAATAAACCGACATTCATATTATTCAATGCACATAAAACTTTCACATAGTTAGGATTCACTCAGATTATACAAGCACACAGGGATTACTCAATCAACCTTTTTACCATATTTATAAAATTTAATAAAACATTCTGGGGAAAAACTAATTTTCCTACCTTGAATTTACACACAAAACATATTTTCCACTAAGATTTACAATACTTGAGAATCTCAATACCGGCGGGAAAGACCCGTCTGAATTTAGACAAAAATATTCTACTAAAAAAAATTCTCTGGTTCCCTTCTTAGGGGCTGGTTTGCAATTACTGGAAAAATATCTTGTCTCTTTACAATCATAGCACTTCCTGTCCTTTCTTTTCCCTTGCTTTCTTAGCTTCTCTGCTCTTTTTTTTTTTTTCCTTCTTACGTTATGTTAAATATAAATACAGCAGTTTGGAGTTATAACACATTTTTTTTTTTTTTTTTAGCGTTGTTTGACAGACCTGCATAAAACTGTGCCACAGTGTCAGTATCTGATTCTGATTCATCCTGTGACTTTTCTCTGTCCCATGAACGGTCCCTGACAGGGGTTAATTCCTGCCTAGAGTCCGTCTCTTCCCCATCCGTACCGATCTGCCTGGCAGGCATATCAATAGGGAGTGGTCTAGGGAGCCTATTGCTTCGGGTTCCCCATGAAGCCATAAGAACTTCTTTATCGGAGACTGCCTCAGAGCCTGTGACCGAGGAAAGGTTAAGGGATCAGGGTTTTTTTTTTTTTTTTTTTTAGAACAGGGACACTGGGGTAAATTGGGGCTACCTATGGAAATGGTAATTGTCCCGATGCCATAGGGGCAGGGGGCAAATATGCATTTTGAGAGTTATATATATATAAAAAAAATTCAGTTGACAGCACTTAAAAGATGCAATTTTGACACAGGCTGCAGCGCATTCCGTATCAGTTTTAATAATGCTAAAATCAACCTCTGCTTCAGCACAATCCTGTGTGTCAGCTAACAATGATTCATATTTGTGTTTTTTTTAGCAGTGCGAATCAAATCGTTCCTAGTAGTATTTTTAGGTATGAAAACAGATGATTGCGGTGTAACTAGGACAGGTTTGGCATTACTATGTGCGGGAGTTAATGTTACAGCACATGAATCAGTCACTACCTCTTTAAATTCCTCAGCTAGTTCCCTTACAGAAGCACAAAAATCCTTAACTCTATGATTGCTGGCTCCTGCAGATGACTCAGACGTCACAGAACCTGCTGAAGCAGTGGTTTCTTTAAGTTTCCTTAAAGGCAATTGGTTACGGGGTGATGGTATATCGGAATGAGACGAATCTGAAGTATCGTCTTCCCATTCACTCTCCCTGGAGACAGGGGGTGAAACGAGAGATGAAACTTTTGTGGAGCTTACGGCATTGGGAAGCTTTCTGTTTGGGCTTTCTTTACAGGACGACTTATGATGCTCAGATTCAGATAGGTGTGCCACCTCTGATTCTGCATCGTCTCTCAACTCCACATAGGTGGGTAGAGAGGGCTGTGGGCAAATGCCATTACTCTCCTCCCTGCGTACGGATGCAGGAGGTTTGGGGTGATGACTTGCAGCATAGTGTGATAACGCTGCCAACATGTTAGGATCAAAACTTGGAAAATAGTGGCACAGGTGTGATAGGACTATACGGGGGTATTTGTAACATCACAGAAGGTGGCGGTGTTGGGGGTAAAATATTTGGAGGTAAAAACTCCTGTGGGGGTGCATTAGGGGCTTGGGAATACATTGTAGTGAGATTATCAGGCGGGGGTGGCCAAATTGGCTCCTCGGATTTTGGGTTATCATTAGGTTTTGCCTCATTAATGTGAGGTGCAACTTTTACCCAAATGCGGCCACATAATGCCATATAATGCATGTCCCACTCGGGATCAGGCTGAAACCATAGCCATTCAGGATCTCCACCCAAACATAATCCTTTTATCATTGTCATATGATATGCGGCAAAACTACCTTCCCATCATTTAGACAATACAATACACACTTGATTAAAATAACCAAAATCAAGCAAGCACTGCATTGTAAAAATATATGAGCAACACAACGTAATATCATGCACTTATATACTTAGCACTTATATACTTAGCACTTATATACTTAGCACTTATATATCTTACGCACTGATATACTTAACACTTATATATCTTACGCACTGATATACTTAGCACTTATATACTTATGCACTTATATACCTTATGCACTTTATATACTTAGCACTTATATGTCTTATATATCTTATCTTATATATATAACGACATGCTCATGCACAATAATACAGAAAAAAAAGAAAAAATCCCTTAAAAATCCCTTACAATCCTCCTCCCCCCTTAAAAAAAATACACTTTTCCCACAGACACTTTAAGAGTTTTTCAAGCAGATACCCAACTATATCGCTTGTTCCTATCTCTCAACAGGGACTATAACCCTGTGTATATACTTCTGTCAAGGATTCATGTAATCCTGACTTCACTTTGAGTCCTTTACTCAAGGGTTTCTATGGTTTTTCCTTAACCTTGAATCATCCGGTGCAGCGGTAACTCTAAAAAACTTCTAAACTTTAAAACCTTATGGGCTCTTTGGGCAAGGAGACACAAACGGATAATATACAGATAAAATATATATCTTGTATGCTTACCCCGAATGTGGCTTCTGTCCCAAATCTGACACCATGAAAATATGCCCTTGTATTCTCCAACGTCTTAGCGTGAAAATACACCGTCTGCCGACTCGGGATGACTTCACACCTCCGGAGGATTTAACCCACTCTTATAGCGCTGATGATCTGGGAAAACAAAATGGTGGACGAGCTCGGAGGAAAGCAGTAATTGAGTCAGACAGTGAAGCTTTGTCAAAAACTGTTCTCCTGTTTATTGAAGGGTATACAGCCAGTTTATATAGCAAACTTGAGCATAGAAAAACACACATATGAGAACATACTTCCTCTTTTAATTCACAGTCTGTCTATCTCAGCAAAATGACAGTTAGACAGTTTATGGTCTGGGAAAGGGGCTCAATACAGAGTTAGGAGGCCGTTAAGGAAATGTCAGCATGTTGTGTAATGCATTCTTGTGTAACTTATGCCCAATATGGCTGAAGACAAGTTCCTGTTTTCAATAGGGCAAAATAAGTCTGAACAAATACAGTTCAGCTAGCGATAAGTAGGTGATAGGTCAGGTCACTTTCTCAGACTGCCTGGACAGCACAATTACGTATGGCATATAGCATGTGGTTAGTTCCTGAGACTTAAATGTTAGTACAGAATAGTTATAGAAAAATGGTTATCCAGCAATCAAAATGGAGTCCCCCCCTTATATGCACATTTTCACCCCGTATATTTAATATGTTATAATTAATGCCAGACATGCATTAGGAATATAGTGTGCAAATGATACCCTGTTTAATTCAGGGTAAGCCTTAACATGTACAAAAACTACATAGCAATTTAAAAAAAAAAAATGACTCCACATATCCTCATGTATTACCATGCTTACAAAGCTAATCATTCCCAGGATAGAGCTCACTGGGAAACCCATTGTCCCATACTGAAATCTAAACACTAAAATAAAATCACCACCTGTGAGCACATTCACGTCTCAGAAAGGTCTGCATCCCTGCCTTTCACCACCATCTCCTAACATACAATGCCTCCTCTACAGCCAGGGATAGGGTTGCCAGGTGGCTTCTCCAAAAATACTGAACACAATGGTGAAAGGTGTAAGGTGCTCGACACACATTTCCTCCCTCTCATCAATCTCCGCTCCATGTGGTTTCCTCCTCTCCATTGCCCCGCCCCCAGGCTCTTGACCCCACCTCCTGATTGGCTGCATTACCCAGCAGCAGCAGGCAGTCAGGATGGAGGAAGCTGCCCAGCCCCCTAGCAACAGCCCTGCTCTCTCCCTGCACAAGGAAATCCTGCGTTCCCCCAAGCCGGTCAGGTCACTATGTCCAGAGAGGTAATACCGGTATAAACATACATGTCCAGTATTCGCTCAATCTTTTTACTGGACAGAATATCCAAATATTGGACAGTCCGGTTCAATACTGGACACCTGGCAATCCTAGCCAGGGATTCTGGGTAATGACATGCAAATGGACTCAAATGAAACACTTAGATACACTTCCTGTATGGTATCATGAGAGCATGCCATCGTAAAGTTGCTTATTGTACAGCACTTACCAGGTGCTTTGCAGGGTTTTACAAAGTAAGGTACTTTTAATACTACAATGTCCCACTACCTACAGCTAGTCTTAGTTCCCTTAAAGAGACACTTATTTGCCAGCACCCCAAAACAATTCTCACCATTAAACAGATACGTTTATGAAGGCATTTAAAAAAATCATATTAGAATGTCAAAATATGTAGCCAACACCCCCTAATTATAAGAGGTTTCACACTTCCTGACACTTCCAACATTATCTGTACCAACTGTATAAAGTATAAACACAACCTCCTTATTTAAATACTTTCACACAGTGGCTGCCAACTACCAACCATCTGAGCAGACCAGATCCATCTCAATCTTGATGTCTTGAAGGCCACGGACGTTTCTGTCCGAACTTGTACTTCAGAGAGAAGAAATCAGTCAATGTTTTTTTATCGTACTGAATATCCAAGGGTTTCACAGCACTGGTCAATTTTATGATCATTTGAGGCTGGTGTCCAAATGATTCACAGAAGAGGTGGGTATCATGCTAGCACTCCTTATCACTTACATTAAAATCAGCTTATTAAAGACTGGCATAAAGGTGGGCAAAGGAGTGAGGGACAGGCATGAGGGGGGCGAGGGACCCCTCCTCTCTGCTAGGAAACCAGTGTGTATCAGGGAGATATGCAAACCAGAAAGATGCAGCTGAGTGTAGGGGGCAGGGGAAAAGCTCAGATCGACTTCCAGCACCCTGCACGGCTGCCAGTTAAAGAGCTGACTGGTGAATCAGTAAACTGGTACTTCAACTCAATTTGGCAATCAGATCTATTGCTGAAAATAGAGAGTGGAATAGGAGAAAACCATACGACACAATCAAAAGTATGTACACTGCCGACACACTTAATTGCAGTGCGGCCAGATCCGCAAGCCGGGAGATTTCCCGGCTTGCTAGTGGCCGCCCCTCGGCGTGCCGCGCGTCATAGACGCGCGGTCACGCGTCTTCGGGAGCCTGCGCCCCCTGCACGCGCGTCCAGGGCTCCCCGAGGGAGCCCTGGTGTCCCGCGATGTGGGGGACGGCGGCAGGGGGTTCCGGGGGACCCGGCGGACCCGGCAGCGGGAGGGAGAGCGCCCCGATCGGAGGGCGCTCTTCCGCTGCTTCGGCGCGCGCCCGTCACCCTCGGGCGTGCGCCAGGCTACTGCTGCGGCCAAGAACGGGCAAATGCTCGAATAAACTTGGCCGCAGCAGTATTCTGAAAACAAATGCTGTGTGAAAGTAAATAACGAAAGGACAGACTTTAAGGCCATTGAGTTAGACAGTGCTGCAGCCCTCACATTTATTTACATATACTATACATCAATGAGCTGACACAGCCCCACAATCCTCCCCATCACCTGGGATCCCCTTGACTAACACAGTGATTAAGTCTCTACTATATACTGTACATACGATCTGCTCCGGGCAGTCACTAATAGAACAGGGCCTCCAACAGAAACTGGCGATACCAGAACAATTCAGCCAGACCTGGGCACTCTTTGTGAAGGTAGTCAAAACCAGAATAATGGTATTCCAGAAACAAATCTATAAAACATCCAACCAAATCACAATTCACACTGAATGACAATACACTGGAACAGACGGAGAGCTACAGTACCGACACACTTTATTGCAGTGTGGTCGGTACCGCAAGCCGGGAAATCTCCCGGCTTGCTAGTGGCCACCCCTCGGCGTGCCGCGCGTCATAGACGCGCGGTCACGCGTCTTCGGGAGCGTGCGCCCCCTGCACGCGCGTCCAGGGGCTCCCCGAGGGAGCCCTGGTGTCCCGCGATCGCGGGACAGCGGCAGGGGGTTCCGGGGGACCCGGCGGACCCGGCAGCGGTAGGGAGAGCGCCCCGATCGGAGGGCGCTCTTCCGCTGCTTCGGCGCGCGCCCGTCACTCTCGGGCGCGCGCCAGGCTACTGCTGCGGCAGAGAACGGGCAAATGCTCGAATAAACTCTGCCGCAGCAGTACACATCTCAGTCTAACAATCAGCTCATCAAGGACATTCAACCTGGCTATAAATGCACTGAAGGAGAAGGCGTACAGAGCATTGTATGCAATAAGGAAATGGCTGCACCACCTCAAACCACCAGTAAGAGTCGGGATGAACATTTTCAACAGTATCATCACGCCCATCCTTCTGTATGGCAGTGAGATGTGGGGTTCTGTGGCATGACCCAGACTTTACAAAATGGGATACTAGTCAAACCGAAATACTGCATCTGGAAATCTGTAAACACCTTCTCCAAGTACACAGGAGTACATCAAACAGTACATGCCGGGCCGAGCTGGGCCACTTCTCTCTACTGATCATGGTACAGAGGAGAGCACTGAAATACTGGGCTCACCTAAACAGCCAAACACAGTCGTACTGCTACAGAGCAATGAAAAAACAGGAGCTCCTCACTAAACCTGAGGCCATCAATCAACTTGCCCTTTCACTCCCAGAACAAAACCCCACACAGATCAACAACCTGCCAAAAAAACAAATCAGCTCAATTTCCAGCAAAATGAAGGAGCAGTATGCAACAATGTGGAAAAATGATATCCAGCGCTCGAAGAAGCTGGAGAGCTATCACAGCCTACAGAGAGAATATACTCTGGCACTCAATGTACTGAAGGTAATTGACCCAAAGCAGAGACAAATCGTATGCCAGTACAGAATGAGCGCCTACAGCCTGGAAATAGAAACAGGCAAACACATGATAGAATTGGAAGCCCAGGGAGATAAGACTGTGCCAGGGGTGTGAGCTAAGTGCAGGGGTGCCGACAGGAGGGAGAGCCTGGACAAGTGTCCTGGGCGCGGTGGCTGCGGGGGGCCCGATGGCCAGACAAGCAGTTGGGCCTGACTTCTCGCCCGGCCCAACTGCTTTACCCAGCTGCTGGTCCTCTCGTTGCTACCAGGCCCGGCTCTCCCCCAGCTGCGGGCCTTCCTAACTGACTATCCAATGCCGAGCTTCTGATGGGGGGGTGGACATAACTCTTGGCAAACTATAGTCCCAAGACCTGTGAAATCTGTCTGTGGCCCTGGCTAGGAGAGGCAGAAGATGAAACACATTTCCTGATGCTCTGCACAAAATACTATGAAGGAAAAGACGAAACTGCAACAGAACTGACTGCAGAATTAGCAGCTCCTGTCACAGGCTGAGAGACCCCCACAAAACCCCACATACCTGTGTGTAACTGTTACCCATGTACTGTGACACTTTATATCCTAGCCCCTTTTACTCATGCTTTGGCAATACTGAAATGTTTTCCTGCCATATAAAGGTTATTTGATTTTATTTGGTAGGAGGGCGAGCAAAACCTCCCCTCATGTTAGTGATAGTGTTTCCACTATCTGAGACAGTTGACACTTTCCTGGGAAAGTGAGAAATTCCAGGAGTTGCACCTCAGCCTCTTCTCCTCCCCCGCTGCCCCGATCCCCTCTTCTCCTCCCCTGCTGCTCCGATCCCCTCTTCTCCTCCCCCGCTGCCCCGATCCCCTCTTCTCCTTCCCTGCTGCTCTGATCCCCTCTTCTTCTCCTCCCCTGCTGCTCCGATCCCCTCTTCTCCTCCCCGCTACTCCGATCCCCTCTTCTCCTCCCCCGCTGCTCTGATCCCCTCTTCTCCTCCCCTGCTGCTCTGATCCCCTCTTCTCCTCCCCTGCTGCTCTGATCCCCTCTTCTCCTCCCCTGCTGCTCTGATCCCCTCTTTTCCTCCCCTGCTGCTCCGATCCCCTCTTTTCCTCCCCCGCTGCTCCGATCCCCTCTTCTCCTCCCCTGCTGCTCCGATCCCCTCTTCTCCTCCCCTGCTGCTCTGATCCCCTCTTTTCTTCCCCCACTACTCTGATCCCCTCTTCTCCCACTGCTCCGATCCCCTCCACCCCTGCTGCCCCGATCCCCTCTTCTCCTCCTCCACTGCTCCGATCCCCTCCACCCCTGCTGCTCCGATCCCCTCTTCTCCACCCCCGCTGCTCCGATCCCCTCTTCTCCACCCCCGCTGCTCCGATCCCCTCTTCTCCCCCCCCTCCGTTGCTCCGATCCCTTCTTCTCCCCCACCCCCACCCCCCGCTGCTCCCTTCTGCTCCATCCCCTCCTGAGTCCATGTCATTAATCAAAGCGCATGCAAGCGACACAACTCCCAACCCATCATCACCGCGTGTATGCAACTTGGTAGTAGTGTCACGAACGTGATGGTCACGTGGGGCGGCAGTGAGTGATGGCTGGGGGCTCTGTTTTAATTAGTGTATGAGTATTGTGCAGCCGTGTGTGTGTCTCCACAGTAAAATGAGCCTGGAGAGAGGGTGGCAGTGGGGTCTGAGCTGTGTGAAATGAGGCTTAGGGCAGTGTGAATGATTTCTATACGTGAAAGAATGTGTGTGGAAAAAAAGTACATTTTTGGTTGGGGATATTAATCCAGGAAATTGTATTTCTTGACAAGGATTTTCCAGGAAACTTAGGTTTAAACCAGAAAATCCAAAATGTGTAAGTGGAAACACTGTACTGTAAAGCAAAATGGGTGGAGGAACGCCAGGACAGTCCCACTCAGCCACTGCCTGGGCTTTATGATTTTAATTAGTCAGGTAAATCTGCAAGCTTATAGTCATAATACAATTCATATATACTGCATTCAAGCATACATACTGTAGATCCTTAACTTAAACCTATTAAGGTGAATCTTCTGATATATTGATGCACTTACAGTACATATTTCTAAATTCTAATTAGATTATTTAGCTCAGATTGCCATGTTTAGGCAGTGTGCAGTTAACTAATAATTGATTGTGTTATACCTTTGCAACACGTGTAGTGGTGTTCCCCTGGCCCCCCCTTTGTACCTCCGCTACGGGTGCTGTCAAGGACAAGCGGCAGGACCGCTGGCACTTCAGGAAGGTGGGGGTCGAGCAGGCAGCGTTCGGGTGCTTCAGAGGCTCCGCGGCGGCCCAAGAAGCACAGGGCGCCGCCATGTTGGATTGTTGCACATGCGCAGTATAGATGTGCTGCAGGGAGCTCCTGGAAGGTCACGCTTGCGCAGGGTAAGCACGCGAATGGCTGGCCAATAGGTAGGAGGCACTGAGCTGGAACTACAACTCCCATGAGCCTCAGTAAGGTCAGAGGGAGCTCAGGAGCCAATAGAATGTGAGGATTGCGGAGAGGCAGGAAAGGGAAGCTGGCGGAGAGACCACACTAGTTAGTGCGCCCTGGGAAAGCAAGGGGAGAGGAGGTGTGTGTTGCATGGGGTCAGTGACCCACTGCATAGGCCAGAAATTCCCCTTAGGCCCCAGTGCAGGCCCTGAGTTACCACTAGCTTGTGGTACTGCAGGGAACGGCCACAGACAGGGACAGCATACCCTGAGATTAGCAGACAGGGACACTGTGTCTTCTTGCGCTGCTGAGCAATTGGTGGTTTGGGAGCAAGCTGCTGGACTCAAATACAGACTCATGGGAGACAACGCTGGATTGGCGGATCCTTTGCGAAGTAAAGTTACCGGCTGCTGGAGTGGTCGGAAGGTATTATAATAAGTGCACCAACACTGGTACCTGCAGGCACTGATCCCGCCTTGGGGGAGGGTTCTTTGGGGACACTGAGGGCTGAGTGACCAAGGGACTGATCCAGTACATTGGACACAGTGTGGGGTACACGCGGTAGTGGGAGAGGGACATAACTCCAGGGTGGAGGTGGCAAAGCCACAGGTGTCATATTATTGAATTGCCATATCTGCATGCATGGTGGTTATATATACATATGTGTGTATGTTCATGTTTTGCATTCACTTAATTGTAAACAATTACAACGTTGTGGAATATTATTGTTATTCTTGTCCAGGGGAATCGTACTAATTGGGGATCCTGGGCAAGTGGAGGCACTGCCAAGTACATATTGTTGCCCCAGGCTCCCAGCTAGCGGAGGCCCAGATCTCGCTGAGCCAGCAGGTATACACAGCATTAGTAGTCTTTCTATGTCATTAGGAAAGAGGGCTACATTTGGAGGCGCTGCTGAGATCTCAGATCTGGGGTGCCCTACTCAGTATCTAAATTGTGCTATCCAATTCCGCTATGTTTGTACCATCACAGACAGAGGTACGCAAGTGGGCCCTAAAATGCAAGATACCTCTTAAATGTGCTATCGCAGTGGGGCATGTGCCTGCCTCTACGTCCTTGGGCACAGTAGGGGACCAAGTAAGAAACCTTCTTTCCCTAGCGACGGCCTGAGTTATGGACCATAAGTATGATGCTGATCACATGTGGCGCAAAGTCCTACTGTCCACTGAACACGAAATATGCCCAGAAGTGGTACCTCCCATTCTAACCCTACCTGAGGCCCCGGAAGTTCATTATTCGCTGGTCCACGTGGATGTAGCCGCCCCACTGGCTATGTCCACGCCCCAACCGGGCTGCACCGGATCATCGTCTGAGTTAACTTATTCTCCGTTTCGTACACCGGAGAGCAGTCTAACCCCTATGTGGCCGGCAGCCACTGGACTAGTATTGTCCTTTACACCGTCCACTATACGGCCCTCCCAGAGCAGAAGTGGCCTGTCCAGACTTAGCTCAGATAGTCATCGCACTGGAAGTATCACGCCCAATGAAGTGACGTTACCTTTGCTGGTGGAGGCTCTACATCAATCTTCAAAGTCGCAGCAATATAGGAAACTCAAGGCTTTCTCCAGAGACAAACCGACGCCATTAGGAGAGGTCGGGTTTGAAGAGTGGAAGGATCATGCTGAACAAGTACTGCCAGAATGGACCTGCACTGATGCGGTGAGGGGGCAGCGAATCATTGAGTGCCTGCGGCCGCCCGCATCCCACATAGTGCATTGCTACAGAGATGATCATCCGGAGACTGATGCTCACGGGATAATACATGCACTCACCAAAGCCTACGGAACACCGGTGGACTCGTTCTCCTTGATGGCCAAATTCCACGCTCTTGTCCAGAAGAAGGGAGAAATGGTGTCTGACTTTCTTCTGCGACTTCACTTGGATCTCTGGACTCTGGTAAAGAGGAAAGTCATGCAGAAGGCCGATTCCAATGAACTTAGAACCACGCAGTTCCTGAGGGGACTCCTATCATTACACCCCGTAGCTGTAAGAGTCAGTGGGTGTCTCGTGCCGGGTCAAGCCTTGTCCTTTAACAAACTTATGGATCGAGTACAGGCTCATGAAACTGTGCTGTTAGGTCGGGATCTGAGCACGGCTAAGAAAGCGGAGAGAAGGAAGACCCTGAGGTATGCGAGGTTGATACTGAAGACTCTACATCAGGAAGAACCTCTCCTGCTCTTAGGAACCGGTCTGCTAGGAGTAATGTCCAGTATTTCTGCTGCGGCAAGATGGGCCACATCTCTCCCTTCTGTCCAGTCAAAAAGAAGGTGACCACCGGGACGAAATCTATGCTGTGCACCACCTTGACCGCTGAAACCGCTGCTGTGTCAGAAGAGGCCGCGACCCCAGTGCCGGTACCGCCCCAGATGGGTGGCCGCATCGGACCCACGGCCATTGTAAAGGTCGTCATTGAAGGCATTTACACGTCCGCATTACTGGATACTGGTTCGCAGGTAACCATTGTATATCGATCATTCTATGATCAGCACCTTCACCGGTTGCCCCTGCTGTCCGCAGACACTATGAGGTTGCGAGGGTTGAGCCATGTAGATTACCCTATTGATAGAGTGGTACGGGTTCGTCTGGATATTCCACAGCTGAATACCAGCAAGCATCATCCCATGGAAGTAGAAGCGTTGGTGTGCCCTGAACCACAAGAACATCCCAGTGCTCCTATAATCATGGGGACCAATACCAACATAGTACAGGAAGTGATCCGTATGTACTTACAGGAGGCGCGCGAACTACGGTTAGTGGCGCTAGCAGCATATCCAGTGTTGCAGGAAGAATGTTGTAGGATTGCTGCCCAAGAAGAGCATGGGGTCCTGTACAATATTGATTACGGTTTGACTGAGATTCCACCAGGGGGAGGGAAGATGACGACTGCCACCTGTTGCTATACAGAAAGAAGCAAGACAGATCGGCTGTTCTCGCTGGAAAGTACTGCGGAAGACGACCAACAGTGCGGATACAAGCTGCTAGCCTCGGTGCAGGAATGGCCGTCTAAAATACAGAATAGAGTACGGGTGTATGTACAGAACATTTCTCCCTCTCCCATGCCCATTGACAACGGGCAGCAGTTGGGCAGAATATATCCTGTCACTCCGGTGGAGAAGATGGAAGCTAGATCGCAGGCAGCTACCGCAGCCACTGTCGCCCCTCAACTGGCATTTGATTTTGGAGACTCTCCCATGATGACAGAATGGAAGGAAAGGTTGCAGATCAAGTTGGAAACCAGACGCGGGGTATTCTCCATCAGTGATATGGATGTGGGATGTAGCCGCAGTGCTCAGCATACCAAACGGCTTAGTGACACTACTCCCTTCCGAGAAAGGTCCCGTCGCATTGCCCAGAGGGATGTGGAAGATGTGAGAAAGCTACTACAAGAAATGGAGGCAGCCGGCATTGTTATGGGATCTCGTAGCCCATATGCATCGCCTATCGTGGTGGTGCGAAAGAAGAACGGGTCAGTACGGCTATGTGTGGACTATAGAACCTTGAATAATCGTACTGTACCAGATAAGTGTACCCTTCCGCGGATTGAAGACCTCCTAAATGCCCTGTCGGGGAATAAGTGGTTTAGTGTGTTGGATCTGCGGTCAGGGTACTACCAAGTGCCAATGAACTCTGAAGATCAGGAGAAGACAGCTTTCGTTTGCCCGTCAGGGTTTTATCAATTCACGCATATGCCTCAAGGGATATGCGGTGTCCAGCCACCTTTCAGTGTCTAATGGAAAAGACGATTGGGGATATGAACCCCAGGGAATGCTTAGTGTGTCTGGATGATATTATATTGTTCGGGAAGATGCTGGAGGAGCATGAAGAAAGGCTGATAAAAGTGCTGGATCGACTCAGTGCCGAAGGACTCAAGCTGTCAATAGATAAGTGTCGGTTCTGCCGCACCTCGGTGACCTACGTGGGTCACATTGTCTCTGCAGAGGGAATATCTACTGACCCCGGGAAGATAGAAGCAGGGGTGAACTGGCCGCGACCCAATAACGTTATGGAATTACGTTCCTTCCTGGGGTTCTGCGGGTACTACCGAAGGTTTGTGGAAGGCTACTCATGCAAAGCGAAGATTCTTAACAACCTCCTCAAAATCTATCCCGAGGACACGGGTCGTAAAGCCACTTCCGCTCAAGCACCTTTCGGAGACAGGTGGACTCCTGCATGCGAACAGGCGTTTTTGGGGTTGAAGATGAATTTAACACAGGCCCCGGTGTTGGCGTATGCAGATTCGGACCAACCGTATATTCTGCATGTGGATGCCAGTTTCAACGGGTTAGGAGCGGTGCTGCACCAGAAATACGATACCGGACTTCGACCAGTTGCTTATGTCAGTCGGAGCCTAACGCCCAGTGAACAGAACTATCCGGTGCACAAGTTGGAGTTTCTAGCCCTCAAATGGGCTATTGTGGACAAGCTGTATGACTACTTGTATGGTGTCACTTTTGAGGTCAGGACTGATAACAATCCTTTGACATACATCAACACGTCTGCTAAATTGGATGCTACCGGCCACTGCTGGCTAGCTGCACTCGCAAATTATCAATTCACCCTTAAATACATGCCTGGGCCTATGAACATTGGGGCTGATGCCCTATCTCGACGACCAGGACTAAATCCTACTCAGGATGAGGGTGTTTGGGAAGAGATTCCGGGACCCGGAGTACGGGCCTTGTGCTCCATAGCAGCGGTGGTGCAAGACCAAGTAGCCTTTTCTGAATTGAGGATAGTGGATTCCTTAGGGTGTCAAGCAAAGGCTATTCCAGGGGCATACCGTCATCCAGAAGGAATGAACATCACCCCAGATAAGATTATTGCCTGGAAAGATTTGGTACAAAATCAAATTCATGACTCAGTGGTAGGAATAGTTTGTCAAGCCCTACAACAAGATAACCCTTCATTTCTCAAATGGGCCCTTAAAGAAATGGTAGCCCTGTTAATGAAAGAAATGGACAAGTTCGAGCTGGATAACTGTCTATTGTATAGGGTAGTACCGTATCACAACCATCCAGATAGACGTCAGTTATTTCTACCCAAGATCTTGCAACCCATGGTCCTCCGAGCATTACATGATGATCACGGTCATCTCGGCATTGACAAAACATTCGGGCTACTTCATGATCGATTCTTTTGGCCCAAAATTAGAGAGTCCGTGGAGCTACACTGTAGGCGGTGTAACCGCTGTATACAACGGAAAACGCTACCCACCCGGGCTGCGTCCATGGCCCATTTGAAAAGCTCAGGACCTATGGACCTGGTGTGTATGGATTTTCTTTGCATCGAACCCGACACCCGAGTTATCGGAAATGTACTGGTGATCACAGATCACTACACCAGATATGCCCAAGCCTTTCCTGCTGAAGACCAACGGGCTGTGACTGTGGCTAAAGTCTTATGGGAGAAGTACTTCCTTCATTATGGGCTACCAAATCGATTGCACTCGGATCAAGGTCGGGACTTTGAAAGTAATCTTATACGAGAATTGCTTAAGTTGCTGAGTATCACCAAGTCTCGGACGACACCTTATCACCCAGAAGGGGATGCTATGCCGGAACGGTTCAACAGAACACTGCTCGGCATGCTGGGTACCCTGAAGGGCTCCCAGAAGACTGAATGGAGTAAGCATGTAGACACGTTGGTGCATGCTTATAATTGTACTCGCCATGAGTCCACTGGATATACGCCTTATTTTCTGATGTTTGGACGAGAAGCTCGGATACCAGTGGATGTACGTCTGCGGATATCTACCGATGGGGTATCCAACAGGACGCATTTCAAGTATGTGCAAAGGCTGCAAGACAGTTTGCAGCAGGCATATAAATTGGCAGAGAAAGCCTCAGCTAAATTAAATGCGAATAATAAGAGACACTACGATCATTAAGTGCGGCATAAGGAAATTCGTCCAGGGGATGCTGTCCTTCGCAATCTGGGTGTCCCTGGGAAGCATAAACTGGCCGACCGTTAGAGAAATGGTGTATATGAAGTGGAGTAGCAGATGCCTGGCCTCCCGGTATACCGTATCAAAGACTCAGAAGGCCGGGTAAAGTTATGGAATAGAAATCACCTACTCCCTATACCTCAAGTAGGAGACGAAGATTTGGAAATACCAGCTGCCTCTCTAGATGGGGAGCCAAATATTACAGAGGTTGGTCCAGAGACTGTAGACAATACCACCTCTGAGGACTCTATGGTGGGAACCTCTCAAAGGGGCCTTCCGAACGCTGGGGCATCTCCCGAAGGAGATACGGGTAAAGGGCCCCATGGTCCAACACCAGATAAGCTGACTCCAGTGAGCCAGCCTTTAGACCCACAGAGCCCATGATTTGTGCCTCAAAGAGACTGTTGAAACATTGAGCCCTTCAAGGGAAGAGACTGAGTTGCAAACTGAGATTAGTTACTCTCCAGAGGGAGTAACAGAAGAACAGATGCGCAAAAGCCAAAGAGTTGGTCAACCTCCCATGAGAATGACTTATGATCAATTCAGGGCACCCCATTATGAGGCTCAGAAGTGGGCTCGCAGTAGAGTGAGATCTGTGATTGGAATGTTCAATGAAATGTATAATCTCATGTAGAGTATACAGTGATAAGTTATATTTCCATATATGCATTTTTATTGTGTAATTGTGTGACATTGGTTTACGTTCCCAAGCAGGGACATTGGATTCCACCAGGGGGAGAGTGTAGTGATGTTCCCCTGGCCCCCCCAGTTTGTACCCCCACTGCAGGTGCTGTCGGGGACAAGCTGCAGGACTGCTGGCACTTCAGGAAGGTGGCGGTCGAACAGGCAGCGTTCAGGTGCTTCAGAGGCTCCGCGGCGGCCCAAGAAGCACAGGGCGCCGCCATGTTGGATTGTTGCGCATGCGCAGTATAGATGTGCTGTGGGGAGCTCCAGGAAGGTCGCGCATGCGCAGGGTAAGCACCCGAATGGCTGGCCAATAGGTAGGAGGCTCTGAGCTGGAACTACAACTCCCATGAGCCTCAGTAAGGTCAGAGGGGGCTCAGGAGCCAATAGAATTTGAGTATTGCGGAGAGGCAGGAAAGGGAAGCTGGCGGAGAGACCACACTAGTTAGTGCGCTTTGGGGAAGCAAGGGGAGAGGAGGTGTGTGTTGCAGGGGGTCAGTGACCCACTGCATAGGCCAGAGATTCAACTTAGGCCCCAGTGCAGGCCCCGAGTCACCACAAGCGTGTGGTACTGCAGGGAATGGCCACAGACAGGGACAGCATACCCTTTACTGAGATTAGCAGACAGGGACACAGTGTCTTCTTGCACTGCTGAGAGATTGGTGGTTTGGGAGCAAGCTGCTGGACTCAAGGAAAGACTCGTGGGAGACAACACTGGATTGGCGGATCCTTCGCGAAGTACAGTTACCGGCTTCTGGAGCGGTCGGAAGGTATTATAATAAGTGCACCAACACTGGTACCTGCAGTGCAGTGCACTGATCCCGCCTTGGGGGAGGGTTCTTTGGGGACACTGAGGGCTGAGTGACCAAGGGACTGATCCAGTACATTGGACACAGTGTGGGGTACACTCGGTGGTGGGAGAGGGATATTACTCCAGGGTGGAGTTGGCAAAGCCACAGGTGTCATATTATTGAATTGCAATATCTGCATGCATGGTGGTTATATATACATATGTGTGTATGTTCATGTTTTGCATTCACTTAATAGTAAAAAGTTACAACGTTGTGGAATATTATTGTTATTCTTGTCCAGGGGAATCTTACTAATTGGGGATCCTGGGCAAGTGGAGGTGCTGTCAAGTACATATTGTTGCCCCAGGCTCCCTGCTAGCGGAGGCCCAGATCTCACTGAGCCAGCAGGTATACTGTATACAGCATTAGTAGTCTTTCTATGTCATTAGGAAAGAGGGCTACACACCTCTTCTCTCTCCCCCCCATCCCCAATGTTTGTACATTTTTTGGCATATTGATTATAGATGTGTACATATTGAATTACATTAAATCATTATAAATCAATGAATATGACTGCTCACCTATATAGCTTCTGTGTCCTGAGTATGAAGGTAGGTGCAAGCGAGGTAAATACTACATACAATATCTGTATTGTATTAAATCATTATAGTCATTTTTTTCTCACTATTAAGGCAGTTTGGTAGTTATTTACTTTCTAGCTAAGTCTTGTTTTTTGTTTGTTTGTTTAGCAGATATCAACATTCTTAGCATTTTTAGGCTTTGCCAAGAGTCTAAATCAATAAATACTGCAAAACTACTGTGAGAACGTATCAAATGCTGTGAAAGTCACTAAAACTTAATGGTGACATTTTATCACTGACCTTTTCGCCTTTCACAAATGTCCAGTTTCCCTGTTATGCCTGAACTCCAATCAACACACAAACAAATACACACAAACAAATACAACACGTTCATTTTACAACCGTGCAAAGCAAACAGGAACGAAACAACCAATAGAACATTTTCCGGTCCTTCGCATATTGCAGGATACTTGTGTTGGTATAAAATTCGGAACTACTTTTCACATGTGTTCATCATTTAGCTGGGTTAAAAAAAAGGCGACAGTGATGTAAACAAATAAATGAAAAAAACATTTGAAAAACTGGTTAATGGAAACAACCTGTTCACAGAAGGTTGAAATGAAGCACCAAATAACAGTCAAAATTCTCAAAACTCAACCTCAGAACAAAATAAAACCTACTTTTGAAAGAAGTTTTAAAAAATAAGTTAAAAAAAAAAAGACTAAAAATAAATGTCAGTATGACACCTGAATTTATACTAGTTTGCCCAGTTTAGTGGTTGCTTACCAGTGACTGTTCTATTGTTTTTGTAATCATTGGATATTTTCCTCAGAGATTGGGAGACCTGTAAAACAATTGCAAAAGTTTTATTGCGAGTACAAAGAAAATGCAGTGTTTGCTTGCCCCTTTGTCTCAGACATGCATCTGATCTCAATATGCTTTCAATATACAATGATGTACACGTGTTACAAGTTAACCTATACGGTATTGTGCCTTTTGATTTCAAATCATTAACATGTTTTTCCCAGAAACATCCATTTTTATTTTTTTATGACAAACAAAAAGTGCATATTGAGAGAATAAATAACGAGCAATTGGATTTGAAGAAGAAAAGATGACAATTCAATCTGGCTCGGCGATGTATAGCGGACGAGGGCTAGAGTAGATGTGGATTGGAAAAAGTAAATCTCTAGTTAATAAAGGAATGAAAACATCTCGGAGGATGGAGCAGTGTTATGCATTTTCCGTCTGGAAAGAAAGAAAGAAGCAGGAGTTGTTAAGGATCCATAGTGACTTTTTTAAATTATATTATATTTTTCAAGTGTTCAGAATATTTATTTTTTTTTTTAAATGGAAGGGGAGAGGAACAAAAATACTTGGATAAAAAAAGGGACGTTTTGTAAAAAAAGCAATATGGAAGTGTATTAGAATTCAAGCAGTGCAACAAATGTTTACCATTGTAGAAGATTCTAAGCCTTCTAAGCCTAAGGAAATGATCAGCAAATTGAGCAAGGTCTGGCATATTGCTTACTGGTAAATTTGTCGAGAAAATATTATTGATATATTTCAATGAGGTCTTCTGGAATGTCGTAGCTCCCAAATTAGTTGGAATTTAGCATTATTCCCTGTAAAAGTAGTAGTAAGCTGGCCCATTGTAGTTATGTGCGTGGAAAACAATAACAATAGCGCTCAAAACAAACCCAAAATATGATATTAATAATGATCACTATTGTGACAGTGGTAATGTGATAAATACAATCAGTGACAGTGCAAAAACAGTGATGTGCACGTGCCTATTTAAAGTGCATATATAAGGTGAAAAAAACCCTCAAAATAAACTACAACCCTTGAAAAAAGACTGTTTCACTTGTCTTCTCATGGATAATTTTCAAAGCGTCAGGGGAGTTCGTCTCGAAGTCATAAAAAATAGAAAAAACATATCATAGTGCAAAAATGTTTAAACAGTAAAAAAGTGAAATTTCTTCCAAAATGACTACTCACATTTTAAATAGTCAATTTAGACAGTCATCCAACTTAAGGGGTGGATGCGCCCTATGTGTGAACAGCAGCCACCAATCACAACCTCCAAGGGAGAAACAAGAGAGAGACCATATAGTGTAGAGGTAATTCCTGAGGAAGTCGCCAGATAGAGTGACGAAACGCGTAGAGTGTTCCAGTCCAACAGCCACGAGAAGGGAGGCACTTGCAATTCACTGTTACCATCCGATCCGGAAGTCCTAGGCGCACCGGAAGTGACGCAGCGGGAGCCTGTGAGTCCCTCGGCGTGCCGGAAGTGAAGGGACGAAAGCTCCGGTGTGAATACAAGTGTCTCCAGAGAGAGCAGAGGTGACCAGATACCCAGAGGAATCGTGAGCTGCTGGGCTATCCGCCAACTGCTACATATGAGTGCCCACATCGACCGTATGACGTGTAAGCCTTGAATCATGTTTTGACAATATAATTGTATTACCTCTACACTATATGGTCTCTCTCTTGGAGGTTGTGATTGGTGGCTGCTGTTCACACATAGGGCGCATCCACCCCTTAAGTTGGATGACTGTCTAAATTGACTACTTAAAATGTGAGTAGTCATTTTGGAAGAAATTTCACTTTTTTCACTGTTTAAACATTTTTGCACTATGATATGTTTTTTCTATTTTTTATGACTTCGAGACGAACTCCCCTGACGCTTTCAAAAAAACCCATTGTAGTTATGTGCCAGATGTCATTATAAATATGGTTCATCAAGAAGGCAAGGCACAGCATGCAACAATTATAGTCTTGAAATCAGCATATAATCATATTTAGATCATTCCTTCACCATAGCAGGGTTTGAAGGGATTCCGGACACATATCATTTTAAAGATATTCCTCCAGTACTGAGACACCACAGGACAGGACCATCAAACATAATGAGAAGTCCCCAACTGACAGCAATGTTTCCAGAATATGAGTCAGATACAGTAGCAGCATTAATTAAACGTACAGTAATTGTGTTGAGCTATGTACCACCTGTACAATACTTTAAAGCAGTTTTCTTTATGTATTGTTAGGGCCGTCGACAGGTAGGTGAAGGAAGAGCTGGTACAGGTGTCCTGGGCCTACTGCGGTCGCCACCAGGCCCTGGATCCCGGCTCTGCCCAGCTGCTGCCTCCTCTTCCCATACTATCCTCTCTCGCTTGTGCATGCCAGATGCTGGGTCTGACTTTCAGGTGCACCGGCGAGAGAGAGGACGGTGTGGGAAGAGGCAGGCAGCAGTTAGGGACAGCCGGGAGATGAGGCCCGGCGGCAGCAATCAGAGACTGGGCCCAGCTGCCGGGTCCTGGCTCTCCCCAGCTGCTGCCTGCCTCTTTGCACACATGGCCTATCTCTCCCACCAGTGTGTGGCGGAAGCTGGGTGCACCTGTAAGTCAGGCCCAATTCTCAGGCCTGACTTTTTTGTTGGCATCTGGGAGTGTATGTGCATCTGGGAGGGTGGTGTTTGCATCTGGGAGGGTGGTGTTTGCACCTGGGAGTGTATGTGCATCTGGGATGTTAGTGGTGCCTGTATTGGGAGTGGGTATTGTGTGAGTATGGTGTGGGTGGGGGGTGTGGGCCGTGTGGGAGGGGGAATTGTATGGGTATTGGGGGGGTGGGGAATTGTGTGTGGGGCCAGAGGAGGAGGGGGAAATGAGTGTGAGGAGGGGGGGATTGAGGGAGCAGGATGTAGTGAGAGTGATAGCGGAGGGGGGGTGTAAGAGGGAGGGGAAGAGTGAATAGGAAGAGAGGGAAAAGGGTGATGGGGACACTTAAGGGTAAAGTGACTGGGGGACTTCTATGGTACATTGGAGGGTTGCACCCTGCGTGGTGCGTTGGATAGTTGTACTCTTAGTGCGCTAGGGTATGTTAAGTATATACAAATACATTAGAGTGATAATAATATCTCCTTCCAGTAAAGGTTCTTCTATTTTTAGTGTTAGTGTGTGTGCCCTGTGAGGGGCTGCTTCCGCTCTGCTGGGATCCCTCACAGGTGGAGGCGCTGCACCATAGTGTGTGTGTGTGTATATATAATAATAATAATAATAATAATAATAGCATGTTCTTGTATAGTGCTGCTAGTTGTACGCAGCGCTTTACAGAGACATTTTGCAGGCTGAGGTCCCTGCCCCGTGGAGCTTACAATCTATTTTTTGGCGCCTGAGGCACAGGGAGATAAAGTGACTTGCCCAAGGTCATAAGGAGCCGACACCGGGAATTGAACCAGGCTCCCCTGCTTCAAACTCAGTGCCAGTCAGTGTCTTTACTCACTGAGCCACATATATATATACATATATATATATATATATATATATATATATACATATATATATATACATATATATATATACATATATATATACATATATATATATACATATACATATATACATATATATATATACATATATATATATATATATATATATATATATATGTATATATATATATATATATATGTATATATGTATATATATATATATATCAACTGTAAATATTACTGTATGCTCATTTGCATGTCTTAGACAGGTCTGCAACCCTGTCTTTCCCCATTATCGCCCAGCATACAGCGCTTCCACTGCAGCAAGGGATTCTGGGAAATGACATGCAAATGAGCACTCAGTGCCACCTTTTGTCTCAAGCTCGTATTATACAAGCAAATCCTCAAGCCAATGCATGCTGTTTTAAACACTGCTTTTAGACAGAGGCTGGGATGAGATGCAAAGCCATTAAACCCACTCACAGACATGTTTCAACCTTGATGGGTATCATCAGTGTGAGGTAGGTTGTAATGGCTAAGCTGGTTTTGAGACTATAGACTAGGTAATCACCACAATTATTAAGGTTATGGTGGGTAAAAAAAAGTGACAAAAACCCTCCACAGAGGAGTGATTACCTAGTATATAGTCTCAAAACCAGCTTAGCCATTACAACCAACCTCACACTGATGATACCCATCAAGGTTGAAACATGTCTGTGAGTGGGTTTAATGGCTTTGCATCTCATCCCAGCCTCTGTCTAAAAGCTGTGTTTAAAACAGCATGCATTGGCTTGAGGATTTGCTTGTGTAATACGAGCTTGAGACAAAAGGTGGCACTGAGTGCTCATTTGCATGTAATTTCCCAGAATCCCTTGCTGCATTGGAAGCGCTGTATGCTGGGCGATAATGGGGAAAGACAGGGTTGCAGACCTGTCTAAGACATGCAAATGAGCATACAGTAATATTTACAGTTGCTTTATTCTTTACTGTGGAGGGTTTTTGTCACTTTTTTTACCCACCATAACCTTAATAATTATATATATATATCACCCCAGGCTCTCCGTGGCAGAGGCTTAGGCTCCTGTGAGCCAACAGGTACAAGGGCAGCACTGGTAGCTTCCTGTGTTCAAGGGGAAACAGGGCTACACCTACATACAGTATTTTATAGGTTGGTTATCCAGATTTAAATGTAAGTTTAGTTTAATGATTTCTCTAGTGCGATCTTTTCACCTGAACGCTGGATAAGGCATCAAGATCTGTGATAACCTTGCATACATTTGGCAGGGAAACTAGACTTTGTGTAAGGGTTCAGATCACATCATTCACATACAATACAATTTTATATGACTTGTCATACGTTTTCAATCAAAATATGTCCGGGTTATTTGTAATCATCTCAGCCAAAGGTTAAATAGTGAGGGCAGAGAGTAGAGGACAGAGTGGGCAGGCCTGTCTAGTGCCATTAGTGATTGAGAGGCTTAGGCAGGTAATGAAGGGGGTAATGAAAAGGTCTCTGGAGTTGAACACCTTCAATAAGATTAATAGGATTAAGCCTATAAACTGCCACAGATACTTTGTCCTTTGCCTCTTTAGGCATAACCACAACATGTGCCATCACTATGGTAGCTGTAACAGAAGAACTTTAAAAAAAAATGTATTAAACATTATTGAGAAGGGGTGGGCCAGAATCTGATGTAATATTTTGTATCATAAATTGGAGTACCGGTCAGGGACAGGAGATTTACTGTATGTCAATTCTTTAATAGCCAACAATGTTTCACTCTCTGTTATTTCTTTATCCAACCAAGATTTATCTAAATCTATGACTGTGTATTTTACAATGATCTAGAATCTTCTTAAATCTAGAGGCATCAAGACAGAGGGGATGATCTGCTCCCATATGTTTATAAAATGTAGAGTAGTACTGTACAAATTCGTTACAAATCCCTGATGACTTATACAGTGGTGGCCGCCTTTATTCTCCTGCAGAGATGTAGTTGTGTAGCGCACAGCATCCAAAAATGAAAGCAGGTCTGGCGAAAGCTTTCTTTATTGTTAGCAAGGCATAAAACAGAGGGACGCAACCCTTCAACGCGTTTCGTGCAAAGCACTTTGTCAAGAAGTGCCTTTACACGATATACAGCCACTTAAATACAAGAGATCGGTCAACTCTCGCGATATGTGATGACGTCATCCGATCGCCATTATCCAATGAGACAACCATTCCCCACGCATGCGTGCCGCGATCGAGTCCTGCAATAACAACAATCACAGCACACCACCTGTCTCACTGCTGTTGCGCGCGTATCAGCTGGTAAACACAGCGCTATTCAGGAGACCAGCCCTGGCTGCTGCCACCGTGTATACCGGACCCCTCGCCCCGCGCATGCGTATGTAGGTGCTCTCAAATGCCTTCTCTATTGAGGGATCGACGTACCTGAGCTGTCAGAAAGTAATGTGGCAGACTCACATGCATCGCTTCCACAAGAAAGGCAATAACAAATTGATACACTTGCACATATACAAAGGCGGTCTATTACTACACAAATTGCGTCGAGTTTGGCCATCAATGTAACCATATATAAAAACAAATCAAAAAAAATCTCAAAAAAATATACAATAAAACTAAACTAAACCTAAATACATCCTTAAAATAAAAAGTATACTGCTATACTCATGTAAAAACAATTGTGCTCCCTCCTGATGACTTGTGATCATTATGTCTAAATAAAACAATACTTGAATGTTAATTTATTTCTGCTGTGGAGAACCTAATAGAAAAAACAAAAACAAAAACACATATATTTCAACAATTATGCACACGAGGCATTAGTATGAGCTATTATGCTACGAGGGAACAACAATATAAGACACTAAGTTGTTATATATTCGTGCCCATTTTTGAACAATTAATTTTCCATTTAGGATATTTTAATATTGTTATTAACAGTTCTTATCCCAATCCAATCACATAATCTTTTTAGAATATTAAGTTTTTATCCATAATAATTAATGCAAATGAATTTTTCAATTTAGTCCACATAGCATAACATTTCAATATATCAAGATGTATGACATGTGTAACATTTCAGTATATCAAGATATCAAGAGATCAGGTCATTTCCCAAGGAAAATTGTCAGTATATAATATAATATACATTATTCATTTGTGTACATAACAATTATTATATAAACATGGATAGTGACCATTTCTGTCCTAACGTTCATAATTATTTTAGGAAATGGTTTATAGTCCACTCCACATTAATTCCCTCTGGGAACCTTGTTCTGAGTGTAAAGATCCAGAAGGACTCTCTACAGTTCAGAGTATTGAGAATATCACCCCCTCTTTCTTGTTTTTTGATTTTCTCTAAACCCATGAACGAAAAGTTCTTTATGCTGCCATTACTGCATTGCGTAAAATGTTTTGATACAGGATGTTCCAGATCCCCTTTACGAATTAATCTACAGTGTTCTTGCATTCTTATTTTCAGAGCTCTCGTAGTTCTACCAACATATCTCTTCCCACAGCCACAACTAATTAGGTACACTACAAAGTTTGTGTTACAATTAATATAGCTACCAATGTTGTATTTTTTATGTGGACTGTGGGAAAAGAAATGCTGCGAGGGCCTCATGAACTGACACATGTTACAGCTATTACATCTATAGGAGCCTTTGGTCAAGAACTGGTCAGGTTCACCCATTTTGGTGGATATAACACTTGGTGAAATGAATGCGGCCAGTGTCTTAGCTCGCCTGTATACACATTTCGGGCCTGAGTTCGTGTACTCACTTAGAATGGGATCCATTCGTAGTAATTCCCAATGTTTGTTTATGATCTCTCGAACCTGACCACTTGATCTGTTGAATTGAGATATAAATAGGGGGCACACCTTGTCATTTTGATGAATTGTATTCTTCCCCTTTTGCTCGTTCCTCACTCTGGACCCAGGGGGCAAAATAGTTTCTCTGTCAATCTTCATTACCTCTTGTACAGTGGATTGGAGGGTCTCCCGGTCATACCCTCTTTCTATAAATTTATTTGTCAATACCTCAGACTGAACCCTGAAATCACTCATAGAAGAGCAATTCCTTCGTAGTCTGAGGTACTGCCCTTTGGGTATTCCTTTAACCACTGATCTGGGGTGGCAGCTGTCCGCTCTCAGAAATGAATTCCTTGAGTTCGTTTTTGTATATACATCTGATTGTATTGTATTGTCCATATCTATATAAAATAGAATGTCAAGGTAGCTGATGTGTTGTGAGTGATAATTTATTGTGAAGTGAATATCCAATGTGTTATTATTAATATGGTTGAAAAATTCTAATAGTGTTTCTGTGCTCCCGTGCCAAATGAAAATCAAATCGTCTATAAAACGTTTGTAGAAAATAATATTGTGTCTAAACAGATTGGTGCTATTATAAATAAAGGTGTGCTCCCACCACCCCATAAACAAGTTGGCATAGGAGGGGGCAAAACTTGTCCCCATTGCCGTCCCCCGAAGTTGTAAATAAAATCAGGATTTATTCTCCTGCAGCCTTTTCCCCAAGTCGCGGGCTGATGCGGGCCGTTTTTGCCCGTTTTGGGCGCCTGCGGGCATTTCTATTGTTTAACGCTAAGCGCTTTCATTGTCTAGCGCTATTAGCGCTATCAGCTGATTTCGGGCCGCACGGAGAAGGCCCGTGAGAGTCGGAAAACATCCCCGCATTTTTCCGGGTAAGTTGGAGGATAGGAGGGGCCGCAGCAGTACGTCATACTGTTTAATAGGATCAAATAGAATTTTTAAATCTTTGCCAACTATCAGTCCTCATCCTCATTAAGAGTAGTAAAGAAATCCCTCAGCAAAGGGGTCTGGTTTTCGTCAGGAGCGTATAAAGCAACCCAATTGTCCTAAAAGGATGATAAATCTATAATTTCTATCCACGTTTAAGGAAGTTAATGAGGAGAGTCTATTGTATAGTACATTAAGATAGTGACTCCGTTTTTCTTTTCATAGATCAAGGAGTCATAATAGATCTGCAATTAAAATGTATGATACATTACACCCAGATCAGGTGGGTTTTGGCCCGAAAAGGTAGGCAGCTGAAAATGTGCATAGGATAACAAACATTATTCCTAACTGTACGCACATAGTATCCCCACCGTGATTTCAGGCTCTGATACTAAGAAGGCCTTTGATAGGGTTAATTAACCTTTCAAGTTCCAGGTTAAAAAAAAGTGTAGTGCAAAGCAATGCAAGAGAAATTATACAAATACAAAAAATACAACAAATAATAATGAAAAGGACACGACACACCTGAGAGATCCACAACGCGGTGTGATATAACCCTAGAAACTGGGATTTCCTCTTGACGAGTGGTTATATCCTGAAACGTTGAGGATTTCTCCGTTGTGTCGGCCTTTTTAATTATAATTTATTGTATTATTATTTGTACTGTTAAGTACTTGTGCCATTCACAATAGCCTCACCGCGGCCATGGACAAAGATTTTCACCGAGCCCTCTGCCGGACTGATACTGAAATAGCAATTAAAACAAATAAAACGTGGATGTCATTTCGTTTGCTTCCCACAGCTAGCCCGCAGTATTCCTGCGGGAGGAATCTCGTACCTTAATCTGGAACCGGGAACAGTTAGTCTTACTACATCTGAATATCGGTTAGGACATAGGAGAGAACATCTTTATTATGAACAACATTACTATAACAGCATGTTTTCTAGAAAACATGACGGGAATGGCAATTCATGTTTCTAATACAGAGACAAATCTGAACACTAACTATGCGGTAGAGAAAGTCACAAAGTGTGAAATAAGACAGAACAACGGAAAGCTTGCATGTGGTCCATATGTATGAAATGTACGTAAAATCTAAGAATAATGAAACAGCATTTTCAAAACATCAGAGCATAAAGGTTAGATAGCATCTTTCAGTTCAAAGAAAAAAAATTATCTTTCTGGAAATGTAATATTTTACTTATTGCAGAATATTCTAAAAGGGATATTTGGCATTGTACTATGGCAAATCCCCAATACATGTCTGTGGGACACATGCAATCATGGGTAGTCTGACTTAGTTGTACTGCTTTATTGTATGTGAAAGAAAAAATTACTTGAAAAACGATGTTTTTGAATGTGCGCGTGTATATACTGCACTTATTTATATCACAAAAACCATGTACATAGAACATTACAAATGAAACATGAGGTACAGGCAATTATCATAATGACAAACTCTGGCAAGTTGAAATGCAGGTGCCTATAATGATGCACAGTACCGTACCCAAGGTAGCAGAATGTGAATGTTAGAGGCAGAATTGAACCCACAAGCTTGGGCATATCTACTCATACTGCACAATCCTTTTCTGTGCTACATATGACACAACTAAAACATCTGAGACAAAACTTCAATATTATCTTCCCAAATTAATTGAAGGTTTTAACAATAAAAATGCTGTGTCTTTTTTTAAAGGCTACCAACAGACCAGGATTTCAAGGTTTCTCTAATTAACACACATGTAACCAATTAACCTAAAACTTAGGTACGCATTGCTCTGAAATCCTGAGCTGTTGGTATCCCTGAAAACGTCTCCTGTTGGTAGCATATAATGACATGGTATGATGAAGTGGAAACAAGGGAAGTATTTCTGGTGGTTTCATAGTTTTTTTTTTTTTAAACAAATACATCAAAAGATTATCAGATGTTGTATGCAAGGCTGGTAATAATTGTATTTTGTCCCCTCAGTTCCGTTCTTAAGTACCCATGACATGTATGCACTATGTTGGTGCTGGCCTAGATGCACAAGCTAAAATCCAGACTTGTAAACTGGAACTGCAGATACTGCTACTGAAAGAAAGCATGTGCAACATGTGCACATACAGTTGTAAAAGGACCATCTTAAAAAGAAAATGGGCTATAGGCATAATGTAACGGGGTGTTCTGAATTACTGCCGTTGTATGATTTTCAAAGTACACTACACCTGCATTCATTTATATTCTAGATTAAGCAGATGTTTTATGCAGCAGGTTAAAGTAAATGATAGAACAAGGAAAATCTGCTTGAGCACATACTGTTTGAACTTTGTATATATTATATGGAGAGATTTAAGAGTAAAGCAAATATCTGTGGTATGCATAAACATCCTATATACACATGCGTTTTTTATATTCCATATTATATATTAACAAAAAATTGGGCAGAACATAACAAGATCAGGTATCCGGACTGTAAACATTTAATATAGAACAGGCCAGTCAAACTCAGATTAGCTTGGGGGCCAATTCTTAAGTCTGACTGTAAGTCTCGGGCCACACAAGGAAAAAATAAATAGTCACTATTACCTACACTTACACTTTTTTCTTAAGCATTATTAAAAATATGTAAATGTCACTGGTATCTTTCACCCCCATCCCTTCTCTCTTTTAAGGAAGGAAACTGGGTATTTGGGAGTTATCCATTACTTGGACGATTTCCTGGTTATGGGTCTGGCAGGGATGGGGGTTTGTGATAGGTTGCTGGCACAGTACCAGGCATTGGTGAGATGGTTTGGAGTCCCGCTATCAGCAGCCAAAATAAAAGGACCCAGCGGCAATGTTGAGCTTTTTGGGTATCGAAATTGATTTGGTACAGATGGTCTTCCGCCTACCATGGGAAATGGAGGGAGCTAGTGCTCATGATAGGGGAGGCATTGAGGGCATCAGACAGCTGCAGTCTTTGCTAGGGTATCCTGTCAGATAATGCCGATGGGTACTGAGTTTTGCAGGTGGCTAGCAGAGTCAATGGTGGGGCCCAAATGCCCACACCATTTCAGAAGGGTGTTGAGGGACACAAGGGATGCAGTTTTGGGTAGAGTTTTTGGGGAAGTATAATTGGGGCATATTTTCAATCAGAAATTTGAGCTGCGATTCTGGAGCTTTTGGGGGGGGGGGGCAGGGGTGGAGTTGAAGGATAGGAAGATGCTCTTTCATTCTGGAAATTTGGGCATGTTGGAGGCAGTCAACAGGCTGTCAGCGAGTTCGCTACCAGTGATATGGTGATTAACGCATTTAGTGCTTACATGTCTAGAAAATAATATCTCATTCAGATCGTGCCATGTTCCAGGTGTGGAGCATATAGTAGCAGGTGGCTTATAGAGGGGAAAAAAAAGAACCCTTTCTCCCAGCATCTAGTCCTGGGAACCAATTTGGTGGGCTTGGCTTGCCCATGCTCACTTTGGCAGATGGGGGTGGAAGATTGATGGAGGTAGTGAGGAAGTCGTGGGCAGCATACTGCATGCAAAGGGCTACAAAGCATAGCAGGAATATATGCATGGTTCAGGGATTGAATCTGAGGATTGCTTTCGGGAAACAGTGGGTTTCTTTTTAGCCAGGTTCTGTGATCATGCATTACCCAGTCTGGCAGAACAGCAGCTGGCCAGGATATCATTTTTTATGGGGGGGGGGGGGATGGGCTGAAGGGACTATACTAAACATGTCTTGGTTAGAAGGCTGGTTAAGGGTGGAGGAGGAAGACCCAGAAATTAGAACGAAGAAGGCCAATCTCTGAGTTTGAGATGAAGATTTTTAGAGCACCTTTCTCATTAATTTTTCTGAGGGGAATTCAGGTGGGGGAGTTGGTTAGTGCAGCTAAGAGCAGGCCTGGGGTTTAAGGTGGGTGGGTGTGCTGTTTGAGGGAGATGAAATTTGGTTCTTAATTAGGAGGTCAAAGATGGACCAAGGAGGTAAAGGGGTTTGGGTGGAATTGCAAAAGGTGGAAGGGAGTGTGCTATGTCCAGTGGGTTTGGTGGCTGCTTACTTGTTGGTCTAGCCTCAAGGGTGGTCTTTGTTGCTGGTGCATGAAGGGGGTGACCCACTGACAAGATACCAATTCGTCAGAGTCTTTAAGAGTTGCCTTGGTATGGCAGGATTAGAGTCGATGTCTTTTGGCTCTCACTCCTTTCGGATAGGAGCCACAACGCAGTCGACCCGACTGGGGCAGGATATTATAGAAAGTATTGGAGGATGGGATCAATCATTTTAAAACGTCCATTAGGTTACATTTGGTGGCGTTTATATTTATTAAAAAAACTTTTTTTACTATCTGTTTATGCTTGGATCGCATAGCACAAGTCTTGAGGGAAATGTTTTTGATTGCTGGGGGGCGTGGGGTGGGGGGGGGTGGTTGATGGGATATTCACTGGTTAGGGCAGCAGGGCTTAAGTTGGATTCAGACGCTCCCTAAGATCCTGCAGGAGAGTGGAAGGAGGTAGGGCCTGGATGGCCTAGTCCTTCATGTTCGGTGGAATTATCTGGGCCATATTAAATCAAGGGAGTTAATGTACGCAATATGGTGAAATGTGGCTCAGTTGAGGGCAGCATTCCCAGCAGTGATGCTGGTATGGTGTGAGATTGTGCCACGTTTTGTTTGGCAGTTGGGTGGTAGGGGCTAGGAATAGGAAGGCTGTGGATAGTTGTAGCACAAAACTCAAATTGAGGGGTGGCCGATTTGGTATGATCTTTTGGGGCACAAAGATTTGGAACGAGGGGATGCTGGGCTTTATCGGGAGGATGGATTGCACCTCTCCGAGATAGCATTAGATACATTCAATATCGGTCTGCAGGACGATTTGTAGGAGGCTGCGCTTCGTGACGGCAAGGCAAATTTGAGAGGTCAAATGGCCTTGGCATTGAAGGGGTCCGTTTTACCCAGGTGCTTAATATTGAGAAATGTGAGGGGTCCAAAGGAAGCGCTCCTGGGTCAGGGCAAGGTGCGGCGGCCTAGAGATGTACTCCTAAGAGCACCTCCTGCTGTTTTACGATACAAGAGTGCTCACTGTGTCATGTAGCAGCATTGAGCAGAATCAGGTTCAATGGGCAGGGCTACTTGCTGACCAGATCCAGGTGTGTTGATGTTAGGTTAATAAATGGCAGGGGCCACTGGTACCCAAGCAAAGTGTCCGTATTTATTTGGGTGAGCTACTAAATGGAATGGGCAAGAGTCGAGGGTACAGCAGTCATGTGATCTTAATGGTTAAAAATTACAAACGGAAAAATTAACACAGAATAGTGGATAAAATCTGTTTTGAAACTAATTGCTAGTTGCTGTAATATTTTTCATTTGGGTGTGAAAACACACTGTAGTTTATCTTGTATTGCTCACTTTTGATATATACTACAGTCTATTCTTGTTTCGATTAGCAATATTTCTTGATGGACAGCAAAGTTAGGAACCTAAACTGTCTCCTCTGCATTCTTGTGAGTTCTGTAAAAGCTTTGCACATGTAAGTCCAAATGCGTAACTGCATGATCATTAATTTAATAAAATACACATTATGTACATTTTAGTATATTTATGTATATTTAGACTATTAAATATGACAGCACTAATTCCAGTCATCTTTAGGCAGGTCTGATAAAATCACAATATAAATTCTACCAAAAATGTTCTATACAGTACCTCATTTATTGTGTTTTCACATAAATAGACCACCATGCTGGCGGTGTGATTATCAAAGCCTGCTGGCTGCACCGCTGGTGCAGAACACAGCACCAAATTGACTAACGAATAATAATTCTATTGAAATCTGAGCTTTTCCTATGATGATGCCCCAGTTTTGCAGCCTAGAAACTTTGAAAAATAACCTCCACAGAAAAAAAACTGGAGGATTTCACATTTATCATCAGGACAGAAAACAGTAAAATGTGTACAAAAAAATAAAAATGTATTTGTACCACTTACTGTGATGATGGTAAATCCACTATCTTTATTCAGAAAATATGACACTGCGTGAAAACCACCCTGGTGATCTATAGAAGTATATACAGAGGTGACATGTAAAATAAACAATCTGTAGTTTTCACCGCAAAGTGCGCTAAAGAATTTTAGACATCCGTAGTATCCCTTAAAAAAAGAGGGTAACTTACAAACCAATGAAGAAGAAAAAAAATCCACATATTCAGACAGGGTCGTGGTAAAGGAATTGATGCCCGCAATAATGGGTCGTCCTGGAGGGAGATGGAGACTCTTACGGACCTTTGGGAGATGATAGAAAATGGGTATTTTAGGAAAACAAATGTAAGATGTAGGTATACTCATCACGTCAGGGTGACTAGATGTCCCTGATATGTGCCCAGAACTATAGGTTTGAGCTGTAACCAGAGCCGTTGAGGGTAGGCTCAACCCTATACTGGCCCATAGGGCCACAAGACACAGACTGGCCGCCGACAGAGTGGGGAGGGGGGGAAGGGAGAGGCAGGACCAGTGTCTCGGGCCCAGTGGTCACGGTGGGGGCCTGGCCGGCTTTAGAAGTTGGCCGTCTCTCCCCACCTGCAGGCCTCCCTCAATGGACACAGTCCCACGCCGAACCTCTGACGTCAGCGCACTGAAAGCAAGGTGGGAGGTTTATATGTATTAGGGGGGATGTGGGATTGTATGTATTTGGGCAGTGTTTTTGTTGTATGTATTTGGAGGGTGAGGTTTTTTTAATGTATTTGGGGAGTGGTGTTTTTTGTATGTATTTGGGGGGTTTATATGTATTTGGGGGATGGGGGTTGTATGTATTTGGTCAGTGGTTTTTGTTGTATGTATTTAGAGGGTGAGTTTTTTGTAAATGTATTTGAGGTTTTATTGTAAAATGTATTTGGGTGTGGGGGGTTTGCATATATTTAGTGTTTTTTTTTTAATATGTTTGTGGTGGGATTTTTTTTGTATGTATTTAGAGGGTGTTTTTTAAATGTATTTGGGAGTGTTTTTTTTTTTTAATGTATTGGGGGGGTGGTTTTTGGTATGTATTTTGTGGGGGGGGGGGATTGTGTGTGTGGTGGGGGCAGGGGGAGGCGAGACAGGGAATGAGTGTGAGGAGGGGGATTGAGTGAGAGTGGGGTAATTGATGAAGGGGGGAGAGAAAGGGGGTGTACGCGAGCAGGTGAGGGAGGAAGAGAGGGGGTTAAGAGTGAGACGAAGGGGAGAGAAATACTTGGGAAGAGGAGGGGAAATAGAGGGGGCTCGCGAGGTGTGAAATGGGGGAGGGCTCGCAAGACCGCCGACACGGCAGGGCCCCGGTCATAACTCTAGTGCTGGGCCCCAGGAAATCTGTCTGCCGCCCTGGACACAGGAAGCATACATTTTGGGTTATTATCAAACGTTATATGGTGGTCACAGAAATAGGAATTTCCAACATCTAGGGATATATAAACAAAGTGCAAGGGAACTAGTCCCAAATATCAGGGCTCAGCAGCAGAATGGACACATGCATAAAGTTCAAATGTAGTAATCACTTAGGCCTTGACCCTGCTGCCTACTACAGCGTCCGCTGTGGCGGACGCTGCACGGACGAGAGCCCTCCCCTCAATGGTGCCGGGCCCGCTGCGAGGGGGGGCTGCAGCGCTGGGGCGAGAGTTGCTCCTGCTCTCAATAGAATTGAGAGCAGGACTCGCGAAGAGCGATACGGCACGCCCCCCCCGGTCTCTCTTCCTGCAGTGAGCTGCAGACCAGGGAATCGGCTGGACGCACCGCCAATCTCGCGGGCGCGTGTTGCAGCGGAGTTACCGGGGCCTTAGCCTTAGAGTAGGGGATGGAGCTCTAATTAAAGCTACATGAGACTCATAAACCCGGTGTGTGTATGACTCCTTGATGAATAGGACAGTATATAAGTCTTTGTAAAATGGTGACAGACCTATATATATACCATAAAGGTAATGTCTATCATCTCACTGAAACAAGAGTCCTGGAGTAACACAAATGTAGTTCTCATTTTTGTAGCAGCTCACCCATGTTTGATGCGTGCATCACACCAGTGTTGAAGAGGAAAGATGGTCCGTGAGGTCCAAAACGGAGCACAGCTGTGATGAAAAATGGGGGCTACAACCAGCAGAAATGGTTAAAAGACTTTATTGAATGGTAAGTGAGGGGTACAGAGCTACTCAGAGACTGTCTTTCCTCTAGGGATATATTGCACCGACACACTTTATTCGAGCAAATACCCAGTATGTACCTGGCAGATACCTGGAATGCGCCGCTCCTCACCTCTGACAAGCCCCGTTGCGTTTGCCTTCCCAGCCTGGGTTCATGCCTGGCTGACGGGCGGCTGATCTGTTAAATGATAATGATTAGGATTTAATAGGCTGCAATGCTTTGCGTGTCTACCAGATGGCATAAATTCATGAATTGTAATGCAGTATATATATATATACTGTGCAGTATTGCAGCCAGCAGGAATAAAATGCTTCAATCCCTGCTTGGAAAATACCTCAATGCACTCGGGCAGAAAACAGTCACAAACCTCAATACACCCGAATTCGTGGGACTAGCCGAGCTCGAATAAAGTGTGTCGCCAGTGTATACACAGAAAAGGGGATTGGCAAATACTCACGGTATCAGGTTAGTTACTAGCCCCAGGATGCTGCCTTAACTGGGCGATCATGGGCGCCTCATTCCAAGGGAGTAGCTCAAAATCGAGCTTAAATAGTCCACACAGCCCACCCCCCAGTCCTTGGGCAACTTCCCAGCAGTTTCAGGAACAAAGTTGGGGGAAAAAAGGGCTGGTCATGTCCTGGCTACCTAGCCCACACCTGATGTTGGCCTCCTGGCTACTTGGTTGGTGAGGTGGGGACTGCCATCCGCCGACAGTGGATGCACCAAAACAAAGATGGCCCTTCACAGGACAAAACAGGGAAACGTGGCTGGTAACCTCCTGGATACCTAGCCCAATGTCATTGGTAGCCAACTGGCTACTTGCTTGGTATAGCGGGGACCGCTATCCATGGACTGTGGATACCCCAAAAAGTCCTGAATCTCTCCCAGGATTACAAGGGGACACATTGCTAGTAACCGCCTTGTTACCTAGCCCTGTGTGGTGGGGACTGCCAACCAACACAGCAGGATGCCCTAAATGTACAGCTTGGGGGCCACCGAAGCTTGGCTCCCTAAACAATGCTCTATTGGAAGAAGTTTATGGTCTCCTCTGCAGCGGCATCAGGAATGTTCCCTGGTGGTCTCATTCTGGTGACTCCCCCTCATGATCCAGCATCCAAAGTCTCATGTCAAAGCTGCACACAAAGATCACTGCTTTCCCAGTCGGAGAGCGCTCTACTGCTGTAGCTCTTGGTACTTTGCTCTGGCTCCTGATGTAACCAGCAGACTCCTGCACTGGATCTCTTCAGGATCCTCTGCTGACCTTCACACCGGGGGCTCTCACAAAACCCCCTGTCGGCTCCATCTTCTGCTGCAGTTTTGCCCATCTTCTATTAGCTGGAGTTCCCATTCACAAAGTGGGAACACCAGGTGTACCTAATCAGAGCAGAGTCCAGCATCAAAATACAAGCCTCCTCAGCAAGTGGTCGCGACCTCTCCCTGGTTCCTCAACAATGGGCACAGCATAAACACATTGGTAATGCACCCAAAAACATACATAACCTGAGGCTGCAGGCACACACAATGGGTTAACATCCCCAACCATACCCATGCCTGATAATTACACAGTTCTTTGTGATTAAAAGCTCCTTTTCAGGGAAATTCCAGGTTAACCCCGAACATCTATGATATCCTGACCAGAGCACTATCACAGCTTTCACATGGGTGTACAAAAAGGGCATTCAAATACATGGAAATACACATGAAAAATCCTGGTGCCCAATATGAACCCCAGGGTTCTCCACAGTAACCCCGATGAGAATAGGGAGCAGGACAGAGCCTCCCATGAATTTTAGGAAGACATGCTGCCTATTTCATCACTATACTCATGAATATTAAGAATGGTCTCCTCAGATCTTGTAATAAATCAATATACTGTATCATGGGGTCAGATTTAAGTGGGATACAAGATGAATTATGCCCCTCAAAACAATGCTTCACCATCATACTCTAAAGTTAGTTTGGAAATGGGTCTTTCACCAGATACTGTACATCACTATATTCCAACAGATCAACCACATTCCTTACAGAGCCCCACTCCTCTGTAAAATCTAATAATAGTCTCAAATTTACCATATAGAATATCTCAATCACGATCCTGTCCTTGTGCCTCTTGCTTTTCATCATTTATTGTCGCATCTTTCTTAAGGAACTTTCATGTAATGTTCATGTTCTCAATTTCTTAGGTAAATCCATATAGAATGTAAATGCATTTACCCGATTATTTGGTGCAAATAATAAAAAAAAATTTTTTCAGACGTTTCAAGTGAAAATGTTAAATTATGATTAGAAAGATTAAATATCCCTCCCTGTGTTAAAATCTTTTTACTCAATTCCAGCTCTTGGGAGGAGGTTGGGGTTCCTTAACCTCTTTCCTTATTTGCCCCTCCCACTCCCCCCCCCCCCCCCCCCAAGTGATTTTGATTTCTGAGCTTTTTTGAAATACACCCAATTCTATTTGGAAGTATATTGATAAAGCCTCGTCCTCGGTATTGCCCCCAAATCTTTCTGGATTTCTCTCTAAAAACTAGATACATTTGTTGAAAATTGATTTGAATGTTGATCACCATCCTTCGTATTCTTATGTGGCAAAATACAAACCTACTTCTATATCTGGTTTATCCATTGCTCCTATTATAGTCCCCACTTCGGTACAACCCTATTCTATCACCCTCTCTGGTCCCTTGAGACTGTCTGGTCTGTGATGGGCTGCAATGTGAGGTTTCCACTTTACCCCACTTCGGTACAACCCCCGTCAGTCACCTTCCTCGGGTCCCCAGTGTGCGTCATTATCTGGGCATGTTGTGTCACAGCGGGTAATTATTTTTCAAAGATCATTTCATAGTAATACATTAGCAGGGATTTCATCAATTATTCCCACCTCTTGCACACCCGGCACATTACCACAATTCAGGAAAACCTTTGCCACAGATAAATCAGGGCCGTCTCCTCCACCAAATATAATGTCCACCCAGGAATGATTTCTTCAGGTCCCCACCACCACCAGCTGCTCCTGAAACGGAACGATGAGCTGTAATCGCATTGCAGGGTCCCAGATGCGTGACAGCAGTTTGCATACACTGGCGAGACACTTTATTCGAGCTCGGCTAGTCCCACGAATTCGGGTATACCCGGGTGTATTGAGGTTTGTGAATGTTTTCTGCCCGAGTGCATTGAGGTATTTTCCAGGCAGGGATTGAAGCATTTTATTCCCGCTGGCTGCAATACTGCACAGTATATATATATATATACTGCATTACAATTCATGAATTTATGCCATCTGGTAGACACGCGAAGCATTGCAGCCTATTAAATCCTAATCATTATCATTTAACAGATCAGCCGCCCGTCAGCCAGGCATGAACCCAGGCTGGGAAGGCAAACACAACGGGGCTTGTCAGAGGTGAGGAGCGGCGCATTCCAGGTATCTGCCAGGTACATACCGGGTATTTGCTCGAATAAAGTGTGTCGGTGCAGTATACACATCCAGGGCGCTGTGAGGATTAGAGCTGCTGGAGTACTCTGAAAATAGCAGTCCTGGGTCTCTAGACCCATGGGCAATTCCCAGGGCTTAGCCACCCTCTGCTCCACTTATCCTAGGGTAGGAATATGTATTTTCTCACACCAAGATTCCCCCCCCCCCCATTTTCATCTGACACTGAATACAGTGGTCATGAACACTAAACTTTGGCAAAAATAAAGATAGACCGTTTTCACCTTGTTTTCCTGCTTGCACAGTTGTGTGAAAAAGAAAGTACACCCTCTTTGAATTCTATGGTTTTACATATCAGGACATAATAACAAGCATCTGTTCCTTAGCAGGTCTAAAAATTAGGTAAATACAACCTCAGATGAACAACAAAACATGACATATTACACTGTGTCATGATTTAACAAAAATAAAGCCAAAATGGTGAAGCCATATGTGAAAAACTACGTACGCCCTTACTGCTTCCATAGGAATTAAGATGCTAAGTAGCAGACAGGTGCTGCTAATCAAATGCCCTTGATTAATTGATCATCAGCAAGTGTGACCACCTCTATAATAGCCAAAGTTTTAGCAGTTTGCTGGTCTGTAGCATTCATGTGTGTTAACCCAATGCCAAGGAGGAAAGACATCAGCACTGATCTTAGAGAAGCAATTGTTGCTGCCCATCAATCTGGGAAGGGTTATAAGGTAATTTCCAAACAATTTAAAGTCCATCATTCTACAGTGAAAAAGATTATTCAAAATTGGAAAACATTCAAAACAGTTGCCAATCTTCCCAGGAGTGGACATCCCAGCAAATTCACCCCAAGGTCAGACCGTCCGATGCTCAGAGAAATTGCAAAAAAAAAAAAAAGAGTTACATCTCAGACTCTACAGGCCTCAGTTAGCATGTTAAATGTTAACGTTCATGACAGACCAATTAGAAAAGACTGAACAAGTATGGTTTGTTTGGAAGGGTTGCCAGGAGAAAGCCCCTTCTCTCTAAAAAGAACATGGCAGCACAGCTTAGGTTTGCAAATTTGTATCTGAACAAACCACAAGACTTCTGGAACAATGTCCTTTGGACAGACGAGACCAAAGTGGAGATGTTTGGCCATAATGCACAGCGCCACGTTTGGCGAAAACCAAACACAGCATATCAGCACAAACACCTCATACCAACTGTCAAGCACGGTGGTGGAGGGGTGATGATTTGGGCTTGTTTTGCAGTCACAGGTCCTTGCAGTCATTGAGTCCACCATGATCTCCTCTGTGTACCAAAGTATTCTAGTCAAATGTGAGGCCATCTGTCCGACAGCTAAAGCTTGGCCGAAATTGGGTCATGCAACATGACAATGATCCCAACCACACAAGCAAATCTACAACTGAGTGGCTGAAAAAGAAAAGAATCAAGGTGTTGCAATGGCCCAGTCAAAGTCCAGACCTCAACCCGATTGAAATGCTGTGGCTGGACCTTAAGAGAGCTGTGCATAAACAAATGCCCGCAAACCTCAATGAACTGAAGCAACGTTGTAAAGAAGAGTGGGCCAAAATTGCTCCACAACGTTGTGAGAGACTGAAAGTCATACAGAAAACAATTACTTCAAGTTTTTGCTGCTAAAGGTGGTTCTACAAGGTATTGAATCATAAGGTGTACTTAGTTTTTCACACATGGCTTCTCCATTTTGGCTTTATTTTTGTTAAATAAATCATGACACTGTGTGATATGTAATGTGTTGTTGTTCAGCTGAGGTTGTATTTACCTAATTTTTAGACCTGCTAAGGAACAGATGATTGAGGGTGTACTTTATTTTTCACACAACTGTAGGTTTATAAAAAGCACTGAGCAATGTCTTTTTGTGTTCCCTTGCAAGAGTCACACAGCAGCCATGGTTTAGTTTGTCTAGCAGGCATAAACAAAAACACACAATATTAACAAAATAAGAATTACTATCCTACCGCTGTGCCATCATTTATCACGGACGACTCACCTGTGTATGTATCGAGGGTTAATACATCTAACAATCCAGCTAACTCGCTTATCTCTCGCAGGGTCCCTAAAACATCTCCCCCCAAAAATGTAACGCTACACTTCAATTTGTTGCCACCACCAAGAATCCTTTTAGAACTTACCTGCAGTCCTTGGCCCTTATTTACGAGGAAAATATATAGTTCAACACAAAACACAAGGTAGCAAAATGTATCCTAAAATGCAGTTACTCTTCAAAAGGTGGTAGATTCATTTAGAGGCCAAAGACGATACTTATTAAATTTTAGATTTAATATACAAAAATAGTACAGTGCTTGGTTACAGTCAAAGAATGTTACAACAAACATACAATATAGAAATGCAGACAGTTCATAAAATAAAGAGGGTGAAACATCAGAAATCCTATATACGTTACCACATAACATCAGGTCAGTCAAAGATGGTTTTAAGAGGAAAATCTGAAAATTCACGCGTTTATTCCCTTTTTACCCCTTTAATTTGAATATATATATATATATATATATATATATATATATATATATATATATATATATATATATATATATATCTACAAATTCCCCTTTATATTGAATTCTAATTTCAGAACACCAGTGAATTGTTTTTATCCAAACTTTGCCTCTCACAAAGACGAGCCCCAACTTTTGTTTAAACTAAAAATAGCTCAGAGTATAAAAATAACCCTTAACTCTCTTTCTGTAGCTCCTGGAACAATGTGACCCACATCATTGCATTCAAGGAAGTTTGCCGGATGCATAGAAATCAGTCTTGCCAGGGTGAAATATTTTACCTTTGCACCCTCAACATCGGATCAGGTTAAATATTATTTAATCCACCAAACTCCACATCACAAAGGTATATTTACCATGTTTATGAATTGTATCAGATTGGATGTAGTAAATCTGTAAGGACATGGGGGAAATGATCCGACCCCTTTTAACACCTTCTCTGCTATTCAAGGGGGGGGGGGGGCAATTTCACAAATGTATTGCACCCTTTGAAGATGATGCTCAGGGCCTCTGTAGTTCTGGGTACGGTCACCAGACATCCATAATATATACATATTCTTTTATGGTTTTATTACCCAATAATGTTGCCCCATTAATATTGGCTAGATTTGACTCTGATACAGTCTATGACCCAGAGGAAAAACAGACACTTAAAATGTCATATGAACTCCAGATGAAGTTAACCTTTTGTCTGCTGGATTTGTAGCACAACTACTGTACGCAGAGAAAAAGCACTATCAATTATTTATCAATTTTATCCCTCAAACAAAAAAACATTTAGAATTGTAGCAGGTTTTCCCAAGTGTGTGTGTGGGACTATAAATATATGCGGAAAAGTATTGGTAATAATTTCCTTGTAAGAATTTTTTTTTTAAATGTGAATTTACATACAGTAACTTCCATAATCCAAAGCTTCAACCAATAAGTGCAGGAGACACATGGAAATGGACAATGGAAGGAGGAGTGGCTCTAAAAAATCCTGTGTGCTGCATACCGCGAACTATACTGTAATTGTGAAGCGCTTTTGAGTCCCATTAGGAGAAACGTGCTACATTAAATAAAATTATTATTATTATTATCTAAAAATTCCACCGACAAGAAACTGAACAGTAAGTGAAATGACAACAAATGTGTGTAAAGGTCACAAAAAGGGTACTGGGTCACTGGGTTTGCATTCATTTTATTTATTTTCAATGTCATCAATCTTGGAAAACAAGCAAACATGTAACCAGTCTTAGAAAAGGAGTTCGTAGGAAGCAGAGGTTTGTGCTGCACACTGGAGATATACACCTGCGTCTGACAGGGTGAATAAAAAGCATCATCAGGTTCAATGTGATGAGATTATATATATATAGATATCTATATATCTATATATATCTATATATATATAGATATATATCACCTTATAGCATTATTATTCATACAAGATGTTGTGCAAGCATTTTACTGGGTCAGCATCAAAAGTATACACCATTATTCTCAATGTTTTCAAGACAAAGCAGATCCTTTATTAAAGAGCAGTCCCTGCGGTAATATTTACATGGGAAAACAAAGTAAATCAAAGCACTACAATGTATCATATTGTTTCTCTTTCCTTCCAATGCTCATTAGAGAACATAAATTAATCATTTACACGCATACACACAACTCCCCATAACTTAAATGGGAGGAAACAGCAGAATCTACTGCATCCTAAAAAGGAAATTATCACTGTAGAAATCATGAAAATGTTTTTTTCCCCTAATGGCTACAATGAAAAAAAAAAATTACAAATAAAGTGTTTTAGAGTAGAATGAACTGTATTTCAGATACGAGTTACCCCACTGCACGTAGAGGGTCACTGGGCCGTATGTACTTGTCAGTGTCATTCCATAAGAGACCTTTGGGCGCCGGAATGTGTCTTACGGAATAGCGCTCCTTAGTACATATGGGCAATTGTGTTTAAGTGTGTTGCATGCTCCTCTATTAGCTTTGGTGTGAATAAGGAAGCTTTTGTGAGCTGACAAGGTCATCTAAGGAGCAAAATCTGTCTCATGTTTGTCCCATTTAAAAGTATGACAAACTGCAAATAATCCATATTATTCCATGGCTGTAATCAGAAATGGTTGGATTTCAACAATTTACGAAAAGACAAATGCACTGTTGGCATGAGTTGCCTGTAATGCTTTAGACCGCAGGCAATTCGGGCACCGTGAAGAAAAATGTTTGAATGATGTAGCCTTGTGGACCACGTTGCAGAACAGGATAGCAACAACGTAGTCACTATTTTATAATAAATACATTCTCTTTCTTTCTCCGTGTCCATAAACACTCGCGCGGGGAAGGGGAGAAAAGAAAAGAAAAAAAAAAAAGAAGAGGGGAGTTTTTTGCCCTGAGCTATCAAAAACCCTCAAATAGTGCAAACAATGTTGCAATGATGCCTTGTTTCTATCTTCGCTTTTGCAACAGAACAGTAGTTCGCAAGCATTCCAACTGGCAGACCCGGAGATATGGCCTTGTGAATGCTACAACCAATCTTGAAGGCTTTCTAGGTTCATCTCAACCCACTGGATGTTCAACTTGATTGTCTCAATAGCTTCTTTGACGCACCACATTTCGCCGCTCCTCCCCTTTGTCGATTTGAAGAATGTACTAACCTACAACAGCAAAACGGTAAAAACAATATTCATTTTAACATGAGCACACTGACATGAAAATATTTTTTTTTTTTACCTTGTGTCTCTAGTATCTTTATTTGGAGTTATTTTCAAACTGTAGCACTACTAAGGATGTGCTATTGAAACTAGCAGCATACAGTACATGTTTGAAACGGACAACCACTCATCAAGCAAATGGGAGGTGAATATGTGAATGCAAAAACATACATGCAACCATGAACCAAAAACAAATAAAAATAAAATGATTTAAGACCAATAAAATAAAAATATTCCACCTAATTTCACAGCAATTACATTTAGAACTCAATGAGACTTATACATTTGAGTACATCATTAGCAGCTGTATTTTTGGTCTGATCGGACGGAAAAGGGTATTGTGTGTACAAGGCAACAGTTTCTCAGTGCTTCTCAGAGGAGCAACCAAGGAAGGGGTTAAATTCCAAACATATCCAACCTCTTTACAAGTAGTCAGCAAAATATCCCAATACTCAGTAGCAGCAGGTTGAGCTTTAATAACGAACCTCATTTAAGTAAGCTTCTGTGGAAAACTGGAAGGTAGTCCTGGAAACCATGCTTTGTATAGGGAATGATCCAGGTAGAAATCTAAAAGATAATTACATTACAGGCTCATTTATGGCTACAAGGAACAGATCTATCAGTCGTTACAGCAGAAGTTCCGATTTTATGAATGTGGTACAGGTGGAGGTATTTTATTTCCTTAAACACAGCAGTGTACAGTGATTAGTATTAATATACACTTGCTCCCACACTAAGCAAAAAAACAATCTCCCTTGTTCCCAGCTTGTTTAGACTTTGTCCTCAAAACTCATACCAATTTACACATTACACAATTTACACATTACAGCGCCGGTAGAGACGCAAAATCATTAATTTCCTCATCTCCCTCGTCGGTCCGCTCCAAGCTCCCTGCCGTGCGCGCGGCCCTATTATAGAATGGCTGGCTAGCCTCAGTGGCTGGCTAGCCGCGCGTGCCCGCACAGCGTAGCGCGCGCCCGCACAGCGTAGCGCGCGCCCGCACTATAGAACCAGCCTTACTGGTTGAAGCAGACTGTTCCAAAAAAAGATAGAATATTCCTTTTCCTGGGAGTGACATCTGATTATCACTATACGATGCAGCAAGTGGTGGAACACAATTCAAGACCCAGTGACAGATACTTCCCTTCTTAAGGAAGCCATCTTCATGTGTCTTTGGTTTAAAATATTAGGTTTTAATGGAGACCATAAATTCTATGTACTGTGCTACATATAAATATATATGAATGAGGACAGGAAATGGCCGTACTCATACAGTAGACAGTCCATAGAGACTCCTCAGTGCACAGTAGAAATTTTATAGTATAATACATAAGACAGTCCCATGAGGACTGTAGTGAAGAAAAGTGATTTATTGATCAATACAAAAATAAAATAAAAAAAGAGCCCGACTTTAGTCCCCCTAATGACAGAAATATCTTACCTTTTTGGTATGGATCAATAAATCACTATATTATATTTGTGTCCCCAGTGCTAATATTCTCATCCGTTAGGAGTGATATTGTTATGGATACAGATTCACATTTTTTTTTAATCATTATAAATGCCAGCGATACAAGGGTGAACTGTTGCTTTAAGATGGTGAATCAATTAAACAGAAATCCAGTGACTTAGCCCGGCGCTAAACAGACAGTGTAAAGTGATTAAAGTGTTAAATACACATAAAGGTGATATAAGGTGTAACATAAAACGAATTCTCAACCTTCCTATGGGGAATCTGTAAAGCTCCCCCTCAAGGATATGTAGAAGCAGGTATTTGGAAGGGAGCGATTGTAGCAGGAACACCCCAAAACAATAAAAAATACAAAAAAGTATTGTGCAGTATAATGATAAGGAGTCAGATGCAGAGAAGATCTTGGCTCTATCAATTGCCTACTTACAAGAGGTAAGTGGTAAAATCAGCTTCGAACAGGACAGTAGGTATGTGATGGACCGCAGCGTCCGGAACCCAAACAGCTGGAGGTATGGAGGAGATCTCACTCAAAACGGGGTTCCAAGCAGAGACCGGGTTCCAGGAAAAAAAACAAAGGGAAACCATAGTGTAGACTGAAGATATCAAATTTATAGATAAAAACAAGGTATGAAATGTACTTACAATAAGTACATATAAAATGTACACATAACGTTTTCTTGAGGCTGCTGCAGCTGCTAGATGGATCCACTGCTGTTACACCTCCCAGGGAACCTCGCCGGATTGCGATGAATGGCGTGTGACGTCACAACCGGTGCTACGAGTGACGTCTTCCGGTCTGGAAACACACGGGGGCTGGCAGCAGGAAAAACAGCAAACTCGGCACCTTCGGTTTTTCTGCAGTTGTACAGGCTGCTAAAGGTCTTGGAGGTCTTTGGAGATAGCTCTACGCGTTTCGCTGTGTCAAACCACAGCTTCCTCAGGAGCAAGCTGTGGTTTGACACAGCGAAACGCGTAGAGCTATCTGGGAGGTGTAACAGCAGTGGATCCATCTAGCAGCTGGCAGCCTCAAGAAAACGTTATGTGTACATTTTATATGTACTTATTGTAAGTACATTTCATACCTTGTTTTTATCTATAAATTTGATATCTTCAGTCTACTGCTGCGGCACAGTTTATTCGAGCATTTGCCCGTTCTGTGCCGCAGCAGTAGCCTGGCGCGCGCCCGAGAGTGACGGGCGCGCGCCGAAGCAGCGGAAGAGCGCCCTCCGATCGGGGCGCTCTCCCTACCGCTGCCGGGTCCCCCGGAACCCCCTGCCGCTGTCCCGCGATCGCGGGACACCAGGGCTCCCTCGGGGAGCCCCTGGACGCGCGTGCAGGGGGCGCACGCTCCCGAAGACGCGTGACCGCGCGAGGGGCGGCCACTAGCAAGCCGGGAAATCTCCCGGCTTGCGGATCTGGCCGCAGTGTAATAAACTGTGTCGCCAGTGTACACTATGGTTTCCCTTTGTTTTTTTCCTGGAACCCGGTCTCTGCTTGGAACCCCGTTTTGAGTGAGATCTCCTCCATACCGCCAGCTGTTTGGGTCCCGGACGCTGCGGTCCATCACATACCTACTGTCCTGTTCGAAGCTGATTTTACCACTTACCTCTTGTAAGTAGGCAATTGATAGAGCCAAGATCTTCTCTGCATCTGACTCCTTATTATACTGCACAATACTTTTTTGTATTTTTTATTGTTTTGGGGTGTTCCTGCTACAATCGCTCCCTTCCAAATACCTGCTTCTACGAATCAATTAAACAAACACTTTTAAAGAAGACATTTATAGAATAAACTACTTCTAAATGTAAATAACTAGACACGAGCTGGGCTTGTCAGTGAATGAGAATTTATGGATCAAGATAATTCATAGTAAACTTACTTCTGAGTGATCTTATCCCAGTTTTGCTTCACAAAGTCCCAGGCCAGCAAGTACCCAGGAACACTTTTAGTGACCGTGGATATAATGTGAGGGAGCTCTTGCGCTCTTATCAAGCTTCCTTGAAGACTTCTTTGCATCAACCTGATGTAAAGAACAAGTGGTTTTAGCATTCGTGTTTATTTTCTAAAACAAAAGTTTAAGTTTGTGACGGAAAATAAGGATATGGAGAGCAGGAGAATTAGCAATAGTAAATTACAGCTTTAAATTATTGCCTCAAATGTAAGTTACATAATAAGTACTTCTAAACTAGTAAAGTGGTCACCCTAAGAGAATACAAATACAAACGTACTGACGTTTGACACTGGAAGGCTGAAGAACTTTGAAATTCATTACTAATTTCATTCCTTGCACATGGTCACAGTGAGTGTGAGGGAAAAGCAGGGTTGTGATGTTCCAAAAGCATTAGCAGCCAGAATGGTGAGTAATATATCTCAAAGCACTTCAGCATCCAGTCATAAATAACATCACAAATCATATATGGCAACTTACAGATTTCTTGCACTGAAGAGGTTAAAAAGAATGTGACCCTTGGACCCAAGATTCTCCTGAAAGTGAAGTTGTGTGAAACAGATGAATGCAAACCCCACACACACTCAGGGCCGCCGACAGGGGGAGACAACCAGGACTGCTGTTCCTGGCCCGGCCAGGCAAGGGGCCCGGCCTCCATGCCGGCAACCCTACTGTTCTCTGTGCAGACAAGATGGACTCTCTCCTTTTCCTGGGTCCCTCCCATCTATCCCTCCCATCCTGCAGGACTGAAGGGCCCTCACCTTTGCTTGGCACTGTCCATCTATCCCTCCCTTCCCCAGGCGTCTGCGGGCCTGCAGGGCTCTCCTGTGTATTGGCCATGCTGCTCCAGCAGGTCCATCCAACGGACCTAGGCAAGTCCACATGCCCCCCTAATACCACCCTCCCAGGCCTACCCCAAGGTGTGAGTGTGTGTGTCTTAGTGTGTGTATTTGGAGAAGGGGGCTTATAGTGTGTGTGTGTGTGTATTTAGGGAGGGTGCTTATATTGTGTGTGTATTTGGGGAGGGGAGCTTATAGTGTGATTTGGGGAGGGGGGCTTATAATGTGTGTGGGTGTATGTTTTGTGCGGGGAGGGGGGTCTTACATTGTCTGTGTGTATTTGGGGAGGGGGGCTTGTAATGTGTGTGTTTATTTGGGGAGGAGACTTGTGTGTGTGTGTGTGTGTGTGTTTGTGTGTGTGTGTGTGTGTATTTGGGGAGGGGTATTATATTGTGGGTATGTGTATTTGGAGAGGTGGGCTTATATTGTGTGTGTATTTAGGGAGGGGGCTTATATTGTGTGTATTTGGGGAGGGGGGCTTATATTGTGTGTATACATTTGGGGACGAGGGCTTATTGTGTCTGTGTATTTGGGGAGGGGAGGGTTATTGAGTGTGGGGATAAATACATGGGGTGGAGGGACAGAGTGAGAGGGGGGTGTAAGGTAGGGGGAAGGAAAGAGTGATGGGCAATATAAGTGGGGGGTTGACAGTGTGAGGTGGTGTGTGAAAGTGGGGGGGGGGGAAGAGTAGGTTCCCGCATGGCCGCCAACACGTGGGTGGGGGGCCCAGGTGGAAAGTTTAGTCCTTGGCCCCGGGCAAGCTGTCTGCGGCCCTGCTTACACTTAGAGACCTCCTGTTTGGGATATTACTGGTAATTAGAGAACTAGTACTTACCAACCTTATTCTGTTTCACACAAACATAAGATTTCCATACATTTATATTAAATACCTACATACCTGCGACTAACTTTCCCATCCTATTAAATTCTTAAAAAAAAAAAAAAAAATTTAATTAAAAAAAAGGAAGAACCTTGTGTAAACAATGGGCTTCTTGTTGGCCTTTTCCTGTGCCCTCTGTCCTACAGTAACCGGAGGCCTACTGTACACGCGGTAAGTGTAGGGTGACCAGATGTCCCGGTTTTGCCGGGACAGTCCCGGTTTTTTCTCCCAAGACCCGGTTGCCGGTCCGTCCCGGATTTTCTCCCTCGTCCCGTTTTATGTGTCAGTGCTGCGCGAGTCGGCGGCGGCGAGGAGGAGGAGGATGCGGTGGCAGCAACGGGTATTTTGAGAATGCCCGGGGGTTGGGCTTCTTTAGTTAAACATGCTGGGCTGCAGAGGATTGGATGGGATGCCGGGGGTGGGGCTTTAGAATGCCGGGCCGCAGGGGATTGGATGAGATGCCCGGGCGGGGCTTTGTCAAAAAAGCAGTTGCAGGGGCGGCCACTTGGCTCTCCCTTGCCTTCCCTCCCCTGGCACTCTGGCTCCACGGCCTTCCCTCCCCTGGCACTCCGGCCCTGCCTCCGACTACCCAGTTCTCCCCTTGGCTCCCCGGTTCTCCCTCCGGCAACCGCTTCCCGGCTTGCCCTCAGGCACCCGGTCCCCGGCTCTCCCTCCCCCCGGCATCTCTGCTTTCCCTCCCCCTGGCAACCCGGCTCGCTCTCCCCCTGGCACCATGGTTCGCTCCACCCACCCCAGAACCCGCTCCCCCCGCCACCAAGAGCCCGCTCACAGCCGCTTGCTAGCATTGCTGCTAGTGAGCACGTGCCGTCTCCGCCGAACCTGCAGCAGTCTGAGGTAGGATATGGGGGGAGATGGAAGATGCAGGGATGGGGGGGAGAGAGATGGAAGATGCAGGGGTGGGGGGGGAGAGAGATGGAAGATGCAGGGGTGGGGGGGAGAGAGATGGAAGATGCAGGGGTGGGGGGGGAGAGAGATGGAAGATGCAGGGGTGGGGGGGAGAGAGATGGAAGATGCAGGGGTGGGGGGGAGAGAGATGGAAGATGCAGGGGTGGGGGGGAGAGAGATGGAAGATGCAGGGGTGGGGGGGAGAGAGATGGAAGATGCAGGGGTGGGGGGAGAGAGATGGAAGATGCAGGGGTGGGGGGGAGAGAGATGGAAGATGCAGGGGTGGGGGGAGAGAGATGGAAGATGCAGGGGTGGGGGGGAGAGAGATGGAAGATGCAGGGGTGGGGGAGAGAGATGGAAGATGCAGGGGGGGAGAGAGATGGGAGATGCAGGGAGGGGGGTAGAGACCTGTGCGGCACCATTTTTAAAAATATTTATGGGGGGGGGGGGGGAGTCTTTTAAAAATGTATTGGGGCGGCGGGGGTCTTTTAAAAATGTATTGGCGAGGTCCGGTATTTTTATTATGTATTGCGGGGTGGAGATTTTTGGTATGTATTTTGTGGGGGGGATTGAGGGAGCAGAGTGGGGTAATTGATGGAAGGTAGGGGCGAGTGAGAGGAGAGAGGGGGAGTGAGTGAGGAAAAGAGGGAGTAAGACAGGGGAGATAAATACATGCAAGCCGGAAGGGGGGGGAAGAGTGAATGAGACGGAGGGGAGAGAGAAATTCATGGGTAGAGGGTGGAAAATAAAGGGGGCTCGTGAGGTGTGAAATTAACCTAAGGCTGCGCTTATAGTGCGCGCGACAGTGACGTGACGGATGACGTCACAGCTAGCAAAAGTTGAAATTTGCTTTCCGGCGACGTCGCAGGCGACCAGGTCTTTGATTGGTTCAGAGGCTGTCACATGTGGCGACAGCCTCTGAAAAATCAAATTTGACCGGCTTCAGAAATTCGTGCCGCTCCCATCGCTCCGCGCTTACTAAAAGAGCACACGACGGTGGCAATACATTTGTTTTGCCGCGATGTCGAATCGCCGGCACTATAACCGTAGCCTAAGGCCGCGCTTATAGTGCTGGCAACGCTGACGTCATGTTGTGGTCGCTGGAAAAATCAAATTGAAGTGACTTCCAGCGACTGCGATCAAGCCAATACATTTGTTTTGACACGACTTCACCAGCACTATTAGCATGGCCTAATGTGTGCCAGTCAGGTAGGGGTTCCCCGAGATTTATCCAAATACTTCAAGGGTTCCTCCAAACAAAACAAAGGTTGGGAATCACTGGTCTAGTCTATCTTCTTAATCCACCTCCTAGCAGAGCTAATAAATACTGTAAGTAGCAACATATATTTATAATACACAGCCCTATTTCCCCTATTTATTTGACAAATTGTAATATTATACACAAGCCACAAGGTCAGGTCAGGAATGAGGAATGTCACATTTTTAAAATGCCTTAATTTTAATTAATGCCTTCATTTTTATTTATTTTTAATTAATGTCAATTAATTATTTATTTAGTTTTAATGTCTTCATTATTTATGTAATTTTAATTAATATATTCATTTTTTATTAAGTACAGTAGAGATTAGAAATTACATTTCAGATTTCAGGCTGCAAAGTGGTTTGTTTTATTTATTTCTGATAGTGAAATCTCTATCCTCTATACACACAAACACACACTGCGGCCCCCACCTCTATACACACAAACGCACACTGCATGGCCCACCTCTGTATGCAGAAACTCACACTGCAGCCAGGGTTGCTATCTTTTATTGAAGGCTAACCCGGAGATAACATTTTTTAGATCTTTTTATTATATATTTATCTTGCCTTTGGCTGTATCCTCCCCTCCAAATTCTGTCCATATGGCTGCACGACGTCATGTAATGCACATTGCCATAACAACGAGCTGCTCTGTGACGTCACGCGGCATCAAGTTGACATGACAACTGGACGCATTATGGGGATGAGGCATCACGTGATGCTTCATTGTCATGGCATCATGTCACCGCCTGACGTTAGTATCTTGTTGTCATGCCAACGGGGGGCGTGACGTGATGTACATTGTTTTATAAATAATTTTTTTTAAGTGTCCCGGTTTTTCATTTTGAAAATCTGGTCACCCTAAAGTGTCTTGCGAATAAAAGCTTCTTTGGAGAACCGTATAAATTCTAGTGGTAATTGTGGCTACAGAAGGAAGGTCCCTGGGCCATATTTACTCAGCAGTGCAATGCCAAAAAACACCTTCCAGCCCAATACATTTGCATTCACCAGAATGGGGCACCATACCAATTAGTAAATATGGGCCAACATCCCTTGCCTTTTCCTATCTGCGCCATCTCAAAGTACTGTCTTAATTGGCTGTGCTATGTAAGAATTGTCCTATAAAGTGGAATATGTTATTACATAAATGCAATTGCCCAAAATAACTACCAAATGCACTTCTCATATTACCCCCAAAAATATTAAAGATGACTTGCTTAAATAGGTCATGACTAATTTCACAGGGCAACATCTGGACATAACTGGGACATGCAGGAGAACGATTTACACTACACAGTGAAAGAAACAGAGCACAGTTCATTTGTACTGTCTGGCAAAGTTAAGAAAGCAGAACGCTGAGTGTGTGTGACATGTAAATAAGGCAATAAATAAAATAAATGTCTGGTTATCAAATCAATTTAGCAAGAACAAGTAAAAAAAATAGCAAAACAAATTCCATCTGATGATTACACATACTTAACTTTTTAGGAAATGTAAAAATGTTGCGTCCAACTTAGAGCAGAACAACAGGTGAAAGTTGTCCTTTTTTTGTCCGATACAGTATAGCAGTGGGTTTCAACCTTTTTTTGGTTAATGAACCCCAAGTAAAATTCTGAGGAACCCCCAAACATGTTTAATAGCAACTCTGTGTCCGATGCATTGTAACTGCTTCTGTATTTGATACAACTTTCAAATGACCAGAACATTGCAGGGAACCCTTTAGGGATGCACGTCCTAGAAACCCTGGTTGAAAAACACTGCAGCGCAGTAAAGTTGAAAACCTACAATATTTGTAGCAACAGCAGGCTACTTTTGTTGATATGTATAGTGAGCATTTATTTTTTAGAAACTTCTGGTACCTTGCACTGGGGCAAATATAGTTATTTTTAGTAAGCATGCCATTTTACGCTCTACTTATTTATAGGGAAATATTTAACCGAAATTGTAAAATGCTCATTAAAACCTTTCTAACCAAGTTTGCACAACTGTCAAGTATTCGAAGCAATCCAAGCGGCACTTAAAAAATGTTTAAATATATGCCGCCTTTGATTACTTTTATTTAAAGCGAATTACAGTACCTAAGCTGTTGATTGTTTCATTCTATGATCGATCAGCAAAGATCATGCTTCCCAGGGTTCATTAAATGGCTGCCTTACAGGTTCAATTAATCCTTCAGTCAATGTAACTCAGCAACTACAATGTATTCTTATATTACCAAGGTAACATTAGCTATTGTTACAGTTTGCAGCACAAACTGCTGGGAATATTCACAACAATTTATCACAAACAGGAAAATGTTACAAGTTCTTGCACTGATCGGGAGGTATAATTTAAAATGACCACACAGAGTAAAATCTTTCTTTACACATACAAACAATCCATACAAGCTATTAAATACGTGATAATGGGGGGCTGGGGGAGTGGATGGACTGGGCGCTTCCCAAGTGATAATACGTAAAATAGTGTTATAAGTGAAACACAGAATATACACAAATACACCTTACACCAAAATAGTGAATTACAAATAAAAAGTGTAAATCGCAGCTCAACTTCCTCTGGTGGGACAGTTCCAAGTCCCAGGATATGGAGTTTTCTTTGCTTGGAGATGAGGAGGAGCGCAGGAAAATACCGTGGTATATAGAAAAGAAAAAATATATATATAGTGCAGACTGTAATTACTGCTTAGGTTCTTTATGTATCAACAAGAATGAAACTCACAAAAATCGCTGTAAATTGTCACATGTCTCAGATCCTTCTCTCTCTGACTGGAGCCCTTTAAACCTCAGATATCAGGATATCCCTCAGTGAATGGAAGCGGTATGTAAATAAAGGAAAACCACAATAGTGCATACTGTTTGAACTAAATGTAATACATATTCATCACAAATGATAAGGAAACTCACATTTTCCATAAAATAAACGGATGGTGGAGAGAACCGCTGGTAGAAAGGAAGGACAGTTTGAAGCTGCTTCCCAGTGCTTCACTCGCTCCTCGCCGTGGGCTTCCGCATGCGTCACTGCCGTCGCGTCACTTCCGCTTTCGCGTCACAGCTAAGGGCGGGAGGCCAAACTGGATCTGGTATCGGCAATAGTTTTGCCAGTCCTTCTAAGCGTGGGTCCCCTCATTCAACTCTACGCGTTTCGCAAACTGCTTCGTCAGTGACGCATGCGGAAGCCCACGGCGAGGAGCGAGTGAAGCACTGGGAAGCAGCTTCAAACTGTCCTTCCTTTCTACCAGCGGTTCTCTCCACCATCCGTTTATTTTATGGAAAATGTGAGTTTCCTTATCATTTGTGATGAATATGTATTACATTTAGTTCAAACAGTATGCACTATTGTGGTTTTCCTTTATTTACATACCGCTCCATTCACTGAGGGATATCCTGATATCTGAGGTTTAAAGGGCTCCAGTCAGAGAGAGAAGGATCTCTGACATGTGACAATTTACAGCGATTTTTGTGAGTTTCATTATTGTTGATACATAAAGAACCTAAGCAGTAATTACAGTCTGCACTATATATATTTTTTTTCTTTTCTATATACCATGGTATTTTCCTGCGCTCCTCCTCATCTCCAAGCAAAGAAAGCTATTAAATACACCTTAAAAGGCTAAATTATAATAATGCTTGTGTAATTCATGTCCATACCAAATTAATTTCCTGGCATCATCTGTGCTTGCAAGGGCTTCAAGTATTTTGCTCTTTTCTGCTTCAAACAACGAGGATTCATACAGGTTTAAAAGATAGTCCCAGCCTTCAGCAGTTTGAGCACCAACCTTAAATACAATCTTCATAACATCTGTGGGAAGACTAAGAAGAAAAACACACATTGGGTTTAATCGAAGGAAAAACGCAGCAAAATGTGTTCGAACATTTAGTTAGAAATGGTAATCCCTGGCTCTCCAATTCTGTTAATCTATTTCATAGGAAAACTGGAGACAATGACAACTGTTAAGGTAATTTAAAATGATATGCAGTAGATATGCAATGTCTGTGCAATGTAGATATGCAATGTAATGTGTTAATTGGTGTCCATCTGAAAATGCACATTTTGTGTAGTGTAAAATGTGTGTGCTCTGTAGTGCTGAATTTCTACATGTACAGTAACTTGATGATGTTTTAATGATCGACAGGGGCACATGTTTTATATCTGCTTTTTTTGTCAGGTCAATAAGGTGATCTTAAGCACAAACATGGTAAGAAACACAACGGCACCATGGCCAAATGGGTGATGTTCTCTATTCTTTTTAGAGAGCACTAGTATGTGTGATATAGATTGATATACAGTATATATATATCTATATAAATCAATCAATCTATGTGCATAGCGCTTCACAGCAGTAATACACGTGACATATTGTAACAGTGTAACACTGGGAATAAGCGATTGAAACATAAAAGTAACATTAAGAAAAGGAGTCCCTGCCCCAAAGAGCTTACAATCTATATCAGAGGTTAATACAGCATAGAAGAATAATTAAACAAAGTGGCCAATAGCATGAGGTCACAACATAAGAAAAATACGTTATCCTAGGGCTGGGCGAGAACTAAAAACGTTCCAAGATGACTATATTTATAGCAATAAATACCCAATAGAAAACAAACAAAAAAATCTAAAGTCATCAGAAACTGTTCCTGGTCGTTTATTATGAAATAGATCTCAGAAAAATTAACTTTTTTTCATAGATAGATGTAAAAAGCAAAGTGGGTTGAGAGGCATGTGGGGAGGGGGGGGGGGGGCTAGTCACTGATTGAGCCACCTGTTATGAAGCAGGGATATCTTGTAAAACTGACCTGTTGGCGGCCCTTGATCACTGGAGTTGGCCACACCTGCCCTATTGTAATTAAGTAATACATGGTGCAAAATGTAATTTAAAATAGCCTTATGAAGGAACAGGAATAGTCCCAAAATGTTGTCAATTTGCATCTCTGCATGTCTTGAATATTTTCATGTTTATTCAATGATTATATTTTACTAAACGCGCTAACTTTTAACGAATACAATGTGATAATATACAAAAACACGAGTTGTGCAGAGTATCCCAGTTTTCTCAAGAACTAGCAGGTCACACCTGTACAACGACAAACTTCATTAACACTTCAGTGAACCTCTATTTCATGCTCTCCAGCGCATTTCAGAAAACAGATCACTCTTTTATGCTATATGGATTAACAACATACATTTTTTTTTTTTTTTTTTTTTTTTAAGTATTGTTGTCAATTTTAGAAATTCTCTGCATGACAAGTATTAGGCCTGGGTCCCGCTGCATCCGACAGCGCGCGTGCCATTCGCCAGCTGCTGACATACTCCCGAGCCTGCCCCAGTCCCTCCACACTGCCAGGCTCACTACACGCTGTGACGCGTCAGTCAGCAGGGGATGCAATAGAATTGTAATCCCGAGCGGCGACGCATCACGTGGTGTGGCAGGGAGCCAATGAGGAGGGAAGATCGCCGGCAGGGGGGTGGATTCTTCGTCAATGCTGCACACACACGGACACACAGACAGAGAGACAGAAACACACAGGCTGAAAAGCGACCCCCTTGGAGATGCCTGAATCAGCTCACTGAAAGCTATGGCAGCGCGCCACCTGTCATGGCCCCCGCCCACCCAACCCGTTTGACCATGCCTCCCATGCCTAAAAATGCTCACTACGGACCGCAGATAGCCGAGAAGTGCCTTCCACGCGCCACCTGCACGTAGTGTGGGCGCGCCGGCGCGTGCAGCGGGGCCTTAGCCTATAAGACTACTGTACATTCAAGTTACATTACATTTGCAGCCAAATAGTTGCAAAATAACCAAAACATAAAATTGTACCTCCTTCCCATCAAATGTCTCTTTATATTTGATCACACGGTTACCCCATAATGTTATTTGACCAGAATTGAAAGCTGCAAATCTCCCAAATCTTTTTTTTTTTTTCTCTTTCTTTCATATCGTTTTTTTCCCCCACAAAATTCGAACAAAGGAATTTTCTGGAGCTGAATTTTGCTATTTTTAGCTACGGGGACCCATGGTTCCCAAGATACTTACAGTTGCAAGTGTTCTCTCCAATTTGGGAAATTATCGACATACGACTGTATGACCTCAACACATTTAGCGATAATGTTCTTCTTCAGGGCTTCAGCACGCAAATGTTTCATGGTCTTTAATAAATACCCCCACCCTGCATATACATAATGTACGTGGCTCAGTGCATGAATGCATTCATGCATGAAATTAATAAATTAGCAATCCGCAACTATATAAAGATTTATTACCCTACACCTAATAAAAATTAAAATATACATACATGATAAAAAATATGACCTAATGAACGAATATAGATTACACCATTTTTAACATGGGGAATCTTGTGGTGCCTGTAGGTATCTATTGACGTACTTGGGTGGAAACTCAAATCTAAGGCCCTGTGGAGCGATTTTATTTTGTTACGGAGATGTAAGTTTTAATGTGCGTTATTGCATAAAGATTTGTTGAAATTACATCCCCTCATATTGCACTTTCTTCTTATTAAAGAAGCACTGTCACACTGTTGAGAGCGTGGTGGATCTGTAAACGTCAACTCAAATACGTGTATGACAGTAAGGACCCCTGCAGTCTTTGATACTGCGGACCACCCTTTTCTCCTTAACCTTCTTCATATTCATGGTATCCGTAACAACGCCATATCCTGGATTTCCTCTTGCATCTGCCATCGTACTTTCAGTGTCTCGTTTGCAGACATCTCCTCCTCCGTTGATCTCTCTGTGGGGGTAGCACAGGGCTCTGTCCTGCAACCTCTTCTCTTTACACACCTCCTCTCTAGATGACTATCACATTTCTTGGGTTCAAATACCCCCTCGTGTTGAGGACACACACATTTACCTTTCAACCCCTGACAGACATCTACAGTACAGACCAAAGTCTCTGAATTTTCCCCACTATATCATCTTGGATGGCCTAACCAAATGTCATACTTTTTCACAAGCCTGGCCCTACTGCTCCTCTTCTACATTACTATTGGGAATACTATCATACACCCAGTATCACAAGCATGCTACCTAGGTCTCCCATGTGACTTCTCCATCACATTTTCCTCGCACATTCACAATGTAGCTAAAATCTGTTGTTTTTTCCTCCGGAACGTTGCTCTATTGCTAAAACTCTGACACAGGCCCTCATTTTCTCCCGTCTCGACAATTGTAACCTCCTGCTGTCTGGCCTTCCTGCCGCTCACCCGTCTTCCCTTCAATCTATCCTAAACGCAGCTGCTAGAATCACTTTACTCTATCCTAAATCTGTCTTGGCGTCTCTCCTACTGAAATCACTCTCCTGGCTTCCTTTTAAAACCCGGATTACTCACAAAAAAACACTAACTTTTAAAGCTATATACTCTTCTGCCCCGTCTTACACCTCAGCCCTATTTTCTCGCTATACTGTACGCCATCCCGACTCTTACGTTCTCCTCAAGGATACCTTCTGTCTGCCCCTTATGTGTAGAAAGCCCTCTCCCACCAAAAACTTCACACACTCATTGCCCCACACCTCAAGAATGCCCTTCCTCTCAACATCTGACTAGCACCCTCTCTATCACCTTTAAGACCCATATTAAAAACACACCTCTTTAATGAAGCACATTGGTAGCTTTGTGGCTGACACTTTACACCTGTATACACATACATCAACCATAGCCCCTTGCAGACGCACTTAACAGAACACCCACCTACTGTCCCTGTACGTTCTTCCTACTTACCACTTAGATTGTAAGCTCTTTGGGGCAGGGACTCCTTTTCCTAATGTTACTTGTATGTCTGAAGCGCTTTCCCCCATAGTGTTATATGTTATAGTATTATGTCACTTGTATTACTGCTGCAAAGCGGTGTAGATAGATGGTGATCGAAACACACACACACACACACACACACACACACACACACACACACACACACACACACACACACACACACACACACACACACACACACACACACACACACACAAGAAACAGTGATGGCATTGAAATACTTCAGCCCCATACTTTTGGAAATTAATAGCATGGAATTAAATTGGAAAAATACATATATATTTTAAAGTAATGATCATTAAGAGGTTGATAATTTATAGAAAAATGATGACTAAGTAAGAGCCAACTATATCTCCGTGACTGACTTCCAATGACATCATGGGCTGAAGGAGTGGCTCAGTGAGTAAAGGCACCGACTCTAAAAACAACGCCACTGACTTTGTAGCAGAGAAACCTGGTTCAAATCCAAGTGTCAGCTCGTTGTGACCCTTGGCAAGCCACTATATATCCCTGTGCTTCATAGATTGTAAGCTCATCAGGACAAACACTTATATTTACCTATAGTCTCGCAAATGTGAAATGGTAAATAGTTTGAACCGATCCACCCCGACTGAAAATGTAGACAGATAAAGAACCATGCCTCACCTTATATTATCAGATTTCCACTTATTAAACAGCTCACTGGCTTTAGCTGTGCAGTTTTGAAAACCATGAGAACAAGCAAAATTCAGGAGTGTGGATCGTAGCTCTCGTTCTGAAAGTATTCCTTCATCGGTCCAGTTTTGGTTATTGATAAGAGTCCTGAGCAGCTCTAAAGCATGGTGCTGAAATGAGATGGTTAGTCTTCTAGATGTCTTAGATTTTAAAATATTGCAACATTTATATACATCATACTTGCACCCATGCATGGTATGTAAGACTAGAAGAAACTTTTCTTGCTGAAGATCTTACTCCTGTGAAATTGAACACTGCAATACACCTAGAAAATGTATTCACATCGGACTTCCCATCTTTTTCCCTTTGTGTAACCCCTTTTTCCTAAAGAACAGGTCCCTGAAACACTGTTGATTTCTGATGGTGAACTTGCAATCATATTTTTTGTGTGTATATTAAAAGCGCTTTGTAATATATTTTGAGTTATTTTTAAGGATGTTTAAACCAACTCATTCTAAATACAGCAAAAATCATTACTTCCAAGAAGAAGAAAAAATGACAGCCAAGTTTAATTCCTTCTCCCTCACAAAAGAAAAAAACACAACTGGAGAAAGATACCATTGGATTGAATCAGAATAAAACCGAGACAAAAATCTGTGTACACACAAAGGTTTGTTAGAACAGAAACAAGGCGTGTGTGTATACAGTGTATATGTAAAAATATAAAACAAAAAGAAGACAGCCGCGCGGTCTTCTTTTTGTTTTATAGTTTGAGAGGAAGGAGGTTGTTCCTGTAGACCAGCAGCGGCGTTCCTGCAGCATCACATCTCGGCACCATCGGCTTTTGGGTTCACCTATTGTGTCTGTCCTTTCCCTTCCCCATTCCATCCCTTGTCAAACGTGTTTGTTTTAGTGTTTGTATTGTCAGTCATTTAGTGCTCACTTTCGAGTACTTTACAATAATACACTATTTGGGTAATTATTTGCTGTCCATCTGTGCATATAGTGCAGGCGCATTTATTTTTTGATATATACACACACACACACACACACACACACACACACACACACACACACACACACACACACACACACACACACACACACACACACACACACACACACACACACACACGTACGTATCATGTGAGAACAGCAAGATTAAAAAACATAGGAAATGACAGGAGATTCCCACCTTTATAATTATAGACTAATTGAGAATTGTTCTATACCGCAAAAGAAAAATATTTACACCAAAAAGCTACAGTTAATGGTTTTATTATTTTTGCGGAATACATTATTAGGCATTGGCATAGAGACTAAATCTGGAAAATCCATCTTCCACTTGATGGGCCCAACGAGCGTGGTATTAATAGTCATCGGAAGACAGATAGGTGTCATTTTGTGTAGTATTTGTTCCTAGCCTGCAAAACTATGGATGTTACTGTACCCAAGCCATGGCAGGCAGTAGTGGCATTCAAATTAACTTTTAAAATGAGCTCTGTTCCTTCCTTAAATTTGTTTTGAATATTCAACCACATGTAAAACGACATAAGCGTTTTATGTATGCACATAATATGCTGTTTGTTATATATAAGCTACTGTATATACATAAACAGTATGAAAGAAGACCTTTTATTCAACAGTGTGTATGATAATTACAGTACATTAGTCTCATACACTTTCCACACAATGGTGTTCCTTGTGGGATTTAAAGTGTCCCTTTTGCAGATACTTGCCACCAAAACAAACCTCTGTAGCTCACTAAACTCGCTACTGATTTCAATGGCGAGGTGAAAGCTCAGAAGCTATAGAATGTAATAGAAGAAAACAAGCCAAAGATTGGAGCGGGGCACAGCTGCAAAAAATGGGGCCAACACCAACAAAAAACGGTTAAAAAGTTATATTTTAATAAACATGGTACATGGGGAACATCAGGTAAACACTCTGACGCGTTTCAGGCAAACGCCCTTTTTCAAAGAGTGTATGTAATAGTTTACTAGCTTTCTTAGATATTTTTTTTTGTGCTACCATTCAGAGAACGATCAAAAAACACAAATTGTCTGAGTGAAAAGGTACCATTTTTTTTTTTTTTTTTTTACAAACTATTACTGTGTCTTTGGCAATCTTCTGATCAGATCATTTGAATATCTACTTCTTAGAGGAGATTTGCAAACATCAGAAAAAGAGCCTTTAGAAAAAACTAAGAGACATATACAAACCTTTAATCTTCCAGCCAACAGCTGCAAGCCACGTTTATCGAGGATCCCATGGATGAGGTTAAAATGGTGCAACGCTTCTTTGATCGGGGCAGTGTTCGTCTCATTTACAAGATAATCAATAAGATAAAAGGCCTTTTTCAGAGGAACCTTCCCCACACTGGCAAATTGGAAAGTAACAAAATAACAGGTTATTCATTTGTATTAAAGACAAATAAAATGTCTTCCTTCAGTGAGTCAGATGTTTTAGACAATCATATGATTAGAGACGCCTACATTACTGTAATTAATGTCACATCATCGCTGTCCAATGGACATCCTAAAGTGCAAAAATACTGTATGGACACAAAAGAGATTTGCCTCTTACTTTGTTGATCAGTTAAAGCAAGCCGCTGAGGGAATTTGTGGGAAAGAGGTTAAACTAGGTGTTAGGACTAGGCGATCGTCGCTCCCAGTGATAAAAAGATAAAGAAAACACCAATAGTGTAATATAGCAATACACCTTTTCCTACCTGGATTTTCAACCAGAGTTTAACCACAAATGTCTATGTCCTAGGACAGGAGTGGCCAACTCTAATCCTCAAGGGCCACCAACAGGTCAGCTTTCAATGATATCTCTACTTCAAGCACAGGTAGTTCAATCAGTGGCTCAGTTACCTGTGCTGAAGCAGGGCTATTCTTAAAACTTGACCAGTTGGTGGCCCTTGAAGACAGGAGTTGGCCACCAGTTTTAGGCATTCCATGTGAGTGCAATCTCATCATTCATAGTACAGTATATTACTGTATAACACCAATCAACTATATTGCACAATTATCCTTTTATCTCCCCGATTTTTGGACACTGCACTGATATCTTTTGGCTTCAAAAATTTATGTTTGAGACTGTGGGAATGTAGTTCCCAGCAGTAACCTCCATTAGCATAGGGAAAGTGTCTAGATACACTTAAATATATTTACAATACTGTACACTCAAAATAAAACTTTATTTCCTGCATATATTTGGTCACTATTTAGACATACAAAATTCACGAGTGATTGTTGGTGCTTTATGCTTGATTGTGTGTTTATATGCCGTTTCGCTTTAAGCCAAAACTTGAAAATCTAACAAACTTATTTAAAAATGAAGAATCAACAGGTGAAGGTACAATAATAGAGGTGTTAGACTTTAACCTTATGTTTATTGCAGCTCCACTATTTGTTACTAAATGGACAGTACTTTTAAGTTAACAAAAACAAGTCAGAATCAGGATTTAGTTAAGTATACTTCATAAAAATAAAAAATAAAAAGACACCAAGATTTGTTAACTTGACATCAATAAATCATCAGTACAGTATGTTGAAATAATAAAGACAATTTGAGGTCAATGAATATTTCCTGTCCAGTATGAAATATAAACAAGCCCATTCCAATAAACAGGAGGAAAAAAAATGCTGGCAAACATGTAGTGGAAAAAACTCAATGCAGTTCCCACATGTAGAAATTACATTTATAGACAAGACAATAAATTATTTCTTATCTTATTTTTTAATTTAAAACAAGAATAATATTTTTACTAGACTAATGCTTGCCTGGCTTCTGGGTGGAATAGAGGAACACTGTATGCACAGGAGTACGAATAAAAAGAAAATCAGGTTTTACCCTGCAAGCATGAAAATGTCGTGGATAAGATTGGCTCGGTCACTGGAATGTAGAACGCTGTGATCTTTATGTAGTTGCCCAATGAGGGCATCCCAGCCATCATCCCCATAGTCAACTATGTAGTAGCCAGTCATGTCCACGTTGAACTTTACCCACAACTCTTCACTGGTGAGATTAATTTTGCCTGCAATAAAGATTGAAACCATCGAATTACGTTAGTAGCTTTATTGTTTTTCATTTGTAACTTTATTGCAAGAAAATATAAGCCTTTTATATAAATGTGGACTTTTTTCTTTTTACTGAAAATCTATCAAAAACTCAATGCACATGTACAGTAGCAAGCATTACTGTAAATCGCTGGCACACTAGTGGGTGCGATAGTGCATAAGCTCTGTCCCTTTTTTTGCACAGCTTCATTGAATGGCAGCTTCTCCTACTGGTGTGTTATGCATGATCTGCTGCTTCATCTGTATACTTCTTCCAAACATATTGTTTTGATCAACAGAATGCAACTCAACACTTTCCTAAACTCTGTGCACTCAGCTTTAATTTTTGTAAGAAATTGTATAAAACTTGTGAGGACCCCACACTTTCTGTGCGAACCATGAACTCGTGTAGGAATAATGCCAACATTATATAAAAATGCTATTCCCCTCACCTCCAAAAGTTACAGGCACCTAGTAACTGATTGAAAGCCCTTCTGGGCAGGGACTGCTTCTCCTTATTTCTAATGTGTCACGTGTGTTACTGCTGTAAAGCATTATGTATATGGATGGTGCTATATAAATAAAGGTATATATATATATATATATATATATATTATATAGCATAAAAAAAAGCAATTCAAATCAATGAGTAGAAAAAGTAAAAAAAATAATAATTATATATATATATATATATATATATATATATATATATATATATATAAATTAAATCATCAATCCATCCTCTAGAAAACAACGTAGATCTTGGCAGCCACCTTTTGAAAAACAAAAACAAAAAACATGAAACAGAAATCTGCAGAGTTGCAAGTTGCACATTGCAAATACAGCGGACCCATGGTTCAGATTATGAAGGGGTGAAAAAAAGATGGGGGGTGGGGGAATCCCTTTTCATAACAAAATATGAAAGCAGCGACCCATGTCAATTACTTTCTTATGAATAGTTGAACTCTGATCAGGGGTAGAACAGCAGTCAGTTTTACATCCATGCACTTGCACAGCAGATCTTGCCTCTGTCAAATGCATGGTTTTATGTGTAACTATACAACACACCTATTTTTTCTCTTCACACGTTAATATATGCAAAGAGAAGAGATGCAAATAGCAGTTTAAAAGTATATGGCATGACTCTTGCTAATTACACGTATTATAATAAAACATTAGCCAATATTATCCCCGGCAAGAAACTACTGTAGTGCCGACGAGTACAGTATTCTAAAACAAATCTGGGGCAATCACCAACAAGACCCAGGTACATGCTGGGTACATGCTGGGTACATGCTGGGTACATGCTGCAACATTTCAGTGACATTTCTGCAGACAGACTAATGGCCTATCGGATTAACAGCGGGAGTCCCTGGCAGTCCCATTCAAACTGAATGGGACTGCCAGGGACCCCTGCTGTGTTAATCCGATGGGCCATTAGTCTCTGGAGAAATGTCACTGAAATGTTTGCAGCATGTACCTGGATCTTGTTGGTGATAGCCCCAGATTTTCCCAGGCAAGTTTTAGAATACTCGTCGGCGCACCTGTATGACAGAACAGACAGACAAACATGGAACAGAAACTATAACTCTTTAATCTTCAGGGGGGGATGTATCCGTGTATAAACGCGACTGGATTGGAAGAAAAGGAAATGCCTAAGAAATGTCTCCTTTCTTCTACGCCCCACGGCAGTACTGTACATACCTGTGGGATCTACCATAGCAAAGAAACTCGCAGGCGGGCTGAATAAATAACGGATTGAAGAACTTTCCATCCAAACGTGGCCTCTGCTGCTGCCACAACATGCAGTCTGCGGGGTCTAATGAATATATTAAATGATGACCAGTTTGTCGATTTACAAACTTCTGAAGTAGATGCCTTTGTGTCCTATGCTCAGAAAGCGGCCATTACTCTAGTGAAATGAGCCTTAATTAATCTGTTCTTTCAGAACGTCTTTGCCTGCAGCGCAGTACAGCACATTAATAGTTAATCTTATCCACCTACTGCAGCTAGTGAAGATTTGAAAGTGCTATGACCTCTTATACTGTAGGTTCAGTAAATAGCAAAAACACTGTTTAGATAATACGTCTGACCAAGTCCAATGTACGCCACTGCTCCTCTTGTGAAATGAAAGGATGTTGGCAACATTATAGTAAAGAGATCTCCTGCGATAAGTGAACGGTCGAAAATACTTTAGCTCTAAATGAAGGAACAGTTCTCAGAACAACTTTATTCTGATGGAAAATAGTCTACGGTTCTTTACATGGAAGATCATATAATTTGGGAATCCTCTTGCTGATGTAATGACTGATGAATATCAGAAGTTTGTTTGATATTTTAATTAATTTGTGCACAAAGGTCAAATACCAAGGCTGATATGATCCTTGATGCTAAATTTAATCTTTAGTAGCGCGTTAAAAAAAAAAATCATAACTGTCCGAGAAGCATTGGGCTGACCTTCTACAGTGCCAATTGCTGCGGGTTGTACCTGAAGCGGTTAGTTGCAAGGAAACTTAGAACAAATGGGGATGAATACGTCCTAGAGCAGAACACGCTTGTGGGTCTTAGGCCCGGCCCTCTGAGGTAGGACAGTAGAGCAGAAGAGGACCAAAGATGCACAGATGTGTGGGGAAGATCACATGACCAGGCAGTCACAAGATACAATTAGTGCACTGCTAGAGAGAGGGCAGGGCTGAAAAAGGAGTGTGCCAGAGCCTGTTTCAGAAGGGGATGTGACTTTGAAAATGGTTGCTATAGAAACAAAAAATGCTAGTTACATTAAAAATGTCATACAGAGGTTTTTTTTCTCCCCCTAAATGCTACAAATATTTTCTCATAGTACAAAACTGATTTTAAAAAAAATTATATATATATATATATATATATTGGTCTGCATTTTTAAGGACAACTATAGAAGATCTTTGGGAATTAAAAAAAATCAAGGTATTTTCTAATCCCTGTATATAACAACATAGATATGCTACATAAAGCAAATATCTAACCCTAGAAGTGGATTCCAGGGCCATGCAACTGGAGGATGGTTATTCACAGCTGAGAAGCAAAGGAAAATAAAATGAAAAGAAAAAAAAGAATTCACTCACCTTTTACTTGATCCAGTAAAAACACGTGACCACAGGTGAAATCATTGCACGAGTTGGTGATATAGGTGAGTGGAACATGCCACACAGTGCTAAATTAAAAGGATAGTTTATATTATTAGTACAGTTTCCCAAAAAAACGCAAATATTCTGCACAATTTTGTAGATTTAAACAATGCACTACTGGCATTTTGCCATACAGTAGGAAGGAAAATATAATCATTTACTAGACGCTGGCTATGATGACATTTTATACAATGATAATTTGGGGTTTCAGCACAAGCTGATTTACCCAGGGGAGGGGTAATGGAGGTTAACAACTTGCTTGCCTTACACTCTTAGGTATGCAAACAGGGGTAGTGTAGTGTTAGGGAAGGTATTAACCCCTAAGCGGCCCTTCATGGTCTGCTGGTCATGGGTTGACAATGACTATCTGGACACTTGGGCTACTAAAGTGTAAGATTTTTAGGTTACACATTTTCCTCATCTACTCCAGGTAAGTTTAGGTAATCTTGCCTAGATGTGTACTGTATAATGGCCATTACATATATACAGGCATGGGAGGCTTCATGCCAGCCTGGGGTAGAGAAATAGCTTTCACTTTTGGACTAGCATCAAAATGAGTAAAATGGTATTATTTACTCATTTTGATACTCGGCTCTGATATGAAATGTGTTATTTTATGCAGTTACATATTGATGACTTGTTAAAAGACCAGCATTATTTTTAACGTTAATTCCATTTTTTGTTTCCATTGTTGCGGTTTAAGTACTCTAGGCCACTGAACTCTAATGCTGTCAGTTAAATACAGGGAAAGGACTGGAAGTAAAATATAAAACAGAAAATGTATTCCTTACAGTAATTTTCTTCTCCCCCCTAAGTCGGTTCATGGCAGAGACACGTATGGGGCAGCTCAGCCCATCAGACTTGAGTAGGACCAAAAAAAAAAAAACATCTGCAGATGTCCTATAAAAGGCTTCACCTCTCACCTGCAGACAGACTTCAGATTTCCCCAAGCTGAAAAAACCCTCTTGCTCATCTTTTAATAACAGGGAACTCGCCTAACTGACGAAGGGCCCATTGGCCAGAAACGTATCACCTGCATGTAGTCTTGTGAATAAAAATGGAGGGATAGGCACTTCCAAATGGCCTTACAATTTCCCATGTAAGCAACTTCTGTGTTTCTGTGTGTGCCTCTTCCTGCTGAAAATACTCCTAATATAGATACCTCTGAATATTCAGAAGAAGAGCCTCTTCTGTCCAGACTAGTCAGCGGCCTTGACCTCTTTAAATGTCGCTGATTTGCCTGCGAAACTACAATTTCCAAAGTCTGTAAAACCGTGTCTTTCATTCACTAGAGAAAGGTATTTATCAGATCCAGAGCCTGGACTGCTGTCGCAACTTCTTCTCCTCTACTGGTGGCTTGTCTCATGCTGAATACAACAAGAAACAAAGAAGTCCAGAGCAAAATACAATGTGACAAAAATACACACAGTGAAATGCCTATATATTTCTTGAAAAAGGGTAATTTAGTTAACCCTTTGGCCAAAGCGTATAAGCCTGTGAGCAACTTCAAGGCTTTTTCTGAGAGCTTGCTGATATCTGTGTGTTTGTTAACCTTGTCTCATGCTGAAACAGATCTTCAGCTTCTTGATGTTTTTCATTTTGTGATGCAATGCTTTCATTCCCAACTACGATGTTCCCCTCTTCTGGAAGTCCTACAGAGGTACTGTACAACATAATACACATCAGTAACATCTATGAACCTTCTGCTCCTTTAGCTTATGCTTTGAACTAGTACTCACTCAGAAGGTTTGGGCAGCTATTCCTTGCCTGTATTGCTCTCTAGAGCATCAGCATACACGCTTTTTCCTTCAGAGCTCACCACAGCACTCTACTGCTCTAGCTGGGTACTCTATAGCCCCACAAACCTCAATCTAATTCTTGGCCGGCAATTCCAGCATCGGCCATCACTCCTGGTTCTCAGATGTAATGTCCAGTTTAGCACACTTCAATTTTGGTGCAACAACGCGTGCACTTCTCCACGTAGTGTATATCTCCCTCTGTAGTCTCCCCTGGTTGCTTCGAGCCTCCATTTAGCTGCCTCCTGATGCGACACCGCAGCATCGGTGGGGGAGAGAGAGGCAGAGAGAACTATTCCGCCAGCTGACCTACCCTGGTAGTCCTAGGGAGAGTAGCCAAAAAACAATAAACCTACTCTGCCAAGGATGGAAAAAAAAATACTGTCTGTAGGTGAGAGGAGCCTTTTATAGGACAACTGCAAAAAAAAATTCAGTCCTACTCAAGTCTGATGGGTAGAGCTACCCCATACATGTCACCTCCATGAATGATGAACACTAAATATGAGCAGTTTTGATGCACAGTGAAACAAAGAATAAAGCGCAACACATAATATGATATAGTCAAGCTGCTGCCTGAATACCAACAGTTTCCCCAAACCACAACTCTAACAAAACGAAACCAAAAAGTGCGTCTCTCAACCGCGATCGGAGTCCCCCGTCTGTTGGGCGCGTAACAGCCGCCTCAGCCAATCAGGATCTCACGAAGAGTAGTGTAGGGTTGCCTCAAACAGTCAAAAGGCCCAACGCATTTCGTCATACGACTTCTTCTGGGGTCATGACCCTTTGCTTTTGTGTCTTCTTCATATGAGGACAACAAGGAGTCCACGAACCTGAGGATCCCTGCATATTGAGTGACAGTATTATGTGTTTTCAGTGTCAATTTTTCACTGGGTCTATTTGCACATTCCACTGTATATTTTTGGTCACTTTGCACCATGAGCACTTTTTGGTTTAGTTTTGATGCATAACAGTATTTACTGTAGTAATCAGTTCTGAAGATTTTCCTTATGCAAGACTACAAACATAAACCTAGAAATAAAATGATACAGTTTTCATGATCTACAGTACATCACTGATCTAATTGTTGATAATAGATATGGAGAAGCACACCTGGAGTTTGTGGTCACATTTTTTGGGCAAGTAGTTCGTAGGAATCGCTCCTGACTCAGATAGACCTCTGTGCCCTTCTTAACAACCGTCACTAGTGGATAACCTGCCTGCAGAGTCCAGGTCTTCATCAAGTTCTTCACATCTAGGGTTCCGCCGGTGAACTGGAAATTGAAAGCGTGTTCATTATAACATTCTAATTTCTATTGTTCTCTCTCTCTATTGCCCTTGTAGCATTGGAGCACAGATGGAAGGTCAACATCACATTATTATTTCTTTAAATCCATTATTTAAAAAAAAAAAAAAAAAAACAGTACTCAATACTTGAGCAGGAAAAATTGAAGCAGTATGGAAATATTTCTTTTGTATAAAAAAAATAAATAAAAAAAAAAAAAAAAAAACCCAGCTGTTTTTTATTATTAATCAGTGAATTCACTATATAAACTATTACTACATTTTTCTGTGTTTTATTTAACCACTTTTCAGATCAGATAGCCAATATCAACATACTGCCTACAGTGATACATTTATCTTTGCTTCTTTAATGAGAACAAAAATGAAGGTGTTTATTTCTTGTCTCCAGATCATAGGGGGCAATAGAAAAAAAATGAAAAGATTCAAGAACACCTCCCATGGCGATGCACATGGTAAAGCTTAACACGGAGTGCTGAGGGGGTTCTTAATACCCCGGAGAGCCAAATCATTTTCTTAGATTTTGATGCTTTCAATGTTGAAGACAATATCAAGAATATTCGTAATATAATCCTAGGCAAATTATGTAGGTTTGGGTTTTTTCCTGGCAAAACCAGTACATTCTAATTCTATCCACGGTTTAATGTTATTTTCCTTCATTACAGAAATGTTTATCCCAATGCTGACAACTGCATTTAAAAAAAACAAAAAAACATTTGTATACAGATCAGTTATGGAATTGTATAAATTCTTCATACTATAATCACACTTACACAATCTTACTGTTTATTCATATTCATAGCTGTTTGAGGCCAGTTTTAACCAGGTTTAATGAGCTATAAGATGATTGGTTTAAGAATTAAGGAGTGGTTAGTATTATCTGCCTAGCAACACATTTTAGACAAAGGAAATTAAATGTATAAAGAGGCTGCCTGGACACTCCCTGGCAGAGAGTCTGATAGACTTTTGAATGAGTATGATCATACTGTACAATAAACTACTTATTATCAAATGAACCCCGTTTGTCAATTTGGAACATTGACACAGTATATCATTATGTTTCCTATCCTTAAAATTGACCACGGCTAGCTGGCCACTTCCGTTTAAAACCAGAGACAGAACATAAAACACAGACAGAGCTCAGAGCTCTAAGTCTGATTGAAGCTTTTATTAACCTGTACATTACCAGGAAAAGCGCTCTGTATTAGATTTGTCACAATGTTTTACAATTCTTGTTCAGCTAGTCTTAGCTGATTGGAGGCTGGCAACCTCCTACCTAACTGAAGTTCACCCCCTCCCACATTTAAAATGGTTAAAAGCTCACTCCATAGCATCTCCCACTCTCAGGGGAACTTGCTTGCTTGCAGTATGATTGTGACAAATCTAATACAGAGCGCTTTTCCTGGTAATGTACAGGTTAATAAAAGCTTCAATCAGACTTAGAACTATGCAAGTAATTTTGACAGATTTATTATAAATAATTCTTCCTGGTAATGCACAGGTTATTAAGAATTTATATTAGTGTTAGGGACCCTTGAGATGTGGTCTGCCGTGTAGTGGCTCAGGGGCTTACAACAATTTGGCCAAAATGTTAAACTAAAAGACCATTTTATTTAATAGATATCTATACATATATATATATATTTAGGCACTGTACCGTGTATAGGTTTCACTGGATGTGCACTGAGCACTGTCTGTGTTTTATGTTCTGTCTCTGGTTTTAAATATATATTGCCATGCTCAGTAGCACTCCTCTGTGACACTTATATGCTTATATATATATGTTGTGGTTATTTTGGGGGTTCAATATGAGCGTGTAGGTGTCCTGTATGTTTTACACTTCAGTTTACAAAGGTTTAATCTATAGAACTAATAAGGCCTACATTGTTAATATTACAGTATTTATTTTTAACACCCAGTCTAGTTGGCAAGTCTTATCTTGCCTATGTCTAGAGGCCATTACAAAACAAAGTCAGCCTTGGCTAGATTATAAAAATTGGCATTATTGTTTGGCGGGACCCCAATATCGGCAGGTATCGTAGTTTAATTACTAGCATCTGAATTAGCCATTCATTCCTCATTTGCATGTTAATTTGCTTATACGGTTTTAAAAATAACGCTGACAAAGCAATAGTAAAAGGCCCATTGTTGCTTTTTCTTCAGTGCTTGTGATATGACCTTTAAGAGGAAGTCAGAGTCCCCCTCTCCAATGATGCAGCTCCATAACATGTCTATTATGCTTACTTACAGAGCCACTCTCTCTACCTAACCTTTAAGCATGGATATTTCTTCAGGGGCTATAATCTACTTTAACTGTAATCAGGACCAAATAGCCAGATTATAAATATGAAAGTAATAATAGTTTCGTAACCATATGTCATAAAAAATGGTCATAACAAGTATAGCAAAGATGAAAAATCATTGTATATTTAGTCATTTTTCACATTATTTCTTAGCTCATCATGAATCTATTTCTCCCATGGAGTAATAAATAAACTGGCTCATCTGTACAGTATTTACTACTATGTTCACTTTGACATTTACTCCATGTTAGAGATATCATTTTAATAGTTTTTGGACTATACTGTATATGTATCCGGACTAACCTTCCCCAGAGACGTAGGGAAAAAAGCATTTTCACGTGGGTTCCGGTAAGGTGAAGCCGTGCGCGACTCCATGTTTGTCAATGGGAAAACCGGAAGGTTACAGCTATACATCATGAGAGGTTTATTATTATGGTCACATTGTTTAACGCTCTCTCTTTCCAAAGGACACCTTTCCTAATAGAAACGTTTTTTGTGCAAATGGAATGCTGGGATTTTCTGATTGTCTCAATTTAGATTACAGTGTGAAGCTAATTTATGCCCCTGAAGCAGTTTCTGGAGCTGCCCAATGATTTTTTAATTTGTTGACCGAAACCCGGAATATTATTGGGTACAAAATGTCACCACTTTGTACTGCATAACCCCAGAACTTTTTTTATATATATTTTCCATAGTGGTACCATTTTGTTTATAGAGATCTTAGAAACAAGAGGGTTCCCGAAGCCCAGAATAGTGTTGTTCAGCTCCAGAGGCAGTGAAGAGGCAGATTTAAATGTATTACTGCAAATAATCCTGTAAACTCAAAGAGTGAACATTTTTAATCAACTTATTTCACGACTTTAACATTGTTCCTCACGATTACAACCTTTATGAATTAAATAGTTACATAGTAGTTAAAAATGCAGTAAAGCAGGGCACTTCCTCCTTTTTCCTGGATTTTGGCTGTAATTGATAGGTTCCATCTTTCTTACAAAAGTTGAACAAGGTTTTAATATGTTACAAAATATTTGTATGGAGATAGATCATGATATGCTAACATTCTGTAATTCTCTCAAGTTTAAAACAAAAAAACACCCGTCTCCGACAGGTCTGCAACCCCGTTTTTTCCCATCATCGCATTGCAAACAGTGCTTCCATTGCAGCCAGGGATTCTGGGTAATGACATGCAAATGAGCCAAATGTGTCATTCTTCAGTTCTCATCCATTTTAACATGGTGCTTATGCTTGCTGTATTACACAGCTTTTCAGCACAGCCTGGGTTTAGGAAGTACATAGCCAGTAATCCTACACACAGACAGCAGTTTTCGACCTTCTGGGTCTCATCAGTGTGAGCCTGGTTGCTGGCTATGCAATGCAAGGCTGGGAGGTGGGGAATTCTGGGCCGGGTAAATCTCTCAGGAATTATGATTACAGAAGCATTTAACTTGGTTTCAGAGATTAGTGAAATTTGCTTCTATAAATGAGGTTTAACACGATTCAGGGGTAGAAGGAACAATATGAAATAAAAAGAAATAACACTTACCAAATTCATACTGTCCCACAAATCATCGCTCTTTGTAGATCCATACTCATGATCTTTCAAATACGTTACAATGGAGTGTTGAAAAACATCCTCTGACAGAAATGTTTTTATCATTAATAAAATAGAAGCACCCTACAGAACAAAATGGGGAAAATGTAATTTTCAGTAAGTAGGTTTACCCAATGGAATATGAAAACACACAGACAAATATATAGACCCCATGCATAGAGCATTTAATTATGTGAATACAGCCACAATTAATTAATTAAAGCCTAATATTGATTGCCAATGTGGCTATCTAGGCTCTCCATGGAGAGGGTCTAGTAATTCACAGGCACAATCAATGGGTTTAATGTTTGAAATGTATTTGATTTGTTTGATAATTACTGTATGTGTATTTTACTTTGGTTAATGCCCCAAACTACTATTTATTAGTCACGTTTGGCTAATAGGGATATTGGGCATTAGTCTAGAAGGGGGAGATTTAGGCCTCCCGGGAGTGGCCTAACCACTTCATTACAAAGCAGTTGGCCACTAAAGTAATGAAGCTCCACATTTAGTTTATTTTAGTACATAGGATTGAAGCAGGGGGTCTCCGTTGCTGAACTGCACAACTTGCAGGTCTGTGAGATCCCCTGCTTCCCGAAGTACAGGTAAGTTACAGGACATACCGGCACCCTATACGGAGGCATGTACCTTGGGAAACAGGGAGTCCCTGAACATTTGCTCATTAGATGGGTGCAAATACATGTTCCACCTTTCAATATATAATCAAAATAGTCCATAGTCCAGTTCTTTTCTCAATTTATTCAGAGATAATAGAAAACATCTTTCACAGCATCATTACAGTCAGTTACATCATTCAGGCATATAGAATTTAGTTATAGAATTGAGAATCTTTAGCTTTGTGGTGTTAAATGATTCAGATTCTATAAATTCAAATACACTCTATACATTTCAATCAATACCTGTTTCTCTCACTATCGGACAAAATGTTCTTAGTTAATCATTAACATGAGAACACAGTGTCTTCCTTTGGCAATATTTACTGTAATTGAGAAGAACCTCTTTGTTCTGTCACTAAGTAACTATAGTTAATCCTATGTTTCTTAGCTTTTAAGACCCATCTCTATTGTATTACACTACTATCTATTTAACTATCCTTTGATTTCATACTCAAGACCATATACTATTCAACTTCGACGACATTTCTAAATCACAAAACATGTCTACATCTGCCTGACTTCAGACTGATTTAACTTCTTTGTAGAGGCAGCTTATTTTGCAATATAATTTCTAACTTAATACTAAATTACTTATTTTAACTAGTTGCATGCTGAATATATATGTATATAGAGAATCCAACACCATTATTAATTAGGCCTAAAATCGTCCTGTCTTCAGTCCCCGGACCTGATTTTAATGCAGTTCAGCTCCGGAGACCACCTGCTTCAATCTGATCTACTAAAAATAATAATAAAAATAATGAAATCTACTGTGAGCAGCGAGACAGAGAGGGCCCGCTACTCATCTCTCTGCACAGCTCTTAAAGACTGGTGGCGGCTCAGTAGAATTAACGCTGCGGGTGTTCCATTTAGAAGCAGGGTTCCCCGCTGTGTTAAGCCTTCTGGGAAATATCCTGCTTTCAGGGCCGCGTTCCATCCACTCGAAGTGGAGCACAGGGGAACAAGACCAGCGCCACATCTGTATAATGTGATCACACCTTCAAGACAAATTACTTGGGAGGGCTACATAAAATTCTCATTAAACTTATATTTACATATTATTCTGCTACAAAATAAGCTTCCATTGGTGTAAAGTAGCATCAATAACTTTTTTTCGCTTATAAAGTTAACAGCCAGTCTGATGCTTGGTAGAAAAAGATAATAATCAGCACACATAAAATGACCTCATGATCTTTTTTTTATTTTATTCTGCAAAGACAATTCCCAGATACAACAAACTAGCTGTATCCGGCATAACGTAAGTCAATCTGAAAGGTTAATCAAACATCCCACGCATATTTTTAAATTGAACATTTCTCTAAAGATACAATTGTCAAATTCTGGGTTCTTTTCCGACACTACAGTTAAGTGACTCAAACGATCTGACTCTTGATAGAGCAACATATAATTACCTACCTAAGCCTATTTCAGTCCAGGGAAAATACATATTTTATCAAATGTTTGGCCTTGTGATTTATTGATAGTCTTTGAAAAAGCCAATCGTATGGGAAAGTGTTTACGTTTGAAACTGAATGGTAAATCACTGGCTGTCTCTGTGTGAGTGACAGGCTGTTCAGTCTATCTAGAGGGATCTGCAGACAGAGGGAGGTGAGGAGGGAGGGGGTTAGGGGGGGAGGGGGAGAGAGGGAGGTGGGGAGGGAGGGGGTTAGGGGGGGGGGGAGAGAGGGAGGTGGGGAGAGGGAGAGAGGGAGGTGGGGAGAGGGAGAGAGGGAGGCGGTTGGGGGGAGAAGGGGATAGAGGGAGGTGGGGAGGGATTGGGTTGGTGGGGAGGGATTGGGTTGGGGGGGAGAGGGAGAGAGGGAGAGTGAGAGGAGAGAGAGTGAGAAGAGGAGACATTGTGACCCTGCCCCCGGTTTTTGATTGCTTGATAACCATGTCATGCCATTCATTGAACAAGCTAAATCAAACAACGTCTGAATATTACATTGTAGTCCTCACTGTTAAAAGCAAAGAAACTAAATATTTCCACAGAACCTTAAAACCTGCTTCAACTCAAAGTCCCATCATACATTATAGTGATTCATCTGCAGATGAGGATTCTGGGTAATGGCTTGTTAATGAGTGTGGCAACTTTTAGCTTCCTACAGTACTTAATTTCAAACGTTTTCCTACATTTGCCAATTTTTAAAACAAAACCGTAATATGATCAGGTATTAACATTCTGAACAAAAACACCTTTCACAAATATATTAACACTTGTTTAGATTTTGAAACAACAACAACTGGGTTTTAAATTACAGTGCTCGGTATACATATATAGAATACCAGTTTTTCGCAAGGATACAGTATATACAGATGCTATACACTGTTGCCATCTGTTGGAACATTGTAAAACTTAAAGCGTCTACTACTCGAGTCAGAAATGCCAAAATAAAAGTAATCGCTTCCTAAGCTGCTGCCAGTTGGTGTTAGATTGGTGTTTACCTTAATATAGGACAGGTCATCAAACATTTCCTCAATCTGTTCCGGAGACTGCACATCTGTAGATATAGGATGAGACGTGTTCAAGGAATCCTTTTGCATGGCCTTAAAGCGCTGATTCAGGAAATCATCATCCTAGTCAAATAAAATGATAGATGAATGGGGAGGAGAAACCATCTTTTATTTAGATATTTATTTTCTATTAAAAACAGAGCTAACTATGCGTAGAAGAATTCACAGGGGAAAGGTGGGTGAGAATGCTCATTATTCTCACATTGCTGTGACACTTCTGTTAATGTAACAAGGTGCTGTGTGTCCGTGATTTGAGAAGTGGATTTGGGGCAGTTAGAAGAGCAGTTGCGTGCAATGATAGTTGAAAGAGTTATATAAAAGTCTGAGGCAATATAATGTATCTGTATTTTGGCAATTCAATTCCCCAGAATGCACACTGAAAGAACTGCAGAGCCTGCTCACTCACCATTGCTTTAACAAACAGCAGTTCTTCCCCTCAGGATCATTCTTTTTTATAAATAGGTGTTAAACAGGGGGTCCATGGAGCTGAACAGCATCATTTGAGATTTGGGAACCCCTAGTTCCCGAGATATCTATCTCTCTCTCTATCTATCGAGAGACCAAACTAATGATGTTGTGAAAAGTATGTGAGTTAAGCAGCACACCACAGTGGGTAATTAAAGTAAATACATTTCTGATCTGGTGCACGGAAACAGAGAGGGACCCTTGGCCCCCTCAAAACAATAACCAATAGATATAGTGGTTCCCAGCACTCAGTATGAAAAAAGCAGATAGAGGCATCAATGAGGAAATAACAATCATCTATTCAAGAAAATTGCTTTCCATAAGCCACCCCTATTCGGGGCTAGGAAAGAACTTTACATGGAAACAAGGGCTAAACAATAAGTTACAAGTCTGGAGAGGGAGAAAGACGGAGAAAATACAAAGGGAACAACAACAACCGTGGGGGAAAAAAGGAAGGATAAAAGGGAGGGGAAGAAAAAACAACGTATAACAAACGCTCAGGTCAAGATGATAAAATATAGGGGGGCAACAAACGTTTCGGCGACCAACATTCCCCTTCTTCAGGCCCGTTCCCACAGACTAAAATAGTCTGTGGCACTTCCCTTTATAATATACCTCCACCCAAACACACCTCACAGTCAACATTTAACTGAAAATCAAACAACACATTACAAATCCCTAAGTGCAACCAAAACTGACACTAGTCTGAAATCAGCTGACAGGACTATTCTCTCTTATTAGAGCACAAAACTGCACAGCAGGTTAACCATAAATCTCAGGAGAGTGTACCAATCAACAGGTAAAACCTCAAATACACTGACACTAATGTTCTATTAGCCGAGAGATTATTCTCTCTTATTAGAGCACAATTCTGCACAAATACTCCATACAGAAAAACCTGAACTGAAAGGAGTCTGGGAGGGAAGGAAAAGCAATACAAATCCTCCAGTTTGTGCTGCTCGTTAGTATAGATTGCTGTGCTCTCCTCAAGGGTTCTTGTCGACTTTGTAGTGTCAATTATCCTTCTTTCTCTCTCCTCCCCTCCCACCCCCCCCCCCTTTTGTTGTTCCCTTTGTATTTCCTCCATCTTTCCCCCTCTCCAGACTTGTAACTTATTGTTTAGCCCTTGTTTCCATGTAAAGTTCTTTCCTAGCCCCGAATAGGGTTGGCTTATGGAAAGCAATTTTCTAGAATACATCATTGTTATTTCCTCATTGATGCCTCTATCTAATTTTTTCATACTGAGTGGTGGGAACCACTATATCTATTAATGACGTTGCAGATAGATTGAAACCACCATTTTGTTTCCCCTGAAGGGGATGGTACCGGCGCTATGTTTACAGGTATGCAACTAAATAAACGCGTTTCAGCTCTGGAGACTGTTTCCCACCTATGTAAAAAATAAATAAGGAGAGTAAAAAAATTAGGAAGTAAGAATACGGCGAGAATATAGTAGCTGATAGCAGCCATTTTTACTCTTAAGCAAGTATGATGCATATAGACACATCGATTGGTTCCATTCTTAAAACAGGGGTCCTAAACATCTAACAGCAGTGTTCCTCAACCAGTGTGCCGGGGAACCCCTGGGGAAAAACTCGGCTGCACACCACGAGACAGAGGCTACTCCTCCTCTACTCTCAAATCTGCACAGAGGGGAGAGAGGAGCCACTTCATCTCCAGGCCGCGTGGGATGTGCAAGGTGATGGGAAAGAGGGATGGAGTGATGGGTTTGTGTGGGTATGGTGGGCCGAGTACATAAGCGTTTGGGAGGGGAGGAGGTCTGAAAAGCAGGGGTTCCCCCGAGATTTTAAAACTCCTTCAGGGGTACCCCTGTGCAAAAAAGGTTGAGATGCACTGTTTTACAATGTCCTTACTATGGACAGCTCTAAAATAACAGACAATGTCTCCAACAACATGTGAGAGAATGTTTCCATTGTGCCAGACGGTGGCGGTGACAATGAGTTTTACCAGATTTTCCCCACTGCGCCCCCCTACTTACCTTGTCTTTGGCGTCAAATTATGCCGCAGGGTCACGTGATGTCATGTTACCATGGCAATGTGATGTCACGTGACACCGCGTTGCCAAAGACAAGGTAAGGGATGTTGCAGAGGCCTCACGCGATCCCCTGGCATTAAATTAAACTCCTTGGGGGAAGAGCGCGGGGACTCTGCCCCCACTGCGCCCCCACCCCTGAAAAATCTGCACACCCTTGAGTTATACGACAACAGGGATGAGTGAAAAACAAACACCTCTGGCCCCTTCATTGTTTTTTGAGGATGGAGGGCAACTTATTGGACGCTGCATTGCCATGTCATGTGACGTCACATCACATGGTCCCGCAGCGTCATTTGATGCCGCGTTGCCATGGTGACGCGTCACACAGCCGACTGAAGCAAGGTAAGTGGAGTTCGCACATCGCTGACTTGGCAAACAGTGCTTTTGCTGCAGCCAGGGATTCTGGGTAATGACATGCAAATGAACAGTGTGTCACTCTTTACTTTTCACCCATTCTAACATAGATTCCTGTAGTCTTAAGCCTGCTGTATTACACAGCTTTTCAGCACAGCTTGGGTGAAATTAATAAGCAAGTATCATTACAAATGCAGCATGTTCATTTTCACTTGGGGGGGAAAAAGCTATTGAATTCAGAAACGGCAGCTTCCGTGTGTCCCGCACTGTGGTAACTCCGATGGCAAGGTTATCTGCAACACTGAAAAATGTTATTCATCCATGTTTGCCTATTACAGACAGTTTTGCCTCCTGGCTACTTAGAAGAGTAATCACTGAGACCTGAGAACTTTGTGGAGATTATGCTATAGCTGCAGGGAATGCATACGTGCACTACAATCATTATGGGTAGCTGTTATGTCCACTCTCACTGCTTTTCTCTGCCCAATGTAACTACAGTATTTTATACAAGATAATGGGTTTCAAGAAAAAAGTAACACTAACTTTCAAAATAATTTCTTGCATAGGATAGGAGGTACTGTATGCAAGGTATCAGGAAGTTTAAAAAATGGGAGAGAAAACTGGCAGATTAGGCATGCCAAATATCTCACAACAGCTATACATTTCTGTTACTATAGAAGACTAATTTATTGTAAACTGCAAATAGCACCATCTTGTGGCTACTGCTGTTTAATGCTGAAGTAATCAAGATCTGAGCATCACAGTTTATAATATCAATGTTTGCCCTCAGCTTATTTCTCCTTGTATAGTGTAATTATTGTGGTATTTGATATCAAAAGTAGTGTTCATATGTGTTGGGGTACTCGCTTGCTCTAAAAATCGATATGATTTAGATAACCCATTGTTCATCAACTCAAACGTCTCCATCTTTATACAGTAAAATGGCACTGGAAATGTATCAATGCTTATACGATTGCTAAATGTTTTGATATGGACAAGATCCAGGTCAGAATCAAATTGTACTTTTATTTGATTACGACAGGTCAGATCATGTTACACTATGGCCCAGAGCCAGTGGTGTTATTACAAGGGCAAAGTTGCTAGAACCCTTAGCAAATACACATTTATATCAAAGCTACATAAATAATTTCCGTTTAAAACATGGAAATGTGGTAGAAGTATTTATCCCCTCCTCGTCATTATTCCAGGCCCATTTCTTGTAATGTCAATCAGGATATGAGTTTCTTGTTGATGCCTAAAAAAGGTGCTCAAATCTCTCCCCACAAAAATAGCCCTGCCCATAGCCACTGTTAAATGAAATCAATACAGCATACCATATATAACCATGTCATTAAATAATCAACTGCTAAAGGGGGTGAATTGTAACCAGTGGATAAGAATTGAAATGTCAGCAGTGAACAGTCCATGTTGAGAAACCATATGAGACTTCATGCAACAAGCCAAGAAAGTCAGCCTGGATGGATGCAATATACTGTACAATGACTGGTCTGATAGGTAGACACGTCATTCATGATGACCACACTTACTCACGCCTCCACTTTTCATATCCTAAGAAGCCAATTCAACTGCCCTTACAGCAGGTCACCTTTTACTGTATGTTGGGCAATAAAACTGGTGGTTTAAATTAAGAACCGATTATATTAACTACTTACAATAAATAAACTAGTTTTGACTACAGGTTTAGTAGCCAAACTTTACATGGAAGAGAAGTTCTTAAAAGAATCTCAATGAATGTGCTGTGACATACAGTAGAATACGGTATGCGTTTTTATGATAGCTTTGTTGGTGCGGATTAATATGGGTGTTTCCATACGGACTACAATGAATCCAGGAGCATATAGTAATTAACATGACTGAAATGTGGATTACAATTTGGGAAACATGTATTTTGGTTAGCAGAAACACCTTTAACAATGTGGATCACAACAGTTTAAAAACAGATATACTGTAGATACTTCCTGCAATATATACGGACTACTACAAGGCTTTGAACTTGTGTGACAATTGTCAGGAGTCAGGTGCTGCGCGCCGCCACACGCAGGCGCACGGCTCTCCTACCTGCTCCGGCGCCCGCCGCCGAGTCCCCGCCCTCACGCGCGCTCCCGCTCCCTCCACTCTTGCGCACGGCTCACGCCGGACAGCGCCCTCACGCAGGCAAAGGCCACAGCGGGAGTCCCCGCCACCGGATCGCGGCGCGCATCTTCTGTGCGCGGCACGCGCAATGCACCTGAGCTCCGTGGCAACAGAGCCTGATTGCTCTATCACCCCCACCTGGCTTCCTTACCTTAGCCTATGGCAGGCTCCGCACTGGCACTCCCCGGTTCCGCCTCCTCCTTGGATTGGGCTGCGTCACCTATTTAGACTCAGCGGTGCCATTAGCACATCGGCTGAGCATAAGCTTCCTGTTCCTGTGCTTACCTCTCCTGTCTCCTAGTATCCTGCCTTGTCTTGTTTGATCTCCAGTTTACCGACCTTGGCTTACCTTTGGACCATCGCCTCACTGGAACTCTGACCGTGGCTATCCTCGACTCTCCGCAACTCTCCTACCCTGAACTCGGCTCTCGGACCTCGACCATTCTACCTTCTCCTGCACCGACCCCAGCGACTAGTACCTCCTACAGTCCGGACTTCTCCTACCCACACCTCTGGCAAGTATTACGACGACTCTACCCTCTCCACTCCTGACCCGGCGAGATCAACTATCCCCACTCCAGACCAGACCCCGTGCCTGTCGGTGGTGTTATCCCTACTCCCACCTCAGTACCGAGGGTCTCGTCTAGTTTGTGGTGGGCACAGTGTGACAGTAATTCTACTGGGAGCATTAGTGCCAATGCAAGCATGAGAATACAACAGATATTGTATTGTTCATGTTACCCACCATAAACAATGTATTTACAGGGCTGTCAAACAAGGAAAATACTACTGATCTGATTACATAATTTAAATACATTTATATGTCTGATATTTTCTTTTTAGCATTTGTTTCCATGATTGCCATTATTCCCTGTGAGAAGGTGGGAGCTCTCCTAAAGCATGCAAACAGTTAAGATATCAATATTACACGGATTTCTCTAATTGGTTTGAAAGCAAAACATCTGCCCCTTGGCAAACAAAAACCGAGGCATCTGGCTTACCAAGGACAACTTTAATTTCATGTCAAAACAAGCATAACACAATTACTAACAAGCAACCTATTTCCTTCCATAAAAAAGAACTGGAAGCAACCAACGAAAAAACGCTCTTGCACAACAAGAGCTTTAAGCTCGTCTCCGCAGCTAAACAATATGATCTAACATCCCATATGTGGCCACAGATACCGACCCCTTTACCCTTAATCATGCAAAAATAAACAGAAACTGTTAAGCGTGTAGGTATAATTTATGTCACAGCATTATTAAACCTTCCACATAAAACCCCACTCAAAACTGCCCTTATAAATGGCCAGTGGCACCATCACACTTTTACTGGCATGCACCAGGTGCACTGGCAGCTTTTCATGTGACTGCTCGGTCCATTTTACCACTACACAGGAACACTACAGGGAGCAAAATCCCCAAAAGTCACAGGTCCCCCTCTAATTCGCTGCCACCACGGCGGTTAACTGTTCAGGTATCTCTGAAGCAGCAACTCAACACAGGCCCTGTCTGCCGAATTGCTCTCCACTAGGAGTCCTTAATCCTCTGACACCCTGCGTGAAAGAGCTGGGATAGAAACATACTGCGCTCTGTGCCGACTCTCTGCACTGACTGAACACAATTTTTTTTATTATTTTGGCAAGTGTACCAAAAAGAAGCCGTTCCATCAGGAGTGAAAAGATTCCTTAACCGCCCTTATGACATACCAGGTACGTCATAGGCACTTGCTCGGTTTCCATGGTGTGATTAGGCCAACTGCGCCAAAGGATTGGCCAGCCCAATTGCAATGGATTCCAGCATCCGGAGCCTGATACTCCTGCAGAGATCACATGCCACGGCAGTCAGTGGCAGTATAGTTCATAAAAGCATACAACCACCAAAAGGAAAGCTCATCAAAATAAAAAGGATCAAAATAGAAAGGCCTATACGGACAATAAGATATCTGTAGTTGGAAAAGCAAAATTCAGATGACTGGTAGTAGAACCCAGTTGGCTTGGGAAGAGAGTAAGGGCACCATTCACACAGAATGAAGACCAATTCCTGAGAGCTGAGCTCAGACTTACACCGATTTCCCTATAATCTACTCAAGTGTGAACTGATAAATGTAAGGTCATTGTTACAGTAGGTTTCCTGGAAGGACACGGGGCTGATGTTATCCAACACAGCCCCAAGGCTAATTTACAGTAGGTCTCCTGACATTTTTACGGCATCTCATCTTTACCAAGAAGTACTCTCACTTAGAGAAAGTATAAAATATTTGTGCGTCTCGGACATTGGGGACCTATTTTACAAATTGCTTACACATATACATGTAATCATGCAATATCAACTTACAATAGGAGGTTAACACTGTTTTGTGTTTATGTTGTTTGTCAGAAAACCAATAGGATTCACCCCTAAAACACACTTAATGTTATCCCTGACCTGCCTCTGTGCATAGCTATACTCATTTAAAAGTCTCAAGTGTTATCTTCTATGCACTAGTCTAAAGCCCCCACCCGGACTTTCACTACAATTATCTATTTTTAAAGGCAGATGAGAAGTTGAACAGACTTTTATAAACACGAATGTGTTCCGAAAAACAAGCTGGAATTTTTTCCAATGATTAATAAGCTCTCCTTGGATTCTGTTAAATGTGATATAAAATTGGGTGTAAAAAACGCACAGTGTCCTACTTTTATCAACATACATTTAATGCAAAAGTTCCATGCAAGACTGACACAAAATAGATTAAGGAAGACGAATGATCATACTTACAGCATTTAGTTCCGGAAATGTTGATCGCAAGGCAAAGTATTCCATGTAAGTGGCAAAACCTTCATTAAGCCAGAGATCATTCCACCATTCCATGGTCACCAGGTTCCCAAACCACTACAAGACACCACAAAAAAAAATTACATACAATAATTAAGTCAGAGGAAGCACATGGGGTCAGAGGCAGAGAACTTTTATTGCCATCACGAAGTATGAAACATCAAATCTAAATATGAAATGCCTGGTACATTTTTTTTTTTTGCACTGGGAGCATAAAATCTTGGATCTGTGATATAAAAAAAGATTTCTATTTGGAGATGCTGAACTTGGTTGAGGACGTATTTAAACCATTGGCCAGTTCGCTCATTTATACATTAAATGTTGTATTATAGTCTGTCTCTCTGGTAATAACATGGTGGGCAACCATTTTTTTTACACATTGCCATAACAATGGACTTCTCTCATCAACCAAGATGTTTTTGCCTGTAATACATAAGCCCTTTATCCCCTGTACCCAATTTTCCAACTTTATCTGTCCATGAAATGTCTATGAATTACCTGTATAACCCTGTTCTTTTATCGTAACCATGTATTTTTTATAACTCTGTGCCCAGGACATACTTGAAAACGACAGGTATCTCTCAATGTATTACTTCCTGGTAAAACATTTTTATAAATAAATAAATAAAATAAATAAAATACCACGCATCCCTTGATTCAGACAAGAAATTGTTTTTCTAAGATTTCTCTTTAGTAATTCCATAAAACGTCAGAGCTTCAGGGCAAACAGAATGTAATACATTGCACTATTCATTTGTAAACCACCAATAAAAGTACTGTACCTGATGGGCCAACTCGTGAGCAATCACTGCAGTTATAATTTGGTTATCCAAGATTGAAGAGGTATCCTTATTATTGAGAAGAGCAGTCTCTCGAAAGGTGATTAGACCCCAATTTTCCATTGCTCCTGCTTGAAAATCAGGAATAGCTACCAAATCTAAAGATAAATATAGAGCACATTAATCCAATGCAAAACAATAACAGAATTATTATTTTTTTTAATCATTAGTTGTGCAGGAGATGTTTGAAATATGCTAGCGGGTAAATTATCACGTTTCCCCAGTGCAAAAAAAAAGAGCACCAGATACATCAAAAAAGGATATGTAATTGAAAGAAATGGGGAACGTTCCGTAGTTCTGGTTCTGCGGTTTTACTGAAGGGGACTTGCTTATTGATTGACCGGTTAGAATTTGGGCTATTGCTTAGACCGACTATAAAAGGGAAATTAGGAATTGTGTTGATTAACTAAAGTGATCCAGAGGGAGTCAACTGCAGATTTCAATCTACCAATTGAAAATAAGGATTGCAATGTTTTGTTCATGCATATAAATACATGCAAATTAAAAGTATAATATTGATTCAAATAATCTGTCACAGTAGCATGTGGGCTGTGTCATATTTGGGCACAATGTTGAAGAAACGAGACAGACATTAATGGGTCTTTGAAAAGAAAAAAAAAATGTAAGACAACCGTTGACCTCAGATGGTATGGAGGAGTAAAGAGCCCCAGCATACATAGAAATGTTAGAAAAATATCCAGTTCATAATGGGTAGCTATAATCTCATATGGAAGGGAAATGAATGATCTCTCTCAACAACAATGGGCTTCCATGGAAGGAATTTAATGTTTTGTTAGTCAAAAAAGTTTGCCGATTTGTACAGCTATGGTCTCTTGATTATCACTGCTGCTTGTCTCAAAGCCCCTATGTTATGTTGCAATGGGCAGACCTTGGAACTTTATATTCTGAAACCAGCAGTGGAGGCCCAGGTGCCGGAATGATCACTTGTGTAGCAGGGTCCCCCCTGGCCCTCCTCACCTGCGCGGAGTAGCGGGGACCCCCGCGGTATGTCACGCAGTTGCAGGGACGCTCGCGTCGCCGGGGGATCCCGGCAACCTTAGTGACGGGGCGCTGCCCTGTGTTTTTCTATGCCCTGTGTTTACTATGTTTTTCTAGTAATCAGTGTGCTGCACTATTTACAGAACAAGTCTATTTTTTATTAAAATTAAACCGACCTTTCAGGAAACCTAAAGATATGAAAATGGTCTTGTTACCCAAACTATCCCTACTGCTCAAAACTCAAAATGAGAATAATACAATATCCACTGAGCTTCAAAGTATACTGGGTGTTAAATTATAGAAGTAAGGCGTTGTAATGATGATAAAAATCAACTACACTAAAGTTGCCATACTCATTATAGCCTCTGCACCAGTTACAATGTGAGGAGCCAATGCGGGGAAAACCCGGCATAAGCAAAGATTGGTCATTTACACCAAATCAGGGCCGGTTAGCAAATGTAACCTTTACTGTACCAATTTGCATGTCTATCCTAGGAATCGTGATAAATACAGTACAGCCTAAAAACACAACAAAAAGCTTTTTTTTTTTTCAAATCCCTTTTTGAGGACCACCACATGACTTTCTTTTTCTCTCCTGCACTTTGTAGGGGTCCCCCTCCCCCACCCCCCTTTTAAATTACTGTAACTTTGTTTCTGCATGTTGCATTTTTTAATTAAACCGAGCAGCTTTCCAAACAGGTGCACTTGGCTGTTGAAAGAAGAAACCCAATTGCATTTTGTCCACAGCAAATCAGAGGTCCCACACGGACCCCGCATTTCTCTTTAATGTGTGTTGAAATAACGGAGTTGCAATTGTGTGATCAGTAATATCAAGTAGTACAAACCTAATTTGCTGAGTGCGTATTCAATATCAAAGTATTTTGAATAAAACCCAAGAAGCTTGACAGTAGCATCCAATGCATATTGGGTTTGATTTATCTTCTGTGGTAGGGCATAGACAGACACCTTTGGTAAAAACAAAAAAAAAAACAACACATAAAACAGAATTCAGAGTGTTTAAATCAGACACAATGAATTTCTGCAAATGCAGGCTGCAAGATATATTATATAACCCATTATATTGTGCCCATATACTGAAATTGAAGAATATCATGAAACTATTCTACCATTCTACATGCACCGACATATATTCTTTTATGAAGACGTAATAAGGAGTCACAATAATCATTTAATCTTTTCGGGAGCGCAGTTGACAGCATTTACCTGGAAATACGAAAACAAAATAAATGATACATTCTTTCATCCTTCACGCATACATTTAAAAAGATGTCCTCCGAATTCTCAAAACAAACTCAAATATATTCACCGCAATGCGAAGTCTCTTATGTTCCTACTCAAGACTTGCACTTTTGGCAAGGCTGTAAAGCTTTGTTAAAAACCATCCCCCGCATTAACAGGCTAGTTCAAATGAAATAAATAACTCAAGCGTTTAGGATTGCGGAATACAACCCTTTAAAAGAACATGCACAAGAAGGAACTACAAACGTCACGATTCATGCATACATCAACCTGTGGAAATGGTGTACAACAAGGCTCTTCACCTGGTGGCCCACGGGCATAATGCAGCCTGTGAAGAGCTTGGTGTGGCTCTGGAGTTCTCTGCGCCTGCTAATTTCAGATTAGTTGCTAAGGCCTCGGGCATGGTCCTGAGGCGCGCTTGTACTTACCTGTGAGCCCCTACAGCCGCAATGAGAGCGGTTTTAGTAGGGGCTCGCCTACGCTTCCGCAAGCGCGCAGAAGCATAAGTCTTAGGTAAATTTTAAAATCAAGCGCTTGCCAGAGCGCAGGGCCGGTCACGTGAGCGGTTCGCCGAATGAGGGCGAACCAGCTCCGTGACGTCACTGGCCCGTCCGCCGACACGCCCCCGGACAGTGCGCTGTCTAAGGCCAGGGAAAGCACCCGCTTTCCCTGAGCCTCAGCGCGCCTCCGCACGCCAGAAGGAACCCTGACCGAGGCCTTAGGCAGCGAAGTGTAACTTTTTAACACTGAAACTCCGTTGTAAGTTATGGAAATGTATGTATATATAGCACAGGTGGTAGAAATGCTTTCAATATATTGAAATGTAGTCATTTTTAAGTCCTTGTAAAAATTACAATACGCTTGTGGTCATTCTACTCCTAAATATTTTCTGATCTGATCTGGCCCCATTGGATAAATAGTTGAGGAGCCCCGATATATACAATATTGAAGGTAACCCATACTCCCTGTACAATGTACCCATTTGTGCTGCCATAAGGGTCTGTAACGAAAGGGTTAAAAAGCAGACTCAGGCTTTGGATCGTGTGTCTGAACTTTATATGCCACATCGTTTTTTCCCATGTTCTAACCGCACTATATCTGAATGTCTGAATCCGTGTGAAATTTCCCCTACTTACCTGGGTGTTATTTGCTTTTGTAGAAACACTCTTCATATCGGCTACAACAAAAGCAACTAGGTAGGTGCTCATTTTCTTACTAACAGCAAATTCATCTTGCAGGAGGCCATCCGAGGTCGGGGTGGTTTTCGTCTAAAATATAATGATTTACGTTATTACAAACAGTTTGTTAGATATGCAGAATATGCATGTGCAATTCCATTAAGAAACCAAGTTTCATTTTCATTCCATTAAAATGAAATATTATTTGGCGAGAGATAAACATATGCATACATTATTAAATTGAAGAATAACGTTTAGATGGTGCAGAGTGCATCGGGGGCTGGTCTGAGGTTTTTTTATAACCATGCGACAGGCGCACAATTGCATAAAATCGAAGGTGAAATAAATGAGTGATGCAGCTATACAATTGTAATAGACAATGACTATGCAAATCACTGCAATGGCATGTAACCTCAAAAGGAACAAAGCGACGTATTAAACTGTCACGGAGAGCATGGCAGGTACTTAATTTACAGTCTAGGATGTTTCGGTGTCGCCATTTAGCCGTCGCCGATAACCCGCAGGGTACAACTAGCAGCCGACTGATCCGCGGTGGCTAAGAGCTTGTGATTGATTGGCTACGGCGAGTTAGCCGCGTCTAAACGTCTCACTGTGCTTCATTTACCCCAAGAGTCTACATGGTAATGTGTGTAGTGTGGTCTGTTTCCCAGCTACTACTGTACATGTTCTGTATCTGATTGGGACCCTCAATAGACCGGTAAATAAAATTGTGAAGAGAAAAATGTGCAAAATGCCAATAGTGAGGTGCAGCCACCTGAAACTTGGCAAGTAATACACTCATAGATTTTAGATGGTAAGGAGGGTCATCAGATCCCAATGGCTAGGGTTTCCCTTAATAGCTCCCACTCGGCTTCCTCGGCTTAGATGCTTTGTAGGAGAGCACGTATAAAAGGACTCCTCTTAAAGTCAAACGCTTTTAAGAATAGACTCCGAGTGAGGGAGACCCTAGTCATTGGCATCTGATGAGCCTACCCATCTACAATCAAATTTGAGGTGGTTGTACATCACTATTGGTGTTTTGTGCTTTTTTTCTCTTCACAATTTGTATTAGCTGGAGGTTTGAAGTCCATCCTGAAACGAGCAGAATATGCAGAGAAGAGAGAGCTAAAGATAAAAGGAGAAGAAGGTGAGCAGAGCACATCTTTGGAAAATCACTGCTGAACATATATATTTATTTTTTGTGTGTGTATGTGGGGGGGGGGGGGAAGAGAAACTTTCCTTGTAACACCGATTATGTAGATCGTGATGGCAGTTTAATTTTAATGAATTTAAAGGAACACACATAATATCTTAAGTATCATTATATGAAAATAATTTGATTATTTTTTCACAAAATTACTTTTTCCCCCAAAGAAGAGTTTTAGGTTTTTTTTTTAGATAAAAATATTTCTAAATTGGTCGCGGCTTGTGTCACATTATCCATTTTTACATCTCATCCCTGTTTTTTGGGAGCACGCACACACGGATGCAGCCTTCCTGCCACGACCAACTCCCCGCCAGCACTTACTGTAAGCCCCAGGGAAACCCTTTGCGGCCGAGAATGTACGTTTTAGGGTAGGGGGGGTTAGTTTTAGTGTAGATTTTAGTGGTTAGGGCTTAAGGTTTTTAGGGTAAGGTAAGTCACCTTACTGGTGACATGTCCCGGTGGAAGGGTGAGTCACGGCCAAGCGCCGGCAGTCATTTACTCGCTGCAAAATGGTCATGAGCAAATGTCCTAGACCATATTCCAATGCCTGTATTCTCACTAGACCGGTGTTTTTTACCCAGGGTTCCTAGGAAGCCTTGGGTTCCCTGGGCACCCCTAAAGGGTTCCCTGCCATTTTCTGGTGATCTGTATTTGATACAATTTTCCTAAGAATTTACAATGCATCTGATCTCAGACGCGCTATTAGGGTTCCTTAACCAAAAAAAGGTTGGAAACCACAGCTCTGGTTGGTTGTTCTAGTCATGAAGTGCACGGTAAGTACTGAAGCACTCATTTATGCTGCACATTCGCAACTGAACAGCTATTTCTATTTAATTCATAAAGAAGGAATGCAACTGAGCAGAACATTGTGGCCAGGACACTGAGGTCATCAATGACATCAGAATAGGAGTATGTGGCCAAGTTGCATCTGCTGCCATTTGCCTGGTGTAGTCATCACTCAATCAAAATGCTGTCTGACTTAAGACAGTATTGTGAGGTCATGTGAGCTCATCGAGACATCATAATACACGGAATATTGGGGAGCTATAAATGCTGAAGCCAGTAGGAGTTATCATACATTCATCAGCCTGGAGCAAAAGAGGAGGAGTGCTTCCCTGTAACAGCATCAATAACATCCTGATGACCAATGAGGCACATACAGATGTGAGTGCAGTTTATTCTAACAAGGGCCAATTGGGACAAGTGATGGAACACCTGTCCACATGTTGCATTTGAGAGTTATTGAATTGGGTGAATTATCTCCTTAACAGCAGCATTTTCCCTGTTGAGTCAAGAGTTAACTCTCTCTGTTCAGGCACAGGAGACAACACCCTAGTGTCAGGTCTTCTAAGCAATTTCAAGTAATCTCCTGATTGCAAGGGGTTTAAAATGCAGTTAGCAGCCTGCCAGAACTGAGTCTTTCCCCAACTTACAAGAATGCGGGTTGGTATGGTTCCCCTGGCCTGACCGGAACGTCCACATCCAGCAACGGAAGTTGAACAAGACTGCAAGGACACAGGATTTGTCTGCTAAGGAAGCAGGGCTGACCTATCTGCAATGTGTAACAGTTCCCAGAGGGATTACTTGGAAACTCCTGGGACGGATTCCGAGCACCTCCAATAAGAACTTATGTTGCTTACAGATGTACTGTATTATGCTGTGACTTGTTTGAACTGGTAATTGGCTTAGCTAACCAGTCGGTTAGTCAGGGCCTGTTCTGTTTAGTCAGTCTCCCTAACGTGGAGTAGGCTTTTCTGTTTATGGTTTTGTTTTGCCTTAAAGGGACAGTGTACCTAACTGTCTACTTTTGTGGAAAATAAACCACCAAAATGATTGTTTCAGCACAAGTGCAGTTGTGTGGACTCTTTACTGACCTCGCCCACAATCTGCTCTGTCACATTCCCCGCAAACAAATGGGTTTGTTTATGGAGTCCAGCCATCTTCCTCCACACACATTTCAAAGTTTAAGTGGGAGAGGGAGTGTGTGTGTAAGTGGGAGAGTGTGAGTGTGTGCGTGCAAGTGGGAGAGTGGGAGAGAGTGTGTGTAAGTGGGAGAGAGTGTGTGTAAGTGGGAGAGAGTGTGTGTAAGTGGGAGAGAGTGTGTGTAAGTGGGAGAGAGTGTGTGTAAGTGGGAGAGAGTGTGTGTAAGTGGGAGAGTGTGTGAAAGTGGGAGAGTGTGTGAAAGTGGGAGAGTGTGTAAGTGGGAGAGACTGTGTGTATGTATGTTGGAAAGTTGTGTGCATGCGTGCAAGGGGGGAGTGTGAGGTGGGAGTGAGGGGGAGAGAGACAGGGCGATGGGGAGGGAGGGGGAAGACAGGGGGCGAGGGTACATACAGTATTCCAACGCCTGCATTCTCACTAGAGGGATACATACAGTACATACAGTTTTCTAAACCCTATATTCTAACAGCCACGAAACGGGGAAAACTACCTGCGGCATATTTGAAAGAGAAATATGTTTGTCATCTCTTTTGATCTTGATTTGGAATGTGGCTTTAAATGCTGGTTCATCAAAGCATGGAAATGCCTTTCTTGCTGCGAGGGGCTCGAACTGAGTAGCCGAGAGCCACCTAAAGAGACATAAAAGTACAATTTAGCAAAATGACAATCTTGCTTAGGGAACTAATTGGGAACCAAATTGTTATTAAAAAGTTAACACAAAGTAGCATTACACTCATAGACTAAATTATATTAGGGTGTCAAAACCATAATAGAAGAAGTGAAAAACATACAACATTTCAACTTCACGTCTAAGAAATAGCAGAGCGCATTAGTATGATCATCATTAGTAATGGCCAACATATTCTGCAGCACAATACATTCAGGGACATTATCCTTCCCCTCCCATCCACAAAGCAGTGTAATATGCTCATTGAATTCCCCATGACGTAATGTCTATGTCATAGGATTTCTATTTGTTTTTTTACAACTGTTGTGCAATCTAGCCAAAAGAGACCATCCTTTCCGCCCCAGCCATCAGTGAGGTCTTAACCACTCAAAGTTTAACTCTGAGTGCTGAAGGGGTTTGCAACACCAGAGGGGAGAGACAAACAAAAGAAATCCAAACGGATACAAAGAATGCAACACTAGGAATTATCAGCTGAACAGGTGACCTTCTACAAGCTTCTAGTACTTAACCTCTGCTCAATAGACGTGATTTGTGTACATTTTTATTTCCAAGGATTATCCTTTTGCCCTACAAAACAACGGGCCACATTTTAAATTATTATAGACATATCATTATTTGCTTAGAAGTAATCTATTAAAGAAACCTTTTAGAACTTTAAAAAAAAAAAAAAAAATCAATACTGTATGAAGAAACTTGGCGAAGCTGCACTAAAGACTATCAAGCCCTTAAAGATCTGGAAGCTCTATATAGAGAAGAGGCCATAGGAGAAGCAAAAGATTGCAAAAAGTTTCTGTACACTGTACTTTCTAAGAAGTCCACTTTTTTCCTTCAACTGGCATTAGTTCAGCAGTAACTAAAAGATAGATAATTTGAGACATGATAACCTCACAATAAAAGGAAGAATAGTTATTAAAATTACAGTAGTTTAATAATATAGTGATAAAACCTTCCGATAAAGGGAGCAATATTGTGATACTGCCACAAAGAAAATCTAAGATCACTTAACAACAAAAGTGGCTAGTTGAACTGGTTTCATTGATAGAACAAAAAAACAAAAACTCATTCAGAGGAGATTGACAAAATATTTAGAGACTACCTGATAGTAACACATCCAGTGGTACCAACACTTTATAGTGTGCCCAAAATTAATAAAATCACAACGACTACCCCTATAGTTACCAGCATAGGACCCTTTTTGGAACTAGCATTCAACTATATAGACATTTTTTATAACCGTTTGTAGTGAGTCTAACATCTTATGTGCAGGATATCACAGACGGTTACATATTATAAATGTAAGGTTAAATTCAGACTATTATTTGGTATCGCTAGATGTACAGTGTTTATACACCAGTATCCCTCATGTTATAGGAGCAATGGCAACGAGGAACTTAAAGGGTTATGGAAGAGATCATAGCTACTTTAAATAAAATGTGCACTCGACAGAGCAACTGAACGGAATATAAAATTATAACTTTAATGATGGGTCATTAAACAGCAATACAACTTAACCACTTTTTTTTCTTTTTATATGTGAAGCATGTTAAAGTATAATTCTACATTCTTACCTAAAATGGCAATCATTTAGTGCTCCTGATATAAATCTGTAATATCCTGATTGTGTGCCTAACAAAATGGCTGCCTTCTAACTTTGTGCTGTAGTCTGTCAAATGCTGCATCTGATATGTAATATTACCAAGTTTAAGTTATTGGCACAGCTTTCAGAGTAATAGACAGTCTGCTGTTTGGAACACAGCAACAGATCTGTTTGTGATCATTTCCAACCAAAGTGCAGAGCTGAGAAAGGTGTGCGTCAGAGCCGTTTCAAAAGAGGAAGTGGATGTGACTTTCTAAATGGTTGCTTTAACGACCAAAATGGTTCATTTATTCATTTAATTTTTTTTTAATTAAAAATGGCATTAGGAGTTTAAAAAAAAAATGCAAACAATATTATTGAATACTACAGAACGGAATTTAAAACAAACATAGGATTTTTCACATTTTGTGGCATTAAAATCACAACACAAACAGAAGAAAAACATACGGTATATACAACACCACTGTCAATATATTCTTAAAAATTCCAAAGAAGATGTGTACATGTATATATGGCAACACCCAAGTAATTAAGACAAAGAGTAAATAGAGCTATAACTCTCCAGTTTTATGTTACCAAGTCCTTGCACCATTTTAGTTTAATAAGACTGATTAGTTGCACATTTGTTCAAAGTGAAGATAGGAGAATTTGAAGCCTGAATAATAATTACACTATATTGTCTATATACATATATATTCAGCATGTAGCAAGTTAAAATAAGGAACATAGTATTATGTTAGAAATTATATTGGAGTACTTCGAAATAGTTACTTAGTAAAACAATACAATAGAGATCAGTCTTAAAGATTAGGAACAGTTAATCCTATAGTTACTTAGTGACAGAACAAGAGAGTTATGTAAATCAAAGTAAATATTGCTAAATGAAGACACATTGTTCTAAAGTTGATGACTAAGGACATTTGCCTGACAGTGAGAAAAACAGGTGATTGCTAGGTTAATGTATGTTTTGTAGTTGGATGTATGGAATTCAGAATCATTTATCAACCCACCTGAGGATTCTCCACTCTATAACCAAATTCTATATGTATGCCTGAAAATCTGATGTAACAGACTGAAACGATGCTGTAAAAGACGTGTTCTATTTGTCTCTGAATTGAGAAAAGAACCGGACCGCGGACTATTTGATAGATCACTGAAAGGTGAGACATTTGTTTGAACCCATCTAATGAACCAAATCTTCACAAAAGGAGCTATTCCCATTTTGGAGATCTGAAACAAGCATCCATATAGTAGCTGTTTTATAAACGTTATAATGAGTCCAATTGACCTCTCACTTGAGTGCATGTTTTATTAAAGTAGGTATTAAAGAGATCGGACCTACTTTAAAAAAAAACATGCACTCAAGTAAGAGAAATACAAAAAACAGCAATCAAAGAGAGCAGTGATATAAGCAAATCAAAAAGAGTTATATATACTCGAGTAAGAGGTCAATTGAACCAAGTAGACCGTTTATAAAAGAGCTACTGTGTGGGTACTTGTTTCAGCTCACCCAAGCATTTCTCAAGAGCACTGGAGACACTGAGAAATGGTGAGACATTAAAAATAACTTTTTTGCTATTGGAGTGCCTGTCCTATTTTTGCCTATATCGTGTATTCTACTACACTTGGAAGGGATGCACCCAACATGGATCTAGCAATGTCTGTAGTGAGAGAGGGGAAGAGAGAGAGAGAGAGGATGAGAGAAGAGAGAAGATTGAAGAGAGAGGGAGATTGTGTGTGTACATAATACATTTCCCATTACCAATAAATGAGGCTAGTGAGGATAGGACCTCCAAAGATCCTGCCAGTGGATGTGTGTACACACACAAGAAGGAAAGACGTCTGAAAGCAAGGATGAACGAATTGAGTGCACGTGATCAAGGAAAGAGAATACTGGTACATGCGAGTATTCTAGGCAGAGAACAAGCCAAACCTAAAATACAAAAATAAAAACAGCAAATACCTACAGTGCATCAGAGCAATGGAGGAGATTTCGAAGTGGATACATTGAAGGTGTGTGATAAAGTAAACTTGCCAGCTGCTTTGGTACAAAATACTGGATAAAGCCCCTGAAAAGAACTTATGCGAGTATGCAAATACACTATAAAGCATTGCGTGAGCCTCTTACCAGGACCTCCACGAGTATGTGACATTTCAGAACAGCTACAACTTTTCTAATGATGAACTTAATTACACATGCATGCTGGGTTCATATCACTTAATCTACAAACCAGGAAATCATATCTTTGGGACAATTTTTCTTCGCCACATCAGGAACAGATTCCACAGGGTTTATAGACTATGCATTTTATACCTGTGAGGGTTTGACGGCTATGACATTATTATTAATCATTGTTTTACTTTGACATCTGTCTGTATGTTGAGTATACATGTGCATATTTGCATTTTTGTTAGATTTACTTAAGATATTTTAATATACTGTAATAAATGTATATATTTTAGTAGAACTTCCTCGGCGCCTGTTTATACACATTTCCTATATTTATGGGAATTTCATCCATAGCCTTATTTTGAGTGTATACACTGCTAACTGTGTAATTTCTGGAGTGGAAACATTTTCCCTGGCTCAATAAATGATTATGACCCTTTCCAAGTAACATCGGGTTGATGCAGTGAGAGATTTACTTCTGGGTCGTACTTGCCGTTTGCAGGAGCAGTTAGTTATTGTTCAGTGACTGCCAATTATTGCCAATATCATAAACATCTAAAATATATGGGGAAAAAGGGAAAAACTCCCATGTTTCATTTGGTGATAAATCTATTTTCTTCTGAAACAGTCTTGTCTGTATAACTCATCTCTGATGATACAGTAATTTATTGAACTTATTTTGGCGTGTGCAGTCTGCTTTTTTTATGGATTTGGTGAATACTGCTACAGAGCTTAAATGTTTTTCTCCCCGCGCCTGGTAACACTTCTAATCTTCGTATTTCTTCAATTGGTTTGCAAGCATTCACTCCTGTAGCTGGACTGTATTCAAAAGATGGCTGTCCCTAATCTGATCGGAGGGGTGCCCTGAAAAAGCATAAACTCTTTTTCCCCCAGATGATCATTTGATCATCCATTAAAAAAGCCTAATCCAATGGCCCATGGGAGAGCGTTTTCATTTCCCAAATCCAGAAAAAGTTAATTTCTCTAGAAAATAAAGTGTGCCTTAAGCTAAAAAGAAAACATTTCTACATCCTACTCAACCCAGATTATAAAAGAAAATGTAAATATATATTAAAACGTTATTTTAAACAGTTACATAGTAGATGAGGTGGGGGGAAAAAAATACATGTCCATAGAGTTCAACCTAAATTACATTTAGACGACCGATCTTGATCCTATTTACAGTATTTTTTATCCCGAAGACGGCAAACAAAAAACCCCAGTAAAACATTATCCAATGTCATCTCATAAGGGGAACAAATCCTTTCCTGTCTAAATAATAGCAATCAGATTTCTCTGTGGATCAACATCCTTCCCATATTGACTTATTTGGTATATCCAGGTATACCTATCCTTTCTTATAAAAAATAAAATAAAAAAAGTTGTCCAACATTTCAAATATCTATTGTATCTGCCATCACATTATTCATGGGTAATGAATTCCACATGTGAACTGCCTTTCCTGTAAAGAACCCTTTCCATTGTTGCTGGTGAAAATCTCCTTTCCTTCAACCTTAAAGGATGACCTGCTGTTTGTACTGCCCATGAGATGAATAGTTCTTCTAAAAGCTCCTTGTAATGAACCCAAATATATTTGTATAAAGTCATCATATCCCCTCTTAGATGCCACTTTTCTAATGTAAACAAACCTAATTTAAATAGACGCTCCTCATAAACCAGATTCTCCATCCCCTTTATTAATTTGGTGGCTCTTCCCTGACCCTTTTCTAGTTCCATAATGTCTTTTTAATGGAGTGGTGTCCAAAACTGTACCCCATATTCAAGGTGTGGTCTTTCTAATGCTTTATACAGTGGCATAATTATGTTTACTTCCCTTCCATCCATACCCTGTTTAATGCAAGATCAGCTCGTATTTGCCTTTGCAGCAACTGCCTGACATTGAGCACTATTGCCAAGCCTGGAGTCTATGGTACAAGCATTCCTAAATCCTTCTCTGTCGAAGATTGTTCTCATTTATAAAATAGCATTTTTATTCTGGTTTCCCAAATGCATAACCTTACCTTACATTTATCTGTATTAAACCTCATCTGCCATTTACCTGCCCAAGTTTCCAGTCCATCCAAGTCCTTCTGAGGATAAATTACATTCTGCTCTGATTCTACCACCTTACAAAATTTAGTGTCATCCGCAAAGATGGAGACTTTGCACTCTATGCCAATCTCAAGGTCATTAATAAACAAGTTAATAAGCAGGGGTCCCACACTCACAACATTAGCCCAACCTGAGAATGTTCCATTTATGACAACTCTATTGTCAATCCTTCCACCAGTTTTCAACCCAGGTGCAAATATTTTACGGAGACCAATTTCCTTTGTTTTGTACACTAATCTCATGTGACACTGTAACAGGGACTTATCCCTGTTTAAGAAAAACTACCCCTACATCCAGCAGGGAGCTGGTTAATTGCAGCTAGGCAATTAACCAGACTCCACCTGGCTAATTAGAACTCTAAAAAAGCCTCCTGGGGGGAAATGCCAAGACACCTTAGCACACACGGGTGCTGACAGAGGAAAAAGGGACTGAGCAGAGACACTCCATAGCCCATGGGTGCTGACTTAGGGGAGCAGAGAGTCCTTCCCCTACAGCACAGAAACAGATAAGAGACTTTCTTGTTGGTAACCAGCTTAGCTAGCTATCCAGTTAAAAAGGACTGGAGTAATGTTTAGACAGACGCCTGAAAAGGAGTAGGTGTTTGTTTTTGTTTTGTATGCTATACACTACAGAGTGGAAAGGAACAGGCTCAATAAAGCAAGGTTTTAATTTCGCTCAAATCGGTCTCCAGTAGAATACCTCTGCACATATCCCTTACAGGAACCATATCAAAAGCCTTTGCAAAATCCAAGTAGACCACATCAACTGCATTACCCTGGTCTAAATTCCTACTTACCTCCTCAAATAAACCAATAAAGGTTAGTTTGGCACAACCTATCCTTCATAAATCCTTGCTGACTATTACTAATAATTTTGTTATCCATTAACCATTCCTAAATATTATCCCATACCAACCCTCCGAGTAGCTTTCCCACTACTGATGTCTGGCTTACAGGTCTGCAATACCCCAGTTGTGATCTAGCCCTCTTTTTAAATATAGGCACCACGTTTGCTTTCCGCGAATCTTATTGTACTGTGCCTGTGGAAATGAAATCCTTGAATATTAAATATAACGGTTTGGCTATTACTGAACTTGGATCCTTAAGCACTCTTGGGTGCATGCCAATGGCATAATCTTTCAAACCTACATTAACTGTTCTCAACTGGTATGTAACCTTTTGTACCTTTTCTGCACTACAGTATAATGGACAAACTAACCAATGGAACTTCATGTATATTCAACTTCAATCTATTTCTGCTCCTTCTCTTCAGCTGGAAAGTGGCATCACGTAGGAAATATTGTAGTGCCAATTAGCTTTCATCTGAAAAAAGTGGGATGAAAACGTAGTATGGAATATAACTGCTTAGCAACTTTTAAAGATGCAGTTCAAGCCATATCCTACATGTGTGTTTTTTTAATAAATTAATTCTGTACTATGAGAAAATACTTGCATTTAAAAAAAAAAAAAAAAAAAAATTGAGACTTTTTTTAAAAGTATTCTAATGTAAAAAGCATTTTTGTTCTTATAGCAACCACTGCTGGCACATCCCCTTCTGAAACAGCATCACCTTTGTGAGCCCTACCCTCTCTCTAGCAGTGAAGCAATTGAATCTAGTGCCTGCCTGATCACATGATCTTCCTCACAGAACTTTGTCCATCAATGCAGCAGAAAAGGACACGATGCATTTACTGAATCCAGAGTCGAATCTTCACAGGAGAACGAATCGACCAGCAACTTAGCAAATCACTTGTCAATGTGTAGATTGTATTGATGCACGTATTGAATTATTATTTTTTTAATGCACGTATTGAATTTTTTTTTTTTAAATGACAGCTTGAACTGCTGCTTTAGATGATTGGCAAAAGGTTACAGAAAAGTTCACCAGATGTTGCACCATTCTTATTGTTGAGTTAAATAAACATCTATTGGCTTATGATCAGTTACACAACTTCACTAAATATCCCTACAGAAATATATCATATATGTGGTTTTATATGTTACAACAACTCCATTCAAACTCATGTGGACAGACATTTACTAGAATGCATACAAGTCAACTGGATTGACCTAAACTGTCTAAACAGCCTAAAAACTATATTCAGTGTTAAATTATGAAACTTTCATTAATTACCTTGCAGTGCCTTCATCCTTGTAAGAGATTTTGTAAAACCCATAATAGCTGTCTGAGAAATTAGAAGAATATTCAATATTGAGAACACACTGTTGTCCTTTCATCAACATTTCAGGTAAAACAACAGCAATCTCTTCAAAAGTTGGATATTCCAGAACTTCTACTTTCTTGGGTGACCCCCCAGCTACGGTGACACTTGCCTTCATGATTTGAAGACCTGAGCTGTGGAGTATAATATTCTTGGAATCCTGGGTGATATTGAGCGTTATCTGCACAACACCAGTAAATGCCAAGGTGGACAGATTGGGGTGCAAAACAATATCATATTGTACAGGTATGATGGTATCAGGAAGTCTACTTTTTGCCCATGGAAAAACTTTTTTGTTAGTAGCTATGGGATAAATGAGTTCCATTGTATTGTTTTTTTTATGGCAGCCTTCTTTGGTAAAGGTACACTTTGGAAGTAAGTACACCACCATGACTACAGAAACCGCAATGACAACGACAACAGCACAGACAATGACTGTCCTTGCAGAAGGCACTGGGCAGAAGCCCTCTGGAACTTGTCTGTAGTTGGCTCCACCGCTGCGGAGCCCTGAGCTCCTGTTCATAAATGACATGCCCAGCAATTTTGCAGAGGATTCATAATCCTCTTCGTCTTCATCCATCTCGTGTTCTCCCAATCCACGCACCAGTAATCGCGAGCTTCTTGGTTCATACTCTATTTCCTCCGATTCTAAAGGATTCGAGCAGGGCTCTTTGGCCAAATCCACTACATCAGGTTCTTCTTCGAACATACTGTTTTCAATCATATTTCTGGGCAATTGAGCCCGATCTGCAAAAAAAGAAGAAAAAAAAACAAACATTTTTTTTACAGAAGTATATAAAATCCCAGTTTTATTTTTTTACTTAAATCTGCCAAACTATCTGTACTTACAGTGGTCATGGCCAATTCAAAGTACCTTACTGAACTGCTGTATTCCAGATCACAAGATATTTTTTTTCCTTATGTGCATTCCCCATTTTAAAATCCCAGATCCAGCAAATCCCAGATCCAGTCTTTCTAATGCCTCCAATTGGTAGTTGGGCTGGTGAGCCAGCTAATGTAAAACCAGCTAATTGATGCTAGCTCCAGAAGAACAAAAAGTCAGAGCTACAGTGTTTTTCAATAAAGATATACAGTTTTATTTACTCTGCAACATAAGTCAACAGTGCAGAGCAGCACTACTGCTTAATAACCACAGCCATATACATACTGTATGAACGGCTGGTATTCATTCCAAACAATGTAACCAGTGCAATAAACATTAGAATTGTTTCACCTAAATACAGTATGCAACCAAACCTTTTCTCTTGTAGAATAAGCAAGAGGACAAGAAATGGTTTATCTCTGCTTGAAAAGGAAGGATTTGATGTGGTTTTACATTAACATTCTGTTCTTTGTTCATGCGTTATTACACAGGAAGGAGAAAAAAAGGCTGTGAGCTCAACGCTATTATCACAAAAAAAGGGTGGGGTTTCAGCAAGTGAAAACGCTGCAAGATTCAGTAACCGTTATTTTATATTGATTTACTGGCGTGTCAGTCATCAAGATTTAACCCCACTATTAAACACTTTGTTGTGGCGGGCTCAGTTTGGTGCTAAAAAGAATGAGATGAGAGAAATCCGGTGCTACAAACAAACGATTGTCCCATATGTAAATACAATCCTATTCTTCTGTAAGAACCTCCTTTCATATATACAGGCATACCCCGCTTTAAGTACACTCACTTTAAGTACACTCGCGAGTAAGTACATCTCGCTCAATAGGCAAACGGCAGCTCACGCATGCGCCTGTCAGCACGTCCTGAACAGCAATACCGGCTCCCTACCTGTACCGAAGCAGTGCGCAAGCAGAGAGACTATAGAGCCTGTTACAAATGCGTTATTTACATCAGTTATGCACGTATATAACGATTGCAGTACAGTACATGCATCGATAAGTGGGAAAAGGTAGTGCTTCACTTTAAGTAAATTTTCGCTTTACATACATGCTCCGGTCCCATTGCGTACGTTAATGCGGGGTATGACTGTATGTATAAATCCAATATGCCAAATAGCCTGGAGAATGGTGCCTAGTGTCTCCCGTAGGTAGAACACATACAGCCTTGCTGACATTTTGAATATATCTCCTATTAAACGGACAGACAGTATGCAAAGTTGCTGGATAATAATATAAACATAAAAACTCACTGCAGAGTCCTGGAGGAGGTCCTGGGACGTGATTATCCGTTGGTTGAAGATAACAGGAACAGCAAAAATGGAGCACCATCCAATGTATTGAAAATAAGGATCCAGAGGGGCTACCTCATAATAAAGACTTTATTGGACATACAATAAAATAATGAACCCCTAGTGAGATGGAGGAAACACACAACGCGTTTCATACCTATAGCGCTTCATCATGGTGACACCATGAAGTGAAGATGAGGCGCTATAGGCATGAAACGCGTTGTGTGTTTCCCCCATCTCACTAGGGGTTCATTATTTTGTTGTATGTCCAATAAAGTCTTTATTATGAGGTAGCCCCCCTGGATCCTTATTTTCAATACATTGGATGGTGCCTATTTTCTTTAGGCAACATTATTGTTTTTATGTGCAATTCTAGGTGTTTTGATAAGCCAGGTGGAGTCAACTAGTTTTTTTTTTAAATTTTTATATAAATTAATAAAGAAGGTCCCTTGTCCTTGCATTCAGTACTAGTATGGGTAGGATAATAGATCACAATAAAACTTAAACCTTTACTGGTACAGTATATACAAAGGTAAAATAAAGTCCAGAGACGGATAGGTGAAGTAAAAAAAAACGACAAAACCATGAACAGACACAAAAACAAACACAGTCAAGATTAAAAGTAAACAGCTACTGTATGTCAAAAGGGGGTAGCAGTCATAGTAGACACATGCTTAGGGATATCTGTGGCAGAAAAATGTGACAGCCACAGATATCCCCAAGCATGTGTCTACTATGGCTGCTACCCCCTTTTGACATTACTCAGCTCCTTGGATACAGCCCAGAATAATGCCAACTGCAACAGTATCCATTATGGTCTAAAATATATACATTACAGGTATATAATCATTTGAGATATTCAGCTGCAAATAGCTAGATAGAAACAAGGGATAGTACCGTGGCGTTCACCCCTAAACCTTAACCCTATCTCAGATAACATGCAGAACATACTAACCTGTCTAATAAACACAGCTCTGCTTGCAAGGAGAGAACTACCCCCGCTTTAAACCTCACCACACCAAAGAGCACCAGCTATTCCTTTGCTCCATTTTGTGTTTTATTTTAACTATACCCAATAAATTGATTTTACTCTCTACATCTATCCAAACAAGTTGGTGTGCACCAATTTTGGGGGATCTCTGTAGCCCCTGGTGCAACCCCTTATAATACTGAATAATGTTCCAAATAAACTTTCTTGAACTGTCTGATCCTAAAATATTCTTCAAAATGCAACCTTATCCTTATGTAACAATTTGGAACACAGATTCTAATCTAGAAGCAATGACTTTAGCAAGGATTTTACCATGGTAATTTATGAGTGATATAACTACTGCCTAGACGCATTTGCACAGTTTCTTAAATTATTATTAAGGCTTCGAAAAGGAACAGTTGTGCCATTTTACCACCAATAAACCATCATATAAATATTTTAATTTTGGACAGCAATAATGTATTAATACAGGCATACCCCACATTAACGTACGCAATTCGACCGGTGCATGTATGTAAAGCGAAAATGTACTTAAAGTGAAGCACTATCTTTTTCCCACTTATCGATGCATGTACTGTACTGCAATCGTCATATACGTGCATTACTGATGTAAATAAGGCATTTGTAACAGGCTCTATAGTCTCCCCGCTTGCGCACAGCTTCGGTACAGGTAGGGAGCTGGTATTGCTGTTCAGGACGTGCTGACAGGCGCATGCGTGAGCTGCCGTTTGTCTATTGAGCGAGATGTACTTACTCGCGAGTGTACTTAAAGTGAGTGTCCTTAAACCGGGGTATGCCTGTACTTTTGTAAAGATTGCTTTTCTGCCAATCAGGGCTTGTGCTTTAGAGGACTTGAGCTAATGAATAGCATTGGAGATTTCTTCTTCATAAATGGGTCATTCTAATTTAGTTATCGAATGATAATAAAATATTACCAGTGAGATTCCCAAGAAATACACTTATTTCTCTAGGGTTTGATTTTTGCTTGGAAGCAAACATTGGCATAAAAACTGGCAAATACCTCATTCATTTATTTTGTAGAAATTGGCAAATTTCCTTACAGATCCTTTCCACCATTTATTTTATTTCTATTTCTCTGCCCATTTAAATAATTTGCAAGCATTTTACCAGATATATCTGACTACAATTTTGATTTAAGAGCATTTATACAGCAATCTACTTTTTTAATATAACATATTCATTTTATATTTGAGAGATAGTGTGTTGAATGAGATTAAATTGATAGAAAAGCAATATGTATATTCTGAACTTTTTTTTTTACAGAACATGAAGAATATCCAATAATAAATCCACAAATAAGTGACTATATATCTTTCCCAAATTAAATTAAAAGGCACATCAGTATCCTTAATTTTTTTTCGACATCTGTAGTTGTTTCTCTAAGAAGATGCTGTCAATTGTTAGATAATTCTTACATTTCTACAAAGCTGCATGGTGAGGCGTTTGAAAAAGCATCCAATCTCCATATATGGCAGCATGGTCAGATATTGTAATCGGATCAATAACAGTATTATTTAAATTTAAAAGAGATGGTGGTAAAAATAAGTAGATGTCTAGAAGAGGACAAGAAAAGAAAAATCAGAAGGATTTAGAATTCTATTTATTTAGGATTTAGAATTCTCCATGAATCTATTATTTTCAAATCCTGTATGATAGATGCACGTTTGTCTTTTAGATGGTATAAGTGTTTATACTGTGTAATATACCAGGGGTGCACAAACTTTTTGCCTTGCGCCCCCCCCTGCCTGCTCTACCCCACTGCTCGCGCCCCCCATACCTGGTCTGAAGCATCAAATGACACCGCGGGGTCATGTGACATCACGTGACCCCCTTGGCATCATTTGACACTACATTGCTGAAGCCGACTGAGTCACGGTAAGTTAAGTTGCAGATACCTTGCGCGGTCCCCCAGCAGTTCATTTAAATGCCTTGGGGAAGAGTGCGGGGCCTTTGCAACCGCAGCACCGCCTCCCCACCAAAAAAAAATATTGCACCCCACAGTAATATACCATCAAATAAGTTATTGTTCCAGAATTAGACATTTTATTTGCTAAATTGCAAAATAAAAAAATTACCAGAAGATGTTCACCAATAGGGGCATTGATAATAATAATAATGCAGATTTCACAATTCTTAATACTTAATCTGACTTCCACAATCCAGATAGTAATAAAACTAATAACTGTTGCCTAATGTTCAAAAGAAAGTAATGCACAAAAACAAAAATATAATGCAGATCTGGCTGGCAAGATGATCACAATTTTGCTTTCATTCCATGAAGCTTACAGTATGTGAGGTTATCGAAGAAACTGTAAAAGTTGAACTGGGACAAAAGATGTAAGGTCCAGTCACTTCAATAATTAAATCAACGCCGCGAAGTGCAGGCAAACATTGCACGAACAGCTTGGGAAAGGTAAAAGAAATCAGATTTGTCTAGCATAAAGATTGCCCTATAAACAGATCCTTTGCACCTACATTTTATCAAAGTTAACAGCAAGACTTGAAGGATATAAGAAACAATTAAGAGGTTTTAACTTTGAATGTATACACATGGTCTTGGGCTGATCAGGGGTTGTTGAAAATAAAACCAAGGTTGTCAGCGTAAACTGCAGTGAACGCAGGATTACAGATTTAAATCTACACATTTTAATTCTTCTATCATGGCCAAGAACTTCCTTTGCTTTATTGCAGTTTCTTTTCCATGTTCTGCTGTGCTTGTCATTTTCATGCCATCCCAGGAAAGTGGGGCTTTGATTTTAGCTTCTTCTAATATCTGAAGCACAGGTGTGTGTCTTAATATTTTGCAGATTGTTGAACGAGGTCGGCTTCCTGGGTCTGATCTGCCTTTGTAAATGTGATTTGCTCTCTTTCGATTGCAAATGGTTAGCTGAACTGTATATCTAACAGTTTCGAAATCAGATTAATAATAAAAGAAATGCAGTCACAAAACTCTAAAATTAAAGCGCTTCTCTATTTTCAGCATCTTCTCTGAAACATTTTGAGGTCTTTCACAGCTTGTGACCAGCTGGGTAAAATATCTTCCAATTAGTTGATCCTGCTTTCTGCTTCACTCATCCTGTTGAAAGAGTTAACCTCTGATCTTAACTTAGATGTATCCGCTTTAATTTCCATTGAGGAAGCGGAGATTCTTTACGAGTGTTTTCAAGCAGGGCAGTTCCTAAAAGATTGCTTGGAGGAGCTGCTAGAAAACAGAGGCTTGTAATATAATACGCACTGGCGTGTGTGCACGTGGCGTGTGCGTTTAGTGTCTATAGGGCAAGCTGTGACGCACGTGGCAATGAGGTGTGGCTATGACATCACAACATTAGGTCGCACTGTGATTGGCTCACAGCGTCACGGCAACAGCGCAAAAATAAAAATGTCTTGTATTTCCTCAAATCTGCCGCGCTAACTCTCACGGCTGTGCGTCTCAACTATAGCAACATCAGGCTCACACAGGCAATTATCATTGACGAGTGCGCACTATGTTACAGGCCATGGAGATCAGACAATATTCTAGATGTGCTTTCTTTTCTGGTGTAGATAGACTAGGTTTAGAGCTCTTGGAGCCTGAATTATACATGCGTGTACCATCTAAGGCTGCGCTAATAGTGCCGGCGACAGCAACGTCGCGTCAAAACAAATGCATTGCCGCCGTCGCGTGCACTTATAGTAAGCGCGACGGAGCAACGGCTTGGTCGTGATCGCTGGAAGTGATTTTTCCATTGACCGTAGCCGGACATCGCCAGCACTATAAGCGTAGCCTAACTGGTGCTGGTCAACTGAAGTCATCTTAAGATACCTTTAAGAAAATGTTTCAAAAGAGCATTGCCTCTATATTAAAATATATATATATATATATATATATATATATATATATATATATATATATATATATATATATATATATATATATATATATATATAATTATAATACAAAGATCACCTGTGAGCACATTCACATGTCTTAGGTCTGCAACCCAGCCTTTCACCATTATCACCTATCTTCAATTGCACTGTATGCTACAGTAGGTGATAATTGTGAAAGGCAGGGTTGTAGACCTGTCTAAGACATGTGAATGTGCTCACAAGTGATCTTTTTATTTGCTATATGGTGGAGGTTTCTTGTTGCCTTTTTCACCCACCATAACTTAAAATGTGATGAGTGAGTACGTACGTACGTACGTACGTACGTACGTACAAACACACACACACAGCTGGCTCACTAGCACCGCTTCACACCCCCCCCCCCCCAAGGATGTCCTAAAGTGGGGAAGTGGGTAAATGATCAAGCTTATGAAACACTGCAAAAAATAAAGAAATGTGAGCATGAGACAAAAAAATTAAAAATAAATGTCAGAAGTCTGCACCAAATATTAGAGATCGTCAAAAAACTTGTCACAACCTTGACATGTGAATAGAAACTAATGCATTACATTTTTAAAGCTAAGTCTAGCTCAGTAAACTGCTCATGCTTAGTTTATAATCAAGTTATAAGCCAATGAACGATTCCACTGCCCCCGTCGGCTTTACATATAGAGTATTATAGGATGTATATTTTATTGCTACTAATGGGTATGCAGAGTTAACATCAGCAATGCATTGCTTGCTTGCCTGGCAGAGAAGAGGTTAATGGGCACATTTGGCTTTCATTAACGCAGTAGTTTTCTATATTCTCCTCGGGAAACGGTAGCCACACCAGTTAAGGAAAGATGAGAATACTTATATCACATAAGATCCAAGTATGACAAGAGTGGGCCAATTCTTCTTCTTGTGGACTGTCCCAGACAGATTAGGTTCTGCCACAGTACTTCAGATAAGGTTGTTTTTTTCCTTGGGCTTTGTAATGCACTAGCAATCATAAATATTTTTTTCATTAAGGAGTTATTCACAGGGTATTTGCTGTCTGACAAATATACAGCACATTAAGCAACTACATATTACAAAAGGAACAGTCAACTTTGACACATGTACACCACAGAAAAATGATAGCCAACAACAAATCCCACGTCTCACCACTTCCTGAGTGATCAGACCAAGTCAAACTCAATCTCTACTGCCTGACCCCTTTTTAGGTGCAATGACATGTTGCCAACCATTAAAACAACCTTTTGTAAAGAATTGAACAAGCGAATTTGCATATCTATATAGCCTGGCCTTCGGCAGCTATTGCTAATTCTGGGCCTTTCCTCTGTCAGTCCTGTTAGAACAGGCAGTGGAAAGGTTAATTCCTTCAGTTGGCCTGTTTGTGAGTTTCAGCTCTGAAGTATTGTAGCAATATTCAGAGGCGGGCCTAAGCAACATTTGAATGTGTTAATCCAAAGGGTGGATATGGGTTGGAACACCCCCTAATGTGTGTGTGAGCCAATCGGTATCCAGCTTTGAGTTGTAATGATTCAAAGCTAGAAACACTCCCTGAGGATATTCAAATTGAGACATATTCCCAAATTGAGTTAGTTAGTTAGGAGGAGTAGGAGAGAAGAGATTGAAGAGAAGGGACAGAGAATCGTTCTCCCCCTCTTGCCCCACCTGGGTAAGGAGGGGGGGGGAAGTTAAGCTGCCATAAGAAGAAATGCAGAGAGCAGGATCAGGCCTATGATGTTCTGCTGTATGCTGTGTATGCTGCTCTGAATAAAGAACCACAGAAAGAAGCTGCTGTGTGTGTATCACTGTTCCTGGTGTGAGGAGAATGGAGTGTCAGTGGGGGTCTCTCCTCTGGAGACCCCAGGGGATCCCTGCTGGCTGGAGGCACTGCACCACCCAGAGAGAGCAAGGTAACCTGTCCCACACCACCTCCTGTCCCTGTCCTGGTTCTCCCCACAACACCGCGGAGCCCTCAGCCCTCCTGTTTACCAGCAGGTCACAGCACCCAGACCACTCAGAGTGACCAGAAGGAGTGTACCCCCCAATCTCATGTCGGGTGGGGTACCATAGAAGGGTTACATCTAAAACATCTGAACCGTGCTTACAGCCGGGTTTTCTCTGGAAATTAATTACTGCGTACATTTCTTATGGGTCTCAGTTTTTCAATTAAGCGTTTATTTTACCCATATACCCCATGCAGGACTACACACAGGATGGGAAAATGGTGAAAGGGTTGATTTAAAAATAAATAGATAACACTTACACGGGCCTGTGTGAGCACCCGAATTGTATAGGTGTCTTTATCCTCGTTGTGGTCACAGGCTTCTTCCTACGGGTGCCACACCGATACAAAAAACTGAGCAACGCGTTTCGCCTTCAGGCTTCCTCAGGCTCAGTTTTTTGTACCAGTGCGGCACCCGTAGGAAGAAGCCTGTGACGCAAGCCCTGGATCTGGATGCGGAAGAAGGGGCATCGATCCATTGCAGCCACAGATGCGGACTCTCGGGGGGACCTGCACCTTTTTTAACCATTGATGCAAGTGTGGTTTCATATTTGTATCAATAAAACACTGGCATTTCATTTGAAATTGACTTGTGGATCATCTACACCGAGGGCAAGTGAGGCTGAAGGAGCACAAGCTGACACGGGACCCTGCAGGAGGAGTCAAGCAAACCCTGATGTGCACTCACTCACACAGGGCCGTGTGAGTGTTTGTATATCTGTTCTACACATCCCCTATCCTTCACCTTACTTTCACCTACCCTCTATGCACCGGTCTTATTTGAAGTTTGACCCAATCACCACAACGAGGATAAAGACACCAATACAATTCAGGTGCTCACACAGGCCCGTGTAAGTGTTATCTATTTATTTTTCAAATCAACCCTTTCACCATTTTCCCATCCTGTGTATAGTCCTGCACACCGATCAGAAAGCGTGATATTTCTTACAGTAATCATCAGTTGAATCAATGCATGATTATTTATTCATTTATTTTTGCACCTTAAAGAAGAGTGTCATAGTATTTCTCTGACCCTGTGCTCCCCCCATTCTTTTCTTGTTTTCTCTGTACTAAGGATCCTGGTAGGTCCTGAAAGGGGGTTTGAGCACCAAAGAGAGACGACAACTCAAGGGGTTCATTTACCCCTTGAGAAGGTAGTATCCATCCTTTTATATATTCATAGGATCCAGTGAGAGAGCGCCTAGATACTTATTTTGCTTTATTTATATGTTTGTCACGTGTATTACTGCTGTGAAGCGCTATGTACATTAATGGCGCTTTATCAAGACAGACAGACAGACATAGTTAGAGCTTGCAGCTCAAATTGTGATCATTTGTTACCAATATTCTCACCAAACATGAAAGCGATGTAAAGATCTTGCACTGCTGGGTACATGTGCTAAATTCGGCTATAGAAATCAAAGGATAGAGCGCATGCACGTCGGGCCAACATGATGGCCGCTTGAGCACCTCCGATTCCCAGGCAGGGAAACAGCACTAACAGTCTGGTTATAGAACACAACACACATGGTTATAGAATATACATGTTTGTTGGGGGTGAGATATATTAAACATATTAGATATTAGTTATAATTATGATTAGTAATTATTAAAATATTGAGGAAAGAAAGTCCCTTCTGAAAAGTTAATACTAATAGTGCAGAATTTCTTTATGTTCTCTGCTGGGGGATTCAGCAGCAGTTTCATGTCATGTCATCCACAGTCAGCAGGGATAGTTGAAACTATGAATAGGACATTGAAATCAAGCTTTAAAAAGATGCTAGCAGAATATGGTTAACAATGTTAATTATTTACCATGAGTTCTTATGACTATTTGAGCGACATCCAATGTGACAACACAGTTAACTCCTCATGAGTTAATGACTGGAAGGCAGATTACTAGTTTTTCTATCAGATGCTCAATGTCTGTATTGCAAAATTAGTTCACTATAAATCCAATGCCAAGATAAATCCAATGTATAAGTTTCTTCCAGGAATGAAAGTTATAGTAACATTTTTCAGGGAACCTGGCCCATGGCATGCAGGTTGGGAAGGACCTTATATTATTCTTAAAAAAATTAGTCAAACTGTTCTGCAAATACAATGCGTTGATGCCAAACCCAAAGCGAGTGTTTCAATGTTAGTGCACAGTGATCAGTGCAAGCTAGTTCTAAAGGTTCAAGAACAATGATACCGTTCAATCTTTTATGCTACAAATTTATTTTAACATTGGAGGATGGACTGTACGAGTATTTGGATGTGAAGCATCCATGCTACAGGAAGGATATGGGTCAATACCTGATTCAGAACAATATTCGGATGAACTCCTTGCAAAGAAACTTTTACCTAAGAAAGAAGCATTACAATGAAAGATCTGGACCTTTTGATTTGAACTGGAAACCTGATTCCAGAGTATTACATCGCAAAGATTTTTCTAACAGCCCACATCACATAAGGGATTTAAAAACCGGGACGTACCAGCACAACATTTACTGGTAAGGATCTCGGGATCGGGGGGGGGGGGGGTGATATGGGACGGACGGACCCTGGAGCTAAAAATAATGTGGTTCAGGCTTGTGGGATTTTGTTTGTTGCACTTTTTGTATTGTCTCTTATGTAAAGGGCTGAGTACACTGTGGGTGCTATATAAATAGACACACACATCTCACATTTTTGCTACACAAAATAAATAGTCTCCATGATAAAAAAAAAATCCTATTTTTGAAGCATGTTGAACAATGTAACCAGTCTAACTTACTATGTGATAAGCTAGTACAACACACCACTCTGCTTTTCAGTTGGCCATCCCTGGTGTAGATGATTTTCAGTACACTGGATTTACATGGCTCCTCAAATTGCATTATTTAGTAATTCAGTTATTGGGCGTGTGAGGCTCATTTGCCCATAGGAAAATAGAAATAAATAGCACAGTTGGGTGTTGTTGACCTTTTAGAATTTCTACCCAAACTGAAAGCAAGAGAACTAGGTCAGGGTCTCGGTTTATGTCTCATCATAATAATGGAGGATACGGTCCAATAAGGGAGCTCCAAGAGACCTGTGCAGAGGGGATCCTGAATACTGTGGCAATCAAGACAGGCTGAGTGAACAACTCACTAGAGCAGTGGTTTAAAAAAAAAATTATTATTGGGGAACTCCAGAATTCGATTTTGAAATTCTGGGAAACCCCAACCCTCGTCCCCTGTATCTCACACCGCAATCTCTCCGCCATCACGCCCATGTCTCTCCCACCTCACTCTCCTTAAGCTCCCTCGCGCACGTTCTGTCACACACACACACACACTCTCTCTCTCTCCCACTTACTTATACAGTTACACACACACACACACACACACACACACACACACAAACACAAACTGACCACCTGCCCGAACCAGTTCAGGAGTGAAGCTCTTGGAATGTGCCCCTTTCCCCCCTCCCTGCGAGAGTACACACTGTATGGTACAGGCAGAGAGAAGGAGGACAGCAGTGAGCTGCCGGCAGCTCAGGAGCCGCCGGGTCACTGCTATTTGGGGGTGCCGACGCGTCGCCGGTCCTAGGATAGCTGGGAGAGTTGTCCCGGCTCTCCCCCCCCCTGTTCCGCGGAACCCCTGAGGGGTTCCCCGAGAACCCCAGTTGAAAACCACTGCACTAGAGATTTAAGCAACAACAGTCAACAACTGTTTAAGAGGCAGACTATTATGCTATAAAATCACATGCATTACTAAATGTTACAAAGTGCTAGCTACTGTATAAAGACACATTTCACCTCCCATCTCCCATCTCCCATTCCCATGTACCTGTAGTTGTAATAGGCATGTTTAGATATTATGGAGGTACCTGCGGGTAATGGTGCATTAATAGGTAAATGTTTACAGTATCTTCACACATAACAGACCTCAGCCCAGTATCAAAGTTGAGCAATGTGTGCAATATAAAGGGTGCATCATGCAATTGAGACGAAGTAAACAAACTCCTAGAATCAAAAACAATGAAAAACACTTCGAAAGACCGTCTAACCCAATAAAACATTGAGGAAACAGCAACACATTCGTACTTCGTCTCCTAGAAAATGTTCCTCTAATAATGCTGCGAGGAGAGAAGAGAGAAGAAGAGAAGAGAGATTTATGATACAACAATGAAGTGGGATGCTAGGAACTAGATATTAGCAAGCACTACCTTCTAATATTGCCCCTTCCTCCTGCCTCTCACAATTTCACTCCTCCCCCCTCACTGCCACTAAGCCCCAGCTCCCCTCAGGTCCTGCTGTGAAAGGGAGCTCCGACTTCACAGTGGTCAGACTATTTCTGGCATGGGAAGCAGCTGAGGATTAGGCAGGTCAGGTCCAATGCTGTCATGGGCAACGGGTTGTCCACCCCTGGTCTATGCCATACACAACATTGTTTTTGTGCTCAACATTGCTCCTTAGTCCCATCTCCACATGCACATTTACCCAACTGCAGATCCCAGATTAATTACACAAACATCTTGATAAAACAAACTATGACTGAAACTTCTATAAATCTAGCTACTGCAGTTTGTATTGCCACTGGCGTGAACTGTGAAACCTAAAATATTCAGAAACAAACAAGGACTTTATTAATGGGCATGCACAAATATCTTCTTGGGATGTATTTCATCAGTTCACTTTACCTAGGTTGATATACAGTAGATATATAGAAATACTCTAGTCCTATGAGAACATATTCCTGAGTTCTACAACTGAATAACACCTTAAGGTATATACAGCAAATCATTAAACTAGAATAAACCACTGAGGCGAAGAGAATTATGTGCATGTGTGCTTCATTCTGCATCTAGTACGTTTAGTGTTCCCTTTATGCATTTCCCATATTGTCTAGAATTTTAAATTGGGAAGTATTCTTTGAATTAAAACAATAAATCTCAGACATATATATCGTTAAGAACATATCTACACATCTAAATATGAATTATACCTGCAGGATTTGTTTTTAATTTGAAAGTGTATTAAATATACAAAGTGCATTATAGTAATTTAGATTACATTAAATACTCAATCATTATATAATATGCTACATGGTACCATTTTGTTTGGTACACAATCATTATTTATAGCATATAACAAATGACAGCATGGGTAGACATTAAGTCATTTCTATAAAGGACAGCAATCTGTGCCCTAAATAAGAACCAAGGAACCTTTCAGGCCATTTATATGCCACTCTGGAAACCTACCACCTGTACTGTATCACTATTATTATTTTTCTTCTCTTGTATTAAAGAAAAAAAATGAGTCTAGTAATTTCCATTTTAGTAGACACTGTTACCCAAACGGAGCACTTAAATTAATAAATTGGCATAATGAGAGCTAGATGAGTTCCCATATAAAACAGTGCATCCAAAAAATTGGTAAGGAAGGGTTAATAATAGACAATAGATAATAACCCCAGTTCCTGAAAAGAGGGCTAATGAAACAGCAGTAGGTGGTGAGTAAGATGAGATAAGAAAGCTCATTGAAGGGTGGACAATATTGACCTGTAATATGTGAAAAGAAAGTGGTCACAGATTGAATGGCCCCATCTAAAACACAACACCAGGAGTCTTCCCTAGAGCATGAGACCCAGCCAGGGTACAATCAAAATAAATGACTCACATACTGGTAGCTGCTGGAATGTCCTCTTACTGTAGAGGGGTGTCTCTAACCTGCTTTTCTCTTACCCATGTGTTAACCACTCAATAAATACTTTTAATTAAATTTTTGGTCGTGGCTCCCATTGCAATTTTTCACCAGTACCTGGCTGTGCACCGTGACTTCCAATTTGGATCCTTCTCTACACTTAAATTAATATCTTGGGGCCCTTTTCATAGAGACCCACATTTATAATGCAGGATTTCCCATTTTATGGAAGAAACTACATGGAATACACCCAAGATCAGGGGTCAGCAACTTGAGGCTCCCGAGTCACATTTGGCTCTTTTCGCTCCTTCTTGCGGCTCTGCAGGCTGCTGACCCCCAGCGGCTGCCTTCCTCACTATCCAGGCAATGGCTGCGGGGGAGGGAGGGGGGCGCTGGCTGGGCCTCTTGTTGCCGCCGGACCCGGCGTCTCCACAGCTGCTTGCCTGCCTCTCTATTGTACTGTCCCACGTCGGACTCTCATGCCTGTGCGTGCCGGCTGGATAGTGAGTGAGAGAGGCCCAGTGTACGTGTGTGTACGTGTGTGTGCGTGTGTGTGCGTATATAGAGTTGTGTGAAAAAGAAAGTACATCCTGGTTTTTCCCACACATGGCTTCTCCATTGTGGCTTTATTTTTGTTAAATAAATCATGACACTGTGTAATATGTCATGTGTTGCTATTCATCTGAGGTTGTATTTACCTAATTTTAAGACCTGCTAAGGAACAGATGATTGTCCATATATGTCCCGATATGTAAAACCATAGAATTCAAAGAGGGTGTACTTTCTTTTTCACACCACTGTATGTATGTACTTGTATAGCGCACACAGCTGTACTTCGTGCTTTACAAAAACGACAATACAGTACAGGGAATTACAGTACAATAAGTGCAACACATAAGATACGACAATAGGTAAGGAAACAAAAACATGACAACGTCTTTAGTGCAGAAAATATATATGATTAATATAAATAATAAAAAACAGAAGCCGAATGCAAATTTTCCTAATTCATTACATTTAACCCAATGCTCATTAAAGTAGCAAAACATGAGATCGTATATTGTATTTTCAAATAAAATAATTTCTGTATTATTAGATAATAGTGACTGTTAAAAAATAGCATTAAGAGTTGAATAAAACAAAAATGTTTAATGTTTTAAAGCATCCTTTGATTTCTACAGCAGGTTTTAGCCCACCTCCCAAGCAGTGCAAGATCTTTGCAAAACTTTGCTGTTTGAGATAATGTGTTGGCAATGTTCCCAGCAGTTTGACCTGCAAACTGTAACAATAGATAATGTTACCTTAGTAATACAAGAACCCATTGTAGCAGGCTGAAGCAGTCAGGAATTTTACAGAGTTATAAAAGGAGCACCAGACGATGCCAGCTTAAGTAAGAATGTAGAATTATACAGTCATACGCTTTACATATAAAGGAGAGAAAAAGGTGAAGCAGTATTGCTGCTTTAAGCAATGTGCAATACCCATTGTCTCACACTAAAATACAAAAGAAGAAGTCGTTTCCTTCCTGCAGAACCTGATCTCCATCATTACGAAACTATGTTGCACAATTGAGATCCACTTTGTCCCATACAAGCATTACTAACACAGACCACCTGGTCCCATGGGGCCGCACATACTGCTCGTAGTAGAGGACTTTGAAAACACTGCTGCCTCATGTGCTATTTTTAAAGATGGATTAATAACTCACACATAGATGTAGCCAATGCTGTAGGACAAACATTTGATACAGCCGTGCAGAAGTAAACCTGTACTTATGACTATTTTATTCTCCAAATATCTCCTGCCTGTGTTGAAAGGACTTGCATGGAAAAGGTGGAGCCAGCCAATAGAATTAAATGGGATCACGTTTACAAAAATTATATCCCAGTATATCTTAACCCACCCCAACAATCAGTGTATGAAGAGCGACTAATGTATAACTGTATGTAATGGTTTTATTTTGACCTTCAAATGACAGGTCCTACGATTTCAGTTATGATTCAGCCTAAACTATGATACTTTACTTTATTGATCCATCCGTAGCCGACTTTCAACCCACAGACTCTGCTCAGTTTGTTCATTACTTTAATAAATCCCCATAGATTTTATGTATAAAAACCGGTTGACAGAAATAACTGCAATTAAGACACACACACACACACACACACACACACACACACACACACACACACACACACACACACACACACACACAACCTGCCTTGCTGCCTGATTATCTTGTCATTGTTTGTAAAATAGGTTTGTTTTGTCTCCTTGTGCCCTATCATATGTAACCTGGACTCCCCCCCCCCCCCCCCAATCTCAGATAGGGTCTCCTAGGGAGTCTAATGATCAGGCTACATGTCTCTGTGTGGTGCATACCTGCTGGCCCCTGAGTCTCCCGCGATTACATGGGGGAGAACAGAACAGGCTTCTGGGGTTGTGCCTCCGTCTTCTCTACTAGTGCAGCGCCTCCATCTCCTGCTGCCCCCAGCAGTATGGGGTGAAGTACCCACAAGAGAAATACCTTCCCCTCCTCCTGATACACTTCACTCTCAGGCAGGAGTTTCCATAAAACTGTAAGCTCTTTATTGTCTCTTCTTATTCACAGCATGAAGTACAAAAGTTGAGAATGTAGCTGGGAAAAGTTGAAGAATTCATATTGCCTCCGTTTCCCCCCCCCTAAGATTATACTGGGATGGGTTTGGGTATGGAGTTGTGAGGAGGGGAAGACACCAGCAGAGCAGGTATCCAGAGCTAGAGCAGTGTTTCATTGTGATATTTGATACACAGCCCAATGATTCACTAACAACAGTGTGACATTAAACAGATTCTGGGAGAGTCTATTGCAGGTCTTCTCGCTTTTATATAGTTCACGGAGTATTACATCAGGGCTGAAAAACAGACTTGGCTCATACATTTTCTGTGTAGGTAGAGTTGTTCACTTATCCTTTTCTGTATTAAAGGGACGTGAATAGGTTTCACTCTTCATTGTGTTGTTGCAGGACCGTTAATGTTTAACACAGCAGTATATAAAAAAAATCCTGTGTTTTTTTTTGGTATACATCAGTTGTGTAGTACTAGATGGTACTTACTGTATAATAGCGCGCACACACACACACACACACACACACACACACACACACACACACACACACACACACACACTTTACAATGCATTAAGCTCCCTTGAGTTGCTATAGCAACCATTTACAAAAGCCACTGCATGTCATCTTTTGAAACAGGTGGCCATATTGTGAACCCAGGGAAGCAGGACCTCTGCTGATCGACTGCCAGTTTAGGGAATTACACTTCCTTAAAGCAAGCAACTAACTGCTGCATCTATTAAAACAAAACAAATTTAACTGTAAACTGTATTGCCACTTTAGGAGTGCAATATAATAAATATTTTTTTTTTTATAAAAACGGATGACAAATGTCCACGTTGACGTTTTGGATAGTGGTAACTGTGTTAATCCAATTGTAACCAAGTAGAAAAAAGGTGATTTATTTCATAGAAGAAATCTCTTTTTAGTCCAAAAAATATAGGCAAACTTTCCTAAGCTATGCCCTATTCATCGGGTTTATGAAGTGATTTTTTTTTTTTAAATATTTCTAAATGTGGAATTTTCAGAAGGATGTGAACATGGGAACCTCCTGTAATTCTACTATACACTACGTGGTATTGAAGTAGCAGTATGTCATTGGCGAATGCCAGTGTTTCCCTGAAATATGTGATGGGACTACAGCAAGATAGATTACCAAGGAAAAAAAGAGCGCACGTTCATAAAAAGATCAGGAGAATAGGAGGAAAACATGGATTGAAAGAGACGTGTGGAAAACACAACCATACACACCACACCCGTTTTTACCAGATAAATGTTACTTTATAGAGATTTGTAGGAAAAAGAATATCTGCATAGATTTATCACAACAGAGAAAACCCCATTTTACATCAGAACATCAACTAGTTACCACAATAAACTGAACATCCTCAACACCTTTATGCAAAGAAAGGCAGAGGCCTAGCATGGTCCGTCACCCACATAAGGGCTGCTGTGCCTCTAGAGGGTGGGAGCTGTGGCTGGCTCTCCTCCCCCCTCCCCACGAGGGTTGTTAGATTTGCGCGAGGGGGGAGGGAGACTCGAGCGGGGAATTTAAACCCGGCGCTTGCTCGAACTCTGCATTGATTTTGTTCCTCCCCCGCATTTCTCCTGCCCTAAGCCCCTGCGCTTTAAGCACCTTCCGCACCCGTCCATGCGCCTTACGCCCCACCCCCGTATGCAACGGCTCCTTACACACACACACACACACACACACACTACACACCTGCGCGTAAGGCACCCATCCCCTTACATGCCTACGCCTCACGCGCCCACGCCCCACCCCCGTATGCAACGGCTCCTTACACACACACACACACTACACACCTGCGCCTAAGGCACCCATCCCCTTACATGCCTACGCCTCACGCCTCACGCACCCGGATCCACCGTTGGCAGCCCCACTGCCACTGGCCACGCGGTGTCACTCACATTGTCCCGGGCAGGCCCCCGGCAGATATGCCGGTGCCGGGGCAGGTCATCCAGGTGTCCAAGCTGCAGGATCAGGATAGCATGATAATGCAGTGTTTGAAAGTGATGATAGTGATGTGGGGTTGGTTATGACAGGGTCGGACTGTGAGTCCCAAGGGTCAGACAGCGATGATAGTGAGAGCGCAAGGGTGAACACTGATTCAGACGCAAGCAGCGGCACAGACAGCGACGAGTCCCCAGGTGTAAAGTGCATAAGGAAGCAGGTAGAAGCCTTGAGCAAGTCTGCGAAGCGAAGTAGGAAGGTAAAGGCGAAAAAAAACACAAAAGCGAGCAAGCACAAGGGGTAATTTCCACCCACTGCGGGGAGGATTCGGTCACGGTCGAGACTAGCTCCCTGTACACACTCCTGCCCAGAAAAACCCGGAGAGATATAGGTAAAAAGAAGGTATGTGGGTACAGTATGTTTAGGCTGTCTGTAAAGGAGCGGTTCAGTAAAAGGTACTGTGGTGTTTCAAAATCAAGTGTGACTAATCAATTGTATTGTCAAATCCAATAAGCATCAGGATGCTTGTGTAGTGCCCATAATAGTAGCAATGAGAGGAATGAACCTCAATGTGTGGCGCTACTAGCCCAGTAGACACGCGTGCATCACGCGGAGGCATCCACATTAACCCTTGATGTACCGGAGTCCCGAGTATAAAGCGGAAAGCTGTAGCGAATGAAGCCCATAAACAATCACATAGGTACAGGCAGTCCTCGTTTTACAATGCTTCGTTTTACAACGAATGGCTTATCTAACGCTATGCAATGCATACCTATGTTCATTTTTACAACGCCAAAACGGCTTATCCAACGCTCTTACAACGCTTTGCAACGTTGTTTGTGTGTCCATAAAATAACGTTGCAAAGCGTCGTAAGAGCATACATATAATATTATACTATATTATACTATATAATATATTATATGTTTATACTATATTATATATTAGATATATAATACAGTATATACACTATATAAATTATGTGTGTGCTGCATATCTTATTGCCTGCATAAAATATTTTGTGTATTTTAGCGTTAAAAATGCCTTCAGGAACAAAACCTTTCATTTAAACAGTGTTCCTATGGGAAAACGTGTTTCGCTTTACAACGTTTCGCTATCCAATGCCATTTTGAGTAACGCATGTCGGATAACCGAGGACTGCCTGTATAGGGAAAAGTTGACCACGGCGATCATGAGGTCCCCCGACGGGAACCAGCAGACCCCCGCAATGCCAGACCAAATCCCCTAGTGACGGACAATAACGCAGCATACAGTTCAATGATTGGGGTACTCACAAAATCAACCGCTGGTGAATCGAAGACATCCGGTAGCAGCAGCGTGCATCCACAGGTAAGTGCAGGATAACAAAAAAGGAAAACGGAGAGCACAGCAAAAAGCGTGGAACTGGAGGCCAATAGAAAAAATAACAAAAACTTTATTGAAACATACCTAGTTTAAAAAGAGAAACCTCTAACGCGTTTCTCGCCAAGGGCGCTTTATCAAAGAGTAGTTTCAGTGTGCGTATTACAGCGTTAGGCGTTTCCCCAAGGGTTGCGCTATTTCGTGTGCCTACTTTGAGGCATTTAATACTTTCCTACACTGGTGCATAGTGAGTAAAACGGGGACTAGCCCAGTTGCGCACTATGTGGATGACTTCCTGCTGGTGAGTTCCATGCTGTGCGACAGGCTGCTAGAGAGTACTGAGGGGATTAGGAAGGAATTGGAGGTTCCCATAGCGGAGGAGAAAAAACTGAGAGCCCAACAGAAATACTGTCATTCCTCTGCATACAGATTGACACGCTGGCAAGGGAATCACGCTTACCTGCAGACAAAGTCAGGAAGCTTAGAACTAACCTAGGTCAGGGAGGCCAAGAAGGTGACTCTGAAACAAATGCAGTCACTGCTGGGTCTGCTAAAAACCTTTACCTGCAGAGTAATCTCAATGGGCAGGATATTTAATCAAAGGTTAGAAGGGGCCACTGTGGGCGAAAGAAGTCCAAACACCATATCTGGATCACTAGGGAGCCGAGGGCAGCCCTGGAGGTTTGGGGTTCTCAGGCAATTTAATGGGAGAAGGCTGTGTGGGTCAAAGACAGCGAGACCCGCAACGCCCTGCAGTTATTCACCGACGCGTCAGGGGACACACTTTAGTGGCGAGTGGTGTGCAGGTCCATGGACAACTGACTAGACGGAGACGGAGCTAACTAAGAACATGGCTTTCCTGGAATTGTTCCCCATTATACTAGCAGTGGAGTTATGGGCCAAGGGATTGGCAAACAAGCATATAGTATTCTGGTCAGAGAATTTGGGGGTGGTAGAGGCAGAGTCCTGCAGTGCATGCAGGGGAATATAAACTTTAAAGCAAATCATGTCCCAGGGAAGCTTAATATAAATCACAGATGCATTATCTCGCTTCACAACTGCCCTGCCTTTCGGCGGGCAGCACCAGACGCGCAGGAAAAAGGTTGACCTGCCCAAATGATCTGTATCAGTTAGGGCAGAGGGAATGATCGATTTGGTGCAGCAATCGCTGGCCCCCCGCATGTGTAAAACATAACGCATGGCGACAGTGGCACAGTTTCAGGAAGGCCTCCAAGTGGAGCGGTAAGGTTAGCAGAACCAATCAGCTAAATCAATTTTTTACTTACCCAGAAGCGGGCAGGCATGTCACGAGCAAAGGCGGGGTGTACACTAGTGGGCATCGCATTTTTTCTGAAGTTGCGGGGGCCGGTAGATATCACCAAGGACTTTCTCCTCAGACCAATACGGATTGGTTGGGGCAGAGGGGAGCGCAGAGCTTGAGCAAGGTGGCAGAGTCAGTATGTGCAGGACCTTTCGAAATCAATTTATTTAAAGCGGCTTTCACTTTTGCCTTCTTTGGAGCCTTTAGAGAAGGGGAACTGGTAGCAGCATCAAAAAACTAGCAGGGACACTGGCCTGTTGTTCGGAAATGTGATTATAGGGGAGGATAGTGTAGCATGCCGCATACACAGGTCAAAAACTGACCAAGCAGAGAAAGGGGCCAGGGTACATCTGAGACAGCATGAGAACAGGAAGGTGTGCCCTGTGAGGGCGGCAAAGCGCTACGCCGGGCAGCGAGGTTTTCCTGACGCATATAGGATTCAACTCCTCTAACCAAATTTCTGCTCAACAGGATTTTTAAATGTTGCCTTGAAACAGGAGGCATAGATGCAACCAATTTTGGGTCCCACCTCGTTTTGGATTGGGGCGACAGTAGCCTCCGAGCGGGGGCTGCCTATCACGCAGATTAAGGAACTGAGGAGTTGGAAATCAAATGCTTATAAGGGGTACATTAGGTGACAGCAGGCGAGTAATTACAGTAAATAATCGTGCAGTTCTAACATGCTATCAGTCTTCACAGTGGGAAAAGCGGGAGCAGCGCGGAAGTCTGGCTGATGGGTCATTCTTTCATTTACTGGGCCTGGGAGCAGGCTGCGAGCACGCTGGATTTGCTGCTGGGAATCCCACAAGAGAGCATGAAAATACGATGGCTGGGTAAGAGAGGAATGTGCTGGAGAGATTTGGTGCCAACCACCACAAATGCGCTGGTCGTCTATGGAAGAAAGCCCCACGTGATAATGATCCACCTGGGCAGAACGATATGGTGTCCACCAAGTCTTTAGATTGAATCCCCCAGATACACACAGACTGCACCCGATTTAAAGCCTTCTGGAGTGACGCAGAGATTATTTGGTCAGAGATTATACCTCAGCCGGTATGGAAGGAGGCTTCCAGTTGGGTGGGCATCGAGAAGGCGAGAAGTGAACAGAGTCATCCATACTGCACCGACACACTTTATTCGAGCAAATACCCAGTATGTACCTGGCAGATACCTGGAATGCGCCGCTCCTCACCTCTGACAAGCCCCGTTGCATTTGCCTTCCCAGCCTGGGTTCATGCCTGGCTGACGGGCGGCTGATCTGTTAAATGATAATTATTAGGATTTAATAGGCTGCAATGCTTCGCGTGTCTACCAGATGGCATAAATTCATGAATTGTAATGCAGTATATATATATATACTGTGCAGTATTGCAGCCAGCGGGAATAAAATGCTTCAATCCCTGCTTGGAAAATACCTCAATGCACTCGGGCAGAAAACAGTCACAAACCTCAATACACCCAGGTATACCCGAATTCGTGGGACTAGCCGAGCTCGAATAAAGTGTGTCGCCAGTGTAAGTTCATCCTCTCTTGTGGGGGGCAGACTGTGAAGCATGTGGAATTTGTGGACAGGGGGCGTACTTGGCACAGGAGTGACTGGGTGCACAGGACAGACGAGAGCATGGATATTTTTATTAATAACATGCGCAGGTCTTTGCATGCGATCAGCAGTCAGGGTTTAGGGTCACAGTTTGGTGTGTGGGGCAAGTCCCCAGTAAGTGTTCTTTGCTCGTGGGGGAGGAGGAGCGCAGGTGTGCTCAATGGTATATGTGAATAAAAAATAAAGCAAATATAGTGCAGATTGTGGATACTGGTATATATCACTCTGTTAGCTATAAGTAATAGCACTCACAAAACTTATCGTAATCTTAAGCGTGTCAGAGATTCTTCTCTCTCTGACTGGAGCCCTTGTGATGAATACGTATCAGGATATCCCTCAGTAGGTAAGTATGGTAGACATGGAAAAGAAAGAGCCACAATAATGCATACTATTTGACCAGATATATTCAATAAGAAGTATCAAGAGCAGTTAAACTCACATGTTCCAATAAAAAACAGGCATTGGAGAGAACCGCCGAATGCAGAAGGACCCCATCGGTACACAGCTTCGTAGCGTCTCACGATTGATTTCCACGGTTTTCTTCATAACTCCTGAAGAAGCAATTAGCGAAACGCGTAGAGTTGGCGTTGAGAACCGGAGAGCTGAAGGACTGGCAATATCGGGGCTGACTCCAGAGGCAGACTGCGCTTCCACCCTCACCTATGACGCGACCACGGAAGTGACATACGCGGAAATCAACCCTATGTGGATGGAACCCGAAAAGATTGTGCGGGACGGAGACACAGACGTTTGGGCGATGTACCTCTGGCACTAATTTTAGGAAGCTGGGCTCTATCTATGCGAGTAGGCCCAAACGGCCATGAATAGGGGGACCTAGGGTAAGCGGATGACGGGGCAGTCGGGAGATGTCTTCTGCCGGACGGTAGATTAGGGTGGTTTGGAAAAGTGCTCCCGCCGGACGATACCGAGAATAGGGCTGACGACAAATGACTAGCGACTGGCCAACAGTCTATTTTCAAGTATCGTTAAGGCAATAAAGCGGTGACCAATTTTTACTTCCACAGAACTGTGTCGTCTCAAGTTTGTTAGGTGGGGTGTAAGTAGACCACGCGGTAGGCACACTAAGCCTTTATTAACACAAGAACATTTTTTTATTTTTCGCCCCTGCACCAACAAGCCATCTGATCAAATGGGAGTAGCAGTAATTAGACAGCAATTAATTAGCAGTATTTAGACCGCAATTAATAAGGATGGTAATACACAACTTGCAGAGAATATCACCTGCCCTGTAATTAAATACACTATTATCATTCCCAGGACAACAACAAAAAAAAATAAACCAACTACAGTCTGAGTTGGAGCAACGGACACATTTGCAACAATAATACAATTTGTAACAGCGACGACAGTGAAAAATACATATTTACAGCGATATTATAATCCCCAGAGCGGACGGCTCGATGTGTCTAGTAGGCGAGTAGGTAGGATCTATGACAATCATATAGCATTCAAATTGGCCTACTTAATAAGCTACTGTATAAGAAACGGTTTAATGCAGGAGTCACAACACTAATGAGACTGTATACCATCAATTACTGGTAGACTGTATTTAGTCACATGTAATCGAGTGGTCTTAAAAATACTAATAAAGTCTAATATTGCTCTTTGTTATGGAGAGACGAGCTAAATGAAAACAGGGCATAGATAGTTCCAATGTTCTTTGCAAGCGATCGTACTTTAAGAGAGGGGTGCGCAAACTTTTCCCCGTGTGCACCCCTGCCTGCTCTCCTCGGCGCTTATCCCCCCCACCCCCCCGCTCGACCCTGGCGTCAAATGAGGCGTGGGTCATGTGATATCACGTTGCCGTGGTATCGTGATATCACGTGACCCTGCGGCGTCATTTGACGCCTGGTTACCAGGACGACGTGTTGCGGGAAGGTAAGTGTATTATAGAGGCCTTGCGCGGTCCCCAGGCATTTTATATAAATGCCTGGGGGGGGAGCGCAGGACCTCTATAACTGCCACATGCCCACACAGAAAATCTAGCGCCCCCCAGTTTGCGCACCGCTGTTTTAAGCTTTGTAGCCTCTCAAATTAACCCAATCAGAATTGTACGTCAGTGGCTCTATGAACACTGACATACGAGTCCGATTGGGTTAATTTGAGAGGCTGCTATACCAGTCTACAATGTCTTAAAATACCATCGCTTGCAAAGAGTATTGCAACTATCTACAGTATGCCCTTTTTTTCCCATTAGCTCCTCTCCATAACAAAGAGCACTATTAGACCTTATTAGTATTTTTAAGCCAACTCGATTACATGTGACTACAGTCTACCAGTAATTGATGGTATACAGTCTCATTAGTGTTGTGACTCCTGTATTAAATAGTTTCTTAATAAGCTATAAGTAGGCCAATTTAGATGCTAAATGATTGTCATGGATCCTACCTACTAGACACATCCAGCCGTCCGCTCTGGGGATTTTAATATTACTGTATACATGTATTTTTCACTCTCATTGATGTTACAAATTATTCATTAAAATTGTATTATTTTTATTACCTAGTACTTATTCTATAGTGTCGTATTGAGGGGATTAATTAATTAGCCTACGTATGGGAATAAATAATGATTTTTCCTGACTACTGTAGTCATGTTAATACACCATATACTTCGAGTGGAACAAGATAGGGATCTAGTGTAAGCAGGCTGTCTTAAACTTTTTCTGTTTCTGTAATTGTTATATCCCAGAGCACCCTAGTTATTATTTCTACTCTGGATTTAGGTGCCGGAGGAGTGAGGGGGGCGCGAGCCAGAGAGGAGAAAAGGGGGGCGCATGATGGTAAGTTTGCGCACCCCTGCAGTAGCACACTCCTCAGGTGCACTACAGCAATAGCCTCTGCGGGATAACGGGCTGACAAGCACAACACTGGTGCACAAGCCTGGAGAGAATGCACATGGAAACTCTGCTGGATTGATCCTACAGTACATCTAGAGAGGGCTGGAAGTTACTAATGTGAGAAAGGTTCAGACAGAACTTTAAGGTGGGGGCATGCAAGGCAGCACCAGCGACATTATTTTGTTTGCAGTGTTTGTGTTCTGTAACTGTTTGTGCTGAAATAAAGATCACTCTTAAAGCCTCGGTGTCTACAAAAAAAAGCCATTAAACCTTTGGGTGCCCCGAAATGTAGCCCTGACAGTGACATGCCCACTATACTCGTTTTCCAGGGGAGAGAGAATCATGCGCTTGACAATCTGTTGTGCAGGGAAATGGAAGAGGACTCTTCTGTTTTCAGGTATTTATTTATATTTTACACAAATTGTGTCATCACTTTTTAGTCACCATAACTTACTTGTGTAACTGGTCTGTGGCAAGGACCAGCCTCACAATGAAAGGTCAGTAACCAGCCTCACCCTAATGAGACCCAAAATGTCGAAATAGCTAACTGCGAGTCGGTTTGCTGGCCATGCACATCTTTAACCGGGCTGTGCCAAAAACACGGCGTAAAATATTCTGAAAAGCTAGCAACTGTCCTGTACATAACAATTACAATAAGCAATCCGGAGCAAACCTCAAAACCACATACAAAACTAACCACAGACAAGCATTTACCTCCAAAACACCCGTTTCCATCCTACTCACAAGGGGCTTATCGCCCTATAGTAACCAATCATGCACAATCAAAAAGGAGTAAAAAACATGCACAATGTGCGGTGATCTTGCACTCCCCTTACATCCATTTACAGCAGTTACAAAGGTTTCGTAACTACTGGTCTCCTCTATATAATTTTGTGTTTATATTGGCAAGCATACACAGTTGAGATATGAACTCTATATGGTCTGATATTGAAGATAGGAAACACGAAACCCTCAGTGAATCATTCAGCGATAGAGGATGCAGTCTAAAAACAGTCACCAAAAATAAAAATCGGCAGCAGTGAAAAAACCAAAGCACACCTGCTACAACGCACAGAGACAAACATCTGACTGCATACCAGTAGTGGGGCGTTATGGGAAGAGTTCCTGCTTAAATCGGAGCTGCAAAAAAAAAAAAAATACCAAGAGGGGAAATGTTATATACTCCAAAGCGGGTGTTTCTCAGCCAAAAATATCCATCCAAGTCGGGGGAAAAAAAACAGCCTGAACAGCAGCTTCGGCAGATACATAATGAACCCATTAATTGGTTGTCATACAGTCTCTATGCAGGAGGTAGCACGGAGCGAATCTCACTTTACTTCCTTTATTAAAGGGACCTGCATGTATTTTTCTCTGCAATGAGTTTGGGGCAAAACAATTGGTATTATATAGGTTGAGTGCAATGTAATACAGGCATACCCCGCTTTAAGTACACTCACTTTAAGTACACTCGCGAGTAAGTACATATCGCCCAATAGGCAAACGGCAGCTCACGCATGCGCCTGTCATCACGTCCTGAACAGCAATACCGTCTCCCTACCTGTACCAAAGCTGTGCGCAAGCAGGGAGACTATAGAGACTGTTACAAATGCGTTATTTACATCAGTTATGCACGTATATAATGATTGCAGTACAGTACATGCATCGATAAGTGGGAAAAGGTAGTGCTTCACTTTAAGTACATTTTCACTTTACATACATGCTCCGGTCCCATTGCGTATGTTAATGCGGGGTATATGCCTGTACAGTAGTCAGTAATTGTTTCTACATGGACTTTTGGATAGTGGTAGCCGTTTAACCAATTGTGACCGAGCAGAAAAAAATGGAGTTCTTTAATAGTAGAGGACATCTTTTTTTATTATCCTAAAAATATAGGCAAACTTTCATAAGCTATGACATGTAATAATCAGGCCGAGCAGGACTAGACATACTTCATTTTTTATTTCATAATAGATAAAACATGTTTATTTGTTTCCAAAGTTTAGAGTTTCCAGAAGTAGGTTTCTTGATTTGAGCCTGTTGTCCTGCGATTCAACTATACTATACCACGAAAGTAAAGGATGTAAGGAAACAAATCTTCAGCAAATCATATGGAAGACTGAAATAAATCTACCGTAAACAATACGGCAACCCACTAATTTCAAACAGGAGCTGGTGCAGAAAAAAAACTACATGTGGCTTATTAAGACACAAGGGTCAGGCACTTCCAAGATTTAAGTTTCCAGCGTTTGTATTTAATTGAACATTGGAAGTGCCTAACCCTTTTTAAAATGAACAGAATGGCAGCTTGGCCAACTACTTGCCAAAATTGCATATTGAATATTGAATATTAAGCTGCCACACACACACTCACTATCTACAACTTACAGTATGACACTGTTACCCAACAGCTAGTAAAAGTTTGTTTGACTCAATTTGCTGACAAAAACCATGGCTATTTGAGGCATGGACATTTCTAACTGCCACACCCCTGTAGGGTTTGCCCCACTGTACTGAGATGCCCCACGGCACAAAACAACCCTGGTGTCCACAGAGTCAAACACCCACCCAAGTGTGTGAGACAGTGCTGCCCCACAAGCCTGTGTACTGTTGGTGCTCTTGATGAGGTGAGGTACCTGCCGGGTGTCCAAACCCGGGCGTGCATATGAGGAAGATGGGATCCACGGATCCGGTGACGTTATCCTCAAAGCCTGCCCCTCTACGTTGGGTGGGTCCCGCGTGGCTTGTACCACCTTTAATAGTTTTGTAGTAGTAGCAGGTGTCTGGTCCTGGATCACCTGAGGCCAGTATGCAGCCGCGTCCTGGCTGTGTCCCTCACTCTAATGCTATAGGAGCAGAGGCCCTATCTATGGGCCTGTCTCTGCAGCAACAACATTCTGAGGGGAGTCAGGGCCTAGCTGGGGCCCAATAGAGGGTATCTGGCCTAGTGCAGGTGCCACAGACAACTGCACACACAACATATCCCTTCCTTGTCCCAGCTTTGACAGATGTGGCTGTCTAAGCGCCCCAAATGTAACCACTAGCTGTCTGTGATCCTAGCAACCCTATTGGCTGTTCCCGATGTGTTTAGCACTCCCAGAGCCTTCTGGGAAATGTAGTTCCCCTGTGGAGCTTGGTCTGTGATGCCCGCCACTCTCTGAAGCTACTTCGCATGCATGCGCATCCTGTAATGGACACCGGCTTCGGAGCCTCTCTAAGCATGCGCAGAACTCCTATGTGCGATAACACAAAATGGCAGCCCCCGCTTGCCGGGTGCTCCCTCTTCCAGCAAGCCACCACCTCCTGCATGGCACCGGATCAACCTGCCTCTCCAGCGGCACCCACATCCACTGCCAGCCGCACGGAGGTATGTGGGAGCCACGGGGTTGCCAAAAAGGGAAGTCCTGGCCACACCCATTTACATCAGAGTTTGCAACTGCTACATCCAGATGTTTACCTGCTGGTTCCATTACTCATTATTCAGAGCCATTTAATTAAAACATTGTGGCTGCCAAGAAACCTTTCTAACTCACACACTCGCTCCCCCCACCTCACACAGAAGTACAGGGGAGAGCAGTCCGGGAGCGTTCCGCCTCGAACCCCCCTCTCCAAACCAACCCTCCCTCCCCCCTCCACACAGCAGGCTACAACGGCGCAACACTGACATATCAAGTCACCACCGCGGCTGGGAACAGCGATACCTATCCTCCTTTGCAGTCTCAGACCCGTCTGTCACCGTCGCAAACGGCAAGTGAGCGATACGCTGCAAAATAGGCACGAAATAGAAATAGAAAGATCTTTCCTGCTCTGTTCATAGGGGACAAGAAGTCTAGTCATTTGCTTGAACAATGTTCAGCAAGAATGCTGCACACATTACCTTGTGCAGGGCTGCGACACTGCGACATTGAGGAGAGCGACAGGCGTGAAGAGGTCACATACACACTGCAAGGAGACATTCATTTGGCATTACTATTAAAATGCAGTTCACCCCATAAGTGATCTCCTAATTTGGAGTTAAAAATTATAGTGTATTTCAACACCAACAAAATGCTATCTATATACTGACACTTTCTACACTCTCTCCTCCCACTCACCGGCACCTGTTCACATCATTTTATTCTTTCAATGTAATTCTCTATACTTGTTACACCCTTTGACCTACAGTTTTTTTTAGCATTTCACATCACTGTCTTTTACAGCTCTAATTTGTTAGCAAGCATCTGCTGGTTGTTTTTCCCTCTACCACTGCTTCTTTGCAATCCTAATCTTTATCAGCAATACCAGAGAGGTTTTTTTTACTTGCTAAAAAATAAAAATGATATATCCACTACAAGCTGCAGTTCAAGCAATATCCTACATGTGTGTATCTTTAAATAAATCAGTTCCGTACAATGAGAAAATAACAGTGAATTAAATCACCGGTGCACAAACTGGGGAGCGCACCCCCCAGGGGGGGAGGGGTGGAGGTGAGAGATTTTGCTGGGGGGCGACGGCGGTTACAGGGGCCCTGCGCTCTTCCCTACAGCATTTAAATGCCGGGGGAGGTGCGTGGCCTCTGTAACTTACCTGCTGCCAGCCGGGCCTTCGGCGACGTGTTGCCATGGCAACGCGGTGTCAAGGGGTAGAGCTGTTGCGAACCTTAGGTGACCTCGGGGCAAGCAGGAGCCAGGTTGTGAGCAGTATGACTCACCGGACACTGGGAGCCCAGATCGGCTCCAAGAGTGGAGCAGCCATCTGCTTAATATCGGGAGCTACGCGTAGCGACTGTGGGGATCCTCATCGCAAGACAAGGGAAAAAGTACCAACGTATTTGTGAAGTACAGGACGGCTACATTCATACACTTCATTACATGCAGGGTCAGATGATCAAGGGGGGAGACACGGGTACACACCTGTGCAGCGTCTTGTGTTTATATCTGGATTGTATTGTGCATGTACTGAATGATCCTCCCGTTTGGGGATCATATAGTTATCTTGCTACTTAAGCCATAACTACATTATAAATATTCTTGAGTTATTTACATCAGAGTGGTATGTTTCCCTTTGTCTGATATACGGGCATGTGTTGTGTAAGAATAGGGGAGGACGACTCGGGCCCCCACCTTAGCAGCGGAAGCCAGTCTAAGGTAAAACAGAGGGGTCACAAAGTGTTACATAAACACATGGTAAACATTAGTTTTCGGTCAGCAATGGAAGACCCGAGAAGGAGAACATCAAGGGAATTTGAAATGTGTCATGAAGTAGTTTGTTAGTCCAAACAAAACACAGTATTACTAGAGGTACTTTTTCTACAATGAAGGCCGATTACATTTCTCTGTATCAAACTGCTCAAATATTCAGCATTGTCACAAATTTTAATAAATAAGCAGCAAATGTATTGGCATTACACCTGCAGGTATGCACGAAAATAACTGCAATTAAGAGACACTCCCAAACAAAAACTAAACACAGGGGCAGATGTCTCACTTACTGTATAAAATGGTTCAAAGTTCTAACCTGGTCCTGGAGAAGTGTACATTTCTTGTACATAGTGATGGCTTTTTAATAAAATCACTGAGCTACAAAGATACAATTTTAGTGCAAAGGGTATTGCAAACCTCACAGGTATAGGTCTTTTGATCAGGTCTACTTTATAAAGTAGAAATTAAAGGATCAGTGTAAAACATGGAATTAAAAAAAAACAAAAAAACAGCATTACATTGTTTTTGGACTGTAGAACAAATACATCATCACTTCTTGAAGGCAATATTTTTTTTAACAGAGGTTAAGAATGAGCCGCCCTAAGCCCTCGGTGCTGCCTGACGCAACGTAGTTGCTGATCAAATAGCCACATAACAGAGGGGCTCTTCAACCGCCGCATAAGGTTTAACACTCAAGGGGCTTTAAAAGCCACTATACTAGAATATACAAACATGAAGGGAGCAATACAGCGCCGGAAAGTGCCACATGCACAAATGCAGGCAGGAGAATTAACTGAAAATGAACCACATGCAGCAAGATTAGATAAATACCAACAATGCCGGTTCTCCAAGTGCTAAACACAACTCAGAAGGGTTTAATGCAACATAATTAAACTAGAAAAAACGAACAGCCAACCATGTTCTAGAATAAACCAAAACTATTTTCAATAGATAATTACACAAAAGTATGTTTTGTATTGAAAATAAAACATAACACCACCAACTATAACCTTGCTGCTGTACAATATTGCACTCAGTGTACGTTTTTTTAATCTAATTTTGAAATTATGCCCAATTGAGTCTTGTTTTCAATTTTAAGTTTAGCATGTGCCTTAAAAACAAATAAAAAAAATCATAAAATAAACTTTTCTACAAATCCTCTTTTCAGCGCATTGTTACACTAGATTTGCTGTTTGAAATGAAAGGATGCAAAATGTTAACTTTCCCTTTCAACTCCTCTGTAATGTCCCTAAACCAGACACGTATACCAATTGTTCCAAGGGGCTAGTCCACCTTAGGTCCATAAGTACAGTATTTGCCTGTCAAACTAAAAAATACAGACAATATGAAAGCAATACTAATCTTATTTGGGAGATCATGAATGACCAGGAAAGATCAAGATCAGGAAAGAAGGTTACTAGGGTTTCCATATAGTATGGAGGGTACCAATTTAAGAAAACAAAATTTCACTTAGGGGCCTATGCAGAGAGCAGCGGTAAGGGGAAAAGCGGCATTTTTTGGAGAAAAATGCCTGTAGAAAGGCAGGTACTGGCGAGTTTTAAAAAAAGCGTCTTTTTTTTTTATTTGCAAATTTCGCCGCGCGGCTGGAGAGAACCTAAATCTCTCCAGTGTTGAAAACTGCCGTATTCAGAGAGGCGCGATCGCCATCTAGCGGCTGTTCGCGCCAAAAAAATGGCGCGATTTTCAACATTTTGCTTCTCCAAAAAAATTTGGCAAGAAGCTGGAGCTCGGCGGCCGGTGGGGGAGAAAAAAAAAAAACGCGATTTTTTTTCCACAAGTTTCAACAGCGCGCATATCGCCGGTTGAAACTCTCCATATGCAGACAGGATTCTAAATGCAGTTTTCGGACCTTTCTGCATATGGAGAAAAAAACTCTCCATTAAAGCTACTTTTTATTCCCCTCTCCAATTTTAAATAGCGCTGCTCTCTGCATGAGGCCCTTAATCCGATAAAACATTCATCACCCGATGAAAGGTCCATGTAGCACCTGAAACGTTGATGCCGTTTATGCTGCACTCAGCAATAAATCATTCAATTTTTAACAAGAAGTTGTAAGTAGTGATATACACTTTATGGGGACATGTATATATATATATATATACGGAGAAATAAATCTCCAGTGAAGTGCTCCAAAGATCCCAGTCATGCCACACAGGAATAAAGGATAGTAAACTCCATAAAGATAGATAGGGGTTAGTCCGATAATATGAGTAATACCTGTAATCACTGCATCTCCGGACCAGAGATGTGAGCTTGCAGGGGAAGACCAACAGGTGAGGCCCCGCCACCAAGCAGGACGGCAGACGAGGTCAGTATACACCAGCATCTCTACATCCAGCAATGTAAAACAGCAAGCAAATAACACAACCTCCATAGGTGATATAACCGATGGACAAAAGGTTTATTTAAGGTACTCACGGACCCTCAATGCTTCAAGTAGCAGGTATATTAATCCCGGCGTGCGTCCAGTAGAAAGATATCCGTAGAAATAAACCAGGGTTTTCTTCAGTTTTTGTACCGGCACCACGTGTGAATACATTGATTTTTTCTCTCTCGTATTTTGATCCTGCCACCGGTTCTCTTTTCTTCTTTATGGAGACGACTGTAACTTGTTACTTTTTTTTTTATATCAAATAAAAAAATTTAAAAAAAATACTGGATTGACAGACATATCAAGTTATGTGATCAGAATCCTAGGCAATGCTAAATCTCTGGATAAATACATACAGTAAAAGGAGTCAGGGCACAAAATAACAGTAATAATCCAAAAGATTGGAGGGGGTGCTACTGCTTAAATTTACTAAACTGTTTGTAGCACCCTGCTAAAAAATCTCATCAGTATTAGTCCCTGAAGGCAGTGCAGGGGTTAAATCCCTTGCAGGGCCTGCATTATTGCCTTTTAGTATTTATTATGTTGCCCTTTTAAAAAGGTTAGACAGTTAGCCGCCTTAGTTCTAGAAACGGTCAGTTAGGTCACATGATATGGTGTGATATCGTAACATTCTATTCTGCCCAGTTACTGGGGTAGGTTGTTGGCCCCGCCCCCTGTGTATAAAAGGTTGGAATCCACCATTTTGTAGTCAGACCCCATTTTACCATCATCAAGAGAAGCACCTTAATATCCAGGGTCACTGAGGGAGCTCTCCCTGCTATCATGGCTGGCCATTAGGACACCTTGTATTGAGTTTAGCATAGGGACAGTATCCCATTGTTAGGGGCTCGGAAGAGGCCTGGGTGAGCAGCCAATGGTGCCCGACTAAAGGATAGTGGGATGGTGTTGAGCAGGGCAAAATGCTCTTTATAGAGATGAGCCACTATGTGACTCGTAGTGCGAAGAGCTGTAAGAACCTTTTCTGAATATGCTAAACCTGTCCGATTCACAAGTTGTTCGTCTTCATGAAATGTCTGAATGCATATGGAGAAGTGCTCCAAGTTAATAAACCCAGCTGAAACGTTCCTGGCGCTTGTACAATTATTCCAACATACTCCTTATACAAGCCTGCACAAATCCAGCTACCCTGGAGATGCATCCGATGAAAACCTGTCCTGTTTATGCAACCAGATAAACCACTGAGCATTTGCACCCATTATATGCCAGGAGGGGAGGATATACATGTACTACGATAGAAAAGTGGAGGGGAAAACAAAAACAAGCAGGCACACCAAATGGTACAGTACAATAAATGCATCTTTACTAGCTCAGTATAGACATGCTTATTGTACCATTGGCGTGCCTGCTTTTTTGAGAGAGCATTTGTACATTTTTACATTATTGGAATGCATGTATGTCACTGGTTTTGTATGCACAGCCCAGTCACACAAACACACAACACAATGTAACATGGGATATAACAGAATGGGGTGAAGTTTACTTCCAGTCCGTGAGCTCAGTTTCCGCACTTGAAGGGAGAGCGAATAAATAGTAGGGACGTGACAAGAAGGGGATTTGGAGGCAGGAAATATCATCCACATAGGTTCTGATCCAGTATACTGCAGTGCAAAACTAGTGCTTGGAATTGGCAACACTTTCACGTCTGTTTAGCAAAAACGTGATTTTGTGAGGATTGCGCATTTGACATTTTAAGTTAACACTTGTTACGGTTCTTTAAAAATTTATTTTTTTAAATACTCTGACATTGTCATTGCTTTGTAGAAACCACATCAAAATAATTTTTTCGTTTTCTGTTACTTTATTTCAGAAAATATTTACTAATGTAAGTAGTTGGTGTCAGATTTCATCCTAAATAGACTGTTTTATCAAATACGTTTATTTATTTTTCCTTTAAAAAAAAAAAAATATATATTTTGAGTTCAGTTTTGCTAACAAATATGAGGCACATACAAAGCTGTATTTTACATTTTCAAAATAAAATTGTGACAAGCTAGAAGCTACATGGCCACACCAGCAACATGTCACAACCAATATTGGCGTGTCCTTGAATGACACTGATAATATACTGCAGTTGGTCAACCTCTTAGCTGCCAGAGCAAAGTATTGGTTTGTGCGGCAGGTCCCTTGGCATTGAATTGGATTAATCACCTGCTTTCAAAGTCGTGAACACACGCATGCACATACATGTAACTAGTTGAATGTGATGGGTGTTTCATAAGGGGGGAAATAATAATAATAATAATAATAATAATAATAATAATAGATATGCAAGCTGCATCTCTACCTAGAAGACAAAAAGTGAAGCCAGTATTTTCTCCTCTAGAAGAAAGCAGATTTTAGGAGGGGGGGGGGGAGGGAGAGGGGGAAATCGACAAATATTCTCTGCAATAGTGAAATGGTATTCATCCAAAATGTTATGCGGAAAAAAAACAAACAAACACAAAAAATGAAGACGTCTCTGAAAACATTCAGTACCTTTCCAGATCACTTGACAATGTAGAACTACATCTACTGACCACAAAAAAGACCTTTAATATATTTAAAAATTAAACACAATAAAATTGAAAAGTAAATGCTACATAACGAAATAAGACCATCAAGCTACACAGTAGACCAGCAAAAAAAAAAAAAAAAATTACATTTTATTATTAAAATCAAAGACTATACAAAAGCCGTGTTCCATTGAAGGGAGTTCACCCACTATTTTGACTGCCTGCCCCACCTTTATCTACTATCATATTTCACAGTAACTTGTAAAAAACTACAGTATACAGTATAGTACACAAATGATAAATCAATGCATGTCTTGCTCTTTTCATACTCTTCTTTTTAAAACAAACTTTCAGACTAAAATGATCCAGTACATTTGATACTGATGTATTTTTTTTCCTCTGGAACTATTTAAAAAAATTAAAATAAATAAAAAAGTGTCCTTGAGCCCTGATTACTTTGCAATTGCTGAACTGTTCGATCCCCTGAACACCACAACACTTAGAAATGTCAGAGTCTGGCTACTAAGAAGATCTTAAAAATTACTAAACAAAGTTACAAATGGCAGTTATATATTGCGGAGTGCTAGAAACGCTATCATTTATATACATGCTGCCAAGTGCCAGGAGCGATCATGCGGTCACTACTTGCCGGAGGCTCTCTGCTGTTGTGGCCCCTCCAGAATTGAAGGGGTTAAAATAAAACACCATCTTCCTCCCTGTAACAGACATGTGCAGAGGTACAACCAAGGAGACATATTTGGGGAAAATAAACCATGTCTTTTATTCAGCCCATAGCTTTCAACAATAGTTTAAGGAAGCACACAAACAAGCAGCCTATCCCTTTGTAAGGGCTAACTTGCTTTCCCAGTCCCTCTAAGCAGGGCTGGGAGGATAGGCCTCTTGCCAACTTATGACCTCAAAGGCCAAAGAGGTACCTGTAAGCAATAGGCTCTGTCTCTGGGTTATGTCCATTGGGGCCACCCTCTGGTGAATTCCAGGTTCTGCTGCGCCCTGGATGTAGAGGATCTGGTTTCTGGTTATCCTGCTGGCAGCACAGTCCTTCTGTGCTCAATAGATCTCCTGCAGTTCAACCAGGAGGCTTGTATATCCCTGATGAGTCAGGTGGAGACTGGTTAATTGTCTGAAGCTGCAATTAAGCAGCTCCTTGCTAGATTCATCAATTCATCAGACCAATACAGGTTTTCTATTGAAGCCCTTTTAGACCGGGGTTAGGGCCCTGTTACACTTCCCTTAACAATAAAACTAAATAATATGCACAACACTAGCTAACATAACTCCCCGACCCTTAGTTCTTCCTAGAGTCCCTCCAGTCACCCACCTCACTGATCCAATCGCCTCCATGGTCAGACCCATCACAATACCACCGACAAGACTAAATCCAGAGACCTGACCTCAACCCCTGCCCACCAACAGAGCAAGCTCTCAATGCACCCATTGCCCGACCATAAATGTTCCCACCCCTGCCCACCACAAAGACATCTAAATAATTACTCTATGCCCATGACATGAAAAATTTCCATATGTAACCCCACCATTGTTTCACTAACTTATGTCCAGTACCCTGAATAAGGGCACTATACAAATATGGTTATAAATAAATGCTAGACAAAAGGGGCCTGTGCACCATGGCATTCCCAAGGAGGGGTGATGTCAGTGTTAGAGTATCTGGTGCTTGGGCTACAGAGGAGTTAATATGGTAAAACGTCAAATGTTTATGTAATGTAGGTTTCATCCCCTACTCCGTATTGCCTAGTGTTACATTAACTATGTATATAGTGGTCATTACATACATAGCCAAGAGGGAAGTGGAGAGGGGAGGCCGGGGGGGGGAGGGGAAAGAGGGCGGTCAACGGTTTGGGAAAAGCCCCATCGAAAAAGGCCCGTTCCCACACACCCCTAAGGAACCATGGTACAGTAGTTCCCTTTAAGTCAGAGGAGGATAAGTTCTCAATATGAAGGTTCTTATTGCTTCCCCTGGTCCAAAAAAGCCATCTGTAATACTGCACATTATTATTCAACTATAGAATCTACTCTATATTCCAGTGCTGGGGGCATGTTACCATGTTATTCAGAAATTAGGGATTCCTGCTGTCCTCGAGCACTGATATGCGATCTGCCCATCAACCATTTTCTTTGAGTGGTGCTGTCTGGTGTCGACTATACAAAGAAACTCCTCCCCTTCCCACAGCCATAAGTTATTCTGCATTGGGTCAAATGAGAACGGGGTGGGCAGTCAGGGAAATCTGCGCCCCTCCCTTACGCCCTTCTCGTGCCTTGCTCCTGCCGGCTCTGCGTTGCAGTGCTGACTGGCAGTCACCACGACCGGCAACAGTCCAACCTATCCTGCTTAAGAACGATGAAAGGTTGCGCTGTTGCTGGTTGCGGTGACCAACAGCTCAGTCAGCACTCACTGCGCCGCTAGACATGAAAGGGGGACAGCAGAGGGGGCTGGGATGCAACTCTTCCTCCAGCAGCAAGTGTTTAGGCACCTGGGCGACCAGGATTTTTCTACCCCCGTTAATGACTTTGTGCTGGTAAATACTATGCTGCCCTGCTTCTCTTTTGTCTTAATCATTCCCGGTGTAAGAAGAGGAGCAGCTAACCGGCAGGCGGAGAAGCTCTTACGCGCTAACAGTATAAATACACACGTCTTGTATATCATGTTGCCTACTAAAGGAGGGGGGGGGGGGTTGAAGGCCCATTTCATTACTTTATCTAAAAGAAAAATAACTTAACGAGATAAAATGTAACTATATTGAATGGTTTGTAAATAAGTAAAGGGATATAAACTACAAAATAATGCTCAATACTGTAGATATTGGCCACTAAGATATAGTTTTAGGTATTCTGAAAATATGTATTCTTTTGTACATGCTAATTTAACCAGACATATTACTGTTACCACATGCTGTCTGCTACTTCCTTTTTACCCAGTAATATGCTGAATTTCATTATTGTGCTTTCAGGAAGTCAAAACGTATCTGACAAACATCAATAAGAAAACAGAATTCTTCTGATAAGCATTGGTGTTTCAGAAAAATATAGATAAAAAAAAAGATGTTTTTCTTTAAAGCTGCATTTAATCTCAAGGTTATTTATTAACTAAAATAAATGGACCAGACACCGCTCCTCTTATTAGAATGGTTAAAACCGTTATCCCCGCTCCGCCTTATTAGAGATTTTTGGGCCGCTCTGACCAATCACTGCATGGCCACGCATCTCCCCTATGAGCAGCCGCCAAGTGGCACTGATAAGCAATCGGCGGCTGGCAAATTACAGAGTGTGCCAGCGTCCGCAAGGCCAATGTAGCCCCCGGCTAAGGGCCAGTGGGCATTTAATATTACCCTGCCACGCAATGTCACAATCCCTATAGATGTTTCCTCAAAACATTTCCTGTCAGAGAAACCCAATTACTGATTACATTATATTTATGTGTCTATTATGTGTTGGGGGAGTGTCCGCTTCTCCGTCCGGTGACGGACTCATTGCGATCACCTGGGTTTAGGCTGCTGGTGATTCTTATTGGCTCAGGAGTTACTGCGGGGTGTGGCGGGTGCTTCCTTAACACATATATAGTATACCTTCTTCTAAGGTTAGTTACTCTTTAATAAAGCGCCTGGTGCACGAAACGCGTAAGAGGACTGTCCGTATACAACTCCTACATTTGGTTCCGTTTTTTTACTTCTTGGGCTGTGCTCTTTGTAGCCTGTTCGTCCGGGCTCTTCACCTGCGGCATTTAATATTACCCTGCTACGCAATGTCACAATCACTTTACAGGTTTCCTCAATACATTTCCTGGTAGAGAAACCTACATATAATTAATTACTGATTATATTGTCCTACCCACACCGTTAAAGATGCAGCTCTTGGGCCTGTATTCTTAGGGCCGTTCTATACTGTGTGTGGCCGTGCACGCGCGTTCTGAAGGTACGGTGTGTGTGTTAAGATTGTGAGTTATGTATTAAATAATATTTTTTAAATAAAAAAAAAAAATGTAATAAAAATAATTTTTAGTACACACACACACACACACACACACACACACACACACACACACACACACACACACACACACACACACACACACACACACACACACACACACACACTACAGCGCCGGTAGCAGCGCAAAATCATTCATTTCCTCATCTTCACCCTCGTCGGTCCGCTCCAAGCTCAATACCGCGCGCGCGGCCCTATTATAGAATGGCTGGCTATCCTCAGCCAACTAAAACTGCCGCCCGCACGGTGTAGCGCGCGCCCGCACTATAGAACCAGCCTTAATGTCACTTTCAATGAACCTTTGTACACTTCCTGCAGTTACTCTTTACTTTACGATGTAGCAATTGGAGTGGTCTGCTGCGTCCAGTCAGTCAGAGATTTTTTTTAAAAACTTCATCTACATTTCAAGAATTGGAAAGATGCAACAAAAACAACTTGGAAATGACTACATTTTCCCTACGTCGTATAAAATAATGCCATTGCTAGCCAATGGTTTAGCAGCTTGTGGTACTCTAACCACATCAGTGCACTGTAAAAATATTGCACATCACAGGGACCTACAGTCTAGGGGCCCCTCTTACACATTGTATTCCTGTATCAACAACCCGATATGTCAGGAAAGGCTCTGACAATCTCTATGCACTCAAAGTACATAGTATTGTGTTATATAAGGATGATTTAATCATTAGAAATACAAATATTCCTATAGAGAAAAAGGTATATTCACCTCATATGTACCACGAACATAAAAGAATATGCAATGAAAATAAAGTTTTATTACCCATCAAAGACGACGTAAAGTGTGATATATTTACAGTGATAGTTAAAAATCCCCAAAGAGTGAGCGGACGGTCATTGCTAGTAGGTTATTGTATTTTGGGACATAGGTTTTGTGCTTTTCTGACCATCCAGCTCCCAGGTAGTTAGATGATTTATCCCTTTGCACCGTAGTATTTCATTTACTGAGATATAGATGTACATCATTAGACAGACGGCATTAGGAGTGAGCGGATGGTCATTGCTAGAAGGACATTGTATTCCTGCTAATTTCCACTTGCGGTAGGCATCTTTCAATTGTAAAGGTCACATGATTATTGGAACACGATAATAGGCCAACTTCCCCTTTCATTTCAGCAGGAAGGAGTCCAGCTCCATGTGACTGAGCAAGTCCCTGTACACCATAGTGCCGCAGGCATAAAGAAATTAGACTGTAAGCTCATCGGTGTAGGTGCTGTAAGAGTTATCCAAGCACTATTGTGAACACCATCCCATATTATTTCTTTGCTATATTCTGCTGAAGCTCAGAAGAATGCGAGAAGCACTGCATCATTAACACTGGCAGGGGACACGCAACATGCAATATATATTTTTTATTTGTTTGAATGGCCGTTAATGATCAAAAGTGGCTTACACGTCAGTACCTCTATGAGTGACAAGAGATTATTTGGCTGTGGCCAGGGTGGCGCTGAGTGTGCAGGCGCGGCAGCGCAAGCGGTAAATTCAAATTTGCTTGCTTGGCAAGCAGCCAAGCGCCGCGCATGCTCAGGTGCTTGCTCACGCTGGCCATACATATTGCCGCAATGCGTTTCATCGCGGCCAGCGTGAGCGTGGTCACCCCGGATGAGGCCTTAGCCATCAATATGTTATGTTCCCAACAAATTAAATTTTTTATTTTTTTTAAAGGGTAAATCAACTATGATTATTCCAAGGCATTAGTAGCCATATCTAATAAGCAGTCTTCTGCCATGACACGCCTATATAGTCCCCACTGAGGTCAAGTTATTAAATATGTGCCTAAATAGGGAATCCAACACTGTCCTGTGGAGTACTCACGTCGGACTTAGGCCGTGCCTATAGTACCGTCGTTGGCGACACGGCGGGTGACGTCACACGTCGCCGTAAGTTATGTTTCACCGGGCGGTGGGTCGCAGGATTCCGACAATTTGATTTGTTGAAGGGCCGTCACGTGACGCAACGGCGTTACTCCGTCGCGTGCACTATAAGCGCACGAGGCGGCGGCAATGTATTTGTTTTTGGTCACGTCGCCGGCACTATAAGCGTGGCCTTACACTTATGAAAAGGTACACTGGGATTGCAATGTTGGATTATCATTGTAATATGCAACTAATCTTGTTCCTGTGTGTCAATCCATATACTGTACGTGCTGTGTAAAGGTGAAAAAGAAGGCGCTAACTCTACTAGTGTACACTTGTGATATACAGTGAGTAATGGTTATAATCAAATGATTAAAAAACAGTGGTGACATGATAAACAACGTGAAAAAATATATGTTAAAACCCCCTGCTCAAACCCAGCTGGTAGGGACTGGTTCCACTAGTCCCACAATTCGTCGATATCCAGTTGCAATCCAGGGGGAGCATGAAAGGGAAATAAGACAAAATACAATCTAAGTGCAGACAGTTATGATAACTTGTACAGGCATACCTCGCATTAACGTACGCAATGGGACTGGAGCATGTATGTAAAGTAAAAATGTACTTAAAGTGAAGCACTACCTTTTCCCCATTTATTAATGCATGTACTGTACTGCAATCGTCATATATGTGCATAACTGATGTAAATAACGCATGTGTAACAGGCTCTATAGTCTCCCCGCTTGCGCACAGCTTCGGTACAGGTAGGGAGCTGGTATTGCTGTTCAGGACGTGCTGACAGGTGCATGTGTGAGCTGCCGTTTGCCTATTGAGCGAGATGTACTTACTCGCGAGTGTACTTAAAGTGAGTGTCCTTAAACCGGGGTATGCCTGTATATAGAATCTGTGATGAATCTTGGCTCGTATGTGTGGCCTACTTACAAGATGTAAGTCAAAAACAAGCGATTTGACACAATGGTCTCTACAAGGAGGGTTTCTCATCCAGGAATATAGAGACTTCCAATCTCAGCTTAGCAGCAGTATACATAAAAAAGAAAAGATATCCATAGTGCAGACCAGTAATATAAAAAAAACTTGACTTTATATGGTTTAAAAATGAACACTTACAATAAAAACATGTAATTCATGCGTGTATCACAATGAATGTGACCGAGGAGAGAATGCTGATAGCTTCAGGCTCACCCACCACCTCCGGTATGGACCCTGCGTGGGACACTGCTGCCTGGGACTCTCCACCTCGTAGGATCCCTCTGGGGTGTGTTATTCCCGTCAGCTTCGTTGCTCGTGCAGGACGCTGCTTGGCTCTCTGCCTGGAGCTCCCTCTCGGGTGGGCTGTCCTGTCCGCCAGGCTCCGATACGTCACTTCCGGTGGGTCGCGATGCGTCACTTCCGGTCGTGGGTCTGCAGTCTCTGCCACAGCTTCTCTCCTTCTCTGGGCGGCTACCACTATACGCATTTCGCCAATAGGGTGCGTGGCTTCCTCAGGAGTGTCACACTCCTGTCACACTCCTGAGGAAGCCACGCACCCTATTGGCGAAACGCGTAGAGTGGTAGCCGAGAAGGAGAGAAGCTGTGGCAGAGACTGCAGACCCACGACTGGAAGTGACGTATCGCGACCCACCGGAAGTGACGTATCGGAGCCTGGCGGACAGGACAGCCCACCCGAGAGGGAGCTCCAGGCAGAGAGCCAAGCAGCGTCCTGCACGAGCAACGAAGCTGACGGGAATAACACACCCCAGAGGGATCCTACGAGGTGGAGAGTCCCAGGCAGCAGTGTCCCACGCAGGGTCCATACCGGAGGTGGTGGGTGAGCCTGAAGCTATCAGCATTCTCTCCTCGGTCACATTCCTTGTGATACACGCATGAATTACATGTTTTTATTGTAAGTGTTCATTTTTAAACCATATAAAGTCAAGTTTTTTTATATTACTTGTCTGCACTATGGATATCTTTTCTTTTTTATGTATACTGCTGCTAAGCTGAGATTGGAAGTCTCTATATTCCTGGATGAGAAACCCTCCTTGTAGAGACCATTGTTTCAAACCGCTTGTTTTTGACTTACATCTTGTAAGTAGGCCACACATACGAGCCAAGATTCATCACAGATTCTATATACAAGTTATCATAACTGTCTGCACTTAGATTGTATTTTGTTTTATTTCCCTTTCATTCTCCCCCTGGATTGCAACTGAATCCATATACTGTATGCATGTTCTGACCAATATTTCGGTTAATTGTAATCATATTTTTTTTCTTTTTAAGGTGACTCGAATTTATAGGGAGTGCATGACTTTGTTTTTCTTTTTGACTTCATATCATAAATGGATCATTATTCTGCTAGTGGCCAAAAAAAAATCTCGATCTTTTTAGCATGGAGAACCCACAAGCAGAATTTTAAATCCAGGCAACAGTTTTCCTAAATCCTTTTTTCAAGGTTTTTTATTTTTTTTTTTTCTATAAATTCCTTTCATTTTCCTGTTCACATCCCTCATTTTGAAATGTTTCAGTATTCTGGATTTTTGAGAAAGTGATCTAAATGCATTTTCGCTCGTATATTTCCAGCAAAACTGGCTAATCTGCATTTCCTAAAATGTACTTTATAACCTAGTCCCAATACTATAGGGAAATGCAATTAGGAAAGAGCCTGCAGCATGTACAGTACTATACAGTATATTTCATGGTAGCTTGTGATTTTTGCAGTTATGTTCTCAGACCTACTGTAAACCTTATAGCAACTGAAAACATTTAGACAAGGTGTTACATGCTTGATTAGATTTACAACAATTCCTATTCATGTCAGCAATAATATTTGTTTTGAGAAGTGCTGTACCTCTAGTACAATGTTTGTTGTAGTTCTTTCTGCATAAAGCTCACTGTACACGTAAAGAAACCGGATATATTTTGAAAGCTCTACACATTAGAATTGCTGGTATTTTCAGGTTTCCATTTATTTATATTAATTTTCTTTTATATCCTTGATACGCACATTTTCATGACATAGTAGCACGCAAACTGTAACACAACCATGTCTAGCAACACCCTAGAGAAGAATGTACAGTACACAGCACGTCACAGTAGAAACATACAGTACTTTAAAAACAACAACACCTACAAAATCAAGGAATAAGGTCTTAAAAAGGCAATTCAAGAAGCACTAAAAATAAATATCTTCTATTATCCTTTATTGAAAACCAATTACCTAAGCTGCTGATCAATTCGTTCTCCCGTGATCAATCAGCAAAGATCCTGCTTCCCAGGGTTCACTAAATGGACGCCTTTCAGTTTAAATTAATTCTTCAGCAGAGCTTATACTATTTGCGCGGACATGCGCTCCACTGCGCACACTCCTGCAGCCCCAGTGATCTGTGCACTTGGCTGTAGGAGATTGGGGAGGCGATCGGAGGGGATGCAGGGCGAACCAGCTCTGTGACGTCACAGGCACACCCATAGACATGCCCCCCACAACGCGTCTACCTTGTCCAGAAAACGCTCCCGCTAAACACTGGTGACGTCACGCATGCGCCTCCGGCAACATTGACGCAGCCCAAGCTCAGGGTGGTGGCGTCGCTATGTGTGCGCGCACTTCCGGGACTCTTACCTAATTGCCTATGGTAGTTCCTCAAGTGCTGCGCCGCTGCGCGCTTCAACGCTGCTACATTTTGCAGAGACAACTCAATTTGACATTTCGGGCTGCAGACTCGTGACGGCAGTGTCACGTGAGCTGTTAAAGCCAATGGAGGGCGAACCAGCTCCATGATGCGTCCGCCACGCCCCTGATAGCCTGCCCAATCTCCTGCAGCCTAGAACACACATCGCTGGAGCTGCAGAAGTGCGTGCGCCACCACCAGGAGCTCAGCCCAACTCAGCAACTCTAATGTATTCTTATATCACAAATGTAAAAGTATCTATTGTTACAGTTTGCAGCTCAAACTGCTGGGAATATTGGCAACAAATGGTCACAAACAGGGACGTGTTACAAATATCTTGCACTACAGGCCTGCTATAGAAATCGAAAGCTGCTCAGTATATTAAAACCCATTAAAAATTGCATTAAGAGTTGGGGGGAAGGTAGTAAGTATTAATCTTATACTACAGACCTGATATAAAAAAAAAAAAAAAAAAAAACACACATATTGCTTGTATTGCACCTTTAAAACGTTTGTGAAACAAAGGAGGGAGAATCCCTACCCCATTAATTGTGCAAGCTAAAACAACGCTAACAATGCCGCTTGTGTTATTGTGAGCTATGCCCTGCACCCATTGTTTGACATTTCATTGTTTATTTCAACAACACTCCTTTGACAGTAACCTCACTACTTAACAGGGATACTAGAGAGCAGACCAGTATCCCTCGCTCAGCCTGTGGGAAACAAAGAGGTAGGTTTATTTTCTGCAAAGAACTCGGCAACACAAATGAGAGCCACGCTTCAGGGTGAACCTACACGTTAAATAAAACCATGGCACTGTTTGCCAATGTCTTCCTATAAACAAATACCTAACTTACGCACGAGCCAACTAGAAGCATGAAGCAGACTTCTGCTCCCAACAGGATTCTGATTTTATTAGAAGTTCACCCTTCATGTCAATGCGTTTGCTGGAAATCAAACACTTCTGACTTTTTAGGTACTTCCGTTTTATTGTCACACTCACATTTTATATCCATCCTAGGTTTATAAAACGCAAAGCATTAGGATTTAAAACTTGGGAACAGTGAAAAAGTTGGAGGTATCAGAAGGGGTTTTAAACACTAACATTAAAAGCAAATCGTCCAGGAAAATTATTTTTCCACTCTGAAAATGAATGTACACAAGTAGCGAGTACTGCTATACACATTTTAAATGATATACAGCATGTACCTTTTGGACTATTGGATGCAATGAAAAATATATTTATGGCAATCGGTATGGTATTGGGGTAGATAGAATCAAGACCTTTACTCAGTACTACTGTACCTCATTTGCTAAAAAGGTGCATATTTCATTATCTCTGCCTATAATAATGTGCCCAATCGTAAAAAAAACTAAATTAACATATTGAACTGCAAAAGTTCTACTATTAAACATCATATTCCAAAATATTCATTTGGAGAAAACACAACGATAAAATGAGAAAGATAACAGTCTCTTACTGATGGACCATTGCCAAATTAGCATGTTTATTTCTCAATCTTATCTTCCCACCATGATATGTATCAGTTGTTTGCTGTTGATAGTGGGGATCATGGAGTAAGCATGAGGACCTGTATAAGGCCTCGGCCATGTTACCTGCTTGCTCGCTGAAGTGTGCTGACGCGCGCTCATGCTTGCCACTGAGCCCCTACAGCCGCAATTAGAGCGGCTTTAGTAGGGGCTCGCCTACGCTTCCGCAAGCGTAGGTCTTAGGTAATTTTAAAAATCAAGCGCTTGCCGGAGAGCAGGGCCGGTCACGTGAGCGGTTCGCCCAATGAGGGCGAACCAGCTCCGTGACGTAACTGGCCCGCCCCCATCCCGCCCCCTGACGGCGCGCAGGGCAAGCAACCGCAAGGCAAGGGAAAGCACCCGCTTTCCCTGAGCCTCAGCGCGCAAGCAGGAAACATGGCCAAGGCCTAAGGCCGAGTCCCCGCTGGCGCTGAGCGCGCTCATGCTTGGAGAGCGCTCAAAAACATGAGCACCGGGTGTCCTCCGATTTACGCAAGCGTGCGGGGAAGTATAGTTTTTTGTTTTGGTAAGCGCCGAACACGGGTCAGTGTGTGTGCCTGCGCACGAGCGTTGCGCGCACCGCCCGAGCTTACATATTTATATGTAAGTTAACGCGGCAAGCCCCGCCCGCTCAGTGCTGGCGCGGACGCAGCCTTAGGCGCTGACCTGTGCTGAGGCACGCTTACCAGTGAGCCCCTGCAGCCGCAATGAGAGCAGCTTTAGCAGGGGCTCGCGCACGGTTCCGCAAGTGTGCGGACGTGCAGGTCTTAGAATAAATTTAGTTTCAAGCGCTCACGGGAGCGCAGGGCCGGTCACGTGAGCGGTTCGCCCAATGAGGGCAAACCAGCTCCGTGACGTCACTGGCCCACCCCCCTGACACGCCCCCGGATGGCGCGCTAACCAAGGCCAGGGAAAGCACCCGCTTTCCCTCAGCGCGCCTCCGCACGGCTGCTGCAACCCTGGACGCACGCAGCCTTAGTGGCTGTGATTATTGTAGGGCTCCAATTAGATTTTGGGTGCACTATTCAAGCACAACATATCTAATTATAATGGAGGAGCACACAGGCCAAGCTTTTTACAATTCTACATTAAAATTGCTACAGCAACGGTTCCCAACCATTGGCCTGAGTGGACCCTTCCTGTTCCAGACTGTTTTGTTCAGGAACCTTGAAAAGGCTTCAGCAGTGTGCATGACAGGGACATTTACAGGTGAATTAGTATTATACAGTAGAGAGAGATTTACAATGGAGTAACCAAGATATTTGTGCACAACCACCTTACAAATCACAAAATGCAGACCTGCCAGACCCTTAAATCAGAAGATCGAAAAGCACTGTGCTATAGGATTCGGCAACACATTAGTTACCAATGAAGAAGGGGTTAAAGACAATCCATTTGTGTCAATGAAGGAGTAAACGTGGTGCCTGTTATTATCACCACCACTACCACACACAGGGTGTTTGCTCTGTGTGACCTTCAGTTCCCCCCCGCCCCCGCAGTGGAGCAGTCCTGCGTGACAGTGGCAGCAGGATCACAGGAGCAGGGCACCTCCGGCCATGTAACAAAGTAGCAAACAAACAACCCTACACAAGGCTGGGGCAGCCTGAGCCTGAGCCAACATCTACTATTTATAGCCTGCTGAGCCACTTGCTATCTAATAATAATAATAATAATAATTATTATTATTATTACAATAACAAGTTCTTGTATAGCACTGCTAGTTTTACGTAGCACTTTACAGGGACATTTTTGCAGGCACAGGTCCCTGCCCCGTGGAGCTTACAATCTATTTTTTGGTGCCTGAGGCACAGGGAGATAAAGTGACTTGCTCAAGGTCACAAGGAGCTGAGAGGGAATTGAACCAGATTCCCCTGCTTCAAACTCAGTGCCAGTCAGTGTCTTTACTCACTGAGCCACTCCCTCTCCTTTCTAAACACAGATATTAAGCTGCCCACCTCACCAGGGTTATTGGTGATAAAACACCCAGAATTAAGTACATGTCATAATGAGTATTTGTGCCATTTTTATATTATTTATTTTGAACCAACACTATATTCTTAGCTTTGTCATCTATACTGGACTAAAAACATGCGAACATCGTTATCAACCTATGCAACCATGAAGTTAAGTACTACAGGAGGTTGGTAGCCAACAAATAATATGCCCTTCAGTGCCCAGTAGTTTATAATTAACCACAACTCCTGTTGTGTTTATAAAGAGTGATTATCTGACCCCCCCCTCCCCCTGCAGTACAGTATTGTCATCCTGACTATTCCCCCACAAGCCTCGCTGCAGCTGGCAGGCACCAGCCTGTTCTGGACTACAGTACTTTTCACATGCAATCGTTGAACACCTGATGACCCTATTCCCCAGCCTCCACTTACCATTTGGAATTGTCTCCATGTCCTAACTGATTCCCTGCGGTCCCCCCTCTCAAGCTCGGTTATGTGTGCACAACCCAGCAGCTCTACCAGATCCAAGGAACAGGCGAACCAGGAGTCAGCCCGGCAAATAAATGCTCTGCAATGGGAGACTAGCAACTAATCCTCTGCCATCATGTGCTTAGAAAGCAGCTCTCTCTATGCCTCTGCTGGGACAGATCATGGACTGGAGAAGGAGGAGGAGCACCCTTCCCTGCTGCTGCACTTCCTCTCCCCCTCCCTGTCAGGCAGTGAAATATCCCCTCCCATATTCACTGACAAGCATCAGCCCCCATGTTTGTGCAGAGAGCTTGCTGTGTAAACCACTCCCTTGTGGGCTGATCCTTCCTAGTATGTGAGGCTTCATGCAGCCTGGGTAGTTAAACCTACACAAGTAATGAGCCGCCTCCCCTATTGCTTCTTCCTGCTGCTACCAGTAAGGTTTATTATGACTCTGCTACTGTTCTGTTTTGTTGATCATCTGTAGCCTTGTTGTTGTCAAGTCTGAGTCAGGAGTGATTACTACACAGTGAAAGTCAGTCTCGCTCATCCCAGCATCTGTTATCAGAGAATCATGGGTTGGGATGATATTAAAAAGGACAGGACATAGTACTTGCTGTGTGTGTCTCATGTCAGGATTAGAACCTCATGCCTCAGGACAGGAGTGTCCAACTCCAGCCCTCAAGGGTCAGTTATTAAGGATATCCCTGCTTCAGCACAGGTCACTGATTGAGCCACCTGTGCTGAAGCAGGGATATCCTTAAAACCTGAGCTGTTGGTGGCCCTAGAGGACTGGAGATGGCCACCCCTGCTGTAGAATAAAACGTAAATCTGTTATCATTGAAACAGCACTGCATCCGTATTATATATATATATATATATATATATATATGTGTGTGTGTGTGTGTGTGTGTGTGTGTGTGTGTGTATGTATGTATATGTATATATATATATATATATATATATATATATATATATGTATGTATGTATGTATGTATGTATGTATGTATGTATATGCAGCACGGTACCCCCCTCCCTGGCTACTATTCTGCCCTCGGGCTGGCAGTAAACACTGGTACAATCAGGTTGCCAGTAGTTGGTATGGGGTTTTCCCCTTCACCTTTGGTACAGCACTTGAGTGACAGCAGGGGGTGGTACATCCTGTTGTAGCTTTGACAACGGGGTGCCCGCCTTCTGGCTGTACTTAAGGGCAGGACCGCCCTAAATTTGGAGGTGGTTCCTTCCCTCTGAGGAAGGCAGGTTACACAATTGGGAGCCTGAGATTGGGACCTTCCCATGTGCTTTTCCCTCCCGGGGAGAGTGTGTGGACCATACCTCTGCCTCCGCTATGGAGGTGGGGAAGAGCTAGGACGGCTGCGGGTGCCCTTGGCCTGTAGTGGCGGTCCCGGGACCATCATTCAGTGAATGCTGACAGACCTTATCCTGCAGAAGACTGCTGAGTAACTGGTACTGCAGAAGTGTAGTAATAAACCCTGTTTTGCAATATACCTCCCGCCTGGTGCGTGACCTTAATGGGGGGAGAGGTAATAGTTCTACCGTGGGAGATCACCTTCAGTTCCTGGAGCCTACGGCAGATGGAGGAGCACTGCTAAGGAGATATGTGGGGTATGAACCCCAGAAGCCTGTTCCTGTGTCCCCACTACCATCGGCGGACGACTCAGCCCTCCTGTTGCCAGCATCTATATGCACCACATACCCTGTAATGGCCCCTATCTGTGATTGGGTGGGGGAAACACTGTATATATATATATATATATATATATATATATATATATATAGAAAAGAAAAAAGCGCCCAATCCTAGTGCATTACTGTATAAAAATTACATATTTAATAGTACCCAAAGCTCACAAACAAAATGAATAATAAAGCATGTTATGAGATATACTCATGCTCCGATCCGACGGCTGGAACTCTGTTCTTTTTCCACTGCGTCACTGCTCCAAGGATCCAGACTGAATTCCACGAATGTCTGTCCAGCAGGTGCTCGCGATATCAGTCCCCAAAAGGTCTTTCCTCTGGAAACAACACCTCCGGTGTGCTTGGTTCCGAATGTGGAGTAACTTCAGTGTAACAGCTATACTATTGGAATTATTTTTATGGTTAATATATTCCTTTTGAGTCCTAATAGTATCTTGATCCAATTTTTGGATTTTAAGTTTCTTTTATTTAAAATTGTTTGATATATATTATCTGCATCTCACACATCAATAGTTTTGTGGACATCAGCATCATACGGTATAATATTTATAGATGCTACACATCTATTACCATCAGTATTTAATATACCTATATGTGTGAAAAACTAAGTACACCCCTACTGCTTCCATAGGAATTAAGATGCTAAGTAGCAGACAGGTGCTGCTAATCAAATGCCCTTGATTAATTGATCATCAGCAGGTGTGACCACCTCTATAAAAGCAAAGTTTTAGCAGTTTGCTGGTCTGGAGCATCCAGGTGTGTGTTAACACAATGCCAAGGAGGAAAGACATCAGCAATGTTCTTAGAGAAGCAATTGTTGCTGCCCATCAATCTAGGAAGGGTTATAAGGCCATTTCCAAACAAAATAAAGTCCACCATTCTACAGTGAGAAAGATTATTCAAAAGTGGAAAACATTCAAGACAGTTGCCAAGCTTCCCAGGAGTGGACGTCCCAGCTAATTCACTCCAAATTCACTTAAAATGCTCAGAGAAATTGCAAAATACCCAAGAGTTACATCTCAGACTCTACAGGCCTCAGTGTGACGGTTCAGGGAATTCCTTCCCCTCCATGTGCCCCTGGCGCTGCGCTCCCTCCTGCCTCTCATGTCCCTTCCTTGCCTCCCTGTTCTGTTCTTCCTTCCTCCTCCCGCATCTGTCCCTCTGCGGCAGCCCCTGACGCTCTCCCAGCGCCTGCGCGCGTTCCCCGCAGGGCACGCACGTCTTCTCAGTCTCCCGTTCCCCTCTACAGCAATCCCCGCTCACGGTCTCCCTCTGCTCCCGCTCCTGTCCCCTTACCTCCTGCAGACTCTCCTCCGGTTCTCCTCCCGCCTTCGGCGGGTGCCCCTGCGGCGCGGCGCTCCGCGCGCTTCTTGACAGCCTGTGCATGCGCATTCTAACCTTACAGAGGGCGCGCGCACACGCTCCACTTGTAGGCCTTCCCAGACCCCTGGCTCCTCCTCTCATGCTGTACAGGCTATCTCCCTCTCTGACTCACCTGTCTCCTCCTCCTCTCTTTCTCACCTATCCCTGCTGCCTCTCACTTCACCTTCTGCTCCTCCTCTCTCTCTCATTGGTGTTCCCTCCTTTATAACCTCTGTCTGTCCTCTAACTCATGGCTCTGCATAGTTCTTTGTAACCTCTGTGTGTGCAGTCCTATGCTTGTCTCTCCTGTGTTTTCCAGCTTCCGTTCCTGCTCCTGCTTACCCCTGGATCTCCCTGGCGTGACCTCTGCTTGTACTGGATTACCCTGCTCTCTCCTGCCCTTGAACCCTGCTTACGGATACGACTTTGCTGACTTCTGTTATCCCTGGACTCTGGCTTACGGACATCACTATCCTGCTCTCTATTGCCATAGACTCTGGCACACGGACATCACTAACCGAACTCTATATCCGAAGGCGTTGCAAGTATACTCTAACCATCTTTCTACAGGCCCGGCAATGCACTACCACACTCCGGGCACGCCCTCACTGCTGTGGGTGCGTGTGTTAACCCTACCCACCTCAGTACTGGGGACTGACCAGGTCTGCGGGCATACAGGCGTTACATTATGCAGAGCCCAACAAATGCAGACCCCCCTGAGGTGGGTCAAGGTGTTTCTTTGGAACATTTACAATTTGTGAGCAACCAGTTGACCACTGTTTCCCAGCAACTTGCTAACCTCTCCATCCAGGAAACTCCAGTGGATCCGTCACCCCCTGTTGCTGTGACTTATAGTAATGCTGGACCCCGTATTCCACCGCCCAACCAGTATGATGGGGACCCCCTCGCTTGCCGCGGATTCCTAAACCAATGCGAGGTGCAATTCGAAATGTCTCCCTCTCAGTTTCCTACAGGTCGCTCTAAGGTGGCTTACATTTACGCCTTGCTCACCGGTAACGCCCTCGCTTGGGCTTCTCCCCTCTGGGAACATAAGACTGAATTAACCCAAGATTACCCTAAATTTAGGCGTGAATTCCAGCAAGTGTTTGACACTCCCGCACGACAGGAGACGGCCGTATTCTCTCTCCCTCATATTTCACAGGCTCGAAGATCTGCTGCCAAGTACGTGATCGAGTTCCGTACCCTCGCCGCGGAGACTCAATGGAATGATGAGGCACTCGCCGCCGCTTACTGGCACGGTCTCTCTGACACCTTGAAGGATGATCTTGCTACCCATGCCCGGCCTTCCTCCCTGGAGGAACTGATTACTCTCAGTGTACGTATGGACCAGCGCACCCAGGAACGACGGCATGAGAGACACTGTTCCCGTCCTCTTTCTTCTCCTGTTGTCTCTCACAGGTCGCCCTCTTCGCCTCTCCTGGCATTGGACGCCCCAGAGCCGAAGCAAATCGGTAGCCAACAACTTCGGGCCACAGAGAGAATGCGACGCCGTCAGAAAGGACTCTGTTTCTACTGTGGTTCTTCGGAACATCGTCTCCAGAACTGTTCCCTGAAGCCGGGAAATGGGAACACCCAGTAAAGGTAGAGGGGCTTCTACTGGGTACTGTCTCTTCTTGCCCCTCTCTCCCTGAGGATCACCCAAAGAAGTTTATGCTTCCTGCTACGCTGGAGGGCCCTGACCTCCTACTGGAAGTAAAGGCTTTCATTGACTCTGGATCTGGCGGTAACTTCGTGGATCAAACCTTCGCCTCTGAGAACCAAATTCCTCTGGTCAAGAGAAAAGCACCCATTGGTCTCAAGGCCATCGACGGTCGCCCGCTCCAACCAGCATTCATCATCTGAGAGTCCATTCCTCTCACTTTGACCTTGGCCGACGGTCATAAAGAGGTAATAGTTTTTGATATCTTCCATTCTCCCACCGTTCAACTTATTTTAGGATTGCCTTGGCTTCAACTCCACAATCCGCGCATTGATTGGACCGGCACCTTGCCTATCCAGTGGCCTTCCTCCGCTGAGTCAGTCTCTACGGCTCCTCCTGTTGCGGTGCTCGCCGGTTTGGATTCCGTTCCTTCCAATCTCTCGATTCTCCCGACCGTGTATCATGAGTTCCTGAATGTGTTCAACAAAGTACAGGCTGAAGTTCTGCCACCCCATCGTCCATACGATTGTCCTATCGATTTAATTCCATGGACCATCCTCCCGAAGTCGAAATCTTACCCTTTGTCCGTTCCAGAAACCGAAGCTATGACGTCTTACATCCAAGAAAACTTGGAGAAAGGATTCATCCGCAATTCTACCTCCCCCTCTGGGGCAGGCTTCTTCTTCGTGAAGAAGAAGGATGGATCGCTAAGACCTTGTATCGACTTTCGCGGACTCAACAAAATCACGGTAAAGAATCGGTACCCCCTTCCCTTAATCTCTGAACTTTTCGATCGTCTCCAAGGAGCCTCTATCTTCTCCAAGCTTGATTTAAGAGGGGCATATAACCTCATTCGCATAAGGGAGGGGGACGAGTGGAAAACCGCGTTTAATACGCGATCTGGACATTATGAGTATCTAGTAATGCCCTTTGGTTTATGCAATGCTCCTGCCGTCTTCCAAGAGTTCATGAACGACATCTTCCGGGATGTATTGGGAACATTTGTTATCGTGTACTTGGATGACATTCTCATTTTTTCTAAAAACTTAGATGAACACATTCACCATACCAAACTGGTGCTTTCTAGGCTCCGTGCTAACCGCCTATACGCCAAGATGGAGAAATGTTTGTTCCACCAGACGTCTACTGCCTTCCTAGGCTATATTATCTCTAACCAAGGTTTTTCTATGGACCCAGAGAAACTGAAGTCTGTTCTCGACTGGCCGCTGCTAAATTCTCTCAAGGCCGTGCAGCTTTTTCTCGGCTTTGCCAATTATTACAGGAAATTCATCCGTAATTTTTCTTCCATCGCTCTCCCCATCACTGCCTTGACCAAAAAAGGTGCCGACCCCACGTCTTGGTCTCCTGAAGCCATTGACACATTCGAGTTTCTCAAAAAAACCTTTGTCTCTGCACCCATCCTACGTCACCCGGATACCTCTCTTCCCTTCACATTGGAAGTTGACGCTTCGGATGTGGGAGCCGGTGCAGTTCTTTATCAGAGACTCTTTCCCCAAGAAAAACTCCATCCCTGTTTTTTTCTCGGAAATTCTCGTCTGCCAAGAGAAATTATGATGTTGGGAATCGTGAGCTTTGGCCATTAAATTGGCTCTTCAGGAGTGGAGGCATCTTTTAGATGGCACCAAGGAACCTATTGCCATCTTCACCGACCACAAAAATTTGCTGTATATCGAGGGGGCTCGACGATTAGGATCCCGTCAGGCCCGTTGGTCTCTTTTTTTTCCCCGTTTCAACTATACCATTTCGTATATCCCTGGTACCAAAAATATCAAAGCGGACGCTCTCTCTCGCCAGTTCGCCACGGAGAACGAATCTAATGAATCCACCGAACCCATTCTTCCTGCCAAGTGCATAATCTCTGCCAATAATTTCGATGTGTTGGATGAAATCAACAAAGCCCAGTTTCACATCCCCAGCAGGTTCAGGGTACCAGAGGGATGCTTATACGCAGCTCCACGGTTTCGCCACAAGATTTTACTTTGGGGACATTCTTCTAAATCGGCCGGTCATCCACGCTTCAAGAGGATAGCGGATCTTATTAAACGGACATTTTGGTGGCCTATGATGAACAAGGACATTTTTGATTTCACTAGTGCTTGTCCGGTATGTGCCCAGAGTAAATCTGCTCATCACAAGCCTTCGGGTCTTCTCATGCCTCTTCCCATCCCGGAGCAACTTTGGAAACACATCTCTATGGACTTCATTGTCGAACTTCCCAACTCTAAGGGAATGAATACCATTCTTGTCGTGGTAGACAGATTTTCTAAACACTCACACTTTATTCCTCTCAAGGGTCTTCCTAATTCTGCTACTTTGGCCGATATTTTTTCCAATGAAATTTTCAGATTAGATGGCGTTCCCATTTCAATTGTCTCTGACAGAGGTTCTCAATTCATCTCTAAGTTCTGGCGTACGTTTTCCCAGAGACTTGGGATTTCTCTTCTTTTTTCTTCCGGATATCACCCTCAGACCAATGGTCAGACTGAAAGGATGAATCAGACCTTAGAGCAGTATCTCAAATGTTTCGTCTCCGAGTCGCAAGACAACTGGGTGGATCTGTTACCGTGGGCTGAATTTGCTATCAACTCAATTTCGGTTTTCACCCTAGCAGTCTTTCCCCAGAAGCCATGGTTGGATTGCCCGGAGATCGATCCTCAAGGGGGGGATACTGTGACGGTTCAGGGGATTCCTTCCCCTCCATGTGTCCCTGGCGCTGCGCTCCCCCCTGCCTCTCATGTCCCTTCCTTGCCTCCCCGTTCTGTTCTTCCATCTGTCCCTCTGCGGCAGCCCCTGACGCTCTCCCAGCGCCTGCGCGCGTTCCCCGCAGGGCACGCGTGTCTTCTCAGTCTCCCGTTCCCCACTACAGCAATCCCCGCTCACGGTCTCCCTCTGCTCCCGCTCCGATCCCCTTACCTCCTGCCGACTCTCCTCCGGTTGTCCTCCCGCCCTCGGCGGGTGCCCCTGCGGCACGGCGCTCCGCGCGCCTCTTGACACAGCCTGTGCGCGCGCACTCTACCTTACAGAGGGCGCGCGCACACGCTCCTCTTGTAGGCCTTCCCAGACCCCTGGCTCCTCCTCTCATGCTGTACAGGCTATCTCCCTCTCTGACTCACCTGTCTCCTCCTCTCTTTCTCACCTATCCCTGCTGCCTCTCACTTCACCTTCTGCTCCTCCTCTCTCTCCCATTGGTGTTCCCTCCTTTATAACCCCTGTCTGTCCTCTAACTCATTGCTCTGCATAGTTCTTTGTAACCTCTTTGTGCGCAGTCGTATGCTTGTCTCTCCTGTGTTTTCCAGCTTCTGTTCCTGCTCCTGCTTACCCCTGGATCTCCCTGGCTTGACCTCTGCTTGTACTGGATTACCCCGCTCTCTCCTGGCCTTGAACCCTGCTTACGGACACGACTTTGCTGACTTCTGTTATCCCTGGACTCTGGCTTACGGACATCACTATCCTGCTCTCTATTGCCTTAGACTCTGACACACGGACATCACTAACCGAACTCTATATCCCAAGGCATTGCAAGTATACTCTACCCATCTTTCTACAGGCCCGGCAACGCACTTCCACACTCCGGGCACGCTCTCACTGCTGTGGGTGCGTGTGTTAACCCTACCCACCTCAGTACTGGGGACTGGCCAGGTCTGCGGGCATACAGGCGTTACACTCAGTTAGCATGTTAAATGTTAAAGTTCATGACAGTACAATTAGAAAAAGACTGAACAAGTATGGTTTGTTTTGAAGGGTTATAATAATAATAGAAGGGAAGGGGAAAGGGCTGGATAAACCCCGCTCAGCCACTTGATTGTGAGACAAGGAACTGGACGTGGTGCTATCAGGGATAAAAGTATGCACAGGAAGAAGGGAGAACAGAATCCCAAAAGGATGCACTCACTAGGGGATAGAACTCAAAAATAAATACATTTTATTAATAATCATATGAAACACAACCTAATTAAAACCTGATGTTGGCGCATGTTTGCCACAGCAGAGTCTGGTGTGCTGTTAGGTAAGCCTATTGTGCCCAGGTATGGGTAGTCAAATGATAATTCTGGTTAATGTTGGCCAGAAATACTGAAAAAATCCCTGGTGGTAATTGTGGTGTCAAGGTAGGTTCCTGCACCAGCATACATAGTACTAAAGTTATAATATGAAGTAGATCATAATTACTTACAAAATCAGCACATGTATATGTGTATATAGAGTGTAGAGGCACAAATTGGGTGCTGTGACTGCAGTTACACTTAGCTGCTGTGCTGTTCTCTATTTATCCCTCTATAGTAGGTAATATAGTTTATCCTGCTGTAGATATACAGTACCTGGACAGTGAAACTATATCCCACTGCTTCAGATTACCAAAGTCCACAGTACACATCCGATGCTTCAGTCACTCAGATATCAATTGGGGACTGCTGTTAATGAACCCCCACATATCGGAAAGCATATCGGGTTAAAGCTGCAGTTCAGTCTTTTTTTTTTTTTTACTTCAATAGTTTCATGTGTGCAATCTCTAATTACCTAAAGAACTGTATAGCTGCAGGTCAATTCGTTCTCCATGTATTGATAGGCGAAATTTGGTGACATAATTAGAGCTGGCATATGTTTATATTCTGCCTCTGTCACTCAGTGGAAGCTCATGAATATTCATGAGCACTCCTGCACTGACATGTGCTAGAGGGAGGGCAGGGCTGACAAAGGGGTGTGCCAGAGCTTGTGACAGGACATGAAGGGGGCAGTGCCTAGCAAATGTCTGTTAAAATAGAATACAAGAAAATTGGTCTTTTAAAGTTGGTTTTTTAAAAACAGAAAATGCTAAAAGTATTTTTTCTTACTACAGAACTGATTTATTAAAAAAACCACACATGCAGGATATTGACTGAACTGCAGCTTTAAGTACCTGCAGAGATCAGGAAACTCTCACCAGGAAACGGACTAAATCTTCACAGACTCCTAACTGAAAGACACACACCACGCCGTGGAACTGAACAGACCAAGCTACTACTAGCTGGTCGCGCCAGTGACATCACACAGGACGTCGCACCCGACACGTGTTTCGTTCCAAACTAGGGAACTTCTTCGGGGGTTTGGAAGTTTGGAACGAAACACGTGTCGGGTGCGACGTCCTGTGTGATGTCACTGGCGCGACCAGCTAGTAGTAGCTTGGTCTGTTCAGTTCCACGGCGTGGTGTGTGTCTTTCAGTCGCTAGTTAATCTATGATGTGGGCCAAATGTGGATCCCACTAGCTAGCATTAGGGGTCTGTGAAGATTGAGTCCGTTTCCTGGTGAGAGTTTCCTGATCTCAGCAGGTACTTAACCCGATATGCTTTCCGATATGTGGGGGGTCATTAACAGCAGTCCCCAATTGATATCTGAGTGACTGAAGCATCGGATGTGTACTGTGGACTTTGGTAATCTGAAGCAGTGGGATATAGTTTCACTGTCCAGGTATATCTACAGCAGGATATACTATATTACCTACTATAGAGTGATAAATAGAGAACAGCACAGCAGCTAAGTTTAACTGCAGTCACAGCACCCAATTTGTGCCTCTACACTCTATATACACATATACATGTGCTGATTTTGTAAGTAATTGTGATCTACTTCATATTATAACTTTAGCACTATGTATGCTGGTGCAGGACCCTACCTTTACACCACAATTACCACCAGGGATTTTTTCAGTATTTCTGGCCAACATTAACCAGAATTATCATTTGACTACCCATACCTGGGCACAATAGGTTTACCTAACAGCACAACAGACTCCGCTGTGGCAAACATGCGCCAACATCAGATTTTAATTAGGTTGTGTTTCATATGATTATTAATAAAATGTATTTATTTTTGAGCTCTATCCCCTAGTGAGTGCATCCTTTTGGGATTCTGTTCTCCCTTCTTCCTGTGCATTGTTTTGAAGGGTTTCCAGGAGAAAGCCTCTTCTCTCTAAAAAGAACATGGCAGCGCGGCTTAGGTTTGCAAAGTTGCATCTGAACAAACCACAAGACTTCTGGAAGAATGTCCTTTGGACAGACGAGACCAAAGTGGAGATGTTTGGCCATAATGCACAGCGCCACGTTTGGCAAAAACCAAACACAGCATATCAGCACAAACCCCTCATACCAACTGTCAAGCACGGTGGTGGAGGGGTGATGATTTGGGCGTGTTTTTGCAGCCACAGGACCTGGGAACCTTGAAGTCATTGAGTCGACCATGAACTCCTCTGTAAACCAAAGTATTCTAGAGTCAAATGTGAGGCCATCAGTCAGACAGCTAAAGCTTGGCCGAAATTGGGTCATGCAACAGGACAATGATCCCAAGCACACCAGCAAATCTACAACAGAATGGCTGAAAAAGAAAAGAATCAAGGTGTTGCAATGGCCCAGTCAAAGTCCAGACCTCAATACAGTGGCGGCCGCTTTTATCCTAATGCGGCCGGATCCGCGGCGCTCTGATAATCGCGGGCAGATGCGTTTTTGTTTTTTTTTGGTCCGGAGTGAATTGCGTTATTTTAGCGCTCGTAATATTAGCATTTTATTATCGCTGTCTGCAATACTGCAATACCGTCTAAAAACACAGGGGGGCGTTCGCGAGCAGTTCAACCTACGTCAGTACACAGTCTGCGTGTGCGCGTGCAGTAATTGTAAATTTGCATATTTATACATGCATGTGCAGTGCTGTGTGTCTCATTTGAAAATTGTTGAAACGCATAGGCGTGTGTCGTGTGCTGTAACAGTTTCACATTTCGGCATATACAGTACAGCGCTCGCCCCCGCACACACACAGGATAATTTACTGCACTGCAGTATTTCAACTTTTTATGTTATCTACAGTACAGTACACCTCTCCCACACCATTCCTTTGAATGTATGTCTTTCTGGTTTCTATTACATTCCTGCTTGATAGCTGATGATTACTGCGCATGCGTCTGAAAGTTCACCACTGCTTGCTTGAGTGAGTGACCAAAAAAAAAAAAATTTCTCCTCATTTTTAATTTTTATTTTCTCCACACAAGCCTGCATAAACCATCTTGATATTACGATATTCAATCTGTGCTGTAGCTTTTGACTGCGACACTGTGCGTTTGACTGCACATGGTTGATTTGTGTGCTTTTTATGTACTGTATTTGGGGGTGTAGGGATCAAATTATTATGATGACCTGCCTTTTGAAAATATGCAATTTCTTTGAACTGCAGTAGAGCTAATCATTCATGCTGCTGTACCCTGTACCCCCTCCCCCACGCACACACACAAGGCTCGCTCAAGGATTTGAAACTCTTATCGACAGACACCTCTACAGAGTCATTCAGTTTCTGAAGCTTGTCATTGTGTTTTTAATCCGTCCCTAGCCGAGAATCACCTCTCTATGCGCCTGCGTGTAATCCTCTTTGAGATCGGAGCTAGCTGATTACTGCGCATGACTCACCCAACCCCCTCCCACCCCCCCCCCCAACCCTTTGAGGCTTTGTTTACGGTAACACTTTGGAAAATCCCTTCACGAATTTGATATGTAAATCTGATTTGCACAGCACTGTGAGAATTGAGAGTTAAAAAAACCATTAACTGATTCATACTGTTGATGCAGTAAATTACCACTTTTTGTCATTCTTTCTTTTTCTTTGGTGTAGGTGTGGGGGGCTGGGGGGTTGTTGTCAATGCGAAGTTCAAGAATGTGGGGGGGGTTGTTGTCAATGATTATGATTATCATGAATGTAAATAAATATTTATTTTATTTTATCAAGAACAAAAAAAACAAATATAAAAATAATCATGAATAATACATAATGCAGTCTTTATTAAGTTCTTCTGTCAGATGGAAATTGAGGGCCGGCCGGTGTATAATCATGAATAATGCACATTGATAATAATATTAATTAATATATAATATATAATAATATATATATATAGTAATATAATTTTTTCCGTCTTTATCTTCTTCCTCATTCTGTGTACAGTACAGTAGTTCATTGAGAGAGGAGAGGTTTTGTGTACATCATGACTGCAGTTTAGATACTGTACAATTAACTGTACAAACAGTTCATAAACTGTACACGATAGCCCCCCTCTTCCCCTGTCCATCCTTTTTTTCTGAAAAGACAAGAAAACAAAAAATTAGTGCAGTTATGTGCATACTGTATTATGGCATTGTGTGCTGTGTAGTTGTCATATTCTCTAGCCTGCTGTACCCATGCTTGGCCACCGGGACTGCTGCTACTCTCAATGTCTTGTTCTAGCCTGCAGTACCTATACTTGTCCACCGGGATTGCTGCTGCTAAACTAAGGAACATTCCAGACCCTGTTACCTGACACCTCTGCACCTGTGCTCCACCTCTCAGCCTGCATATATAAACCTCCCTTTCCTGTTCCTCCCTTGCCTCTGTTTCTAGTCAGACTCCTACAGTAGCGACATACTTTATCGCACTAAATGCCGGCGGCATGCCGGGATCTACCCCAGCTGCCGCCAGTAATAACCGCGCGCCGCCGCGTTTCCCCCACGCACCCCCCCTCCAACTCGCGCGCAATTTACTTTGCTTCCGGACCCCGAGCCCGGCTTCTGCTCTGCCCCTCTGCTTCCCCGCACCCCCGCTTACCTTGATTTGATCTCCAGGGGTGTCGGGGAAGCCTGGGGAAGCCAGGGAAGACGGGGAAGCCGGGCGCGCTTCTGACTGTGACGTCACAGTGCGCCGCCACGCGCCGCGGCTACCCGCTTCCCAGCCACATACAGCCAGCGGCTTTTGCTCGAATAAGAGCTGCCGCTGCTGTATGCACATGCCTCTGATCCTGATCTGTTCCTGTACCTGTATTTGAGTCTGTTCGCAGTAAAGGCCCTTGCTGGTAATCTGGCTTGTCCTTGTTTGTTCCCGTTCTCAGTCCCTGCTCCCAGACCTGTCCCTGCTCGCCTGTCCTGTTCCAGTCTCCTCGTTGCCGACCTCTGCTTGTTACCTGACTTCGCTACCTGCTGCCTGCCTCGGACCCCTGCTTGTTACCTGACTTCGCTACCTGCCACCTGCCTCGGACCCCTGCTGTTACCTGACTTCGCTATCTGCCGCCTGCCTCTGATCTCTGCCTGTGACCCCTACTACGCTCCTGCTGTTCCGGCCACCGAGATCCTACCCGCCACAGGAGTCTCCCGTGACAGAAAACAGAGGCCACTTCTGGATCTCGCTGGAACAGATTCTCTGCCTTCCTGCTTCAGCAGACCCCATCCGCTTGCAGGAAGATAAGTACTTTTTTTTTTTTTTTTTTTAAATCCCAGTTGTGATCCTGAAGGTTTTGTTGCTGCAAAGGTTTCCGCAGGGCTTTTTGTGCCACTTTCTCCCTGAGAAGAATTCCCTTTTACAAAAAAAAAAAAAGCCCTCCCTGCAGTACCTGTTTTTGCCATTTTCAGACTTTCATTACCTGGACAAGAATTGTCTCTGCATTGTGGGTGGGCCACTGCAGATTTTCAGACTCACATTTCTATTTAAGACGGTTACCTTGATTTACTGCTTTCCCTGGTTGGACCACTGCTGTTCACAGGGTCCCCATTTCAAAAGACAAAAGTGCTCCCATTATTTTGTTACTGCATGCTGTGATTTTCTTGCAATCTGTAGTTCCTCCTATGATTGGTTCTAAGGTTTCAGGTTTACCTGCAAGTTCCCCTAAAGTTTGTTTCTCTGCAACCTGTAATATCCCTACGCCTGATATCAAAAGTTTCAGATTTAACTGCAGGGTTCTCTGTCTGATATCCCTACGCCTGATATCTAAAGTTTCAGATTTAACTGCAGGTTTTCTCTGTCTGATATTCCTATGTCTGATGTCAAAAGTTTTGGATCTAACTGCAAGTTTTCTCTGTAATCGTTTCCTGCTGTCTATGATATTTCTATGCCTGATTTCTAAAGATTCAGATTTAACTGCAGATTTTTCTCTGCCTATATGATATCCCTACGCCTGATGTGTAAAAGTTTCAGATTTTACTGCAGGGTTCTCTGTCTGATATCCCTACGCCTGATATCTAAAGTTTCAGATTTAACTGCAGGTTTCTCTGTTTATGTTTTTTCCTTGCATTTATGATATCTTTGTGACTGATGCTAAAGTCTCAAAAGGGTCAGCTCTCCTATCTTGTCTCTGTGTGTCTAATATTTCTGTTGTTCATTCTAATGCTTCTGCTTTAAAGACAAATTTCCTCTTTACTGGTTTCTTGGGAAGTGTGGTTTCCCCATGTCTGAAATTATGGCTCCCACTCAAAAAACAGTCTTGAGCAGTAAATGCGAACACAGTACCACTGATTCTTCAGAACTTCTCAAAGCAAGGAAGAAGAAGGAAAAGAAAGAAGCTGATAGGCATAGACCACTAATCGCTTTGAACCGGCGTTTTTCGCGCCAAACACATAGCGCGAGGACGCAAAGGGGGAGGGGTTTACACTATAAGACAGGGGGAATTGGAGACGCGAATCAGCTCTATGATTAAGGACCACGCAGGTCCGAAACGCGTCAGAGTGTGTCCCCCTTAACCAAATGTTTTTTTCAATAAATCTTTATTTTTAATCCACACCTTGCTGGTCTCCCATTTCTACAAGCTGTGCACCGCTGGAATCTTCGGATCTCTCCCACTGTTACATTGCACACTGAGCGTGGATGCACGCAACAAGGAAGAACAGCCATATGTGAGTATTGTTTGTCTCCCTGTATTGAGACTGGACGACCGGTAACAGTGCAGCAACACAAGGGTCATGTAGGGCACAATCCTACAAGTAACGGTACGTTAACCCTTATTCATGTTATTTGTCATATGTGATAGATTCATGTAAATGCGCTGGGTCCAATACTCGGTTTTGGTCATAGGCTGACTCCCTAACCTATGAAGGATTATGATTATTTGCTGAAGTCCTACACGAGATTGAGCACTGTTTTTGGGACCCTTGCCCCATTTCCACATACTACAATGTATATACAGTAGCTCATCTGGGGATGGACATTATTATTGAAGGAATCTATGAGAGACCAGCTTAAGTCACTATAAGACGGTGTTGTTCAAATATTCAATTTTTAATATTGGTTTTTGGGGGATTTGTTTCCGCAATGGAGGAGGACATAGAAAGATCTGAATCAGGAGACTCTGCAAATAATACATTTGTGCATAAATGTGCAGACAACACGGGAAGAAAATGCAGGGCTGCACACCTTTTTGAGAATGTCCCACTAGATAAGGTTGAAGATCATGCAGATCTGGAAATTTATTTCTCCAAACTTGAAAAGATCCTACTCACCAATATAAGGCTATGGTGGGATATCACAACCTTGGACAACTACCTCCTCACGAAGAGGATCCCTAGGGGTCTTCGTGTGAAAAAAACACCATCGTTTGGATTTCCATCAAAGGAGTTTGAGCAAGAATGGACTAACACACTGGACGAGTGCTCCATGAAATTTATGGACTTAATTATAAAAACCAAAATCCAGGAGAGGGTTATTGTGAAGAAAGGTATAAAAGATATTCAGCAGAAATTAAATACGCTCAAGGACATGGGGGATTTTCAAACACTGGACAAAAAACTGTCAAAAAATGTTGAGAAAGCTGAAGCAGAAATAATGCTAAAAAAACAACAAAAATTCGAAAGGGATCGTATAGACTACGAGCGCCATCAGGTCTACGTCTGGCAGAGACCACCCCCACCGAGGAATACTACACGTCAGGATTCTGGACGGAGAGGAGCCCAGAACAATAACAACAAGAAAGATAGATCTAGAAGCTCAACACCTAAAAGATCAATCTTGAAGAAATCGGCAGAGACATCAAGTATGTCGGACATCTCTGACGGGGAGAATCGCCAGCACACAGTATCATTTTCCACTGATGAGGACACAGACAGATACAGTGAAAATACTGAATACGAGGCCCGTAACACAAGACAACAGAATGAGGCATCAACATCTTATAATCTGAGAAGCCAGAGAACGGCAAAAAAACTCAACAAAGGGACAAGGCGCTCAAACAAAAGACGGGGCACTAAAGAAAAGGAAAATGGACCCATGATAGAAAGCAATAATGTTATAAATATCTCAGGGGTCACTATGTCCGATGGAGAGATGGCCGTGTTGAATAGAGGTTTAAATTTTGCACCAATGAAGGATTTCAATCTATTCAACACGGTCATTGATCTGCAAAAATATGTTCGAAAATTGTCTCTTAAAAAATGTTTTGCAAAGGATCAAAGGGTCACCGAGTCTCCTCCCCTGTGTGTGGGGGGTCCTCTTGACCCCCCCCCACACAGATGATGAGACTCAGGTAGATAGATTGTCCTTCAAAGAATATACAGCCATACAGGATTTGACAGATTTAGACACAGACAATACAGTGATAGACTCCTTTGGGGAGGAGGAACAGTTCATGTTCCTAAGTGGCACTAAACATACACAATTTAAAAATAGGTCCATCTTTTGTCCATCCTTTTCAAAGAGTCCTCATTTGCAAACATATGAACGGCTTGTAGAGCAGGATTTGCAGGCCTTAGCTAAAGGATACATGTTCACTGCTCCCTCTTTTGATAACCTATCGAGAATAGATAGGATGAATCTGAATACACTTAAAAAGAGATCCGACATTATTATAAAGAATGCGGACAAAGGGGGAGCAGTGGTCATCATGCACATATCAGCCTACCATGCAGAATCACTTAGACAACTGTCGAACACACAGGCATACTGCAAACTGGACAAAGACCCTACTCAAATGTACCTAAAGGAAATTTATGATCTGTTGGATCTGGGCAGAGAGTTACTGCACCGACACACTTTATTCGAGCAAATACCCGGTATGTACCTGGCAGATACCTGGAATGCGCCACTCCTAACCTCTGACAAGCCCCGTTGCATTTGCCTTCCCAGCCTGGGTTCATGCCTGGCTGATGGGCGGCTGATCTGTTAAATGATAATGATTAGGATTTAATAGGCTGCAATGCTTCGCGTGTCTACCAGATGGCATAAATTCATGAATTGTAATGCAGTTTATATATATATACTGTGCAGTATTGCAGCCAGCGGGAATAAAATGCTTCAATCCCTGCTTGGAAAATAACTCAATGTACTCGGGCAGAAAACAGTCACAAACCTCAATACACCCGGGTATACCCGAATTCGTGGGACTAGCCAAGCTCGAATAAAGTGTGTCGCCAGTGTAGGAGTTATCAACAATCGTGAGTCAACCTATTTGTACAATTCTGTTCCGGTCGTACCTATTTTTCACCATCTCCCAAAGATCCACAAGACTCTGATCTGCCCTCCAGGCAGACCTATTATATCGAGTATTGGATCTTTGGGAGATGGTCTATCTAGGTACGTCGATTATTTCTTACAAACCTTGGTTAAAGAGTTACCGGCCTATCTAAGAGATTCGGCAGATTTGCTCCAGGATATTCAAAAAATCACCTGGCTGAAAAGTTACACTTGGGTTACCCTGGATGTAACTTCTCTATACACAATAATTGATCACACTTTGGGCACAAGGGCAATCAGTCACTTTCTCAATCACTCTAATTTGAATATGGCACAAATCCCTTTTTTGTTAGATTCAGTCACCTTTTTATTACAGCACAATTACTTTATATACGATGCACAGTTTTATTTACAGTCACAAGGCACAGCCATGGGCACGTCATTTGCACCTTCATACGCGAACCTGTTTATGGGATTTTGGGAATCTACCCACATTTTCGGTGATCACAACCCCTTTAGAGACAATATTGTTTTTTATCGTCGCTTTATTGACGACCTATTAATCATTTGGAATGGGGACACTGACACCTTACACGAGTTTTTTGAATATCTTGGGGCAAACACATACAATTTAAAATTTACACATTGTTACAGTGACTCACAGATTGATTATCTAGATCTACATTTATATATAGATGTTGGACAACAAATCCAGACCAGCATCTATAGGAAGATCAATTCCAAAAACTCTCTGCTCAGATCAAACAGTGCCCACCCGAGACCCCTTATTAGGGGCATACCCAAAGGGCAATATTTAAGACTGAGGAGACTATGCTCCACTGAGGAGTCCTTCTTGGCACAAGCTGATGGTTTGAACAGTAGGTTTAGAGAACGTGGCTATGACGAGGGGGACCTGGAGAATGCCTTCCAAAATGCCTTAAAGACCGATCGTAATGATCTGATCAAAAAGAGGAAACCAAAGAATTCCTTGAAACGGGAAGAGGCAGCTCAGGTCCCACTCTTCATAACGACCTTCTCTAGACAGGCAGAGCAAATACGGCACATTCTGCAAAAACACTGGGGGGTTCTCCAATTGGATTCTGAATTAGATCCATATACTATACAAAAACCAAGAATAGTATTCAAGAAGGCAAAGACCATTGGTAATTCTTTATCCCCCAGTTTATTCTGCTCAAAAAGCAAAAACATTACACAGCTACCAAGGGGATTCTTTAAATGTGGCAACTGCAATCTGTGTAGGCATGCGGAACCTGTCAAGTCCCTAAGAGATGTACACACTGGTCATATCTACAAGATTGAATCATTTATGACATGCAACACTGATTTCGTAATTTATCTCTTGAAATGTGCATGTGGTAGTGGCTACATTGGCAGGACAATTAGATCAGTAAAAGTGAGAATTACAGAGCATATACGCAGTATCAGAAATCAAGATGAGCGTTTCCCAGTAGCGCGTCACTTTAATACATGCAAACATGGATCAATTAAAACCCTTACATACAGTGCTATTGAAAAGATCCCTGTACACCCTAGAGGAGGAAATAGGGAGGCACTATTAAACCGTCGAGAAATGTTCTGGATTTATGCCCTTGGGACCATGGCACCCAGGGGCATAAACCAGGACTGGGAATTGAAACACTTCCTAATCTAAATTAAAGCAAAATAATGGTATAATTAAATACTATATCCAAATATATTTTTATATTCTAGCATTTTGGGGGGTAGTCAATTATTCCTTAACGGAGTGTTCAATAAAGGTATTTAGTGTCTCAGGTTAAATGTACTTGTCCCCCGTGTCTCGCAGTGATACAGTTCACAGTATGCACAAATACACATAAATATATATATCTCAATGAACAGAAACTAGTCCAATACTCAGAGTACAGGAATGATAAAGAGTTCATTACAATTCGTAGGATAATAGTAATTTCACTGCTAAGAATGTATGTCTTCATCATATGATATGATATCACATGGTACCTGAGTACCTTCACGGCGGATATAAGATTCGCAATTTAGTGTTTTTAACTTTTATGAATTGTTTATTGTTCTGTTTGATATGTATGTGATGTATTTATATATTTAGTGGTGATGTTTCATGTTTTTGTCTTTTTCCCCCTTGCCTTATTTCTTTCCCATTGCCTTCTCCCCCCCCCACCCCGGAGCGTCCGTCCATTCATGGGGTTACCCTATGTCATGTCATTTCTCTGTAACATCATAACAACAGAGGGATGTGGGGTAGCTCAGGATTTACACGAGCAGCCACCAGACAGGTATATCCCATCACAGAGCGCGGTTGCGCTGATACACATAGCGCCATGACGTAGGCAGTGTTTACTGCGGTCACTTAGCAACCGGACAGCGAGTGTTGTTGCAGGAGTACAGCACATGGCTAATCAATATGCACGATACCCTCCGACACGCGCGCACACACAGCTGATAGGCATAGACCACTAATCGCTTTGAACTGGCGTTTTTCGCGCCAAACACATAGCGCGAGGACGCAAAGGGGGAGGGGTTTACACTATAAGACAGGTGGAATTGGAGACGCGAATCAGCTCTATGATTAAGGACCACGCAGGTCCGAAACGCGTCAGAGTGTGTCCCCCTTAACCAAATGTTTTTTTCAATAAATCTTTATTTTTAATCCACACCTTGCTGGTCTCCCATTTCTACAAGCTGTGCACCGCTGGAATCTTCGGATCTCTCCCACTGTTAATCAAGGAAAAGATGCCCTAACTCAGACACTTCAATCTGCACGAAAAGAGATTGATTGTCTTCATGGACGTTTAGATAAAGCGCAAGAAGCCAAGGCTGCACTACAGAGCGGTCTATCCTCAGCAATTGCTAAGTGTGTTCTCCAGGAAAAAGAAAAGCACCAGTTGGAGAGTGACCTGGATGTCATGTCAGGTGAGCTGGAGAGGGCATAGGCTGATGCTGCTAAGGATCAGCGCCTCGCTTCTAAAAGTAACGAATTCCTGGAAATCTCTATGAAGGAAATTGACAGGCTTAATACAGATCTTAAAGTCTCCCAGGAGGAGATTTGCTACTTCAAAAAAGAGATGGAAGTCGTTCGGGAGGAGAGATGCTACTTGAAAACAGAGATACTTTCTATGAGAGACGCCTCCGAAGAGTTAAATAGTAGTTTTGAAACTATAAACCAAATGAATAAGAACTTCTCTGTCCAAGCCAGTGAAGGAGATAAAAGACTCCATGAATCAGAAGAGGAGAAGAGACTATTGATAGAAGAAAAGTCAAGGATGCAATTAGCGCTGGAAAAAGCAGAGGGTGACTGGGAAAAAGAAAAATATCAGTTGGAGAATGACAGAGTGATCTTGTCAAGTAAGCTGGAGAAGGCCTACGCTGATTCTGCCCAGTACCAGACTTTCATAGCTCAAGTTGACGCAGCACTGGAAGCATCTCAGAAAGAGGTTCACAGGCTTACTACAGAGCTGGAAGCCTCTAAGGAGAAGAGTTGCCACTTCAACACAGAACTATGTTCATTGAGAGAAATCTTCGAAGGGTTAAATATCAGTTTTGAAACTGTAACCCAAGAGTGCAAGAATCTCTATGCCCAAGTCAGTGAAGGAGATAAGAAACACCATGAATTAGGAGAGGAGAAGAAACAGTTGGCCCGGGAAAAAATAGACGTGCAGACAGCACTGCAGGATACAGAGAGAGTGCTGCAAGAAGAACGTGTCTCCCTGGAGCAGCGCACACAAGCAGAAAATATGCTACAGAGTCAGCTGCAAGAACTGCATATACATCTGCAGGACACGAAAGAGAAATGGGTGAATGCTGAGGAAAAGCAGCGAGTTCTGCAGGAAGAAAGTTTCCAGACTGCCTACAAGGTAAAAATGCTGCAAGAGTATCTGAGTACCCAGTGTGTTCCCAAAGAGCAGCATGAGGAGCTGAAGGCCACACTGAGCATAACCATTGCCTCACTTGAGGAGGAGCTTAGAGCCCAGGTAACCCTGTATGAGAGGGAGCACAAGGCGGTCCAGGATCTGAAGCAAGACTTAGAGAAGCAGAAACACTGCTCCATCCCTAACAGCCAGTACACCCAAGAGAAAGAGACCTGGAAAAGACAAGCTGCTGAGACCATAGCAAAGGAATTTGCAGAGCTCCAAGACGTGATGAGGGATGCATGGAAGCGAGCTCAACATGATCACAGTGAAGAGATGAAAGCACTGAGAAGAGAATTGCAGGATGCACTTAAGCAGGGATCTCTCACTGAGGAGTGGAAATTGCAACTACACCTACAAATGAAAGAGCTAAAGCTGACAGCTGAACACACATCACAGTATCTCACAGCGCTACAGGCGCAGATCACTGAGCTCAAGACACAGCTTGCCAAAGAAGAGAGGGAGGAGGTGTCCGTCCGTCAAGTGGCTGGCCTGACACTGCGCTGTGGCGGTCAAGATGACTGATGCCTGCAAAGTGATGAATCACACAGCCCATGAGAAGGCCCGGCTGCAGCTGGACAAAGTCTATGAGGAGTACCGGCAGCTACAGGTCAGAAATAAAGAAAAAGAAACACATTTAAGCCTTGTTCTAAGTCAGCTGGGAGATATGGAGTCACGACTCAACTCCAAAGAAGCTGAACTAACAACTGCTTTGAGTGGGAAAAGAAGTGCAGAAGGACAGCTTCAAGAGCTGAAAACACAAATAGCTGGTCTTTCATTGGGTGATGCCACGAAACGGCAGTCGCAAGAGGAGACCATGGAGAGCGAACTCTGTGTCCCCACTGACTCATGTGGAAAGGCTGCAGCCGTCCTTGATGCCCACATTCCTGATGTCTCTGCCCCTGCTTTTGGGTTGAACGCACTCATTCGGAGATTCCTTGCAGCACTCAATGTACCTGTGGAGTACCCTCTGCCCGCTGACAAACCACCAGAGGTGGGTCACCTTGAGTCCACTTTTCATCAAGGCCTCCGGGAAGAGCCTGGAGGATCGTCCGGAGAACGCTCTTGGGAGGGGGGAGTAATGTCATATTCTCTAGCCTGCTGTACCCATGCTTGGCCACCGGGACTGCTGCTACTCTCAATGTCTTGTTCTAGCCTGCAGTACCTATACTTGTCCACCGGGATTGCTGCTGCTAAACTAAGGAACATTCCAGACCCTGATACCTGACACCTCTGCACCTGTGCTCCACCTCTCAGCCTGCATATATAAACCTCCCTTTCCTGTTCCTCCCTTGCCTCTGTTTCTAGTCAGACTCCTATGCACATGCCTCTGATCCTGATCTGTTCCTGTACCTGTATTTGAGTCTGTTCGCAGTAAAGGCCCTTGCTGGTAATCTGGCTTGTCCTTGTTTGTTCCCGTTCTCAGTCCCTGCTCCCAGACCTGTCCCTGCTCGCCTGTCCTGTTCCAGTCTCCTTGTTGCCAACCTCTGCTTGTTACCTGACTTCGCTACCTGCTGCCTACCTCGGACCCCTGCTTGTTACCTGACTTAGCTACCTGCCGCCTGCCTCGGACCCCTGCTGTTACCTGACTTCGCTATCTGCCGCCTGCCTGTGATCTCTGCCTGTGACCCCTACTACGCTCCTGCTGTTCCGGCCACTGAGATCCTACCCGCCACAGGAGTCTCCCGTGACAGTAGTACTGTCAAACTAGTCTATACTGGAACTACTGTATACTCTGACTACTGTTAAATACTTTGTAACCAGATGGCTGGTGCTGCTCTCTCTGGAAAGAAAAAAATTGAGCAGTTAGGTGCATACTGTATTATGGCATTGTGTACTGTATAGCTTCTCCATATTGGACTACAGTATGTACTGTAGTTAGTACTGTCAAACTAGTCTATACTGGAACTACTGTATACTCTGACTACTAGGAAAGAAAAAATCTGTGCCGTACTTACCTGTATCATACTGTACTTACAATACTACAGTACAGTACTATACCATACTACCTTCCTGATGCTTGCCCATTACGCGCGATCACAATGGGCAACACAGTCGAAATATGGTCAATATATTTATTGCATCTTTCCACGGTGAGTACATCGTTCCAAAAACTCAGTATGCCTTGCGCCAACTCATCCTTTTCGGATATGGTCCTTCAGGTGATGCCAGACCATTTCGATAGGATTGAAGTCTGGCGATCTGTCATTGGAGGGGGGGAAAAAGGACAATTAGTTTAAGAGATACAGTACACAGTAAAAACAGTGGGAAAAAATGAGACACGGTTACCGCACTTATTCCGCTGGCGTCTTCACCCAGTTGATACCACGCTCAAGGATATGCGCTGTTGACGCGGTGTGCTTCGGATCGTTGTCCTGGTAGAAACGGTGACCATCCGGGAACTCACGTGTGATGTATTCCACAATCTCAGGCACAATTTTGTCTTGGAAGAAAGCTTTATTCATGATTCCTATAACAAGAAAAGAAAAGTGCTCAAAAAACTGCACACTAGTACAGTACAGTGCGTAAGGCAAAAGCGTGTGACATACATTTTACTGTACCTTCAAAGATGACGATGCATCCTGGTCCACGTCTAGAGATGGCACCCCACACATGCATCTTCACTGGGTGTTTTGGACGCGGCTTCATAGATATGCGACCTTTTTTGTGGAATGCAAAGGTGGCAAATCTCTCCAGCAAAACAGTAGACTCGTCAGTGAAGATGCAATCCTGGAAAGTTTCTCCACTGTCGATCCATGCCTGGGCCTGGACCACTCTCTTGATTTTGTTAATGTCCCTTTTCGTGGGGTACGCTCTGTAATGACAAGGAATAAATAATTTTAGAGGTACAGTATAGTTTCTTAAACAACACTTTTACCTCCTGTACTGTCCAGTACTAACCTCACACATCCATATTTCCATCCAATTCTGCGTCTCATCTACTTTATGCTGGTCTCGGATACAGTGAGATTGTGATTTTGCTGCAGAGTGTATTTGACCCTTAATGCACTCTTCTCATCATTCTCTTCACTTATTTTGTCGACCAGAAGAGTTGTCTCCCTACAATGTACAGAAAAACAACAATCCGGTAAGTTACAGTGCAGTAGGCCACAAGCACAGCACATCATTTGCAGTAAAAATAGTATACAATTAGAGAGATCTACACAATATATTGTTCTATTAATATGCAGAAATATAATAATAATAAAATAATAATAATAATAGCATGTTTTTGTATAGCGCTGCTAGTTATACGTAGCGCTTTACAGAGACATTTTGCAGGCACAGGTCCCTGCCCCGTGGAGCTTATAATCTATATTTTTTGGTGCCTGAGGCACAGGGAGATAAAGTGACTTGCCCAAGGTCACAAGGAGCCGACACCGGGAATTGAACCAGACTCCCCTGCTTCAAACTCTCAGTGCCAGTCAGTGTCTTTTACTCACTGAGCCCCTCCCTCTCCCATATATAAACAATATATATACTGTTGTTATATAAATATACCGAAATAACTATAAAATTAGATACAGTAGATCTACATAATATATTGTTCTATTAATATGCAGCAATATAAACAAAATATATACTGTTGTTATATAAATATACCGAAATAACTATAAAATTAGATAGATCTACACAATATATTGTTCTATTAATATGCAGCAATATAAACAATGATAGATATACTGTATTATATAGTTATATAAATATACTTACGCGTTAGTTACCGTTGGTGTCCTCGTGCGTTGTTTGGTTTTTCTGTGTGCATGATAGCACACGGTGGTTGATGGCACAACGAGGCCAGAAGCAGCTAACCAGCGTTGGATATCTCCAATTCGGTGTCCGCTCGTGTACATCTCCTTAATTCTCATGCTGAGATCCTTTGAAATCTTTTTAACAGGCATTGCTGCGAGTAGAAAGAAATACAAATACAAGAATGTATATTCGATGTTTAGTCGATGTGTATTCAATGTGCAGTGAATCCACAAAATGGATGGTGTATTTATACGTTAATGACTCACATTTGAGTATGCCCACTTTCAACACCTGTACCTCGTCGCCATGCATAAAAGGTTACACACTTTGCATAGCCCACCACTCAATGATCTTTATCTGAACTTGCCCTTGTCCAGATACTGCATTGTGCAATCTGCTTCCATGGATCAACCCCGATTCTACGGACGCAAGAAGCCACTCGCCTCTGCCGTGCCTGTCACGCAGAAAAAGTGAAAGGCAGGAGCCGTTCCCAAGCCAAGGCCAAAGCGACAGGCTAAGGCTAATAAAGAAAACCTTCTGCTGACCCCAAAGGCTAAGGGTTTCAATACACGTAAGCCTTATTATGTCAAGAAGAAATACGGTGATGTACACTCAACGCAAAACAAATGGCAGCCAACCCATCGAACCCGCAGACCACTTCCTCCAATACACTTCGACGACTCTGAAATCTACAGCCCATCTTCTCCACTACTCGTCCACGATGCTGCCGCCACTCTCCCGTAAATCTACAGCCCATCTTCTCCACTACTCGTCTACGACGCTACCGCCGCTCTCCCGGAAACCCACAGGCCATCTTCGCCACTGCTCTTCGACGACGCTGCCGCTGGTGCTCCTGAAATCCACGGGTCACTTTCTCCATTACGCTTAGACGACTCTGCCGCTTCTCGGCTGGAAATCCACAGGTCACTGTCTCCATCCCTCTTCGACGATGCTGCCACTTCTCCTCTCCCGGAAATCCACAGGTCACCTCCTCCACCCTTCTTCGACGACACTGCCGCTTCTCTCCATGGAACCCCCATCTCATCCTCCGTAGCACCCATCCACCCAGATGTCCACAGCACGCCATGCACAAGAACTAACTCGTTAAACCGCATGCTGAATGGGTTAAGTGTGGATATCCCCGGGAACTCTATTGTGTTGGCAAAGATAGCATGGTCTCCAGAAGCAGATCTAACTATGGATCAACGGATGCAGAAGATAGAGACTGACATAGCGGGGATACATCATTTGCTCGGTTTTCATGCCCCTGTATCCCCGACGCCGGAGCAGGAGGGTGGCATGGATGTGATGAATGGGACCTTCGACCACCTTCCATCAGCAAGCGCACCCCCTCCACCAGAAGATTTTGTGTACATGTATGCCGTTGAGGAGGAGGATAACATGACAACCCTGTCAACACCACGCCAGGAGACAACACGGTGACCAAGACAGGAGGAAAGCTTCCTCCCAGACAACCTACCCTCGCCCGCCGCCACAAGCACACCCGCTCACAGAACCCAACCTACATACGCTTGCATCTATACGGTGCCCGACATCATCCTGCGCGAGCTGCCCAATCCACTCAGGGAGAAGTATAGGGTGATGAGTGCTGGTTTACCCCACAAGTATGCCATGTTAATTTTTAAGCACCACGTGTCCTACTTGGTGTACTGCGAGTGGGCCTACAAAGTGAACTATGAAGGAAATCGCGAAAAAAGGCGCTTCCTGAAAATTTAAGAAAGACTATTGTGGAGGAATAGCGGCGCTATTTTTCAATTACAGATCCTTTAATGAAAATCGTTCGAGACTCCATTAATGGCATTTTGCACCATACAAGGCATCGGCCCTGGAAGGACAATCTGGTGGGGTACGCATTTGTTCAACTGTTGTTTATTTTTTGTAAATGTTTTGACTTGCTGTACTTTAATAAAGGAGATGTTGCGTTTTGTATATTTTATGAATAAATACAACATTTTAATAACACCATACTGTTGTCCTGTACTGTACATGTTTTGCCTTTCTGTACTTTAATAAAGGAGATGTTGAGTGTTTTAACTTGTATTAATAAATAAATGTTTTTACTTACTGTACACACAGGACCTGCACAATTCCAGTCCCCGAGGGCCGCAAACAGGCCCGGTTTTCAAGGTTATCCTAAAAACCGGGCCTGTTTGCGGCCCTCGAGGACTGGAGTTGTGCAGGCCTGACTGACTGTTCTGTACACCATCCTACTGTAAATGTTTTGACTTGCTGTACTTTAATAAAGGAGATGTTGCGTTTTGTATATTTTATGAATAAAGAATTTTTTTTAATAACACCATGTGACTGTAAACCATACTGACTGACTGTAAATGTTTTGACTTTCTGTACATAAATATTTTCACTAGCAGTAAACCATACACCTGTTAATGTTTTGAATTGCTGTACACTTAAAATGTTTTTACATTGTACAGTATTTGTAAATAAATGTTTTTGTACTTACTCCACCAATAAAAGAAAATGTTGATTTGTTTTAAATTGTTCCATTGTCTCCTTTTATACTGTAACAAAATACAGTGTTTCTAGAATGTACAGTACTGTCCAGGCATACTGTACTGTATACTTTAGGCATGCTCAGTACTGTACATCACAAGAGTATTAAAACAATACATGCTGAATACACATATGTACTGGAATACATGTAGAATAAATGCATACTTTTTATTTTCTCGGGTTTATTATACAGTATATATAAAAAAAGTATTGTATACAGTACGGTCTGAAAACATCAGCATACTGTTTCAGGTATTCTATCCTAATCAATAACAACGGCCACTAAACTGTAGACTCCGGTACGTGGTTTTTTAAATCCGATTCAGCAATGTGCAGGCATTGTTACACAAAGCGATATTATCCCTCGAAATCCCACCATTCGCCGTTTTCCGCATGAGATGACAAAGTTTTCTTTTCTGAGGAAAAACAAAAGTACAAGTTTTACTGTAATGGTCAGTCAGTCCCCTAAAGAAGTTCCCACAGTCAGCCCCACCAATAATTTACTCGGTATGCGTTTCAAGATGGTTCCAATGCGCATGCACTAGCTTTTCACCAATTGTGAAGTATCTACTGTAGAAGCCTCTTGGCCAATGATATTGCTTACAGGAGAATCGCTTGACTTTTGAATCGCACTGATATTGATATTTTCAAAATAAAAAAAAACGAATAAAATACGGCAACATTACTCACCATAGAATTTCCCAATCAGCTGGCACCGGGCCACTGCCAGTCCAGTATTCTTGATCATACACGTCATTGATAGGGACTACTACACCTGTAGTCAGCTGATGAGGCTGGAAATCGCTTAGGTACATGCAAGCTTGCTCGAAACTGTACGCAAAATCCGGCTCAGGCTGCAGGTATCCGTGCGGAGACAGACAGCAAGGGTTGTTACTGACGGTCGGACCGTTATTGGAAGCCGGTGCTGGCGCATTGCTTGCCAGCGACTGACGTTTCTTAGTTGGTTTTAACACGACCTTTCGCCTTTTGCCGTGTGCATGATCATAGATACAGGAAAAACCCGGTGATACACACCAATACCCTCCAATAAATTTGGGATCAATACGAAAAAAACATGGATCGCTACACTTGTACACTCATGGCAGGAATCTCTGGACAATAACCACACCAGAAACTGGTGCTTGTCTTTCTTTAATATGAAAAGCCTAAATTGATACATTATTCTAACCTCTTCCTTCAGTCCCAAGGCCAATTTGCAATAGACCACTGTGGTATTAAACGAAACACCTGCAAGTCGACACATTACTGAAGCGCATGCGCATTACAATTCATGAATATCTGCAATCTGGCGGACACGCGAAGAATTGCAACCAATTAAATCCGAACCATTATCAATAAACACATCAACCGCGCATCAACCGCGGCTGTGAATGCAACATGAATGCGGTATAATGCGGTCAGAATGCGGCATGAACGCGGTGACGTGCGTGGCATTCTGAAAATAATCCCGGAAAAATGCGGTGATGTTGGAGAATAAAAAGGGCCGTGGCTGTAGATTATGTATGAGTTTGTATGCGTGTGTTGTGCGTATACTGCACCTTCAGCCCTTGCCTATACAGTGCTGAATACAAGTTCTCACAGACCTTCAGAATTCTCCAGTCTCATCACACTTCTTTTTGTCAATGTTGTCGTGTCTTGATATTCCTTAGGATCCCTCTTCTGTTCCTCAGTGGTCATTTCATTGTTCACTATATCTGACTCTCGCTGCCTTTTTTAATTTCTTAATTCTTGTGGTGTTACAATTTTTTTTTTCTCTCCTAGACTTATGTGTATTCGTCTCTTTTTCTTCACTGGCTCTGTGACACACTTATTAAAGCTTGCACATTATTGCAGTGTTTTTCAACCGGGGTTCCTAGGAACCCTTGGTTCCCCGGGCATGCCTAAAGGGTTCCCTGTAATTTTCAGGTAATTTTAAAATTGTACTAAATGCAGAAGAATTTAAAATACATCTGATCTCCGATGCGCTATTAGAGTGGGTTGGGGTTCCTTACAATGCATCTGATCTCAGATGCGCTATTAGAGAGGGTTAGGGTTCCTTACACTGCATCTCAGATGCGGTTTTAGAGAGGGTTGGGGTTCCTTACAATGCATGATCTCAGATGCACTATTAGAGAGGGTTGGGGTTCCTTACAATCTAATCTCAGACGTGCTATTAGAGAGGGTTGGGGTTCCTTACAATGCATCTGATCTCAGACGCACTATTAGAGAGGGTTGGGGTTCCGCAAAATTTCACATGGGGATACTTAGCCAAAACAAGGTTAGAAACTACTGCAATATTGCATCTATTAAGAATCCTCTTATTGTTTCATTAAGAGGTATAATTTCTTGCAATAAATCTACCATCCTACATACATTTATTTCATGTCTCTTTGTGTTGTCTGGAAATGCTGAATAATCTTTACATCTCTGCACAAACATGTGAGGTTGACGTGCAGTACTGGTTGAACACTTCCCTTTAGATAAAGTAGAAAGTCCCGTCCGTCCTGTCCGTCCAAAAACAAGCCGTTTTAATTTTCACTTTTCCAATGATCTTATCTTTCAGGCTCATTTCAAATGACATATTCTGACTAATGCAAATGTGATTGTCTTGGCATTGTTACAATCTCTCTAAACTGTGATGAGACAAAGGGTGGTGAACCGCATAGAGTACATGTGAGATATCTATAGCGAATATGTTAGATGTTGCACATACCGTAGCAACTCATGCAGGAAGGGATGCTGGGAGTTGCTTTTTTGAACCTGCAGTTCTTCTATTTAAAGACGTGCAAAAGGTGAAAACAACCGGGCGCTCTTTCAAAAGTGACAACTAGCGAGTGACTAATTCAAGTGATAAATACCCAGTGGTGGTAAAAAAAATGGTGAATAAAGAAGTACATCAAAATAAATACGCTGCTCTGAAACCCAAAATAGACCATCTTTGTAGTTCTTGCGTGGTGAATCTTCTTTACAGTGGGGAGTGCAGAGTCATTGGATATAAAAAAAGAGATTTGCATTATGTATTTCCCGTCTCTTTTTTTATATATAATAGTTCTGCGCTCCCCACTGTAAAGAAGCTTCTATTTAAAGACACATTTCCTTTGTACACTTATATAGCGGTGGCTGGTCCAGCTATCTCTCTACCTTACCTGTCATGTAAGTTCTAGTGAGACACAGACAGTGACAGGCTATCCTATTGTTACGCCGGTGCTGCCCGCAGACCAGACCCGTCCCTTCTACTGAGGTGAGGAACGTATATGGGCACGCACCGCAGCAAAAGGAGCGTGTCCGGAGCGTGGTGTTTAGGCGTTGCCAGTCCAGGTGGTGTTAGCTAGCAATACTTGCCGGTACCGGTAAAGAAGTGCCGTCGTCGTTGCCGTTTAGCCAAGGTCAGGGATTGGAGAATTCCGGAAGGTCGTTGTCCAAGCAGGGGTTGAGAGCCAGAGATAGACATCCGCCAAGCCAAGTCGTAACCTGAGAGAAATAAGAGAGAGAATGCCAGAGTAGTAATCCAAGTGGAAACTATGTCGAGCAATGAGTGAGTGGGAGGACAGGCAATATAAAGTGCGGCTGACCAATCGGAAGTGGAGGCAGGCCTGGAGGAGTGCGTGGAGCTATCTTGGATAGGTCCACTTGATTGGCAAGCAGGTGAGAACTCTTATTTTGGCAGGGGGTCCTGTTCGTCTGCTGGGGGCGGGGTTTCACTGCTAAAGCAGTGAGTAAATTATCTTCACCCGGCGCGCGCTGTTCATGCGCGCGTCCGGGACACACAGCAGCCGCATGGGAGAGGGAAGAGCTAGCAGGAGCGAGAGACCGCCGGGGACGGCGGGGAACCCCCAGAGCAGCAGGAGGTAAGTGGTGCCGGCGAGGGGCACGCACCTCAGCAGCGGGAGGTAAAGAAGATGAGGGGGCCCGGGCCGCGGGCGCCGCGATCCCTGAATCCTCACACCTATGTGGGTTTCCCCCCTCCTCATGCTGACTTCCTGAGTGACTGGAGTGGAGATGACACAGCGAACTGTGATAGCTAATGGAGGTACAGATACTGGTCCCTCCCTTTTTGAGCTTCAGGAAGGAAGTGACTAAATTATAGAATTAAGTTCAGCCCCTTGGGGGTGAGTCTTTCAGTAGTGAGTTGGGTTCCAAACTATCCCTTCAAGGGGTAGGAGCTTTCCTCGTCTCCTCCCGGCTTGGAGTGGGACATGTGCTCAGCCCCTCATGGGCTGAGTGCATAATCTAATCCACCGAGGCCCAGGCCGGTACCATCCAGAAGCCAGGGATCTACCTTATCAACTAGAGCATACGCTGCAACGACACCAGCAGTGGCTGCTGTAATAAAGATCACCCTCATTTATACTTCTGGTTCCACTGCAGTCTGTGTGGAGAAAGGTATTAAGAGTAAGGACTGTCAGAGCGGGGACCGCCTTCAGCCTTGCTGAAGCCCCCTATGTCTGGAGGCACTGTCACCAAGAAGGAAAGAACCAGAGGAATCCCCAAAAGTCTGCCCTGTACCCTCACACCATCGCGAGCATCTCATCTCTCCTGTACCTCACAGGTAATCAGCACTACAACTAGCAGTAGGCATACTTGAAGGCAACTAGCAGTAGCATAGCCATGATCTGTTAAAGATTTAATCCCTATACTATACTGTAGGAGTCTGTTTTTACATTAATACAGACCACAGACTGTTTTATTTTACTTACTATCTCCTATTTAAAATAGTAAAGATTACCTTCCTGTTTTCTTTTAATTCTTTTCAGATGATCTCCAGGATACATAACTCATATAGATGTGGTTTAATAATGGGTATTTTGGTTGCTGCACATTCTTTTTCTTTTTTTTTTGTTTTTGGGATACCAGTTTGTTTTATTACAATGACTTGTAAGTAACAACACTTGATTGTGGGCACAAACTTGCACAGGTTTGTTTCTATGTTTTATGTATGTATGTATGTATGTATGTAACATGGCTTGTCCAGATTGTCTCCCTGCCCTTGTCACATAAGTCCTGATAACGTAGCAGGCTGTGACAAGCTATTCCAAGGGGCATTGAACCCTCCTCATGCTACTCTCTGACAGGTGAGGAGGTGACATGGTGTTTGTGTACAGCCAATAGTGGTGCAGACACTATGCCCTCCCCTTCCAGATCTCTGAGAGGAAGTGCTAAACTGTTAGTCAGTTCTGGAAAAAAATGCAGTATTGGCAGTTCACAGCCGTCAATGAACCGCCAATACAGCTTTTTGTTCCTTACTTTGATTCCGGGCAGGAGCACGCCGATGCTGCACGCTGATTATAGCCTCTCCTCATAGCGTTTTCACCGGCAAACGAACGTTGCGTCAAGATCGTGAGTACAAGCTGTTATTTATATCCCTTGAAGTGTGGGACGCCAGGATTTATGTGAAGGCAGTGGCGGAGAGGGAGTGAGGTTGCCGGGGCATGTTCCTTACAGTGCATCCACCGGCACCTCTACCTCTCCTTAGCACAATATAGCCCAGATCCTGTGGACAGTCCGTTATACACACAGGGAGTTCTAACGCTTTAATATTTAAATACTCTTAATCAGTAGCAGAGTTTATTGCTTGAAGATATATCTTTGCCTACATCTTTTTGGAGCATCGTTCTTTGGGAGTCAATCCCTACTTTTTCTACATGTTAGTCAGTTCTAGTCTGGAGTCTGGAGAGACTGGAAGGGCTGTGAATCTCTCCCATCCGGGATGAGCGTGCCCCCCCAGCCCCTAGGGGGCTGGGAAAACACCTAAATTACAACAGAGGCCTCAAGATTACCAGAAGGCCCTGCACTATCCAGAGGACAGTGATCCTCTGACATTCATCTGCTACGCTGTAAAGACCAACTGCAGTGACTGCATGCAATAAAGCCCTTTGTTTTATATACTCCTGTCTGAAAGTGCAGTGTATTGGGCAGGGGTATGGAAGTACTGTGCTTTGGGGGGATCTATCTCTAGGCATCCTGGAGCTTCCCGAAGCTGGAGGCGCTGACACCCTGACCTGAACATTATAATGTCACCCCATATCAGGTGACTTTCTTGCAACTTCCATACATAAGGTGGTGCCAGACACTGGCCTTTTAAACAGATACATATTAATACACAAAGTGTGCAGCAACAAGGGTGGCCGGTAAGGAACCAAACCCTTACCTCCCTGTAAGGACCGGACTCACTGGAATTGAATTTAGCAAGGGTGCTACGTATACATAGTTATATTGTTCTGTGCTCAAGGACAAAATGTTGCATTTCTTTGGAATAAAATATATATGCTTTTGCTATGGAATATTGTCAAACATTGTTGTTGGTTTTGCCTTTTTGATTCTTTCTGTGGCATTGTCGCAGTATTGGCATCCTCTGTTCTCTGTGATTTTTTCGGTAGCACTTTACGTTTTTACCTTTTGGGTGTGCTTCAACTTCTGTATTATTGGTTTGATGTTGCATTTCACATGGGACACCATCATACATATGAAGCTAATACGTAAACATTGCAACGCCTCTGCAGTGCTCTCTCAGGCCTAAAATGTGGCTAATTATCTGCTGAGAAGGGACAAATGTATTTCTAGATAGCCTAAAAATGATACTGTATACTTTTACAAAGGGAGACATTAGCACAAAAAGGGTATCAGTCATACACATTCTGTGAGGGCATAAGAACCTATCTGCAATTTGGACAAGAATCCTGTAATGAATGAGACTTTTAGCTTTGTTTTCTACTATACGGAGTGTTTCCCCAAACTCCGTTTCACTGGGTTTTGTTGTAATTGTGTATCGTGGATTGCATCATTAAAAAGCCATTTTGTCTTTGTAAGTAGTCAGCAACTCCCATGACACACATTTTTGTTGAAAACACTGGGCATTTAAAATTAGTTTCTAGCATTTCTCTTATAGAAAGGCAATTAGTACCTCAACACAGCACCCGTATGTCACATACAGGTTTCACAAGCCAGCTCCAGTCTCCCTATCACATAGTGGACCTACAAATATGTAGGTGTGAACGTTTTGTGTGTAAGCACACAAATTGGCATCTCAAGGGCCAGACACAACAAAACGTGCACTGAGAACCAGAGTCAGTATTCCATACAGGGACCGTCATTTCTCACTTTTAGACTCCATTTGTAAGCCTTGCAATACTATGCAATACTTAGATTAGCAAGCGGATGACCCTAAAGTATATAAGGAAAGTCCATTGTTTTCCAATTCATAGTGCAACTACCATCCTGCTTCAGATTCTCACACACACCTCCCTCTGTAATGATCAACTAGAAAACAGAGGTAAGGTTGAGCAAGCAAACTTCAAACCGGAAAAACAAGGTATTGCAAGGTTCATGTTTTTTTTTTTAACCTTAACCCTATAGATGTACATTTTATGTGTAAGCCTAAGTTTTACATTCAATAAAAGGGAATATGTGCAAGAATTTGACACGGCACAGTGTATTCACCTCTTATTATTCTTCATAAATCTTCCCATCTACCACACAGTGTAGTGCTATAACTGGAAAGAGGATACCCATGTACCTCTTTGGAATGGGTATCATGACAGAGGTGACGCCTATCTTGCCATGATTGGTTAGAAATAGTGAGGAGTTATTGTAGACATTTTATTGGGTAAATTAAATGAGGTTCGGAGAGTTTAGAGCAACCATTGTATTAGTACATGGTTGGCTTAAAAGGCGTGTGCAAAAAATATACCAGAGCTGTTCTTGTCCGATTTTTGTTATATGGGTCCCAGGGACTTGGAAAAGTTATGTGGTCTAATTTCAAGATGGCGGCCATAATTCAAAATGGCGACTTGTCACTTACTCCGTGCCACTTGTGTAGGTAATATCACAAAGTAAAGAGTCCCATAGACATGGAAAAGTACTGCTGTGAGCATTATTTGTCATGTGGACTTATTTCAAGATGGCAGACAAAATGGTAGCTCCTGTGGGGGAAATATGGCAGAGCTTCACAAAGCATACTGAACCAATGTAAATGTTTGGCCTTATTGTAAAGTATTCAATGTTGACACAGAAATAAACATGTTATTATTTTATGAACAATAATAATATAGAGCAAACATCATAATGCATGTTATAATCATTTTTCACATTCTTCAGTTACACAGGTACAAAATGAGCAACATTTGACTTTATTTATGGCCCAAGGACATTTAGTTAGTGCACATTTTTTGCAATTACAACCATCATACAGGTCAGGCGGACGTGAAGGAATTGTTATAAATGTGACCCAGTTTGATATCAACACTGCGATGACATTTTGGCCGGGTTGGCCCTGCCATGTCCACATCACTTTTCAAAGTGTCTTGGACCCATATAAACAAAAATCAGACAAGAACAGCTCTGGGATATATTTTCCACCTCCCTCCTCCGCTGGGCAGCACCGGAAGTCTGGCCCAACTTCGGCATCCACGCTCGGGGCCAGCGTGGCACAGGAGGCCTCCACAATAAAGTAAAGTGTATGTGGTGTGTCATATTTGGCGTGTGGGGGGAGAGAGGGAATTGTGGGGTATTGTCCTGGGAGGGGGGATTCATTGATGAATTGTTCGCCAGCCTGAAAAGTACCTTTGAAGCAGAACTTCATAAACCACTAAAGGAGCGAGAACCAATTTCATAGAAAATAAAAAGGAAGAGCTTATGAGCGTACATAACAAAAAAGGGGATGTGGAGCGAGCACAGCAAAAATAGAACAGGCTGTAGGCATGTGCGTAGGAAATACTTTAATGAGGCATAACAGCCAAAAAATAAAAAAACACAAGGAGAATCCTCTGACGCGTTTCTCGCCTCTAGGGCGCTTTATCAAAAATAAATTTGATAAAGCGCCCTAGAGGCGAGAAACGCGTCAGAGGTTTCTCCTTGTGTTTTTTTATTTTTTGGCTGTTATGCCTCATTAAAGTATTTCCTACGCACATGCCTCCAGCCTGTTCTATTTTTGCTGTGCTCACTCTACATCCCCTTTTTTGCTATCTGCTGTCTTGCGGGATTGAAGCACGCGATGGAACGGGATCCTCCCCCAACAAGCCACACACCGAAGAGGAGAAAGCACCAGTAGTGTGAGTATATGAGAAGAGACTTTCTGAATGTGACTTGCTTCCTAGCCAGTGTGGTATGCTGCTTTACTATTAAGATATAACAGAGCCACGGGACGACTGCGGACCCACCCAGAGTGGGATCGCCGTGGAAGAGTATATCACTCATCGGTCAGGTCAGCGGTTTATAGTCTCCCGAATTCTAGAGCTCCTTATCATATGTATATATTTGTTTTGGGCTATGCCTGCTACACATTCATAGGCTAGAGTCACACTGTTATATGAAGATTGCTGAAAGAAGGAAAGGGGAGGATTAATCCTGTTCTTACATTTACCTGAGAGGACTTAATATTCCACAGCCATTGACCAGGCATAGAGCACCCAATAGGGAATTGTTCCCTTACTTATCCTGAACGTACATAACATACTTGATCAGGAAGTGCAAACCCTCAAGGCCAAACTTATTGAATATCAAGAAGCAGAGCCGGCTTGATGTTGGTGCAGTCAGTGCCACTGCACCGAGCCTCGCGGTTCCAGGGACCCCACACTCTTCCTCACAACAATTAAACTGATTGCCGGGGGAAAGCGTGGGGCCTCTGTAACTCTCTTACATTCTCTTTTGCGATGTCTGCCTGCAGTGTCCCTCATCATGGTGCCGCAACGTCAAATGTCATCGCATTGCCATGACGTCACGTGACATCCCGTTGGCATAGCAATGCGATGCCATTTGATGTCGCAGCGACACGATGAAGGACACTGCAGGAAAACATAGCGAAGGACAAGGTAAGAGGCCCTGCACCGGTTTCCTGCACCGAGCCCTGCAATATTTCAGGATGACGGAGATTTGTCTGGGTTCTTTTTATTGAGTGGTGTCGAAGTTGCTGGGAAAGTGGTGTGTAAATAGTGGTGCAGTTTATGGGCAGAAGCATAGGTGGAAGGAAGTAGAGATGAAATATGGCTAGGAGGAGGAGAGTGGGGAAGTTGGAGAGAATAGAAAAGTTTACAAAAGTGTAAGGTAACGACTAACAGTAAAATGCAATAGGGAGGACATAGTGAGATGCAGGGGGCCAGGAGAGAAAGGCAAGAGAAGAGAGTTCCTAGGTATTGTAGGATATGAGGAGTAGAATTTGGAAGAGCAGGTGTATAAATCAGGCCTTGGAGGGCAGTGTAGTACTAAAGGTTACAAAGCAGCTTAGAAAGGTAATTTGAAAATTATCAGAACATATTGAAAGCCAAGTTCTTACAGTCAAAGCGTTGGCAACGAAGTGCCGTTTCTCTTGTTTGCTTCACCTCTAATTCAACTCCAATTTTAACTCCACAGACACTTCATATGTGACACTAAAGGCCGCGATCATAGTGAATGCGATGGCGTGTACGATTTTGCTTGGTGCGCGAAAAGTGCAGCAGCACTATTGGGCCGGCCATAGTGCGCGCAAGCGCAAGTGCGATGAGCGACCGCATGGCAGATTTTTTCAAAAGACAATTTTGTACTAACGCGCAACGGCCGCGTCACGTGAGCGGTTCAGCCAAGGAGGGCGACCCAGCCTGGTGACGCCTTCGCCGTGGCTCCCCATCGCCTCCGTCTAAAGTGCACCCATCGCTCAGGCGACAGGAGTGCATGATGTCATGCGCTCCGTCGCACGTGCGCACCTACTATAATCTAGGCCTAAGATGTTACAGAGCCAAAGTTTGCCTTTCTCTTTGGAACTCATGAATGTCACATTAAAATCTTTAAAAAGAAAACTTTTATTTATCCCTAAAAGTAATTTCCCATAATGTAAAGTGATTTAACAGCCACAGTGTTCCAAAATTGGCAATGCTGGATTATAAAAAGTAAAATCTGGATACTATCTTTTAGCATGAGACTTACTTTAGCCACCAGTCATCCTACAAATTCTTTAACAAACAATACTCATAGTTTTTTCTAGCCACCGCCCAAGTCAAGAAAATGGGTGTCGATACGAATTAATATTTAAAACCTATTTTAACCGTGAGATGTTAAAAGGAGACAGATACTGTGTATTGTCATACTGGGCAGGCTGAGTAACAACCTGGTAACATTACTGAATAGACCTTTTCCTTAATACCTCAGGATGTTGCATTGCTGTTTTTTGTAATCCGTCATTATGCCCTAATTTAGCTCTGGTTAAGAATGGGATATGGTATGTAATTAGTATGGAAATAATTACCACCTATAAATCAGACGAGGGGTTATGAATTTCACAAAGTATAGGAACCTTGACTACAGTTCAACAATGACATGGACTTTAATGCTAGCACTGCCCTCCTTTGAGTGCTTCTCGTATACTCCCAGCTACTTTATGCTATTTGTCACTCTTGCCTAAAATGTAAATACTGATTATAATAGAAACACAAAGGTCCTAAACAATCATATCCATCTTTTTTTACGCTTATGCAATATTTTGGAATGCTCCACCCCTCCCCCATCCCCTCTGTTTCCTGTTCTTTTTTCTGTACCTCACCCGGAAATATTTGAAAGTAAAAAGGAAATGAAAATTATTGACCTTATAGATCATAGTTTATGATTAGCTTGCTGTACAATTTCTGTCTCATGCCATTTTAAGTTTCCCAAAATAATGGTTTCTCGGTTGATGAATGTCTCCTGAACATTGGCTCCTGTAGGTCTTGCACAGACCTCATCAGTTCAAACAATGTAAAGAAATGATTGCGCACAATTGTTGCTGCTTTAGACAAGTATAAAATACCCCAAAAAATGCCGCAAATGTAGTATGTAAGAAATATTGCAATATATAGGCATTTTTATCAAATATAAACCATTGTAGTCAGTGGTTTAAAGTTTCCATTTGGGCTCTATTATTTTTCGTTTCATCAATGTTTGCTAGTTATCTGAATATCTTCTGCAATAAAGTAAAGTTTGGCATCTACACAGAAATTCATACTGTATACAGTGACCCCTCGTGAAACCTAGTGGCAAGTCTATGTTATAAAACATCAAGGAAAGTCAGTCAGCACACCGATATAACCATCCTAAAGTACAATGATTATCGTGCACGTAGATAAGAGGATCTCCCTAAATCCTCAAAGATATACCATAAAAAGATACCCACTGCACTCATACTAGAAAAAAATATCAGACACAATGGTTGTAGCAGAAAAATATTCTAACTACAGTAGGTGAAAATGCACTCAAACATTGTAGCAAGGCACGGAGTAACATGAACAGACAGCGTCCCCGAAAAAAACCCCATTCAAAAGATCCAGAGACTGGGACAAGATAAGCGAATAAAGGGGGCACATAAAGATACATATGGGGAACAAAAGCACAAATACAAGCCAAAAATCAGGCTAAATGCAGGTCCACTGGCTGTAGCAGACAGGAAAAGTAGACCAGATATAAGGGGGGGCTATGTATCGGGCACTCAGCCTTTCTTCAGGCCCGTTCCCACATAAGAGTGGTAATAACCTTTAAAGTCCTGATGAGTTCTAATGCAAACATATATGTAAAACATATACTCATATAGGTCAGGCAGCAGCAGGAACAAGGCAGGATGCAGCAAGGCAGAAGGCAGGATGCAGCGAGGCACAGCGTTACAAGGTTATGCTCAGCAATGAGAGACTGAGTGAGGCAGGTATATAAAGGACCATGAACCAATGAAAAACCAGGGCGGAGCAGAAGAGAGGAATCCTATAGGCTGCTGGGTCACACAGGTGTGCCCTATGACACAGCCAAATTAGAGGCGGAGCTACGTGTCGCGCATTGCCAACGTGGAAGACTGATGTGGTTGCGCACCACTTGCGCACTGCGCATGTCTCTCTGCAGAGCATGCCCGAGTCTTGGAGGCGGTACCGAGCGCGTGCCGATCCTTGTGCATCACGGGGGTCGGGCAGAGTCCGGTGCACGTGACACTCCCGCGCCGGACCTGCCTGTCACAGGAGTGGGGCAGAGACTGGGATGGAGGTTAGAGGGGAGGCTGGACAGTACAGTACGCCTGTGCGGAGGCGGGGCCTAGAGACGGAACCCACGGGAGAACAAAATCAAATGAATACAGACAACGAAGTCCTGAGGCTTAACGAGGAGGTAAGAGCCATGAGAGACATTCTGGACGATCTTGAAAATAGGGAGCGAAGGCAAAATTTGCGAGCCTGCTACATCCCAGAGTCAATGACTGCGGAGGCACTGCAGCCTTATCTTAAAAGGCTGTTTCTGGCTATTGACCCCCAACTAGAAGATAGCGAATTGTTAATTGACAGAGCTCACCGAGCGCTGGGTCCGAGATTTGACGACCCTAAAAGAAGCAGGGATGTGGAGTTGCGGCTTCATCAATACGCAGCTAAAGACAAGATAATAAAGGGGAGCAGAAATAGGAGTTCAATCGACTTCAAAAATGCCCCCATTCAGAATTTCCAAGATTTGTCAAGAATAACTATAGACAGGCGAAGAGGATTGAGACCGGTAACAGCAATCTTACAAGAAAAGGGAATTCGCTATAGGTGGGTCTTTCCGTTTCGCCTTATTGTTAACCAGGGAGGACAGCAAGCCTCACTTCGCTACCCGTAGGAGTGTTCTGCTTTTCTTTTGGTGCTGGGTCTGAAGCCCAAGAGCAGACAGGCTCGAAAAGGCCAATACCAAAATAATGGATCGGATGAAGTTAGATTGGCTGAGGGAACGAGTGCCCCGAGGAGCGAGTAAATAAGACCGACCAGACATTTGGGATGTTCCATGGGTGTTTTTTCCCTGATGGTCACCAGACCCTGGAAGTGTCCATCGGAGCCCATGAGGACTTATCCGACAGACGAGTCCACAACCCAGGATTCCCTAAGAAGCCCAAGTTGGAGTTGTTTTGTTTTTATTGTTTTGTCCCCCTTTGTCTTCTGTCCTTTGATTTATAGGTCCGGCTATCGAGGCTTTGCGCCCACTGTCTGAGCAACAAGATTGACACTGCGGAGGAGAGTGAAGCCCTCCGATTAAAGAAGAGACTAAGATCTGTTTGGAGCAGGGGAAAGAAATCTCTGTTCCAATATCTTTTTCCCATTGAGTCATATATGAGTGTTTTTCTTTTATGTGTAGGGAACTCAGAGTAGAATTTATATATTTGAAATCAACCCCTTCTGATGTGTATGTATTGTGCACATCTCTTCAAATTCGGTTAGATGTGCACTCCCTCACGGAATTTTTTTTTTTAATAATAAAATGCCTGAATTGTGCATATGTGAAATATTCTGAAGGTGCAATATTGTATTTCTTCGAATGTATATATTTCCCCCAGAAACATAACCTCTTTAATCCTAATAATACCTCTTATAATCCAGATATTGTTCCTTCCCAGTATGCATCCTGGGGGAAATTCCTCATTCCTCCATAAGCGGGTCATGAGTGAGGGGTGTCCTTTTAATGCCTTTTTTTCTCCCAATTATCCCAAGTATTTAGTGTGAATTTAATAACCGGGTGGTTATACAACTCTTGAGGGTTATTCTTTTTGGGGATCCACAGTAATGTGTCTATATTCTGTACTGGGATCTCATTCACCTCAGTTTCCACCCATTTAACTCCCTGTGTGGGTCTATGCCAAGTTGGTAAATATCTTAATTGAGCTGCAGCAAAATATTTGTGCCAGAAAAGCTAACCCACCATCTGTCCTTAATGCACTAAGTACTCTTCTTTTTATTCTCGTCGTTTCTTTCCCCAGATAAATGTATGCATTTTGCCTTGCATATCATTTAAAATGTTGGTCGGAATATTAATTGGAAGGCTATTAAATAGATAAAGCAATTTAGGGAGAGAATACACCCCCAGATATTTGATATGAAAATTTTCCCATTTAAAATGTAATTTTAGTAGTTTTAGTGTCTGTTTCTCTACTCCTAACGCCAGTGCCTCTGATTTTGTGTTGTTTATTTTATAATTTGAGCAAAAATTGCAAGTTGAAATCTACTCAAAAAGATTAGGCAGAGATGTCAGCGGTCTGGGGAGTGTTAGTAAAATATCATCTGCATAGAGAGCTATTTTATACTCTTGACTGTGTTACAAAACCTTTGATATTTTTATTGATCCAAATTGTGTTTGCTTAAAGCTCTAGACTCAGCGCAAATAATACAATTCACAGTGGACAACTGTGTCTAGTCCCTTTAATTATATTGATCACTCCGGAGCTGACCCAGCTTTAGCGTGGCTCCTGGTTTATTATAGAGAGCCGTAGTTCCATTTAGTATATTTTCCCTGATCCCAAATTTCTCTAAGGTTATGAACATATACAGTCATGTGAAAAAGAAAGTACACCCTCTTTGAATTCCATGGTTTTACATATCAGGACATAATAACAATCATCTGTTCCTTAGCAGGTCTTAACATTAGGTAAATACAACCTCCGATGAACAACAACACATGACATATTACACCGTGGCATGATTTATTTAACAAAAATAAAGCCAAAATGGAGAAGCCATGTGTGAAAAAGTAAGTACACCTTATGATTCAATAGCTTCTAGAACCACTTTTAGCTACAATAACTTGAAGTAATTGTTTTCTGTATGACTTTATCAATCTCTCACATCGTTGTGGAGAAATTTTGGCCCACTCTTCTTTACAAAGTTGCTTCAGTTCATTGAGGTTTGCGGGCATTTGTTTATGCACAGCTCTCTTAAGGTCCAGCCACAGCATTTCAAACAGGTTGAGGTCTGGACTTTGACTGGGCCATTGCAACACCTTGATTCCTTTCTTTTTCAGCCATTCTGTTGTAGATTTGCTGGTGTGCTTGGGATCATTGTCCTGTTGCATGACCCAATTTCGGCCAAGCTTTAGCTGTCAGACAGATGGCCTCACATTTGACTCTAGAATACTTTGGTATACAGAGGACTTCATGGTCGACTCAATGACTGCAAGGTTACCAGGTCCTGTGGCTGCAAAAACAAGCCCAAATCATCACCCCTCCACCACCGTGCTTGACAGTTGGTATGAGGTGTTTGTTCTGATATGCTGTGTTTGGTTTTCACCAAACATGGCGCTGTGCATTATGGCCAAACATCTCCACTTTGGTCTCATCTGTCCAAAGGATATTGGTTCGTTCAGATGCAACTTTGCAAATCTAAGCCGTGCTGCCATATTCTTTTTAGAGAGAAGAGGCTTTCTCCTGGCAACCCTTCCAAACAAACCATACTTGTTCAGTCTTTTTCTAATTGTACTGTCATGAACTTTAACATTTAACATGCTAACTGAGGCCTGTAGAGTCTGAGATGTAACTCTTGGGTATTTTGCAATTTCTCTGAGCATTGCACGGTCTGACCTTGGGGTGAATTTGCTGGGATGTCCACTCCTGGGAAGATTGGCAACTGTCTTGAATGTTTTCCACTTTTGAATAATCTTTCTCACTGTAGAATGATGGACTTTCCATTGTTTGGAAATGGCCTTATAACCCTTCCCAGATTGATGGGCAGCAACAATTGCTTCTCTAAGATCATTGATGATGTCTTTCCTCCTTGGCATTGTGCTAACACACACCTGAATGCTCCAGACCTGCAAACTGCTAAAACTTCGGCTTTTATAGAGGTGGTCATTCTTGCTGATGATCAATTAATCAAGGGCATTTGATTAGCAGCACCTGTGTGCTACTTAGCATCTTAATTCCTATGGAAGCAGTAAGGGTGTACTTAGTTTTTCACACATAGCTTCTCTATTTTGGTTTTATTTTTGTTAAATAAATCATGACACGGTGTAATATGTCATGTGTTGCTGTTCATCTGAGGTTGTATTTACCCAATTTTAAGACCTGCTAAGGAACAGATGATTGTTATTATGTTATTATGTCCTATGTAAAACCTTGGAATTCAAAGAAGGTGTACTTTCTTTTTCACATGACTGTATGACCGGTCTAGACGGTCGAATACTTTTTAAGCGTCAAGTGAGACTGCATTTGGAAGATGGGTCTCCCCAAAATAAATCTTAGGCTAAGGCCCCGGTAACTCCGCTGCAACGCGCGCCCGCGAGATTGGCGGCGCGTGCAGCCGATGCCCCAGTCTGCAGCTCACTGCAGGAAGAGAGACCGGGGGAGCGTGGCGGGGGAGTGATGGGGGCGCGGCCATGACGTCACCCGGCAGGTTCGCCCTCATTGGCTGAACCGCCGGGGGCGTGCCGTATCGCTCGTCGCGAGTCCTGCTCTCAATTCTATTGAGAGCAGGAGCAACCCTCGCCCCAGCGCTGCAGCCCCCCCTTGCAGCGGGCCCGGCGCCATTGAGGGGAGGGCTCTCGTCCGTGCAGCGTCCGCCACAGCGGACGCTGTAGTAGGCAGCGGGGTCAAGGCCTTACTTGCTCTGTATTGATTATTCTGGGAAGCAATTTATTTAATCTTATTGCAATAATTTTACTGTACATTTTAATATCCGTATTGATAAGTGAAATGTGTCTATAATTACTACAATAATTATGATATCTGCCTGGTTTTGGGATCACAGAAATGTGTGCTCTCAGCATTGAGGGAGACTTTCCTTACCTTTCATAAAAGAGATAAAAAAGCTTTTCTAGAAAAGGTAATAAACTTGTTTGAAATAGTTTTTAATAACTATTTGAGAGTTCATCCGGCCCAGGAGTTTTTGTATTTTTTAAGTTCCTTAATCACTGCCAGTATCTCATCTCGTGGATTTTCTGCATTTAGTAGAACTCTATCTTCATCAGATGGTAACTGACAGAAATCCAAATAAGTTTCTAATTGTTGATTGAATATATCTGGGTTTTATTTGTTTATTTTGTAAATTGTACAGAGAGGGGTAATATGCTATAAATTGCTCCTCCGCGATCTTTGGGTCAAATGTGGTTTCTCCATTTCTCATTTTGATTGATTTAATACTGGAGGAAATTTGAACCTTTCTCAATTTCGGTGCCAGCAGTCAGTCTGTTTTATTATTTCTTTGGTAAAACAGTTGTTTGGTCCATTTTTGGGCCTTTTCTGCTATAACAATTTGCAAAATTCTCAAATCTCCCCTAATTTTAAGCAATTTTTGATAGTTTGAATCTGGGGGTGGAGGGGGGTTATATATGGCATCGGTTTCTACTAATTCTATTGAATAGTTTGTCAATTTATATTCCCTTATTTTTTTCTTCAATTAGGCAATAGCAATAAACCTTCCCGACGTACATGCTTTTTGTGCTTCCCAGATCATTGAGAGAGCCATTTCAGGCGTATCATTAATAGAAAGAAATTCTATCTCGTATTTATCTCGTCAACAACTCAGAAGTGGGGTTCCCTATCCCCCTTCTCTGGAAAAAAAATTGGAGGGGGGGAGGAGGGGATATTTCTGTATATTCCCTAATCCAAAGGGAAAGAATGAAAAGATAACCAAAAATAACTTTTAGGGGCTACTAGAGCTCCCGAGTCCTTTTCTTCTCCGGAACAGGGTATTGGAGTGAGCCACAGCTGGGAGCCGGCTCCGATGTCACTCTACACGGAGGCCAGCAGGCCTCCCACGTCTCCCGGGCAGGAGAGGTAGTATGATCCTCTATTGGATCAGTTGTATAGTCTTTTTCCACAGTCTTTATATAAATTATTCTATTTGGCAAAACATTTGGTTATGGCGCAGTGGTCATTCTCCGGAGGCTTTTTGAATCTTTTCTTGGTCTTTGTATTTTTTCCTTTCTGCGATTGTGTCTAGACAGGTATCCACATAGGCCTATTATGTGAACCAGAAGGCAGAAGTGATTTAGTTCTTTGTATCAGTCCCAGTTTAATTAGTGCTTTTTCTCCTTCCTCCGCAGTCTTCACCACCACAAGCTTGAATGGGAAGCCCCACTTATACCTAATTTGGTGGTTTCTCAGAAACTTTGCGACTGTTTCCTACCTTTTTAGCAGGGTGGAGAGAGCCAGATCACTGAATATTTTGATCTGGTGTCCTTCGAATTCTATACAAGGTTGTGACTTGGAGATTTGCATGATGGTTTCTTTCACCGTATAGTAGTGAGCCCGCACTATAACATCCCTCATCTTGTTAGGGTCAGATTGTTTAGGATCTAAAGCCCTGTGCACTCTGTCTATTAGCAGTTTCTCTTCTGCAGTGTCGGAGAGCATGCTCTGGAACAGTTTTGTCACAAATTCCATTAGCGCCTCTGGCAATACGGTCTCTGGGATATTCCTTAATGTCAGATTATTTCGTCTGTCGCGGTTCTCTGTATCTTCCAAGGCTTCCATCAGGGTATTTATTTGTACTTTAAAGATACCAGTTCATGGTCTGTGACATATTGGGCTCAGATCAGTTCATCTGGTACCCCTTCTAGACAGTCAGTTCTTTCTCCCAGTCCATGCAAATCTCTTCTTAATTCAGACACTACTTTGTTCATTTCTATTTGCATTTTCTGTGCCATACATTTTAATAGGTTATCAAGATCACCTTTGGTTGTAAGTCTAGCACTGTCATTCATACCTCCTGTTGCTTCAGCTTCAGCCTCTCCCTCTGATTCTGAAGGTGGTCTCGTGCCTCCGCCGCCATCTTGGACTCCTGTGTGCCTCCGTGCCATTCATTTCGTGAAGAATTTTCAAGCTTATTGGGTAGCCTTCATCTCGCTGGGTGGTCTGCAGCTGCTGTCGGTGGTTTGGTGCTTTGCCAAGTTGTGCGCTGAAGGGTTTTTTAATCAATGCTGCCCGGGATTGGAAGAGCTCCGTGCTCAAGCGGTCATCCTGTCGCCGGCTGCGCATGAGCTCCAAAAAGTTTTACCTTTGACTCGTCTGTCCAGGGAACATTGTTCCAGGAGTATTGTAGATCATCTATGTGCTCTTTGGCGAACTTCCGTCAGTAGCAATGTTCTTTTTAGAGAGCAGTGGTTTCCTCCTGGCTATCCTTCCATAAACACCATTCTTGTTCAGTCTTTTCTGATAGTTGAGTCATGATCACTCACATTAGCCAAGGCGAGAGTGGCCTGCAGATCCTTGGATGTTACTCTGGGGTTCTTTGTGACTTCCTGGATAATTTGCCGGTTTGTTCTTTGAGCAATTTTGGTGGGACGACCTCTCCTGGTTAGAGTGACTGTGTTCTTGAACTTCCTCCATTTGACGGACACTGGATTGGCAGAGACCAAAATCCTTAAATTGTTTTGTAACCCTTTCTAGGCTAATGAGCATCAATAACTGCTTTTCTGAGGTCCTCAGATATGTATTTAGATAGTAGCTTGACTTTCTACATACCTATATGATGAAGACCAAACTCAAAGTTTTTGATCTTTATATATGGTAGGGCCTCCCAAACTCACAAATCCAGACCTACCTAATTATTTAAACACCTCATTCTAATTATCCCCTTTAATTTAGCCGATATAACCAGGGTTTCACTTATTTTTTCACATACCCTGACTCTTAATTACTAATTTGATGTCTAATTCATACATTATTTTGTTTAAAAAGACATGGAATTTGTTAATATAAACCCTATTGGATAAATAAAAAAAAGATTGGTTTTGATTCAAGAAGATAATCATGGAAAAACTATGGAATTTCCGTAATTATCATTGGGGTTCACAATTTTTTTCTCACCATTGTACTGTATGTGTATGTGCCCCTTTTTATTCTTCCCAGCCTTGTCCAAGACTCTGGATCTCATTTTTTGAGTGGTTTTTTTTAGGGGGAGCCGTCTGTTGATGTTTGTAACGTTGCTGACTGCAAAACAGGATACTGACCCACAGGGCAGAGGTAGGGAGTAATACACCGACCTTGGCCTGGGATTCAGGGGAAGACAGGTCCGGTTCCGGGGAAGGTGCAGGCACAGGCAATCCAAGGTGGGAGGGGTTCGGTGTTCCCTACCTCTGCAGGGTCCATTGCGTGTCTCGTGCAATGTGTAACGTTGCTGACTGCAAAACAGGATATGGACCCGCACGGCAGAGGTAGGGAATAATACACCGACCTTGGCCTGGGATCAAAGGCCTGGGATGCAGGGGAAGACAGGTCTGGTTCCGGGGAAGGTGCAGGCACAAGCAAAGGGGAAGACTCAGGAATGGACTCAGGAACAAACAAGGATGAAGGAACCGGACTGGCACAACAGGAACAATGCAGGGGAAACCGGACTGGAACAAAACAGGAATAACGCAGGAGGTAATCCGGTCCAGGCAGGGGTCAAGACAAACAGGATCAAGGCATAGGATACTTGACTACTTTTGCACAAGCAAAGACAAGTTGCAACTGCCTGCTATTTAAAGGCCAGAGGCAGCTAGATAAGGGGAAGGGTGCGCTAAACAGCCCACTGCTAGTATATGGGGGTACACCAGATTGCAAGGACATAGCTGGTGTGGGATACCATTAACCCCTTAGCAGTTTCTGTTGCTACTGGCTATGTGATAATTGAATGACATGATCCTTATACCCGTTAACCTTTGTGATGGCTGGACCTGTACAAAACTAGTCCCAGCAGTAAAACAATGGCACTAATAAGTAGCAAGTTGTAATACACAATGTATAGCAAAATGTAGATTTAAAGTCCGTATATATAGATGGATAGGGGGGTATTTTGGAACCACTTTTTCTAATTAATGTGATGCTCTCTTGAGCAAACGAAGTCCAGTCCACATAAAATTTGCTGCTAACTGTGACTGCCCCAACACCACGGATGACCAATCTTGAATGCAAATACCAAGACAAAACACAAAAACAGGGGTGCTGTTTGTAGAAAATGTAGATGTTGTATTGGACTGAATAAAATATACAAATTAAAAAACTGTATAAGACAAAAAATGAATGATTAAATGAGTAAATAACTAAAAACTATTGCCCGAGTGT